>NW_024037959.1:762500-1427500 GCF_016077235.1 Cyprinodon tularosa
CTTTTCTTCCAAAAATAATAAAATTAACAGATAACAGATTCTTGCATCTTAGCTGCTGATCTCTGCGGCTCCTTTAGAGTTACTATGGTCCTCTGGCGGAGCTTCACTGATCAATTCTTACCCTTCTCAAAATGTCTGTTTTTTATGGCAGTTACTTAGTTGGTTTGCAGTTGTGCGATACTCTCTTACTTTAAAATGATAGATTAAAAATCGTTGACACATTCAAAGTTGGGATATTGTTTTATAACATTACCCTATATCACCACCCTTTACTTGTACTCCTACTGTTGTGTTTGTTGACCTGAACGATGAGGTTTGTTCACTAATGTTGCGTAACAAACTTTTGACAAACAGTTGTGTTCTACTGGCTTTACTTACCGATGCAACTTTCCCCAGCAGTCAATTGGTCAGTGATTTAAAATGACATGCTTAAAGCAATTAGCTGCACTGAGGTAGAATTTTAGGTGTCGGAGCAAAGGTTAGATTTCAATTCAGGGGGAGTGGTGGCCTAGTGGTTAGGTCATAGAGCTTGGAATCCTGAGGTTCTGGGTTCGAGCCCCACTCTCACAGACCACTCTGGCCCTCTAAGCAATACACTTAACCCCACACTGCTCCCCAGGCGCCATACAATGGCAGCCCACTGTGTCCCAAGGGGATGGGTTAAATGCAGAGGTAAATTTCACCAATGTGAGATCAATAAAGTTCTATTATTATTACAATTAAAAATACTTTATTAAACTTAAATGGAATTTGATTATATGTACTTGTATTTCATAAAACTACATAAATAAAAATAAGATCGAGGATGCTTCGCCAATCACCTGTTCTTCACCCCTGGGATCTGGGCCATGCTCATCTCTGCTTTGCAAATATGTGCGGGCAGAAGAGAATAAGTAAGTGTGACTTTTCCACTTTGGATCAATGTCAGTGTTGAGCCAGACATTTTTTACTCCACTCTCACCTACACCTGTTCAGGTCTCTCACCTGATGTGCAAGATCAAAGCATTAACACATCATCAATGAAAACTTAAGCACTTTTAACTTATTCAGTCAGGGAGAACAGAGACATGAAATTACATATCTTGTGAATGTAGAATATATCCTGATGGAAGGGGATTGAATTCATATGGCCAATCCAGCCAGGCTTGTCTCAGAGGTTGCAGAAAGGTTTGCTGTAAAGAAAGAAATGCTGATTGGTATGATTGCACCATGAAGCTAATGCAAAACCCCGCAGGGTGAAAAGACTTGCATTTAGTCTGTGCAGAAAGGTAGTAGTGAATCAGAGGCTGTGAATTAGCTCTGCAGGTGTGCTAGAGCACTTTCAGAACATCTCATCATCCTCACTGCCAGGGGAAGACAGTGGCGTGGATCCTGCAGCAGCACTGAAAGCCACACACAGAGGCTTAAGATCATTCTGTATCCTCCAGCATGCTTGCTCACAATAACCCTCCCTTAAATCGACCTGCTTTTTTTTTCTTCTCCTCTCCCTACTTACTCTTACTTACGGCTCTGCTTGTTCACTTGCCCATTACCTTATTCCCTCGCTTTCTATCATTGTTTCCTACTACATCAAGGAAGGGCCTCTCTATAGCCTCTTCTATCATCAAGTCACTGTAGAGGTGCAATGATTGGTGCTGTTTTGCTTTGCGCTCTTTTCATAGTTAGTGTGGGTGTGTGTGTGTGTGTGTGTGGGGGGGGGGGGGGGTGTTTAGGGGGTCATGTTAAAAGTCCGGATCTTCCCCCTTCTCATCAGTTTAAGGAATGCTTGTGCAAAAAGAAGACAAAATAGATTTTTATTTTGAAGTCTTGCTACTCCCGTTTTTCATTGTGTTGCTGCTCTCCTTGTATTCAAGCAATCTGTCAAGTGACAATGACTGGAGCAAGAATGTGTAAACAGGACATTTGCATACAGGAAATTGCTTTATTACAATGTGAATCTCCACAAGCTGTCAGTGAGAGGGAGCGAAAATATGGTTACTTGTCTGCAGAAGGAGGAAACTGAAAAATAGCCTCTGCTGACAATAATAATCGTGCACACCAGCCAAGGCGTACTCTGGAATCAGGTAGTTAGACCATGTAGAGTATTGAATTTCCCACTACTGACATGCTAACAAATGATTTCACATTCTGCTTTGCACTGGTATGTTGTTTGTGTTCATGCAGGGTTGTTTAATGAGTACTGATACAAGCAGACAAAGGTCTCTCATGTATTAACAGCCCAAGGAGCACTTTGTGGATTCAGACTCAAGAGTCCTCTCAAGCACGCAAAGACTGAAATATACAAATACACAAAAAGGCTTGTGCACGTAAGGGCTATCTGTTACCTGCGTAGCACAATCACTTTCTATTAGCCAGCACAGTAACGTGGTTTGGAAGCACTGATTTAATGACCCATTAATTATGTTATGTATTCCTGTCCTGTTAAAAGAACAACCTGCTTGAAGAAATGTAACCAAACAATACGCCATGGTTGTCTTTATTAAGAAGGAACAAAGATTTACATCGCATTAGAAGCAGTTCTCTACACTTTGTAGTGCTGCATAAGGTTATCATCCTGTGATTGTATGTGACTGACTAATGCTAAGAAGCACATAACTGTTTTAGAAGTTAAAGGGAACATATATTGTGCAAATACAAATCAGAAAAAATGTTTCCTAGGTTTGAATTTCTTTTTCCTGATTATCCAAAACCACATTACACTGCAATTATTTTAATTAGGGCCACAAAATCGAACAAGCTCAATCAGACTGGACGGAGAAGACTTTTCAACTGTTGTGTTTCGCTACAGTTTCTCAGTCGAGTTTAGGTCTACACTTTGAATAGAAATTTCCTACATATGAATATCATTTGGTCCTAATCAGCTTGTACGTTTATGGCTGTTGTCTTGGACAATGATTCTTGCCCCAGCCGCAAATAACTTGCAGACTATATTTAATATGTTCTAGGTTGGTTCAACATTTAGCTTCATGTTTCTTCCTGTCAACTCTGACTGGCTTATCTGTCTGATTAAGAGTTCCCACCTGCTTTGATACTTCCACAAACATTTGTCACCATGGCGATGGTGTGAGAGTTTTCATCTCTGCCAAAAATGTTATCTCGTTGAACAGAGAACCTACTCAATCTTATTGCTATAAAAAACAAAGCAAAGTAAAAAAAATAAAATCAAAATAACAGGTTTTCCTGTTGTCGATCTAACAGCCAGATTTCTGACAACAGGTTCTTGAAACTTGATCTTTCTTCCACCACACTTTGCCAAGAGTTGACATGATCCTCTTGACTACCTATCTGATACTGCTCTTCTGGATTGAACTGCAGGATTATGTGAACAAGCATGTTTTTGCTGGCTTGCATTTTGCCTTCCTTTTTCATTTTGAGATAATAAACCGAACCGTGTTTTATTAGATACTTAAAGCTATTTTGTTTTATAGCATAAATCTGCTCTAAACTTCTACATAACTTTTTCCCTGATTTATTCAATGTGTTTGTTTTTTAATGTTCCCTGACAAACATTTGGGGCCTTCAAACAACAGCTGGAAATATTCTGAGTTTAATTATATACAGGTGCTGGTCATAAAATTAGAATATCATGAAAAAGTAGATTGATTTCAGTAATTCCATTTAAAAAGTGAAACTTGTATATTATATTCATACATTACATACAAACTCATATATTTCAGATGTTTATTTTGTTTAATTTTGATGATTACAAATGACAACAAATGAAAATCTCAAATTCAGCATATCAGAAAATTAGAATATTGTGAAAAGGTTCAAAATTGATGGCCCCTGGTGCCACACTCTAATCAGCTAATTAACTCAAACCACCTGCAAAAGCCTTTAAATGGTCTTTCAGTCTAGTTCTATAGGCTACACAATCATGGGGAAGACTGCTGACTTGACAGTTGTCCAAAAGACGACCATCGACACCTTGCACAAGGAGGGCAAGACACAAAAGGTCATCGCTAAAGAGGCTGGCTGTTCACAGAGCTCAGTGTCCAAGCACATTAATAGAGAGGCGAAGGGAAGGAAAAGATGTGGTCGAAAAAAGTGTACAAGCAAGAGAGATAACCGCACCCTGGAGAGGATTGTGAAACAAAACCCCTTCAAAAATGTGGGGGAGATTCACAAAGAGTGGACTGCAGCTGGAGTGAGTGCTTCAAGAACCACCACACACAGACGTATGAAAGACATGGGTTTCTGCTGTCGCATTCCTTGTGTCAAGCCACTCTTGAACCACAGACAGCGTCAGAAGCGTCTTGCCTGGGCTAAAGAGAAACAGGACTGGACTGCTGGTGAGTGGTCCAAAGTCATGTTCTCTGATGAAAGTAAATTTTGCATTTCCTTTGGAAATCAAGGTCCCAGAGTCTGGAGGAAAAGAAGAGAGGCACTTCATCCACGTTGCTTGAAGTCCAGTGCAAAGTTTCCACAGTCAGTGATGGTTTGGGGTGCCATGTCATCTGCTGGTGTTGGTCCATTGTGTTTTCTGAGGTCCAGGGTCAACGCAGCCACATACCAGGAAGTTTTAGAGCACTTCATGCTTCCTGCAGCTGACCAACTTTTTGGAGATGCAGATTTCATTTTCCAACAGGACTTGGCACCTGCACACAGTGCCAAAGCTACCAGTACCTGGTTGAAGGACCATGGTATCCCTGTTCTTAATTGGCAAGCAAACTCTCCTGACCTTAACCCCATAGAAAATCTATGGGGTATTGTGAAGAAGAAGATGCAATACACCAGACCCAACAATTCAGAAGAGCTAAAAGCCACTATTAGAGCAACCTGGGCTATCATAACACCTGAGCAGTGCCACAGACTGATCGACTCCATGCCACGCCGCATTGCTGCAGTAATACAGGCCAAAGGAGGCCCAACTAAATACTGAGTGCTGTACATGCTCATACTTTTCATGTTCATACTTTTCAGTTGGCCAACATTTCTATAAATCCTTTGTTTTTATTGGTCTTCAGTAATATTCTAATTTTCTGATATGATGAATTTGAGATTTTCATTTGTTGTCATTTGTAATCATCAAAATTAAACAAAATAAACATCTGAAATATATGAGTTTGTATGTAATGTATGAATATAATATACAAGTTTCACTTTTTAAATGGAATTACTGAAATCAATCTACTTTTTCATGATATTCTAATTTTATGACCAGCACCTGTACATGTGGAATTTATTCACTCACTTGGTGACTTCCAGAGCCAGTTGATTGCTTTGCATTTTGCTTAAACTTATAAAAGTAAATAGAAATCAATTATTATACTCACCAACCTTTTCAAAAGTTTGCTGAACTATATCATTTTTCTTACAGTTGACTACTACTTACTGCTTTTCTATGAGTTTGGCTGTAATATTGAATGCAAACAAGTTGGGAGGGTGTGTAAATGGCCGTATGAACACACATTTCAGTTAATTTCTTTAATCATGTGATTATATTCTGATTCTGATTCTGGTGTCTGACCGCATGCTTGTCTCAGCTCATATTATTTGCTAGTAGGGAAGCAGTCAGGCAGCTGTGGTTGTAGAGAGTAAAAAGCATGTAGAAATTGATTCTGGGTACACTCCTCTCCTAATATGATCCGGGTGGCTGCCCACAAGCTGGGCTCCATCTCCTCTTCTCCTCAATCAGCCATGGTGCTGACAATATTAACGCAGCCCACAGATCTGCAGAGGCTGCTGCATTCTGTCCAACTGTTTCACCGACTTTCCAATTGACTTTTATTTACATGGTTCTTAATACACTCCATGTTCTTAGCATTTCAACATACACACTCATTTACTTCAAATCCCCCCATCTCCTTCTGCTTAGGAAGAAATAAAGCTATGGTCTATGCATGCTTTCATCGCTTACATTTAATTTCTTTAGGGAGGATATGAAGGGCTATGAGAAACCTGTGAGGGGTAAAAATGAAGGCTGGGTTATTTTCACAAACCTATTCGTCAGGTTTGGGAAGGAAACCGTGGTATGTTAGTGATGTGATTGTGAGAAAGCACAGGCTCAGCTCTCGGCAGCATGAGGATTCCACTTCAGTGTGGTATCAGTAAAAAATGTTCATGTTTGTGCATAAACCAGACATGTAGAAAACTTACCCTGAATATTTCCTTATCAGCATTTCACTGTTGTGTTGACAGGATTTCTTACTGGTTGTGCTCTGCTTTAGTACAGTTCAGTTTTAACATAAACAGACGGAATAAAAACATCTGCGTAGAAATTGTTTTTTAATGGAAAATCCTTTTTAACAAAGGTTTATTTTATGTTTCTTGTAATATAATATTGTTCTATGCTATATAACCCAATATTCTTTGTGAGTCCAATATATTTCTTGCTTAGTTAAAAACCATACAGTATTTGTTCTACCTGGTACCTAAAAATGAGATTTATATCTGTATTTTTCTTTGTAAAAAACTTCACTGTTGCAGCAACTACACTGATACGAAATCATTAAAACCAATTTCCTTTTTTGTTCCTATTACAATAACATTTGGTGGGTCTGGTTGCCTTCAACGAGGTAATATATTCTATTACCACTTCTGTTTCTAAATTATCTATCGACTTAATGGCACTATAAAGATTCAAGCAAAAATCTGGAAAGGCCAGAACCACCATAAGCAGCCAAAGATTGCACAAAAATGGCAACTATCAAAATAAGAGCAACTGAACAAACCCAAGGCCAGACTGACCCTTTACCAATTTATGACCCAATTGTTTGTTTCTTCCTTTCTTTAACCTGTAAATATCCATTTGAGTTGTTTTTTTCTAAACCAAGACATAATATGGCCCCTGACTCGAATCATTATCTTGCTGACCTCCTGCTTGCATATACTGTATATTACTGTGTAGATATTAAAAAAAGGCATATAGAATAAACATAAGATCACTGTTAAATGTATCACAGACAAAACCATTGTTTCCATTTGGTTAGACATTTTGTACGAATTCGCTACAGATATATAGGTATGGAAAAGTTAGCATTTCTGTAGAAAGTATTATGCAACTCAGCGCTTACATGGCTCCCTCTAGCAGCAATACATTGCTTGGAGCAGGCAGTTGAAAGGACCCACTGTGTCTCGGCCACTCACTTCGCCTCAGTGAAGAGGCGCACAAGGTCCAGAGGGCGAAGAAACATCTCAAGGCGCACATCTTGACTTTGGATTTCTTTTTTGTGTATGTAAAGCTTGAAGACGCACTTGTGCAATGGTGCCATGGCTATGAGGACTGTATAGGCATTTATCAAGAGAAAGGTAAAAAAGTATGCTCACCTTTAAAGGCAAAAAAACAACTCTGCACTCAGAATATGCACACAGTCTGCTTGTGTAAGTAGGAGCCTTAATTAATTCCAATGTCCTTCATAGTTTGCAGAGTAAGGCTACGCACTAGCCTAGCCAGCCAGACAATTACAGGGAGCGTAATTCAGTCTGCTAAACCTCCGTTGACTCTGGCCTGATCTTGCCAAACCAATCACAGCCCAGGAGGCAGGAACTTAAAGATGCGTTACTTCAGCACAGGAATTACCCATAAGGCAACAGCAAGACGGTGACCACAACACCGCAATGTTGCAATGAAAATTAAGAACATGCTAGAGGGCACACATTATATCGTCATATTTTTTTGCAGAAACAGCAGAAATCCTTCATTGGAGAATTTATTCGACTTCTTGATATGTTTCACTAACTACACAATTATAGAATTATAGAAACGGAGCATGTTGCTTGGAGTTTTTGCGTCAAATCCGTAGTTAAGTGATGGTTCTGATGTTAGTCCTTCCTTTGAAATCGAGCTCTACCAGCTCTTTACCAGACTGATATGATGTATGCATGGTATGTCAGTCTGGCTGGCCAGGCTAGCTAAGCACATAAAACTGACCCTATATGACAAAAGGCTTACTGGAATAAAAGTCATTGGAGCAGATTCTTGCCAGTTTTTAAAGATTTGTCCCTGCAGTTGATGTTTCCAATCCACACTAGTCATTTTTTAGCACTTAACTCCTCCAACTGTGATCCTATTTTATGCTTATCAGGATGTAGTGATAACTAAGCTTAAAATAACATAAAAATAATAAAATTAGTCAAACTAACTCAGTCATTGCTAAATTGATTGTACCTATCAACATGGCAGTTAGTGACCGATGAAATCCACTTATGTGATTTCACATGTGCAATATGTGTTAAAAACCTTGGTCCATATTGAAATAAAACCCTTTGAAATGTATAAAATGTTTAATATTTAGCTTTAGTATACAATAAAAATGTCTGACAAAAAGCTCAAGTAACATTGAAGCAGCACCCTGTCAGTTTTAATACTTTGGTCCAAGGCTGTAGAAATAATTTTGCAGGAATGAATGATGGTGTAAAAAAATAAACGAGACAAAGCAAAGGCGTCACATATGGTTTTTCATGACCAAGGCACATCTATTTCCTGCCTGTACAAGTATTTGGCTGCCGTAACCACACTATAGTATTTGGCAGCAGTTGAGGCACCCTTTCTTTCCATCCTTTTGTTCACTGTATTAGTGGGCCTTCCTTTGTTTCCCCGAACAGGGTTAGATTAATGCACTGTACCCTTTTATTCAGTGTTGTACAAAAGAAAAGCCTGTCGCAGAATCCGCAGGGAGCTCTGATGGTTGCACTTCGACAGAACAGATGACAACAGCCTTTCATCAAAGTGAACATACTCTTTTGCTTGTTAACCACAGTACAATCAGTTTCTGATTCATATCAGCCATATATACATATATACCAGGAATATTTCTTGCAAAAAGTGCATGCTTCCTTAATATGAACTGTTGTTAGAAAAAGCAAGCACATAAACTGTTTTGGCATGACACAACGCACCTTGAGGCATACTGTGCTCTATAAGATCTGAGCATTGGAATGTATTTAAGAAAGAACCAGCAGCTTTGTCTCTCATTACTCAGTCCTCCAGAAGCACCACCCAAAGCCTGCTTCTCATCTCCTGCAGTGCGACTCAACTTATTCATCCAGAGACACCTTTAACCCACCTCAAATTCTCTCTCTCACAGCAGAGTTAGTAGAAATCAAAGGAATTTTTTATTTTTTTTTATCCACAATTGTTCAGGCCAGCCTGCAGTTCTTTCAGGATTTAATTTTATTGTTTTATGCAAAGTCTTCAAAACTGTACTTAATGGGAAAAGAATCTTTCTGGAGTGTGACCTCCATAATGAAATACCAAAATAGTTAATACTTTGTCATAAAAAGTGGCTCTTCTAAAGGCTGATTTAAAATAGAGGTGTGTTATTAGAAGGAGTTGGGATTACTCAAGAGAGTCTGGCTGCAGACCTGCACTGTCAGGACCCAGACTTGCACTGTCAGGGCTCTGTGTTGCAGACCAGCAAATGGGGTCTCCTGCACTATCAGGACTGGGAGTTTATTCAGGAAGTTGTATTCGAAGCCTTCGGGAATTGCGCACAGCACATGTTTGCTGCCAGATTAGTTTATAACAGTGTTAAACTGAGCATAGCAGCAGTTTAAATTATACAGTACGCAAACATCCTCATAGGACAACAAAGCTCCATTGTTGTTTAGAAAATGTCTTATAGGCCAAATACCCTTTTCTATTCTAGAGACCTATATCTATACCTAGATCTATTAACCTAAAGCAATATGCATGGTATGGTTGTTACATGTCGGATACGCTGGTCATTGACAGTCAGTCCCTGGACTGGCATTGCTATCACTGCCCCTACGTAGTTAGGGACTAATGCAGATTTCTCACTGGGATCAGCTTCATAGTCATACTAAGCCACTTCCAGAGGCGATGGTATCGGGGGACGGTCATTTAGGAAGGGGGATGATTGTTAAGATTTTTTTAAGAAGGAGGATGCCATCCCCCCTCATTCCCCCTCAACTCGAGTACTGCACATATCTACTATTGCAGATAGGAGTTTGGTGGGGAGTAAAATTGTGCATCTACATAACTTTCCAGCATTACAACACCTGTTTGTGAAAGGAAACTAGCTTAATGGGGAGTTTATCAATGTTAGCATTTACTTTAGAAAAGCTTCAAATCAACTTCACTTTTACTTTGAAAGTCTCTGAAAAAACTTCTGGTTATAACAGCGCAGGAGACCTCACAATGCAGCCCTGCAGCCAGGGTCCTGACAGTGCAGCTCTAAGTTCTGACAGTGCAGGTCTGCAGGCAGACCTGCCTCTCAGATTTTTGAGCTTTGCACCTAATGTGATATGGTAACAGGAGGGTTTTTGACAAGTTTTCAATCAAGTAAACTGAGATTATACTGAAGTTATGTTCCCAATTTTTGGCACTTGTTTTATTCAATCTCTGGTTCAGGTTGGAGAAGCTTCTGTTCTCATTGGCTCAGCATGTTAGACTTAGGCAACTTTTATTGTTATTTTGTTTACACGAGTGAATATAAAACAAAATTTTGTTTTGTACAGCTTTTAGAACATTTCCAGCAGTACAGCAGTGATCAAATGTAAACAGTGTGGGAGAAAAAAAACATGGTGCAAAAATCTTTTTACCACAGCTTCTCAAGTATGCACCCCTGTAAAAGCTTTTTTATACTTACTAAATTAAATTAATTTAAAACTGTATTTTTGTGTTTATGCAGGTTATCTATGTCTGATAATAACATGTGTAAGGGGAACTGAAAAGTATAACTTTGACAAAAAAAGTAATACAGCAAATGTTGCATACTGGTAAATACATTTAGATCCAAACATAGGCTATAACTTTATAGTTTGAAAATTAACACATTTGAAAGTATGAAAATACTTTCCTTTAGCATTGCTACAGTACAAGTTTACGATCACAGGTTGTATAATTTTTCCAAAAACGTGCCTTAACACTCTTAATTTCCCTCCGTTTCCAGATGATGACATTGAGGATGAGAAGGAGCAGCTGAAGGAAGGTGAGTGACAGAATATTTCATGGTTGCCTTTTCACCTTAACACCTCCATTAAAGCAGACAGAGAGTGAGTGAGCACCATAGCTTTGGCTTCTGTCAGTGTTTTGCAAGGTTTTATGCGGCACTCTAAATTGAATGTTTATTCATCTGCTGACAAGCCGACTCCCTGACCTGACTCATCTTTGTGTAAAATACTTAATGTCAGGTGCGTTACACTACAAGAACCGTTATCCAGAGCTAATTCCCCGAAAACATTCCCTTCATCCGGCTTAGGGCTACAATGCCTTTAGACCACCTAAAGCGGGTGACAAAGAAACTGCGGATTGACATCCCTCCACAGCATAAGCCAGATGATAGCACAAACACAACTGTCAGTGCATGATGCTTTTATCTCCAACACATCATGTGGTGCCTAGCCTGAAACTCCCAGATGTTGCTTATCGGGATAAACTATTGACATTCATCTGTGCACTGATGTCCTGAATAAGCAGTGGCACAAACAAAATGCCTCATGGAATTGTGTGTGTGGTTAAACAATAGACTCAGAACAGTTTAGCTATGAGTTTGTTGTCACTCTGGAAAAGAGTTATTTCAATGGAAAAACAGCTTTCTGCCTCCAGCAGTTTGCTCTCTGGGGTATGTTGCACCTAATGGCATTTTCTATCGGGGAGAAGATACAAATTTGACCACTGCCTGTGCTTTTTAAAATCTCATTGCACACGTAAACCCAACAAGGCAGAGAACCACATTAGTTTTGCTGTCTGTTAGAGAAAGTGGCCACATTACACTAAATGGGTAGCTCGGGGTGCTATCAAAATGTTTTTCTTCCCAAAGTCACTCCCATGATTTGCCAATTACACACATCTGTGTTTTCAAAGTGAATCCATTTTATGACAAACATAAAAGAGCTGTTTCATAAGTGCACTGTAAAATGTGATATTTCAAAGTGAAACTGTGCGCACATAATGGCTGCATCATAAAGATTTGGCTCAGACCAAATGCATGTGAGATTTTTAGTTTAAACAGGCTATGTTATTTCTAAAGAGCTCCTCACCAGCTGTTTTACACTGCATACTCCATAAAAACATAACATTAGACTGTAAAAAGCCAGCTGAAACAATTCCTGATCATTCCTAGCTCTCTTGTGTTATCATACCATTTCTGTCCTATTCCAGTTTGGCCTTGTTTGATTTCCCTCTTTATGGATGCCAAGAATGGGCTTTTCATTCCACTCCATCAGCCCAAGTTTGAATCAGTCAGCCTGGAACCGACTCACAGCTTCGAAAGACTTTTATGCTAACATGGAGTGGTGCTTTTGGCTCACACAGCGGTCTGGAGATGGGCTCAAAGCCTCATTCTTTCCTCCTCTCCCTCAGGAGTCTCCTTTTTAATGCGTTTTTTTAGGCAGGTAAAACCACAGACGAGAGCTGTAACGTTTCTCAGAGGCATAGCTACCTTAAGCAGCCAAGAGAGTGTTGGTATCAAAACTCTGTGTTAAGATGTACATTTTTTTTATTATAAACAAAACTGTACTATATTGTTAGTTAAATTGTTCAAAAATGGTAAATACTTTCTAGAAAATCTTCAGATGGATGCTCAGTATGAGAGATTGCTGCGAAAGTGTTGGGAAATAACAACAAAGCTTTGGATGTAATTGTGAAAACATTCTTTTTCCCACAATTCATACATTTTTGAAATTTGTACAGCAGGTGAAATTATTAACAGAGCAAAATATTGGTAGACTAGTAAGGCTAGTGAAACAGCTGGACAGCTATAAGTGTGCTGCAACCTTTTTTGTTAAATAAAAAAATCTCAACTAAATAACGTACAGTATTGTTGAATACATCAAGCACATCTGCTGCAAGTTTATGTTTAGCTTTTACTGTTCAGCAACTAATAAATATCTAGATCTATCCAAGAGAAATGCCCTAAGAAGCCTTTTGCTACATCTATCCACACGGACTACCCCAAAAATCCTTTTTTTTTATTTATTTAATGGTGGCTAAAACTTTTGGTGACAGAAAACAATACGCGCTATAGCTCTCAGGTTCAATTTCTTTTTTTTTTTTATTTGACTTTGCCACATATTTTACCTTCTCTTAACAAAAACCATTTAAGAGAACCAAATTTATCTGTGATTGCAAAATGTTTGGAAAGCAGATAGCAACTAATGATAACTTTTAAAGTTTTATTTTACATGGAACATTAAAGCTTAAATCGCCTGTCAGTATGATTAGAACTTCAATGCATAAAAACGTTAATACTGTAACCATTTGCAGAGATGCACGTATGGTTGTCACGATACTAAACTTTTCAGCTCGATATCGATACTAAGGAAAATATTCGATACTCGATACCATTTTCGATACTACAAGGATAAAAACAAAGACTCCAAAAGTCTACAGAAATATTTTCATTAATAAATAAAATATAATAAATAAACACAATAAAGGTTGTATGCTGTGCATAATATTAAGCAAGCTTGATAAAAAACTTATAAAATTCAAATTAAGTGTTCCTTCCTTGGCTATGCTTTGCACACCTAACAGTGACACTAGCCAAACCAGTTAAGAAACAAAAATAATTCTCAGCAGCTGCACCTCTTACAAAAAAAAAGTCTGAAACTGAAAAGAGCACAGAATTATTTAATCACACAGTGTTCAGAAAGTGCATTGTCCTCTATTCTGCACTTTAGATGAATGACTGCTTAGGTGCCACTGGTGACGGCACTGTATCGATACTTTTAAAAACGAGTATTCTATCCGGATACAACATTTCAGTATCAATACTTTTTTGAGTTTCGATACTTTTGACAACCCTAGATGCACGTAAAGCGAAGCAATTTTCAAGGAAATCTAAGCCCATCTATTTATTTTTAATTATTGTTTGTAAAATCTGTTTGTACTCTGCTTCCGAACTACAGTAAGTGTGGAAAATTAGATTTTTATAGTGGTTTTAGGAATTATTTGTTTTTTCAATATCTGGGGAGTATTCGGACAAGTGAGATGTAAAAACACCCCTGTTGCTAAAGATACGCTATAGAACATTGGTACTTCATATATGTGGGGCTGATGTGTTTTTGGGTAAAATATTAAAGTATGTTCAGTTTAAGAAAAATAAAAAAAAACTATTGAATTTTGGATTTAGTGGTAGGGTTATTTTATTTACCCATTTCAATACGAGTGACAGTTTACATCGATAGGCCCTGACAAAGAGTTGCATCTTGTTGCTTTTTGTGGAAAGAGATCCCACATCATTGAAACACCACATGTCGTTTTTTCTTTACAGAAAGCATACCTCCATCAACACAGTCCACAACCAACGAAGAGACGGAGGAAAGCGAGAAGGGTAAGCTTGTTACTAAAGCTCTGTGTCTGCTTGTATCAGTTTTTTTTTTACTCCAACTCTTTTAATGTTGAGCATGCCAAGCATATTTACTTGTAGTGGGAGCATTTCACATTGACATGTGTTTACAGAAAAAAAAAAAAGCACGTATAAACTAATGGAATTTGTTTTTGCTTGGTAATCTCTTGCTCTCTGATACCTACCTCCTCTTTGGGGAAATGAATAGAGGATGAAGCTTGGTCCTTTTTCTTTCAGCCAAACCTGTTTAAGAAGCCATTATCTGGCTATTCTGCAGTTTCAGCCCCTTTGGATGTATAATGTTGAAACAATTATAGGCTTCTCCAATACGATGGACCAAAGATAATTAGAATCCAACACTGGACGGTGTTAGTAGGCAATTAAAATCGTACACCATCAATTTTTCTTCAAGCCTTACGGTTGGAGGAACTTTTTGAAACTAACAGTCATGTTTGTTTTCTCTGGGGAACCTGTTCCTCTGGGTCCTCTAGGATATTGCAGTCACATGAATAGCGCCAATACAATTGTTGCTGTGAAACAAAGCATGCTAATTTCTCTATGTACAATACCTTTTTTTTTAATCCACAGCTGTAAATCAGAATTATTCAAAAATTCAATCACCAGCATTAGAAGGGCATAAGTATTTAGTATTAATCTTTAGAAATCCTTATTTATCAGGCCCTGCAGCTTAATAGTAACTAATCCATTCACAAAAGGCCTTGGCACAGCTTTCTAGCTTGGGAACAGTCAGTCCTTGAGACAACCTCTCTCAGAGGAAGAGAATCAAATGATTTTGTTCTGCCTGCACTGTAAAGGTTTGGTTTGGTTCAATGTAGCTCATAGGAGGGATTAATCATAGGAAACGCTTAGATGTCAAGATACCACACAGCAGAGGAAAAGTGAGCTGGAAACTACACTGTCAGCTGTGTGGGACGTGCACTGTAAGATGCTGTAGAACAACAGAGAGGAAGCTACCTTCTTTGAAAACACAGTTGTATTTTATCGTTTGCTGTCTGTTGCTGGCTTCTGCCTTGACATCATCAATCTGGATCTTTTATTTTGAAATACATTTTTACACTGCAGGAAAACTTGTACCTGTCAATATATCACAGTGGCTCTATCACATCCATCATTCTCCTCAAGGGGTAAACTCTTACCTTTTACCAGGTCATCCATTAAAGTATTGAGGTATTCTTCATTGTTCCTTTCAGAGTAACTCGCTGTAGGACGACTGTAGGTTATTATAGGGCTGTCCTGTTTCCTTGGTTACATAGACAACACCTATAAAATAACTTTTTCACCTTACAAGCAAAGGCCTTTCTGACCATCCTGGGTTAAAGGAAGAAACTGGTAATAATAAAAACCCAGCAAACTATGAAATTCAGCTACATAAAGAACACAGAAGAAATCCAGTCAGAGTCTGAATGGGTCTGATAGAAAGTCTATAAAATGAGCTAAAGATGGCGGGAAGGTCTTTCAAACCAGAGGACAGAGAAAATCACAGGTGTTACATTTTCAGAGTATCTCTGGAAAGATCCAGGAAGCTGGGCAAAAATTAATTAAAGGTTTTAAACCCTAAAACCTTATAAAAATCCTACCCTACTCCATTTATTTTTATAAAGGGCATAAATAACCTTTCAACATGGCATTTTTGGTAGTGTACTTTTTTAAGTGAGACAGTTTTAAATTGTTGTATTATTTTGTGAGATATATTTCTCACTTCTTATTAAAAAAATATGGCCTTTATCATATTTTGCGTTTAATTTCCCTTGTGAATGTTATGAATGGTTGTAATGTAATGTATTCAGTGATATTACTGTAGTCTAAAAAAGGCTGCCTCTGATTCCAAATCTGTAGTAAAACTATAATATATCCTGTTTCAAGTATTTTTCAAATACTAAACATGCTGCAAGAACTTTGTGCCTAATGAGAATTTTTCCAGAATGTTATCACGTCCCCTCATGATCCAGTTTAAACATATAAGGACCAGTACTGTATATATAAAACTGTAACTGGAGCGTGTAACAAAAGTAATTTTCCTCTGGGATTATTAAAGTATTTCTGATTCTGATATACTGTGCTTATATCCACAAAAATATTTTGATAGGGACTCTTTAAATTTTCTCCTTCTCGTTTTTCTAGTCATCAGCTTCTGGTGTATATCTCAGCAATGTTTGACAAATACTCTGATTAGAATTGAAAGTGCTTCTATATATTTGCTTCTTATTTAAACATAGAATTGGTTTTCTTGGATTGTCATCAGGATTTAGGTCAGACCATTTCAGACCCCTAATGGTTCCCTGCTTTATCCATTACAAAAGCAGTTTTCATGTCTGTTTGTGATCATTGTCCCGTTCAAATGCCCAGCTGTGTCAAACTTTCAGCCATTTAGTTGTTGATTTAATTACCAGCTTTATTAATCAACTTCCTTTGTGCAATGCACCAGTACCCACTGGGAGTCAACATGGACCCTCAGCCTGATGTTACCACCTATATGCTTAGTAGTCTATTCTCTAGTGTTCTTATGTCAGAAATTTTGACATTGACTCCTCTGATCTTTTACTGCCATTGTGGCCAAAAATTTTAGTCCAGCTTTAAAGGAGCATAGCACCGTTTCCTATACTTTTGCTGACGTTTTTACCCTCTAACCACAAGCTGAAATTACACTAGTGTTCTGTATGCGTACTGTATGGGAGAATGAAAGTGTAGTCTTTTGTTTTAAGGAGTAACGTCACCTGAGGTAAGAAAGAGTTTTTAAAAAGTTGCCTGGTGGAGACTCAACAACGTAGCCAGGTGGATGAGACTGAGCAGCTCATCAAACACATGTACACCCAGAATCGAACCCAAGTCACTCTCTTATTAACTGACTAATGGAGCTAAAAGAGGCAACTACTGTAAATAGAGGAAATGTCATTTAACATTTTGGGCAATTGGAGCGGCAGCTTACTTGATGGACCTTTGAGCTGGATGGTATTTTATACGCATTTTAAAGCAGGAGCCTGTTTTTTGGTCAACATCCTATAAGTTGATTTTGAATATGAGTTTCAGCATATCTGAGTCTATTATGGGTTAAAAACTTGGGCACTTGAATTTTAAACAGAGCACGGATCCTGGACACACATCAGAACTGAACTTGGTATGGAGAAACCAGATTCACAGGATTTAAATGAACTATACCACTTTTAATGAGAAAAATTGACAAATAGCAGGAGAAATTCTACAAAATTATGTTACTTGCCATAAACCATTTATTGTCTCTGCAACCTTCAAATAGACATAAAAAAGTAAATTGATAGGGTTGATAGGGTGAATGTACTGTATGGTTTTTACTTTGTGTGGGTTTTAAATTATATAATATAACAAATATTGCACAGTATTTCAATTTCTGTTGTAATATTTTATCATCCTTTCTAATGTTTACGAGACTATATTGTACTATACCACAAAACAATAATATAAGTCATTTTAAGGGCATAAATAATGGAATGCATGCAGCAAATGAATGAAAACCCAAGTAATCTAAGGAATTTGAAAAATATTGTCTTAGATCAACTATGTTTGTGTGTCCAATGAGCTGTGCTGTGATATAATCTACATGTAACATCAGAACAGCATGCATACACTGCAGGTTATATAAATAAAAGTGGGGGGAAGGAAATGGTGGGCCACCCACAGGCGCAAATGCTGGCACAGAGGTCTAAAGTGAAATAAAATCTCTTTTAGTACACCTCACAGTGTCTATTATCTGATGTCAGATTGGAATTAGTGAGATTAGTAGATGTCACAGGGCAAGACACAGTAAAATGTGAAAGTGGAGCCAGAAATCAATGCCTGGCATTGGGAGCATGCTGAGAATAACCTAAGGTAGAGAATGGGGGTTGGTGGTGAAGGATCAC
The DNA here is from genome assembly GCF_016077235.1 of Cyprinodon tularosa. Classification (NCBI taxonomy): domain Eukaryota; kingdom Metazoa; phylum Chordata; class Actinopteri; order Cyprinodontiformes; family Cyprinodontidae; genus Cyprinodon; species Cyprinodon tularosa. The sequence goes on from NW_024037959.1 coordinate 780,652, forward strand.
ACATCTCTCTACTGGTGTGGATGGATATGTAGATTAATAACACTGTGTGGACTGACAGCCAGCCTCTCTATGGGATGCCATGCTTTACATTGTGGCTGCCTGTCAAACGTTGCTCACAAGCGAACTTGCACTTTGCTTGCAGACAGATTTCACATGCAGAAGGTCTCAGAATGATTGCTGTAGGTCATCTAAGAGTTGTTTTAACTTTTACATGTCTCATGAATTTTTTAGGATCTTTTTTATGTCTTTTGCTTCAGTGGTTTTAATCAAAGAAACAACTGACAAGTCTATGGGGTGGAACATGATGAGTTAGATCACAGTGCTGTGAAAACGTATCACTCTGAAGTACGTTTTATATCATCAAGTGATAATGTGAGTAAATGCAGTATAAAATGCATTTTCTATAATGATTTAAATATTTGGGTAAAAGTGATCTAAACCTAAATTTAATTACCATCCTTCATTAAGGCAGCATTAATTATAATTTTCACCTTAAAAAAAATCCTCTTCTACAATAAGTACCTGTGACAATAACTCTAGTATTTATGAAACGACTGAGAGGTATCTTATCTCCTCCTACTGGCTCTGATCGGAAAACCACACTTGCAACTTTCTGTGTCTCCGACCTCAGTAGGAGTTTCGTGGCTTTGTCATTTTCACGGCTTGATAAACAGCTTTACGGCAGCCCAGTATAAACCCACTGGCTTCAGTTACAACACATTTCACTGCACTACCTCCAGGTGATTATCAAATAGCTTTTTGTTTAAGAGGTTTACGACGTGTCGCAGCCAGCATAAAAGGCAAAGAAAACCTCTGTCCGAAGACCAAAGGAATAGAAATCATGAATCGGATCAGGACTGGAATCTAACAAGGGTGAATTTGGGCAAGCATTTACTCCTCAAAGAGAAACAAGGATAAAAACAGATCCAAACCTGGCATTGTTTTACTGGATTCATAAATGCTCTATTGTAACATAAAAAAAAATGATTTTTGGTGTGCAGCTACTCTATAAAACATGGAGAGGCTGAATCATCTTATGAGAGCAATTAAAAAACAAGTCACTTGAGACAGCCTTATATAAGGGTCATTTTTCCAGCAAAAGAAGGCTGCTTTACACTATTTTACATTAGATAATGTAAAATACTACCCACCTCTGCAGACATTTGATTGTGATCTGCATCTTCCAGCTGGTTAAGTGTAAGCACTACAGCTGTCAGTGTTTGCAACAGTACTGTTTTCAAATGGTCCCGCAGAGGGAGCATGACACAATATGACTTAGTGCTGTTATAAATCGTAATTTTTAGCAGATATAATAAATAGGGTTTCACTGGCTGCGTCAAGGAAAAATTACTACTAGAAATTAAAAAATTTGAAACTTGACCAGTATCTGTCTAACAATATAAAGTGTGCCAAAAACTCTCCCAGCAAACTTTTCGGCCATGAATAAATGAAGAATATTGTTTTCATATGATCTTTTTTATCAATGAAGAAAAGCTATCCAAACCAAGGAACTCTGCAAAACGTTTTTCAGGACAATAAACACATGTTGCATTGTCAGTTCTCACAAAGAGATAGGTTTATTAGAAGATCATTTTCTAGTCTTTTGGTGAACCACAATCAGAGCTTTTGTATGTGAAGGGAGAAAACATGGAAAATGTTTACATTTGCTGTAAGCTCCTTCCACATTGACAGGTCAACAAGGGGGTCACAAAAAAACTTAGAACAACATCTAAAGCATGTCAAGCCACACTTACTGCAGTGAAGGTCAATATTTTTGTTTCAACAGCAAGAACAAGACCAGGAGAGTTTTTAAAGACATGCTTTTTCACAACGCTATATTAATTTATGCATACTTAATATATATCTTCACTGTTGAATAAAAATACCACTTTGACAACCTTGAACGTATCATCAGCAGTTGTTTACTCAGCGGTCACACAAGTAGGACGCACCAGGTATGTTGTATATCAGGAACTGCATTATTAATGTCCTTGTAATCCTGCCACCTCTTATGTTAACATAAATAAATCATTCAGAGTTAGCATGTTTTTGTGGTTTTCTCTAAAATACGCCCCTGCTTTCTTTTTTATCTACAAGAGTGCAATAAAGTGCTTAAAAGTATGTTTTTTTTACTACTACTATCCCTTAAATCTGGTTTCAGGAATGTATTGACAATGGATATGCTGTGGTGTTTTCTGAAGCCTTCTATGTTAAGTATGTAAGAAACTGATCCACAGCTGAGACAGTGTCATATAGTATGCATTGGCTACTACAATGCTGCCACCTGCTGTTAGGAGCGTTTGGGTTAGGTTTTAGCCTACTTGTGTATGTCTGGGTTTTCATTTCTAACTTTGATCCATAAACAATCACATCAACCCTACAGAGAATCTTTTCTGTTTGACATTGCAAATGTGTGAGTGTCTGTGGGTTTTTGTGTGTGTGAATCCACAATCTGTCCCTTTGCATCCTTTATCACAAATAGAATATTGTTGCATTCAATAAGCCAAACACAAATGATCAAATAACATGGAGGAAATTACTTTTGGTACTTTGACGTATCTGATATGGTTAATATAACTCACTTTAGAAAAGCATGAATATCTTTTCTTTTGACACAGAGGGAAGGTTTAGGATGATTTTGAGGCTTATAAAGAATTATTCTTATATAGTTCCCCACAGTGAAGTATTCTTTTCAGCCCCCTGCCTGTGGTTCCCCCTCAAAATGCCAATCATGATTAATACAAACCACTGCCATCTGTGTGTCACTGGTATTCTATGTGATGGACAGAGGTACTTGGGAAAAACATGTGGCACTGCTAGGACTGGCCTTTTCCCCCATTTAATAGAGGCTGGCATTTTTTATTGTTCTGAGTGCATTGCAAAATTGCATAGATATGAAAAAATGGCCTCTCGCTGCAGCTTGTTAAAAAAGCAATTATAGAAGCTGCACAATAGTCATTGTGAAGCATGTTCTCTTATTGGTGTCATGGCTTTCATTTTACTCAATTTGTCCCAAATGTCATTGGTTTATGTGTGTGCGTAAATGGGAAAGTGTAAGAGCAAGTAAAGGGACAAGGAGGATGAGAGTAACAGATAGGATGGTGGATTAATGTTTTATTAAAAACGTGCTGGCATATTTTCCACATTTTTCAGAAGGTTATTATTATTAGAAGTTGGTAACCAGATGAAAATGCATCTCTTGTGTTAAAAGGGGTGATGATATGCATGTAAACTGTGCATCTAAGTCTAATTCAAACATTTTATGTATTTTAAATAAGGGAGGCTTCACATTACAATTACTACTACAGCTGTTGTACCCTAAAGTGTCATAAAAAATATTCATATCCCTTAAACTTTTTCACATTTTATCACATTAAAGTCAGGAAGTTTAATGTGTTTCATTAATACTTTATCTGATAGAACTCACATGAAGTTGTGAAGATTGTTAAACACAATACACATAATGCAGATGTTTTTTTTGTTTTCTGAAAAAAAAAAATAAGCTGAGGTTTGGTATGTGAACTGTCCGCATTTAGCCGTCCCAAAGCAACACTTTGTAGAACTACGTTTTTGGGGCTATTTCAGTTTTTTATTAGGTGCATGTACAGTAATTACCAGTATAACACAAACACCAAGACAGCCTGAAACAAACACAAACAAAACCTGAACATTTTTCTTTTTTTTCCAAATAGCTTTTGCTCAGTTAATTTAGTTCGAAAGCAAATGTCAACACCAAGATCTGTCTTGTTGCAGATTCTCAGTTGGATTTAGGTTAGGGCTTTTAGTTCTGATGTTATCTTTAGAGACATTAATATTCTAAACAAGCATGATGCTGCCATCCTAACGATTCATTGTGAGGACGTTTAGTTTAGTCTCATACAAGAGTATTTTATCTTAATCTTCATTCATCATGTCCCCTAAAAAATGGACCACTTCTAAGCTATTTAAACATGACCTTCATACCAATTTTCCATAAATACCAGAGTTCAACATAGCAAGATTACTGTAAGTAGGTGTGTCAAAAGATTCCAACCTGAATCTTTGCAGCTTCTTGGAACCAGTCATACTTATTATAAGAAGCATCTCTGTGAAAGGCCAGCACCTGATATATCATATTGTAAATGTAATATCTCCACATATCTTGTTGTGATGTGCTTTGTAAAATGTGATGTCAGCTTTACTAAAAATAGTAATTTACAGAGAGAAGATGAGCACTGATGAATAGTGTGAATCGCTGCTTTGTTTTCCAGATATGAATAGCGTGCATTTTTCACATTCATGCTTGTGTTTGTATGACAGCTCCTTCCCCTTCCTTTCTAGGTAACGAGGAAGCTGGTGAAGAAGAGGATAAGCATAAGGGTAATGCAGCTCCACGGACCATTAAAACATGTTCTCAATCTCTCTCTGCTCCACCAATGCTTCTTGATGTCATTTGTCATCAAAATTTGAATTTTATATTCGTCTCCGCTCAGCCTTTCCTTCCTGTACAACACAAAAAAAACTTCTCTTATCACACACGCTTGGAACAAAGAAATCTCTCAATTATGTATGTCTTTAGAAGTGACATTCTTTCTCTTTTCCTTTTTTTGTCTCTTAATTTATGCATGTCTTTGTGGTTCCATTGCTCTCATACTGCAGTACAAAGACAAAGCTGTACAAAGAGTTAGAATGAAAAAGGCTTTTTGAGGTGATATAGAAAACCGAGTCATTTCGACTCGGCTTTCCATTCTCCAGCATGAATGTTTTCTCTTCACTTGAATTCTCTTTCTGTTTTGTAGGACAGCAAGATGTAGAGATGGAGAGTCAAACAGGTATAGCACACTTTGGATTTCAATTTCCAGGATAAACGGAGGGTTTGATTAAATGTGATCATCTTGAGTGTAGATTTCCACCTCACTACCTATCACACCCTAAATTAGCATGTGGAAATGCTTTGTTTCTCTTTTGGAATCTGAGACAGGGCAAATTTACTTGGTGTATCTTTCTGTTTTTGTTTCTTTTCTTTTAGGCTTATTTAGCGTGAACTATAAAGCTATTGCATAGTTTAGTTAGAATGAAAAAAATAAAGTGTGATCATAATGCAAATCCCCAAATGGATCAGTGTAGAACATTGCAAAGCTCATTTGTTATTTATTGCACTTACACTAGAAGCTGTTAGTGAGGGCAGTAAGTATATAAGTTTATCTGTGTATTTTTCTTTTGGCACATATGCAACATTAACTTTGAGCCAGAACCGTTTTCTTTTGCGAATATCCTCTGTGCTGCTGGTATATAATTAAGATTCGGCATTTGCATACTGGCAGCGAGCAGTGCCTCATATCTCGTCTGTTTTTGTTTTATTCAAATCCCATGCCATTGACAGTGATTTGACAGATAGAGATTCTCTCTGCATGAATTTTGGAGGCATTCTGTGAGCAAGTTTTAGCAAATGCCGCCCCGGGATGCAATCCAATATCTAGGATGTGTAATTACCTTCTCATGAGACACAAACAGGGAGTTAAGAGCAAAAAAGACCAGCGGAATAATTTAACTGAAATTTCTATATATAGTGTTTTTAAGAAGATAACTGTTCCCTTTCTACTTTTAAAACATTTTGTGTCATTTGAGCCTCTACTTTTTATTTGGTATTTTTCATTCCGTCTGAAACTGAATAATCATGATAAATTCATTCTTGAAATAATTGTCAATTCAATTAATTTGATTTATATACCACCAATTCACAACACATGTCATCCTAAGGCACTTTCAGTTCACCTGATCATACCAGATCATCGTCAAATTGATTCAAAGTTTTCTAGGGAAAACCAGTTGATTGCATCGACTCATTGACTCGAAGCCAATCTCTCAAACTAAGCATGCTTGTAGCGACAGCAGAGAGGAAAAACTCCTTTTTAACAGGAGTGGCCATCTGCCGAGGCCGACTGGGGTTCAACGAGTAAGAAGCAGAGATAGAAAAGGAAACTGTAAAAGTCTGCCCCGTCCAGGAAACACTGACTTAGTAATCGATTAATCATTAACCGGAGTATAGAGACTTTTAAAACATGCCTGTAGCTGACAGTGCAACCCACTTAGACCAGTAATAATGTCAAGATGGAAAAAATATGTATATATTTTGCATTTAAGATAAAAAAAATAAAAAGAAATCTGTATCAATATGATCTATCCAGAACTCTGAAAGTAAGAAAGTTTTAGTTTTAATTGGGTTAATTTTGTAAAAAGTCTTCTTTAAGAAACTTTTGGCTACTGATACTTGATTAGTAATTGATTAACTGAAAAAAAAAATATCGACAGATTAATTGATTTGAGAATTAATCATTAGTTGCAGCTAAGGTGCTACATATCCTAAAACCAAAAATGCGTATCTTTAAATTGTTATATGCAATTGTATTTCTGACAGTCAGTGATTGGTAGAATCACCTGTCTCTGCAATTTTGGTCCTAACTTGGACTGAGCCATTTTAACATATCAATATCAATATCCAAGTTTAGCTAAGGTTGTATGTTCAGGGTTGTTGCCCTGCTACAAGGTGAAATATTCAATTCTATTAAAGCTAAAAGAGCCCTGTGAGAGCACAGACCTCTGCTAAGCAGCACATTTTGCCCTATATTGTGACTTACTGTACACCTATAGGTTACAAGCACACAAGATTTGGATCATTACAAATCTTAATTCATTGTTCCTTGGCGTGTGGTGCATGACTGCCCTGTATTTGGTATAATCTGTCTTTACAGCAAATACATGCCCTGTCTATGGATTCCTTTTCCTGAACTGGTGATTTCTTTAGCTCTTTCAGAGCTAATGTGGACATCTTGGTAGATTCTCCCTTATCCTCCTTTACCAGCTTGTAGCATTAGGTAGACAGCCATGTCTTTGTAGTTTTTCAGTTGTTGTCAACCTGCTTTAGCTTTCCAAACTTGGACTGAGCACCTTAACCATATTTTACCTACTCACAATAAGGGAAAACACTCATTTTAAGAAATGTTTCCTTACTTTCATATTGTTTTTGCTTTGTATAACCTGTAACTGATTTAACCCTTTACTGATATTACAGCAGTTGATGCAAGAACGCTGACTTTTAAAACATGTAATCCTGCTGCAAGGACTTTTTTTTTCTTGTACGTCAACCTCTATTTTAACAAAAAAAAGCACAATGTTTCTGTAAAAGTGTGTCAGAGGGATATGTCAGCATTAATGGAGTGTGAGCTTGGGGTTCTGTCACATGTTGAAAGATTTTATGTGAAAGTTTTAACACTGGCAAGCCTGATTTAATCATTAATACTTGCTTCTTTTTACAGTATTTATCTATCATTCCAATAATTAAAACTCCGTTCTTTTATTTATTTATTATTCCTATGTATTCGTCCCCTAGAGGAAAATCCTACTAATATGGATCCGGAGGAAAACCAAAATGTGGATGACCAAGTAAAGCACGATGAAGACCAGAATATGTCCACCGACAGCAAAGAAGACGTCGATAAAGACAAAGAATCCAGCAAAGATAACGATGAGAACAAAGGTATACTTCCAACTGGAGCTTTGGAAAACCAGATAGTTTTACAATATTTGCTTCTTTCTTCAGGGCACCTAACAGATGATCTACTAAAACAAACAGATGGTTTAGCTGTTCTTTGAAGGCTTGAGCTGATGTGATGCACACGTCACAAATTTGACAACATATTTTCTTTGTTTCCAGCAGAGCCAGAGCAACCTAAAGAAAAAAACAATGAAGAACCACCAAATGACACGATGGAGACAGATGGTAGGATTGGATTTCTTTCTTAATTTAATCTCCTTTTATGTTAATTTGTTGGCAGTTTAAATGTAAGACTTTTTGTGTTAAGTTTCATTTTCATTTTGACATACTTCTTCACCCACGTGCTACGAAATACAAAACATACAAAGAGTCTGAGGTGGCAAAAAAGTGGGCTGGAAGAAAGACAACAAATTTCACAGAATAATGTAAACCCTTAAAATGTTCCTTTCTATTCTATGTAATGTGCTCATAATACATGTTTTTATTGCTATTTAATAACAGAGCAGAATCATTCTAGAAAAGAAATTAAAATCCTAATTGTAATTTGGTCTGTATGGTGCTAAAATGGTTTAGACAAAAGAAAATGGGGGGCCTCCAGCTGTGGAGGAGCTTCTATAGTCTTCTTTACTGAACCATTTCACTGGATTTAAGCATAAAGAGAGGGATCTTAGATTATTCCTCTCTGCTCAAACTCTCTATATATCCTCAGGTTCCTCTCTTATGTAGGCTATTCTTTATTTCCACATAAAATAATTTTATACTTCTTGCTTTTTAAAAACTAAATAGAACAGAATTTCTGGTTCCCTCGGTTATTTATCATTACCAGTAGATATCAATAATTGAACTGGACTTCTTTTTGGTTGTTATTTTGGGTCTGCATTGGTTTTTGCATTGGAACTCCCCCATTAATCCCATTTTTTACCAGTCTGTTTTTGTTGTCAGATCATGACAATGACTTAAACTGAAACAAATAAGACCTGCTCTGCCTTAGAGTTTCTTGATTCCTTTGTCCTGGATAAGATATCAATGAACTCGTTGGGTCTTTCTCGTCAACCAGTCTGTATTATAAAGGTTTTAAAGTGTTCCATGTTTTTTCCTTTGGTCGTTAACAGCCCTCGTGTTTTTCCCCAAATCCAAAACATGTTTTTTAACCATTAATTAGCTTGCATAACAACCGATTGTTTTAAAAGTACTACTGAATTTCAAATGTGTTGATTATATTTTTTCATGGTGCCAAGTGGTTTGAAAAGCTTCTCCGAATTTAAGATGAAATTTCACATCATGATTTTCACTTTAATTCATATGATATTGAAATTGATCCTTACTCATGATTATTGGTAAAGATCAAACTGCAAGTCAGAAATAGGTTTCTTTTCCTAATGTTTTATGCTTTATTTCCAAAAAAATAATTCCACTGATTAAATTTCTAATATATTTTGTTATGTAATTAACTATAAAGTTTGCAAAGGTTTGGTAGCATTACACTGTCCTTCCCATTTTAAAGAAGCAACTTAATGATGTGTTTTTTCTCACTAATATAAACATTTCTGTTCTTATATAAAAGTAATAATACAACACAACAGCATTAGGTCTGCCCTGAGTTAATAATGTTTTTGTTTTTTAAGCTTTATCATGTTTAATGTCTTTCGTCATCTGATCCCTTCACAGTGTTGTGTGTATAGCCGAGTTTTATTATAAATTATTTGTCTTTGCCACAAAGTCCAACAGTGTGTAACAAATTTGACTCAGGTAATAACTTTGTCCATTAGTGTGGAATTTAGGCAAAATAAATGGCTAATGACTGAATCCTACAAAGGTTTCATTCTACAAAGTTGTTACTGATAGAGTGATTCAGAAAATATCAAGTAATTAGGGTCAGAAAATCTAATCTTATTTGTCCATGCTCTTGAAAGCCGGCTTTGTTGTAAGAGCATCTCTGTCGAGGTTTTAGTTTTTGACCACACATCAATTTATATTTACAACCAAATTTAGGTGGCACCTCACTTCTTAAGTGAATTCTCCCGAGCTTTAAAGGTTTGAATTTTAAATCCCGTCTGCCCATCTTCCACCTCTACTCTAATACAAAGGTATGAGTCACATTCTCACCTCGGTTTCACTTTCCCTTTTGACTGACATTCAATTAATTTGGGGAAAGAGTGAGCAGTCCTGATGGAGCTGAGATAGCCCTCTCTTTCCTCTGTGAAAAGCTAGCAGAATATATCCTTACTCACACTACAGATTTTCTTTCCCTGAAATGCGTCACTCCATCCTGTTGAGTGTCTAGGCTGAGCCTGCCACTATCTGTCACTGTCTTGCATACCATGAGCTGTGTACTGTTTGGCAGGACTGTCAGGCAGTAAACAGTGGTGTCAGCTCTGATTGGAAGCAGATTGCATTTTGTATAGAAAAGAAGGGGCCTCGGTCAGACTGCTGCCTAAAGTGTTTCAGATAATAATGTTTATGCAGCCCAATAGAGAACAGCTTAGCCATGCGCAACAAGCTATTCAGCCTAAAAGAGAACAGCTTAGCCATGTGCAACCAGCTATTCACGGGACAAGACCAAATGATTCCAGGGCCAATACCTTTTATTAAAAATAATAACTGTAATCAGGCTGCCAACACACGGCTGTAGAAGTTAAATCTACCTCATTGAAAGCAGTTATAAAATCCTTCGCAGTGGGAAGAGGAATTAATAAGAAATCAAGCAGAATATGACCTCACTAAGATCATTCACAGTATAAATTATCATCATTATGGACTTACAATTAATTGGTTCGTTTTTATGCCTACAAACATGTTTCTTGTCTGGGGATTGAGTTGGAAGTAGATGAGTGCTGTGTTGGAGTTCTTGAATACTCTGGTTTGAAATGAGCAAAAAACGAAATAAAACATTACCCTTCTACCCTAAACAATTATTAAAGGCAGAGTTCAGGGTTTTCCAAGTGAGATTAAATAGAAAATATATAACAAGTTAATATTGTTCCTACATTAGATAATTCACTTACAAATGCATTAGTGTATGGTTGAATAAATATAGTTTATTAGAGACCAAAGCCCACAGCTTATTGATTTTATTTACATTGAAGAATGATTGTTCACACTGAAAATGGATGATAGATGCAGTAACACATCAATGCTCTGCCTGAGTGAAACATTTATTTATGTTATTTCTCAAGCTTTTCACTCAGTTAACTGTTTGATGTGATTAAATGATAATGCAAGTTCAAATACATTATGGTTTTGCAACTCAACAATATTTCATCGTCTATTAGTAGAGTTGCATTACATTTCGTATTATCATGATTAACATATACAAATTAGAAAGTTGTCTTTGTCGGCGGATTGTGCTGTCCTCAACCTTTTCCCAAGAAGGAAGGAGCAACAGTCAGATTTACAGCAGATTACGCTCCAAACAGCTGGAGTTATCTCCACCAGCTCTTCTCAACAACCAATTAATTAAATATACTGCAAAAACAAAGTAGACCCCTAATAATTAAAATAAAAATAAATAACTATGCTTCTCTATGTTTAACTTGTGCAGCAAGTAAGAGATGCAAACTTTCAAGTATCAGGTTTCTGGAAGTTGTTTGAAAACAAGACTGCTCCATTATGGACAAATGAAGTAAAACAGCAGATTAGGATTCATCATAGGATTTATATTTAGCCAAGTCTAAACTTATTTGAGAAAGCATAAAGAGGAGCTATGTAATCACTAGTGTGTAAAAACCTGACTCGTGTCACATGGAGCTTTGAGGCAATTACATTTCTTAAATGTCTTTATTTTTACTGCTTTGACAGGCTGTGCGGGCACAATGCAACATTTTATACACTTCATTGTTTGTTTGTCTTAAAATTGGTGTTTCCTGATTTTGTGTGTATTGTATGTTTTATGCCTAAAGTAAGTAGAGACATGATTTTTCTCCAGACAATCCAACCAAACAAGCCATCCAGGCCTTCTTTAAGCTATACATCAACAATCATAGATGTATGTAACATAGAAATACAAGTTAGTCTGAAATGTGGATGTTAGGGTTGTTTTATTTTACTGGAAGTCTGTCCTTGGTGTATATTTGCCAAAGACTTCACTTAGTGAGAAAAAAAACAAAAAGACATCTAAGGTTTTTATTTATGTTTTTTTCCCCCCATAAATGAATTCAAACACTATTTCGTTTTACATTATCAGTAATGCTAACAATTTTAGAAACAGCTGTTTTATAAATATGGTGTTTTACCATGTATTGAATGCAAATAGTGAACTATTTATCTTTATATTAAACATTTTTAACTGGCATGTTAATTCCAGCATTTCCATTTTTATGCCATTTGTCACATCAACACCATAGTTAAACATTATCCTCTTTTTCTAGTGTTACAACCACAACCTTGTTTTTTATTTTTTAGAAAAAAATACATTTAGGTCTTCACTTGATTGGTTGGAAGATGTTTAGAACAAGATGTCCTATGATCTGAAATCTAGCGTTGTAGATCTGGCTGTATGTTAAGTCCCAGTCTGTCTTTTTCAGCCTACAACACACATTTTCTTTCAGGATGCCCTACATATAGCTCACCAGTTTTCTCATCTACTTTGACAAGATTCTCTGTCCCTGTTGAACAAGAAACATCTCTATAGCATAATGCTGGTAACAAGAATTGTGATTGTAATGTTATTTTCTTTGCATTTAAACAGAAACCCTTAAAACAGCGTCCCCTACATGGTTTGCAGCAAACTACAAACTGGGCTTTAAATAGGTTTCCTTTAACAATAGTTTTCATCCTGCCATAATTCCAGTAAGGCTAGATTGGTGGAGTGCATGCCTAATTGTTCTCTGTGCAGATAATCTCCTACAGGAGCTCTGAATATTTGCAGCTTCTCCAAACGTTCCATGTGGCTGGAAGGCCAAGTTTTAAGAGTTGTCAAATGGTCTATACTCTCTCCACTTCTAGAAGATATAACAACCTTGCTTTATATGATGTTCAAAGCTTGGGTTATAGTTTCCTCTTCTAACTCTTCTTTAAACTTTATCACCAAACTATTTATTGTGTTTCTGCATATTTAAGATACTGTTTAATCTTTCACATTATCAAACAAACTTCTAAAGCCTTTCAGAACGACTGTATTTATACAGAGATTAAGCGACCCACATATAACTTCTGTTTAGTAACTCTTCCACTTACAAGGCAGTTGGTTAGCCTGTTTTTTTTTTTTTTTATACAGGGTATCAGAGTAAAAAGGCTGGATAAAAACACATGACACGCTAAGATTTTACTTTGTAGAAATATTTAAATACCATGCATTATTGCATTTTTATCTCGCATTTATGCACCCCTTAGTATTTAATATTAAATCCCCATGAAAAAGCTTGCAATTTGCAGTTGTTAATTCCACTGTGCTACTAAACACCATCCTTAATTTTGAATTTGCAGATTTTTATCCACCGTTGTCAGCATTGTTTGCTTACACCAAGCCTTTTTCACACAGCTTAGTGTGTATCACAGTTAAATATCTCAGTCCTAACTCAGTCACAGTAAATAACACAAAGATAAATAAGACACGTTTATGTTTTATTTATTTTCACCGCTAACATCAGTATAATGTGTTAATGTTATAATTTGCTCATTCTGCACACATTCCTTCATATTAAGATAAAAATGGTAGGATTCAGTTTAGGTCATTTGCTGATGTTTCATCGGCTCTTATTATCATACCATGCCATCTGTTGTTTACTTAGCAGGTTTTGTATTAAATAAAAATATCAATTAAATTCCAGGCACTTAGTCAACCTGGTGTTTTTAATTCTGCATGTGACAAAAACAAGATAGCAAATTATTTATATAAATTGCTGTTATTTTTCTTTTAAAATGATTGAGAAGTACAAATATATAAAGAGTAGGAGGCAGAGGATGGTATATATATTGTATTTTTAATCTTTCTGCATTTGCTGCTGTTTGCACCATGTAGATAAAATATCGCTCTGCACAAGCTGTGAGATTCTATGCTTGATAGTTGGGATATTATAAAAGGCTCACTAAATTGAATCAGAATCCAGGCAGCCTATTTGTATGAATATTCATGACATACTTTAAAATGAAAATGGGAGCTACATTGTTATTGTGTTTGTTTCGTTCTGGTGACTTGCAAGAGTGGGCAGCCGCTTCACTGAGCTCAGTGCAACACCCATAAATTAAACTAGGAATGCCTAAAGCTAGAAATAAATAAATCTGAGTTGTGAGCAGATATTGTTTTTCCTTCATGCAGTTAGATTCTCTTGGGGGAATCAATAGCATTTGTCTTAGTTTTAAAGGTAAGACTCAATAGCTGCCATGAATATGATTCTCTATAATCATATCTGTATAGCTGTTGGTTCTTTTCCAAAAATACCTTTTTGAAGGTTTTACATTTAAAGCATGTAAGCCCTTCTGATTGGTTGTTAATGCTATATTACACCGCTGGTCAGTTTAATATGTCTTTAGCGAGATAAGCCTTTTTAGATGGGTCCAAGACAGAAGGGTTGTTGCAGAGCTATTCCTTAATATTTGCCCTCTTATCATGGAGATCTGAGCACTCACTGTTCCTCCTACCTTTGATTAAGCTGCTCCCAGGTGCAGGTTTTCTTTGAAATGAAAGAGGATCCTTAAATGCTGCTGAAAGAACACTTTCTGTAGGAGGATGGTCGGGTTCACGCCAGGCTCAAAGAGTTCATAATCATTAGAAACACACATGATAAAAAAAAACAAAAAAACACCATATTTACTTAATTGGAAAAATGCTGTCAGACTTTCAACATCGGCCATCAAAGCGATTGATCTAAAGTGTATTATGTGAATTTTAATAGAGTATATTGATTTCATTTTCCTTGTCAACACCATCCGATCTTCATGAAAAGCTCATCAGACTCATGAATATAACTTTTTCTATTTAAATTATTTTTTCTTAGACTTGTTCATGTTTATAATGATGTAATCATAAAATCGTCATCAAATATGTCTTCCCATGTTGTTACAAATGCTCAGTAATGCCCCTGACAAAATTGGGTCCCTAAGGGAAATATTATTTGGATTAATATTTTAATAATATTTTATGTATTGGCTATAATTTTTAGCTTATATACAACCACCCCATACCTGAAGCTAACTTTGTTGGCCACCATCCACAGAGGTTTTTTTACCAGCCAAAACTTCTTTTTATTCCTAAAATAAAGGTGAGCGACTCAGGAAATGCTTTAGAATGGTTCTTGAACTTACACAGAGTTCACATTAAATTGCTGTTGGGTTATTAACAAACTTAATCTCATTTATGATTAGACCTACATCATGAAAACAAGGGATGCACCGATTTTTATCATTATCGGTCCAGATATAAAGAAAAAAACTAGATCGGTTACAATTGACTCAATATAGGGGCCGATCTATTCATTCTAACTCTATGCTATGCTCTGCCGTCATGCGGCATCGCAATAACACAACACGGCCATATTATTTATGATGGAGCGAGCAAAAGGATCTGCGGTGTGGAGGTTTTTCACGCTCTCTCAGCCTACTAGCCCAATGGTGTGCAATATTTGAGGGAGAAATATTCTGAGGGGCGGTGTTAAATCTTCAAACTATAACACCACCAACTTAATGAAACTGCTCCAGAAGTTTCATAACAAGGAACATGCTAAGATTATCGGACTTGGGAAACAAAAAGGAAGCAGCGGAAAGTGGCTAACTTTGATGGAAGCAAAGAAGAAGTGAAATTTTTCAATGTAACACTATACAGGCCAAAAAAATCACAGTGATGATACTTGATAATGATAATGACACTTTTTTTTCAAATGTTGACCATGTCAGAACCTTTGCTTTAAGATTTTGTGCACAGTTGTTAAATAAATGAGTCATAACATTTATATTCAGGTTGTTTCCTATTTTTTTTTTTAGGAAAAGTGATATCAAATCATATGCATAGAAGAATGATCCCAATTTTTTTTTTTCACACAATAAAACATTTTTTAGGTAATAATTCAGTGCTGTTTTTGGTATCGGATTGGTATCGACCCACATTAAACTTCAAATATTGGTATCATATCAGAGGTAAAAAAATTGGATCGGTGCATCCCAACTATATCTGACATGGGGTGACACGCATCTAGTATAGAAAATGACAGGAATACAAACATCTGATTATCTCAATGATGTGCTCATTTATTTAGTTAACACCCAACTGCAAATCCAATTAACTTGTTTAGATTTTTACATTATATTAATATCAAAATGGTATTTTTAACTTTATACATATAAGTTTTTCCTTTTTGAATCGTACTCCTCCTTTTCCTTTTTTTAGGTCGGTTACAGCCTGCGGCCTCTACACGCCAGCTATATGTCGCCAAATTTTGTTTTAAAAATCCAATTAAAGAGCAAGTCTTGCGTAAAAAAAAAGCAATAGACTACATGCAGTGTGGAGCGAACTATTCAGAAAATGTGGTGATTTAAGCTACAAGTTATTTTACATGAAATGAAGCATCACCACACTGAAGCAACTCAACAGAGAAATTTAGTAAACTAAGCTACCATAAAATGACAAAAAGTAGCTTAACTACAACAAAGATTATTTTTTGTACTTCAAACTTACTTCATTACAAGTCATTGCTATTTACTAAACAAATAAACAGTTACAAAAAGATCAGATCATTTCAACTGTTCATCAAACTTCTCTCGGTTTTCTGTATTTAGTTGTGTCAGGCCAGTCAATGTTTTCCAGAATTTTCCTTCACCAATTTTGCTAAGATTGTGTAACTTTTCTGATCTTTTTGGGTTTTTTTACAGCACTAGTAGCTAGTTTCTTGGACAATAGACTGACAGGAAAGGGGGTATGACAGAGGGGGAGAGACATGCGGGAAAGGAGCACAGGCTGGATTCGAACCCAGGTCACGTCGAGGACTAAGGCCCCCATACATGGGTTGATCGCACAGACCACTGTGCCACCTGCATGCTCAGTTTCCTCACCTGTGGGGAAAACACTGTGGCGCGGTTTAGTATTCTACCATTGATGCAGCTTCTTCCAGGTAGTTCTTTATTTAACGATGGTTTTGAGCTACTTTTGATTGACATCATCCCCAAACAGTATACAACAGCTCTTTTTGTTTTTTTGTTTTTGTTTTTTATACAGCTGTCATTAACAGGTTAACGTGTAAATGTAATGGTTTCCTCAGATTCTCAGCCAGTCTGGCACCATCACTTCTTAGAGTCATTTACGTAGATATCCAATGCTCAGTTTAACCTAGATCATTGATCCCCAACCCCTGGCCCAGTACCAGTCCTTGTGTTATTTTGCACAAAGCCACTGAAAAAAAATAAGTAATTTCCATTATTCCTACTGATTTATTTTCCTACTGAATGGTGTTTTATTGTGAAAAACAGATTCACTCTGTTTCGTCTGTATATGACTAAATGTTGATGCATGTCAGCCATGACACCGTAGGTCATGTTATACCTCCCGCTTTAAACGCCACCGTCTCATTGCAGCATAAAGCTTGCAGCTCTAACTGATTCACTGCTATTGTGAGTTGTTAAAATGCAGTTTTCATGGAATTTGTTTTTGTGGTGTCTTATCTTAAAGGCATGTTTAACATTACCATAGCGAAGCAGAGAGTACTACAATGGCAGACTGCTCCATAAAAAAATATTGTCTGACATTAAACCGGACCATGGTATTAAAAAGGCTGGTAGCCGCTGATTTAGATGACTTGATACAAAGTTTAGTAATCATATTATTGTCTGATACACTATTAAAAAGATATCTAAAAGTAAAAAAAAAATGTAAATGCTTAAAAAAACTTTGTAAAAGTATCCTAAAAAGAAATAAATGGCATACTACATTACATTAGCATTTGGTTATTTATGTCGGTTTTTTTTGTTTTTCTCCACAGCAGCAGCCTTTTTTTTTTTTTTTTCGATATCAGTCTCTGCAAGATAGCTTATGTTTAAAGAGCTAGTTAGGATTCCTACAAGTATCCAATCTCTGTATATGTCTTATGCTGGCAATGATAATGTTTTTAGCAGTTCCCCTCAATAACATTATATATATGGCATATTTTCTCTTTTTCTAAATGACTTAACCAGGCATACTCACAGAAAATAAATGTTTTAGTGAAATATGTGCTTGCTTTGATTGTTTAAAACCAAAATTCTTTTTTTCAAGATTAACAAAATAAGTGTCAGCCTTTTTAATACAGCTGAGAATTTAGATGGCGTAAAAATGACAAACTGTACATTTTCAAACACAAACTATGAGTTGAGTTTAGACAGGGACTCCGCTACCAGTCATTTGAAAATGCTTTGAGTGGGATCCTAACATTCATTTTATGCAAGTGTAACTGCCACAAGCACTTAGAGCTGACTGTATTTGCAGCTTCAGACAGAAAGTCCAGCTTTCTCCACAAGAGCAATAGTGTCTGCTCCCATGTGTTTTCAAAGATCTCTGCCATTTAAGATCCACAAACAAAAATGCTTTAGAGGGGAAGTTCAAAAAGTCTATTTTAATAACTTTCTTGGGAATTGGTTCCATCCTTTTTGTTATAAAACATTATTGATTTTAGTTATTCAGCTTCCTTGGAGGATTAGTTTTTGAGTGTAATAGCACCGTGAGCTTTTCCTCTAAAAGATTTCCACTGGCAGAGTGAAGAAGTGTGATGACGTGTTTACCCTTTAAGTTTTCTCCTTGCTGTTGAAGCATTATGAACAAAGTAAATTTAGTAAGTAATCCCTTTTAAATCCTTATGAATTTTCTTTCTTTCTTCTTTTTACCAGCATGAATAATTAATCCTTTAGAACTCATTTGTATGTTTGGCCCAGAATTTGTTGCTGAAATGCGCTCAGTATTTATATTTCCACATCTGCAGAGGCAAAAAGGATTTTAGGGGTTATTTAATTGGCTGTTTTGTGGCCTTTTGTCTGAGCACTTTGTGAACGATGGGGTGCTGGTGATCTAAATCTGATTCTGAGGGGAAATTAACACTTTCCTGTGGTGGCTTGTCAGCATACAATTAACTTTTGGCTCAAAACTTTATACTGTAACACTACGTGCCTCTTGAGGGAACAGGCTGCCACTGGCTAATAGACACAGGCCTTCATTTTTTTTATATAAACCTTGAAAGTTAAGTAATGGTAGCTGCAACAGTAACAGCTGAGCTGAAGCTGTGCCTGAGTGCCATGAGTGGATACCCACAGTCTCATCATTATCCCTATTAAGCAGCTTTTAACGCTAAATGTATTTGGCCTTTCTCCTCTGGCTTAAACTCTTTTTAGTGGCTTCAGTTAAACTGTGTTGGTAATTTCAGACCATGCAACACCAGCTGTCTGTATTGGAAATAGTTTTCAAAGTTTATTCTGTTAAGGGACTTGATGGTATATTAAATAAACGACATGTCTATATTAAAAAGACTTTAATGAATTTTGAAAATAAAATATAAAACTGATATTTTTGTCCTGTATTTTTTGGGGATGTCCAGATACAACTTTTACATTTCTGATCCAACACTATATATTGCATATAGTATACATATTGTAGCTTTGAGAGTTGCTCTATTCTGATATTGACCTGATACAGTATCAGCCTGAATCATACATACTTTTATTACTTTTTTTGCAAATTAGTAATTTAAAAGAGTGTGGGTATAGTGATAGTGATCAAACAGAGAAAACAGTCAACAGTGGGCATGAGAACAACTGACCTGTTTATTATTAACCAATGGATTGCTTTAACATAAACAGATGAAGATAAGTGTTTATATCAGTTTGCTTATTGAAGATTTTAATTGCAGGTGGATTTTAATCCATTATTTTTTTCTTGACTGATATCGGATCAATTTCCAATATTAGCGTCAGATTGAGACATCCCTAGTATTTTGATATGCCACGACAACAAAAAAATGCAATAATGGATCATGCAATTAATGTTCTAATATATTGTTAGGAAAAAAGACAGATTTTCTTATTTGTATATTAACTCACAGCTAATTGGTAAATAACTTCAAAATGAAATTAACTTCAAAGATTATTCTCTAAGTAGCATGAAATTGTTCAATAAACTGTATGTTGAACTAAGGAACAACTATGATCGTTTTATAATCTCTACAAGGAAGAAGTACGGTAAACTTAGCAGCACAAGCAAAACTAAATAACTAATTTCAGTGGGGATTGTAAAAAAACAAAAAGGCTCATTAAACAATCTTGGGGAGATTTTCCAAAGTTAAGGCTACACTTTGAATCAGAGTTTCAACAGCCACCCCACAGAAATGTGCAAGGCATTTGCAACAGTTTTCTTCAATTTAGGGTCCTTTGAGTTAGAGCTGTCTTACTTGAGCTAGAGAGAACAAGGAATTGGCCAGTCCTCAGTGGTCCAAGTTCCTTTTTTCATGTGGAAGTAAGATTGTAATGTAATTTCTACCTAAAAAACTCACAAAAAGAAGGAATACAATTAGTAGTAGTTATTGCACAATGAAATAAGACTTTGGTGCTCATAAAAAAACTCCCCTTAGGAAGAAATCTCTGGCAGAACAAGGCTCAACATGGCGGTCTTCTGCCGGACCTGTTGGAGAAGAGTCCAGGGATTTACTTCAATAGGGGAAAGCGGCAGCATGGAGAAGGAGCTGGATGATATTGTGAGGATGGTGGTGAAGGGAATGGAGGAGAGTTGAATCAGGGTCATCAGAACGTCTGATGTGATCCAACTCAGATTCTTGTTGGTGGCAGGTTGAGATGTTGATTGAAGTCTTTTAAGCAGGACTCTGATGCTGACTAGTTTAAGAGCACGTGTGGCTGAACGCAAAACAGCTGCTTCATAGACAGATGAGGCTCTGATTGCATGAGGGTAAGCAATCTAGTTTATTCAGTGGAATTTCCATCTAGGCTTCATTGGTTGGTTTTGGTCTACCGTATTTTATGAAGTAATAAATCAGCACAGCCATCTGCCAAGGTATTTTAGTGTACTTCCTGCTTCTCTTCTTAAAACAAGTTTATAGAGATGCAGATTTTATTTTTTAAGCAGGCCTTTGCGCTCACTGTAAGCATACTGTCAGTATTACCAGTACCAGGTAAGATGACCATGGCATTGCAGTGTTCACCAGTCTGATGTAAATATAAAGCCTATATGTTTAAAACTCAGCAAAATAAAAAAAAAGTAAAATATTTCACTTTTTTTTTCTGAGAAATACAACTTTCACATTTTTAATTGTGTTCTTAAAAAATAATTTAGTTTTTAGAAATATTATAACAACTTAAATTCACTGTTAACACAAACATAAATGCAAATCAAGGCTAATAAATAAAAAAATATATA
The DNA here is from genome assembly GCF_016077235.1 of Cyprinodon tularosa. NCBI lineage: Eukaryota > Metazoa > Chordata > Actinopteri > Cyprinodontiformes > Cyprinodontidae > Cyprinodon > Cyprinodon tularosa. The sequence goes on from NW_024037959.1 coordinate 801,501, forward strand.
TATATCTTTATGGAAATAAAAATAATTTATTTGAATGTTAAAGCCTGTATGTTATATTTAGTCGCATCATGATAGGAAGCTTCATGATTAAGAATAAAACACTTAATGTCACCGTGATGCTGACTGAAGACAAGCCTGTTCGTTTGAGTTAATGAGAGTACAGCTTCCTACAGTTGCAGGCTCATCAACATGCTACATTTATGCTGCAGTGGAAATGCAAAGGAAAACTCTAAGTGGCACAGCCACCTCTTTTAGGAAGACTATGGTCATAAATATGCATGTGGCAGGCTTTTTGTTTCTATAGCAACTATTCAGTAACTGGAGGCACAACTGAGTGATGTTAGGCAACATTTTTGACTTTTTTCTTTTTTTATTTTACTTAATTTGTTTGTTTGCCATGCAATTTATGTATTATTACAGATGCCCCTCTCTATCCCCTCCAATCTTATAATGTGGGTTTTTTTGATGAGGTACACTGGACTCTAGTTCCTTTTGCTGGTGAGACTAGACCAACAATGTGTATACCGTCCATTACGCCGGTCACCTCTGGCCCAGAATCCAGCTTCAAAGAGACGGTGCTGCATCTAACAGGCTGCAAGGGACACAGTTTTCTGTTCTGCTTTGAAGCTCCTCTTTTGATCAGCTCTCTTCCACTGTCTCTACCCACTGTTTGAATTACAAATGAATCAATTCTATGCACAGGCAGAATTTGTTAGCCAGTAACAAATGTGCTTTTGAAAGGTCTGGAATATATCTCACAATGAACCAGGCCTGCATAGCTATCCTTATTAGAGCAATCCATTTATTTCTGCTTATTTTGTACAGCCTAATATGAACCTTAGGCTAAAACCTCACCTGGGTTGTATATAAATAAATATTCCCAAAAAGGTTTTAAATTCTTGTCCTGAGGAGATAGTACAACAGAAAGAGTCTTAAAAAGGCCTATAAGCACCTTAACAAACCAAACAGAAATATTTATTTGATTGATGAATAATCACTTATTGGCTTGTGAAGCAATGATTTTATGCTCAAACTGCTTAAGTTGAAATATGAAACAAAAACTGTAAGGGAGCACTGTAGGTTTTGACCCAAATATTAGCTAGATTAGAGATATGTTAAATGATTATGAAAACAATATAAAGCACTTGGTATGTATCAGTGCCCCATGCAGGCTGTCTTTCTAAAAGCTAAAAGTTGTTGTTAGGCAATAAAAGAGGTGTGACACATACTTGATCAGACATATTTTTGGTTCTCTAATGTTAGATTTAATCCAAAAGGGTGGACTTAGCCTTGTCTTTACAAATAACTCTCTATAATTACTTCTCAATCTCCTGGTCCAAAGTGGTCTTCTGTACTCATTATTTAACTATAATTATAGGGGCAACTTTATATATATATATATATATATATATATATATATATATATATATATATATATATATATATATATATATATATTGTGTAATTATTCATTTATTTATGATGTTAGAAAGCATTATTTAATACATATACAATATATTCAATACACATTAATTATGTTGCAGTTCTGGCTTTCCTACCTGCTCCAATTGCAATTCATAACATTTATAGACCCCTGCTTGGGTTTCATTTTTGGATTTGAACACAAAATCTTAGAAAAAAAGGAAGACATCGTTTACTCTTGTTTTATAAATTTTCGTTACTTTTTAAATGAGCAAGATTTTATGTAATTACTCATGTCATATGTAACAAGGCATGCCCAGTACACTTTTCATTTTTTGTATTTACCTGATTTGTGTAGTCCCATTAAAGGGATAGTTCAGGTTTTTTTGCCACTTAGGTGATGACAGTACCTACAAACAGAAATAAACTAATCAGCTCATCAACAGGCAGTTAAGATTACAAAAAAGGAAATATTAGGCCATTATTGCATGTTTATTTTTCTCAATTAACTGTTTTCTTTCTAGCTTTAGGATCTAGTTCTTCATATTCACATATTTTTTTATATACAGATATATTTTGATAATTGAAATCTTAAATACAAAGTTAATCATCTAAGGAGTGTATACTGTAATACGGTTCTGTATTATATATTTTGATATAGGAAATCTTTAAAATTAAGATTTAGAAATTGTTTTTTATGATAATTTACTTGAAATGTCTTGATTATGAAAAGAAAGCTCTATCACTGTCAGACTCCACTGGTGACATATTCACTCAGTGCTTCATGTAGGTCGATCAGTCAACCTATTCTCTCCCTGCCCTTTCACTGACAGGTAGATGCTTTGCATGGGTTATTGGTCTCTCTCCAGTCTAGACTCCCGCTTTGATTATATTGACCAGTCTAATCCATGATATAATGTAGAAAACCTTGAGGTAACTGAAAAAGAGAGACGATGCCTAAAATCTGTAGGCCTGCAAGTCTTCCATGTCCCTGAGCAGTGCTGTGTCCCATTTTAATGTATCACAGTGGTTAGCCACATCGTGTAGTGCCAGATTCACTGCTCCTGAGCTAGACAGTCTCTGTCTTGATGTACGAAACCACAAAAGGTGTTGAAAACAGCAGCGGGCAGGCGCCTGCAGCGGACCCTCTAGCAGCATGGGGGGAGTCTAAAGATTATGTAAAGTATTTCAGTGAGTGATGAGAGCAGAGCAGGCCACCACTGACAGCAGGTTTAGCAGGTATGTAGGTCACACTCAGGGAGGCCTCTTTTGCATGATTCCTTTCTATGTCTATTTTTGTGTTGTCTTCGTCATTCACTCCTTCACTTAATCAGCTCTTCACTTATTCCTTTCATCTCCTGGTGCCTCAGTGCTCTGAGTCCTGTTTTAATCTCTTCAGTTGTCTCCTTACAGTCTGTGATGACTGTTTTGCGCTACCTTGGACAGAGTAGGGAATGATGGGAGGTGGCAGGAACTGCCAACTGCAGCAATTTTGCTGCTTTCTCTGCTATTTTTTTTTTTGTTTGTTTTGTTTTGCTGTCTTTTTAAAAAGCAGTGTATTATCAAAGTGAAACCGTTGGTCATTATCTTCTATTTTTTGTAGTATATGCTATCAACTGCAAAACATTTTCCTTCCTTCCATCCTTCACTGCCCTCTAATCATCTTTGCTGTCTTCTGAGTGGGAGCATAACCCCAAAGCAGATGGTGTCCTGTTCTCTTTTTTTTTCTTATTCAAAGTACTTTTGTTTTCACATGTTGTCGGGCATGGCTCAGAGTTTTGTAATAAGCCTTGGTCTTTTCAGCGTGTTTAGAGGACCCTAACCCAACCACCACTGCAAGGTTACCCAAACCCACAGGGGAGCACAATGCTACTTAGTGTCCACAACCCTTGGCCTTTTCTTTGGGAGAAGAAAGCCAGAATATTAATGAAGACTCTTGGCTTTTTCAGGAGGATAACTGTTGAGAGGGGGCAGTCACAGTGTTTACTGAACAGGCTTGTTTTCATCTCCATGGCCTGAAGGTCACAGCTCAGTGCTCTTTAATTGGCTCAGATTGTCAGACAGTATTCTACCTCAAAGAAAAGAAAACTCCAGCTATCCAATCTCGACACACCTCCCTTTATAACAAATATCCTTTTTTTCACCTTTGTGTTTGAAGAGAGCCAGCTCATGCAGTTAGGCTTTTTCCACAAGCCTGCGCCACAAATTTAGTATTAACATATGAAAATAGCCTGCTTTCCACATTTACCAGCTCATTAGTTCTTTTGGAAGGACACTTGTTGAGGTCTGCCCACTCTTGTTTTGCTTCAGCAGGGATGTATTTGATTATTTTTGCAGTAGGCATGCCTGGCCCAAAGCTGTTAGTCCATGTAAAGTTCAATGAGAGGCTCTTTGATACTTGTTTAGTTCATATGGCTCAACACAGGGCCGACCAGAGGCTCTAAAGACCACCTGGGTTCACATTCTACAATTATTTTTGCTCTCATTTAATGGCGTTTATTTATAGGGCTTTTACATTGGGTCTTAAAAAGTCTGCAAACCTATGGAAAAAACTCTGTTTTCAAACTTGATTCAATGGCCCGAAATTTTTACATATAAGTCAATCAATCAATCGATCCACACCAGTTTGTGTATTCTGTCCTCTTTTCTTTTTAACTTTTAGTGGTGTTTGCAGTTTCTATTTTAAATAAATGAGAAGAGATTAAAAAATATCAGCAAGAGATTCAAGTGAATGGTTGTATTTATACTTTAAAAACGTAAAATTATTGAGAACTATGGGAAATTAACAGTAAAAACGTGTAGCGGTCCAGTATGTTAAACCATCATTTTATAATAAATGTGATCTTTAAGACTTTTACACAACAGATTAAATTCATTACAAACTGAAAATGTTGTAGTATAGTCCAAATAGAATCTAGTTCATTACACTGGAGTTCAACCATTTGGTGAGATTTAGTTTTTCCTACACACAACAGAGTCTACTCCAAATTATATTACAAAGCAGTGAACTTTTTGTACATCATTTAATACCCGTTAGTAAAAATGTTATTTTCTGAAGCTTGGAAAACTGTGTTAGCTCAGTGAATTTGTAGCGATCCTTCATATTAAGGAAATTATCTTCATCATGTGGAAATTCAGCTTAAACACATAATGCTGCTAGTCTCCACATTTTATCTTTTTATTTTTTCAAATGGTCTCCAGGTGCCAAATAACATCCACAAAGAAGAAATACTCCTGTGACCCAGAAGAACTTAATGTTTACTGTAAGAATTGTGTCTATAAATGGTGAACCAGAAGACATCCACAGTGCCTTTGGCTGTTCCCTCTGCTGAGATTTTGATGGATCGTGGTCATTGTTTGAGTGCGAGCAGCTGGACACCTGTTTGATCTGGAGATCAAATATTCCAGACCGGCTCACTCACTGAACACCACCGTTTCAAAACCATGGCTTGGGGTTCAAATGGAGGGGAAAAATTCTCCAGGGGAACTAACCCTGCAGGGTCTAGACATCTCCACACCTCCATCGATTTCTTTTCTTTACAAATTCTATTATTTTACTCTCAAAGAGGATGAGTTGAATAAATGTCACTAAGATGTCCCATGGCTGTAGGACAAAGAGTACCTCCTGTTCTGCCCAAGGTTCCCTTCTGGAACATTAAGCAGATTCTGTTCCCAAGCTGTTGTGTGAACACAGAGACCACCTCCTCGTTGAGCTTACTGAGCACTAAAACCGTTAACAGTGGTGTAACAGATCAGCTTTGGTAAAAATAAGAGAAAAATAGGCATCTTATCAAGCAAACAATGCTACTAATTAAATATCTGTTTTTTTAATACTTTCATATTTTCAAATGCCATTTATGCCTGGTTCAAGAGATTTTCTGCATCGGCTGATTGTTGTTGTGCAGAACACTAATGCTGACCAACAAAACGCTAACTACCCCTTGTCTAATAAATGAATGGAAGGTAGGGGAATGTAATTTTCTGCTTGTCTGCAGATGAGGGTGACTTATGCCCAACTCTCTTCCTTCCTATCCCCCTCTTCTGTGTGGATTAGAGCACATGCACATTTCACTTCCTTCCCAAGGCTGCAACTGACATGAGGAGCTAAAGATGGCAAAAGTTTTGCAATCATTTTAGAGTTTTTGTATTTCCTTCTCTGACCTATTGCACAGTGTTTGAATAATTCATTACGCCTCTTGATGATCTCCACATCAACTTCAATATATTCAAAATCAAATGGTTACCTCTTCAGCATGCAGTGAGGTTATAGAGAGTCCAGCTAAAGACCCAAGTACAGCGGTTGAATTAGGTCTGTAGAGACAGAGGCACCTCTAGATGTTGCAGGTCACTAGCCCTCCAGGACTGGAGTTAACCGAGTGTCAGACCAACACAACCGGTGCATAATCATAAAATTAAAGAGACTAAATATATTTTCATGTCTTTTTTTAAATCTGAAAAGTGCGGAATGCATGTGTAAAATCTCTAAGGTCTGGAGTAGTTGGCACATATCTCTGACTGGCTTACTTCTAGGACTGCCTAGTATTTCGCTTTCATCCTATTTGACTATTCCTCCAGTCACTGCTACATATGAGAAATCCCACATTGCGATGATGTAGTCACCATGGGACAATATCAGGATTATCTTTTAAAGTTGAAGTGCACTGTTAGTTTTTGCACACTGTGTTTTTTATGTAGGCTATTAGATTTTGTTTTTATGTTATTATATTAGAACATGATGTTCTACCTGTGTGTTGGTTTGACTTGTTGCAAACTGCAAACATGACCACATATGGCATTTTTGTCACACAGTTTGCCTTTTACTACTCACTAGTTAGCATTTATGACAACAAGTGAATAACTTGTGTTTATAGATTTGTTCACCTAAGCTGTGGATCTCAGTCCACAGTTGCTCCAGAGTTTTCCTTTTTATCTAGCATATTAATGCTCTCGTCAGCTAGCATGCCTGTCTCGGTGGGCAGCCATAGCTTTGTAGGTTTGCAGTTTTGTCATACATGTTTACTTTTCAGACATTTTTCAAAGCGTGGAGTGAGTTTTTAACCTGCTTCATAAATACTCAGTACATTCTTCTTAATCTACCTGCTTTGTTCCTTTGTCTTCATGATCTTTGTTCTCTAACAAACCTCTTAACAAACCTGTGAGGCCTTTCAAAGATTAGCTGCATTCCTACTGACATAGTTACACGTGCACTTATTTTTTTTATTAATTATGTACTAAAATCCTAATGTATTTACAAGATTATTTGTTCAGTCTTACTTTTGAACTTTTTATCACAATAATATACAGTAGTAATACTTTCAGATATGAAGGAATTGAATCCAATATTCTTCAACATTGTATTTCAGTTTTTAAGGTTTGATTTTGTGAAACAGAGGCAGGAGGCCCAAATTTCCAGAAAAATTGATGTAATGGCTGCTTGGTTTCCTGCAGAGGAAACTTACTTGCTGGCTTTACTCATCTTTTCTTGGCCTCTGCACACTGTGCCTCTCCTTCACCATAATCTTGACAGAGACCAGTTTTTCCTTTCGCGTACCATCTTGTTTATGTGTTTGCCAGAGCACTCCCAGATCCTTTTCTAAATGATAGCCTCTCCACTCTCAGCACACAGGAGCCAAATTAGAGAGTGAGGCAGAACTACATTGCTGCTCGCTCCATGCTTCAGGCAGGCAGTGGGAGGCTGGGGCCACAATCAGCTGAAACTGTATTTTTTTCTGTTGTTGTGTTTGATTACTGTCGGATATTAGAGGAAAAGGATGCTACCTTAGCACCAAGACTGTACCGTTATTACCTTTGAGGCAGGATGTTAGAAGTGTTTGAAACTAGGCGAATGCTTTTGTGAGCTCCTTCAGTTGTCTCCTAGCTTGTATGATTCATGCTTTGTTATAACATCAAGCAACTTCACATTTCCCACATCTGGTTTTTTTTTTTTCAAAGATGAAAGATTTTATTTGAATATCTTTTAAAAAAAATCAAATATTTTAGTTTGCTCATTTCAGAAAGTGAAACTCATTGATAGCTTCATTACACAGGGAAATATTTCAGACATTTTTTGTTGCTAATCTAATAATTATGACTTACTGATTATGAAACAAGAATTTAGTATTAGATGAATAAAAAGAATATTAAAAATTCAAACTTTAGGTCCCTGAACAGAATGTTAATTTCTAAGCACTCAACACTTGCTAGTTTAAAACCTCACGGGGAATACATTTTCTACATGTTAAAGTACAATTGTCGGACAATACCAAGGCTAAGATATTCAGAGTAAATATTAGTAATAATAAGACAAAATTAAAGAAGTATTTTAACAGGTAAAAATTGAAAGGAAAACTATGTATGAAGATTATTGTCTGTTCTATAAGAAAAGCGTGGAAAGATCCTACTTTGTCTTTTATGTTATTTTTCGTTTGTGAGCCACCCATGCCTCCAATCGGAAGGTAAAAGGCTCTGAAAAAGGCTCAGATGGCTGTTGCTTTATATTTTCTGCTCCTCAGCACTACTTCTGTCCCTGTGGTGTCTACTAAAGGCAAAGTGTACGCAGAAATATTGCAACAGATTAAATACAAAAAAGCACATTGTATTTTTTTGCTATAGCCATAAGTGTATAGTAAAAAGCAATGAAAATAATATGTTTCCCACAGATTGTTTGTCTGCTTTTAAAGGCTGCATGATATTTCAATCAAAACCTGTAAATGAAAAGCAGCAACCTGCCTTTTTACCAAGCTGGTAAATGACCTTGACTGCAGACAAACAAAAATGATGGCATCCTTGTGAATCCTGCACATTCTTCTATCCTGTCTAAGCAGTTGTATTTGTTTACACTACCACAAGACTGCCAGGGGAAAGCAGTTATTTTTGTGGCTTGCTTTGTTGGGATGATTGTTGTTCCAAAGAAGAAAATGTGGAGGTTTGCTCAGAGAGTGATGATAAAGGAGTTTTGTGACTACAAAGGTAACAAGTAGGATGGGGAGGTAGGGGGGAGGAGGGTCTCAAGCTGCCTTACAGGGATGGCAGCCTGTAATTAATTTTGCATGAGTCTTTCACCCATTGCGTGTATGTTTTTGTTCTTTGTGTGAAGTATAACTCTTTAGGAAGGAACTGAAATTTCGACAATGGTAGAGAAAGCTTCAGGTCAGAAGTGTGAGGCTTATCTAAGAACCTTGAAAAAACATTGATATAATAAATTAAATACCTTTCTTAATAGCAATGGTCTTAGCAACAGATCAACTTTGATACCTGAATATATGTTTATCTGTTCTGCTTTACAGATACATCAGAAACACTCCCCGGCACTGGCAACGATGGTGAGAAGTGATACAGTGGCTTGCAAAGTCTAGATGGTGGAGTATAAATACCTTTTAGTTCAACTGACAACAGCATGGATTAGAGATGTAACTGTGAAGCCATCTACAAGATGAGGAAAAGGACAAGGATGCTGTATATTTTCTACCTGACCCTTGTAGAGTAGCATCAGAACAAATTACTAAGAGAGGCTTAACAAGCTGAAAAAGGAAGCTGTGTTTGTTCTTGGAACTCCTATAGGATGTCTCGAGATGATATTACTAAGACAGATTCTGGATCATATCAAGAACCTTATGGAAAATGCCTCAACATCTTCTTCACAAGACTGTCAAAGTCAAAGAGTGTTTTTAATCTGAGGTTTCTCCAGATCAGCTGTAAGACAGGCCGCTACATCCTTCCAATTGCTGCATCTACAGCAACTCATTGAAAAATCTTTGATATAATCTACAACAATTGGAATACCATATACCTAACAACTGACACCCTGATGGTGGCTGCATCATGGTGTGGGGTACCTTTCAGGAAAACTGTGGTAGAGCTTCCCTAGAAGAAAGCCTGCTGAAGGCTTACCTTGCGCTAGGACAGGCACCATATTCAGAAAGCCTCAGTATAATAAAGATTATCTAGATCTAAGGATATCCATGTTTTTAATGGGCCAGTCAAAGCAGTTCCCTAACCTAAATACTCTGCAGAAAGATTTGAGTGGTGTTATTCAGACGATTTTGGTCCTGCCTTAGCAATCTTTTGTGAAGAAAATATGCAGAAATGTGTCTATGTTTACAAAGCTAGACATATCCCACAGGACCTTAAAATGTAAATCTAGCTAAATTTGTTTCTACCAAATACAAATTCAGGCAGGGGCTGCCTGTCTGAAATACTCCTTGTTTCTAAATGTTTTTGCGAATTAACCAGCCTCTGAGTCCTTTACATAACAACAGTAATAATGTAGGATCTAAATAACCCACAGATGTGCTGTAGTTACAGTCAGGTTACTTCTGAAGGCAACTGGTTGCACTAGATTTCATTTGAGTAATTGTATCCAAGTTAATTTATTCAATACAAATGGGTGACTGATTGTTTAGGTTTTATTTGTAAATGAAATATCAGCTATCATTTTTTTTGTCTAATTCATAATTATATCTTACTTTATGTTGGTCTATCACAAAAAATCCAGATAATGCACTTTTAAGGTATTACTGAAGTGAAAACACTAAACAATATTTTTTTTCTTCAGCTTATATGCATTTGCTAATTCATGGCACATCACAGTTTTTATCCGCATTCAGAATGCAAATGAGATGATAGCAGCTATCATAAATTAGTTAAATGATAAAGTTTATATTCTTGTAAAGGAAAATGACTACCTTTAGGTAATGAAATGTTCATATTCAACTTAGATAGATGCATGATTAGAGTACCTTGAAGAGGACATGCTGCTTAGATTTGTTGCAGATTTCCATTGCTCATAACCTTTTCTTCCCCTTTTCTCTTCACTTAGATGAGATGAAAACTGTTGAGAGCTCAGAAGAACCTCTTTTAAATAAACCGGAAGACCCAAAGCCCAAAGGTAAGGGCACGGAGGAAACATTAACAACCTCTCACGGGCTCACTCTCATCTCACACACATCTCTATTTTTGAGGTATCCTATTAGTGCCCACTGCTGCTGAATTAAAAGTACCTTTATTCAGAGAATCCTCAGCTTTGTGCAGTAAATTGTTGCCCAGGTTTATCCTCCCTGCATCAGTTTTCCCCTTGTCTATCTCCATCTGGCTTGCTCTGTTGAGGCAGGCAGTTTGTATGTGCTCCTCCAGGGCCAAATGCATTTGTAACTCCACTCAACCCATTTCAGGTCTGCAGTGTTAACCCTGATATTTCAGCACACAAGTGTTGGCACGCCTTTGGAGATTGAGTGTGATAAATTACCTGAAAACTCGACCATTGGATGTTTAATAAATCAACTGTAAAATGTATATTATTTTAACATGGAGCAACTTCAGACTGCAGTGGCAGTAATCATGCCAATAAATCATGTTTGATAAGGATACTATGCTCCTGTTCCTCTCAGATTTCTATTAGGGTTTCAGTGTATTAGGCTGGCATGTCATTTGTATATTGACACATTCTAAAGGAGTTTTGCATTTTGCATTTCTGTTTCCACATTTTTTCCCCCTTATTCAGTAAGGTTGCTAAGCCAGAAATAGAGACTTTGGCACTGCAACGTGAAGTTTCCGGCTAGAAAAAAAGAAACTTAAGCATCTGCTATAAACAGATTGTTGGTTTGAATAAATAGGGCAGAGGAGCAACATATGAAATAAGTTGGCAGAGATACTCTGGACGGTGTAGAGAAAAGAAAGCATTAACAATGCCAGATAAAGCGCCAGGGAAGAAAAAGGTTGTTGTCTAACAAGCTTCAGAATCAGTTTGAGATGCTGCTTTAGGAATGTGCTCAGAGTATACTGTGCTTTTAAATTAGCTAGAGCAAAGCTTAAGAGGACGAGGCTTTCCACTTGTCTTAGTATAAGTAACGGATTAGTTTAGCTTCACAAAAGGTGGACAAGCTGGAAAACAGACCAACCTCATGGTTTAAAAAAAATCTCTTCTTACTGAATTTAAAGATTCAGTTTTACAGAATATTTTAGTGCTGTCAATAAGTATTTTGTTGAATGATAATGACATTAATGTAATTAAATGAGTATTCTTTTTTTAGCACTTTAATATACTAAACAGAATCTTATGGACTTATTTCAACAAGTGCAAAAAAATTAATTCAAGACGTGTTCTAGTGACAAATCCTGCTTCTGCTTCATGAAGAATTACCATGTTGGTAATTAAACACATCGACATTCATATTTTATTTGAGCATTACACAAACAAACAAAAAGGTTAATGCCTACATTTTTATGTTTACATAGGTTTTACACTGTATAAAAGATCTAATCAGTGCTAAGTTCTTATAACCAGTGTTGAAGTAGATTGAAGTAGTAATATAAATGGAAGTTTTAATATAAATTTCTAGTTCTTATCAAAGTAAGCACATTGAATAACCTCAAATTAATAATCTTGTTAGTACAACAATCATTTTATCTTCCCACGCACCAGTTTCGCAAACATCGTCCCTATCGGACAGCTAATTTCATCTTCCAGAGGTTTAGAAAACAGTCTTGTTTAAATGCTGGTACCGCTGTCAGTGTTCCATTAGCTTCGGCAGACCAAAAATTTTTGCTGACATGTATACAAAAAAGAAAATAAAACATCATATATGCCTTTTTGTCTGGATTATGCAATAGAAGGTTGCAAATTTCATAGAGTTCTAGTCTAGTGTTTGTTGAGGTTTTATCAGTAATAAGCAGGGATCTGCTCAACTCATCACATCCAACCAATCAGTGTTCATTTCACATATATGACATTCATTCAAACAGATAAAATACACAACTTGAATGTTATACTTATAAAAAGACATTTTATCCAAAACAGAATGCAAGGCCTTGACCTTTTATTTACATCTGGTACAAAACGAAGTGGCAGTTTTTAAGAGGGATCTTAGTACAGTACATTTCTTTAAATGCTAGTATGTTACAAATGAGAATTGTATTCAGTTATCTTTGATCAGTAAAACCAAAGTGTCTGACAGTATTTTCTTATTCCATCTTTACTCTCTCGCTCTAGAAACTATTAAGAACAACGAATGACCTGCTGAGAGGAGAACAATCAACCTCATCTGACAGCCAGAAAACTGTGCAAAGGCCAACCCCACTGGTGTCAGCCTGGCCCATGTCAGAATGGGCTCTGACATTGGCCCAGGAAAACCAGTTACTTCCCATGATGCTCACATTCCCTACTTTAATTAGCTTCCCATCTCCTCTTTCTTTCCTAAAGTATGTATGCACTGTATGTAAATGTATGTACAAAACCTTGCTATGGGACTTGAACATATCAACCAGAAAAGATGAGCCATACCTCACTGTGTGTTAGTCATCCATCATTTTGCCAGCAGGGTGCGAAGAGACGAACCAGGTTCAAGTCTTCATTTGCTAAAAGCCACTGTGAGAGCTCGGTCAAGCTGTCAGAGGACAGCAGACCCGCTCCTACTGTACATGTTGACACCCCTGACTGGATGAGGCTTGACATCAACCTTTTTGTTCCTTTGATTCCAACACGGCAATATACAGGTTAATATTCTGCATTTATGGGGCTTTTAGAGTGCACTACACTAACACCTGCTCTGTCTCATCACATGCTGGGGAAGCGCCAAGTCAAATCAGCCAATAGCTGTAAGGCAATGTGCCATTCCCAGTCAACTCATCTCCTAACATCCCAGATCAGGAACACAAACCAGGATGTGTGTGTCTCTTGACAAATTGACAAGGTCTTTTTTTTTCTCTCTCTCTGCTTTCTTCACCTTTTCCAGTGCATGCCAGAAAATTGCTTTGAGTTTCTCAAACATAAACAGGAACTAGTCCTCTTCGCTTTTGCGCGTCTTCTTTCCAGATTGTTTATTATTGTATGGAAGGAATCTGCCTTATTTCATATCAGAAAAAAAAAAGGTGTCAGACTTTAGGAACTGGGCCAAGTATGATTTATTTCTCTTGTGTTTTGCTTGCAGATGATTTGTATTTTTAATTACATCTCATGATGGCTATTACCTGTTGTTAATCATTTATTGTTTTGTTCTCTTGGGTTAAACTTAAAATGGTTTTACTTTCTTTTAATAGTTGGATAAGGATTGATTATTATTTTTGGTGATGCTATACTAAAGAGGAGACGAATTACAGCTCTATGAAATGAAATGATGCCTTCATACTTTGATGTTTGCTTTGCTAAACTATAACAGAAACGACTAATAAAGTTTAAACGCAAAGCCCGTCTGATTCTGTGGTTATTGTGTGATTTACTTTTATCATGATCTATTGTATACATGTTTGGCCATCTTGTTTAGATCAAACAACAGAAGCATGCAACTTACAATTTGACTGACTGCGACGTGCCAAACTGCTGTAACAAGGGACTGGCAATAAACATATAGAGAACTGCAGAAGGGAAAAAAGAAAATCACACAAGACAGCTTAATGGTGAAATCAATGGCTTTATTATTAAAAAAACACAAATTGAATATTTATCATGTCTCTTAATGTGGGCATGAAATTGGCACCCCAACTGCACACCGATTCTGGGTAACTTTTGTGATTGGCAGGTAAATCTATCAATTTACAGTACCTGCCATGTAGGCGGGTAGCCAATAAAACAGCAGACGACACTGAGTGTTGTGCAATCACATAGCCTGTTGTTTTGTTTGGAAAGCCCCACTCTTTTTGGATTTGTTCAAACAAAATGTGGAAAAATATGGGTGGCGTGAAGAGCCTGCAGGCAGTAACAGATCAAAAGAAAAATGAGGAGAGCAATTCAAAAGAGATTTAAAAAATACGTTTTAATACGGAATGGGAAGGAATGGCAAGGCTTGAGACTGGCTGGTGTCACAACAGAGGAAATGCACAGTATGTGTGGGTCAGAGAAAGCGAGATCAGATTAGACCTCATAGAAAATCCAGATGCTTCAGTAGTGGGCACTGCAAAAACAATCTAGAAATAAGTAAAGAATTTCAAATCCTTAAATTAAGTGTATTTACCCTTAATTTGAATAGGTAAATGACATGATTTGGCAATGGGATTAGTATTTTTACTCTAAAAATAAGATAAATAATATGCCCTCAAAATGAGACAATTCATTTTTTTTTTCTTATTTTAAATGTAAATTGTCTTGTTCCATTGGCAAAGTATCTCACTTACCTCAAGTCAAGAAAGAAATCCCTTAATTTAAGTAAAAAAAAATAATATTTAGATTTCAGTTTTTTGCAGTGGAGGAAGCAGAGGTAAGTGTCCACTATTCCTCTTTAGAGGAACTCAGAATCTTGTATGCTTGTATTTTATGCTCTGTGAAAGGGTTTTTCAACCATTGTCTGACCTCGACATTACAGCAAAATATGGTTTGGATTCGGTTGATCTCACTAATGTTGTTATGATTGTTACTGTTATCTAAATTTTATTCAATCAAAATATTAGACTTGTCTGGAAAATAAACTAATATGTACGAATTAAAGAATACCATTTATGTAAACTGAAAATCTTTAAAAAAAAAAAGGAAAACAGAGTTGAACCTGGGTCCAAACAGTGAGAAAGAGACGGTTATACAGTTAATTAGATTTGAAGCTGACTGCTAGCTAAATAAATGAGACCATTACTGAGAAGATTGGCTGTTTGTATTCCTGTCATTTTCTATATGAAATGTAAGTCAAACCAGGTCAGATACATCTGTCATGATGAAGGTCGAGTTATAAATGAGATTAACTTGGTTAATAACCCGACAGCACTTTAATGTGATTTCTGTACAAGTTCAAGAACTAAAGCATTTTCTGAGTCGCTCACCTTTATTTTAGGCGTAAAAAAATTTTGTCTGGTGGCCAAAAAAATTGGCTTCATGCCCTGCTCTTAATAACAGAACAAAACACATCAGCAAAATAGTTTCAAGGAGTCTTTCATCTGAATAAACCAATACACATTTATCTGCTAATTCTCCTCATCCAGGCAAAAAAATAAATAAAAAATTAAAGAGTAAATTAAAACTATGCTTTACTATTTCTTTGCCTTGGTTGTGGGAAGAATCTGTGGTCTGATTCTGAATTTCAGGTTGCATGACCAGCAAAGATCTCACTGTTGCAGAAGACCTGCTCCTCAGTCTGTCACAGCCACTCCAAGGACCTCAGACTCACAGGCACACAGCAACACAGGGACTTTATAGAATCTTAAGTTTTATCACTCCCAGTCACTTTGAGCCTGTAAGGCAACTTCTGGTTGCAACAGCTCAGCGCGATTTCTTCATCGGCTCAACAGGAGAGAGGGTCAGAGCAACAGCTTGGTGGCCGTTCAAGAATTATAAAAACTAAAGGTGTGTACATTTCCATGTGTCACACACAGTACACGTAAAACAATAATCTCGCTATAAATGTACTGCTGATCTCTGTATTCTGATATTTTTGTTTATTTTCGTAAATGTCTTTATACATTATGTCATGCAAAGAGTTGTGGAATTCCTTGTAGCTCTGTTGCACCACTGAGGGACCTCAAAAGCTCATTGTGCTCAGGAGCTATGACCTGAAGCACATAGGCTCCCTTTCGTATTTCCATACTTGTTGACAACACTATTTGAACAGAACTTATGGCAAATCGTGGGGCACATCTGCTTTGGCCGGAAAGTCCTTGCTAATAAGGCCATGTTGAAAAAAACAAATAGCACAAAGCTACAGGAGCCAAAACAAAGCTAGTAAAGTATATGTAAGTAATGCACAGAACAGTAACACTGATGTAGACGTTGATAAGGAAAGAAAAGCAGGATTTAATAAAGAACACAAGACAGAGATCTTTTTTGTGGCTCATGGACAGATGACAATACGAATGCCAAAGATGAGCTAAATGTGTTGCTGTAAAATCCATAATTAATGTATTAGCTTCTCAAAGACAAGTGCAAATCTATAGGTCTCCTGTTTGTTTGTGTCAGTGCAAGCATTTTAAGGGAGAAGTGACGTCTACATTGGCTTTCCTGTGCAAACATGAAGGTTTGTATCTAGTTTTTTGCAGATTGGTTTCGCCACTGCTTTGCTTAGATTGGACCCACATCAGGCCAAGAAGTCGTTGTGGAATGTTTCCAACCTTGGCTTTGACTGTATGTGGTCCTAATCAGCTATATTATAAATATAAATACATATAAGTCTGGTTTACATTTTTAGTTGAGTTATGAACTGAATTACAAAAGAGATCACTGCTAAAACCTTTCGCCAGAACAAAAGAAAAAAATTCTGAATTCCAAGGCTTCCTTAAACTGAATGGAAATAAACACTTAAGTGATTGCCTTTTTATTTTTATCCACACATTTCCTGTAGAAATGAGATTTGGCCTGTGTGATAGCTATTCCAAAACAGTGACTTTTTTCTGCTTTTCTGAACTTAAGGTCATTTTCCAGCTAGAGAATCAAATTTTGACCAAGCTGCTGCGATACCAGCTAATGTTCTCTCTTCGTGATGCCATCTACTGTATGAAGGGTACCATTCCATCCTGCTGCAAACATCCCCACAAATCCCTCTAAAAGCAGTCTTACGATCATCCCTCTTTTGCTTTAAATTTTTCACATCCAAATGGCATACTTTAATTTTAGTTTCATCTAAACACAGAACACGTCTTCTAAAATTAAAGCCTTTTTGCTCAACTAGGCAACATCTAATCTGTTTTTTTTTTATCTTTTACTTGGAACAATGTTTTATTTTCAATCAACCAAGCAGCACATGCTGGTATAGGACTTGTATAACTGTGGATATCAAAACACTCTTACCAACTTTTTTTACAAGGTTTTTTGCATAGATCTGTTCTCCAAAACCTATTCATCCCTAAGACAGACACCACTTATCTTTCCTGAACAAATGAGTGTGGAAATTTTAGGTATCTAGAAATATTACCAAAAGATGGACTTCTTCTGGGTCTCTGCAATGTTCATTCAGATATCTGGACATAATTAAGAAAAATACTTAAAATACATTCTGCTCGGTAATAACTCAAATCTTGTAATATATCAATCAGAAGCTTCTTAAACAGTTGTAAGCATCATCTGAGCTTTCCCGAAATTGCTAAAAGACACAGCAGTCTCAGCATATGTAAACCTTTGATTTTTGAAGAAAGTAATTCAATAAAAACTTTCAAATGTATTCTTATGTTGGCATTTATAAAATATTTATTTTTTTCTTTGTCTATTTGTAGCTGATCTGAACATAAACAGGTGTCATATCATTTCATTTCAGACAATAAAGAAAAAGGCTGTCCTTTTTATACATTGTGTAAATATCTGCTTGCAACTGTATAAAGAAGCACATACAGTAACTTGATTGGCTGCTCAGCTGAAATGATCTGAAATGCTTTGAACTACTGTTACCTTTTTGTGTGGCAACAAATAGAGTATGCCTATGTGAAGCCAAGCTATCAGGAAGCAGACCCTGCAAATTCCCAGCTTGCCATTTGACAAAGGAGATATTCACCACACTAAAGGAAAATGAAGCAATATTTTGTGGATGAAGATTGTCTTTTCTGGGGGTAAGTTCAAGGGGCTGGAGACAGTTTAATAAACCACAAAACACTGAATATCTGAATACTGAAAACTGTATGTCTGGACTGCTATTCATATGGTAAATATTTAGGCTGCATTTGAATTCATAATAATACATGAGAAGGTGATGCTCACGTATGCCAAAAAGGAAACATCCTGTAGGCTTTTCAACAACTCATGATACAAAGCACACTGCTAATCCTTCAATATCATGGTTCAAGCCCACCAAAATTAACATCCTTGTTTAGCCAGCCTGAGGTTTGGACCCCTTAACTAATACAAAACCTGTCAGGTTAAATCAAACATACTGTCTGGAGGTAAAGCTTAGAAATGCAGAAGAATAGTTGATAGATGTCTAATTAATCCAGGTGTAAATTTGATCACTTCATGCAACAGAAATAAGCAACAACATATAACTGCAATGATATACAGAGAAAGTAAATCTTAAAAAAAGAAATCAATTTAAACATTAAATAAGTCTTAGAAATTGGATGAAAAGTCAGTAAAAAGGAATGGATTTTCTTTACCGCAAGGACTAAATGGTTATTATTAGTGAACAACTGCCTAAGCAACCAAATGCTGCAGCCACAAAAGCAATGACGTCACACTGAGTGGGAACCTCTTGTCTGACAGGAGCTTAAGAGATTGTGTTTTGGTTTTGAACAACCAATTTTTGCTTTTATCTGCAATGAGAAGGAGACATATAGCAATGCATTTCACTCATGAGGGTAGTGGGCTAAAAAGAAAATTGGAGGACAAGTTTTTGTACTAACCCAATGCATCTGAATCTATCTGAAAGCTCCCAATGCAGTTGCATGTACATATGGTAATAGCAGCTTTTATGTACAGTAGGAATTAAAAGGTTTTTCACTTAAGAAAAAACTGTTTAATGCAATTTTCCTTTTACATCGTGGTCAATTCAAAACCTAAATATTCCCACCTCCTCCAGAGGTCAACTCACTACTATCTGGCTCTAAAACAGAAAAAAGGTGGCACTGACTTTAATGTCATTACAATCAGATGACCCAACTAAAGAATTCAGAACAACCAAATAAGCCAGATTCAAAATTAAATATGTAAACACCTATCATTGTTGTCCTGCTGAGAAAATTCCTAGTTTTCATTTCCATTTTTGATGATACAACTGGAAAAAACAAGCAATAACAGCTTTATTTATTTTCCAATGTAGAAGTCAACAAAAGACAAGCTTCGCTCCACTATACCAGCTGTTTGCATTGCATTATCTTGTCGCTTGTCAAGCAGAGGTCTGCAGTGATTTTCCCTAGACTGGTGAGTATTTAAGTTTTAATGAGTACATTTAAATGTTGCATGTAAGAGCAGTGGATTCCCTGAACCTGAGCATTAGGTGGTGTCAGGAGGAAACAAGCTTGCTGCTACAAACCAACTGCTTGGCATGCGAATTATTTCAATGCTAAAATAAAAAAAAACTCCTTTTCTTTTCAAAAACAACCCCGTGTCCCAGTTTACATCTGATGCTGTTGGAATTTCTGGTTTATATCAGAGTTGCGAGGCTCAAATTGTTGACTCACATCTTTAAAAGCAGCACATCACAGAAGTTGTGTCTGTCCTCACATTAAAGTGAACCATAAATAAGAGTTAGGGTATTTATACATGCCAAGACGCAGTGATTGACATATGAGATATGTTTTTATCAGTACCTGACAAGTCTTGTCAAGCAGCAGCGGGTTGATGTGATGTGCTCTATTTATTTCCTTCTTGCAAATGAAAGCTTAGTGATGGCTCTCCTTATATAAACACACATTGCCTTGTTCTCTTCTGTTCATTTAACTTTTTTCTCTACTCATTCACTGCTAACCCCACCCGCTGTCTCCAACCTCACTCAGTACAACAACCCGGAGCCTCGCTGGCTGTTAACACAGCAAAAACAAATTGGAGAACAGTAATTCCAGCTAAAGCTTTAAATCCCAACCCCAGATAAGCTGTTTTTATTTGAAGTACAGTGTTTGTCCTTCATCAAAATTCATCACCCCCACAAGAGAAGGCATCAGTATAGGTGAACTAAGTCGAGATAAACACTCTAATTGGGATAAAAATTGACACCATTCATTATGGATGCCTTTCCTCAAAGCCTATGAGGGCCACTGAAAAGTTGAAGGGAAATTGACTTGCAGCTCTTGCTGTTTGCTTTGAACAACTGTGTCGATTAAACTCTGCCTGCGCAAGATGTTTATGCAAATATTTATTGTCTGGCTAAAAAAACACAATTGTATAATGCAGAACCCCAGTATGATTTCTGTTGTTACTTCGACAATAAAGTTGATAATGTTCCAAGTCAAATAATAAGGCTAAATCTCTCTAATTTTCTGTAGTTAGAATACAGTTACATGTGAAGGCCTCTGGGGTTTGCTTCTAATGCAAAATTACAAAATCCTTGTTCAAAAACAACGTAATAAACTAAATACTTAACACCAGCTACACTGACAGGCTAGGAAAAGATCAAATTAATTCTAAAAAAAGAGACCCTTGGCAAGTTTTGAGGGGGTACTGAGACCTAAAGTTCAGGTGGGCAAATCTTAAGACAGAAAAAGTGATACTTGTACACTTTACAAATTTGACCTGTATAGATTAGTGGTAAAGTTATTTATGGTAGAAAGTTCACCCACAGCAAAGATATGGATTATGATGCCATAATTCTACACTGTGACCCACATGAGCAAAGCAAATCCATGAAAAAAAGCAACTGTAAAACACAATAGTGGCAGAATCATTCTGAGTGCTTTTTTTTCCTTTTAGCAGAGTCGGGAAAGCTGTTCAGAGATGGATAAACCAAAATACAGCCAGGGCCTAAATCTACCTAAATCTTCAAAACATAATTCTTGCTACATTGCTTAATTCCATCCAATCTGACTCACCACAAATTATTTTGCAAAATACACAAATTGGCTCCAAAAATTGAAAAGGATTTAAGTTTCTATATTTTTCTCTTCACAATAATTTCCTACTGTGTCATGAAATAACATAAACCTTGATAAAAACCCTTTAAATACATAAACATGTAAAAAAGCTCTAGAGGTGTGAATACTTTTGCTCAGCACTATTTGCTTCATACAGATCAAAATGGACACTTTTCTTTGCTCTTTTTATATAGCTTATGGTAATGACATGGTGATAATTCTCTAGATATACAGACCGGAATTCAGTTTGCTTCCACTTACAAAACTAAACATTGCTTGCTTCAGTGTAAAATGTAACGTTTGACTAAGTTATGAAACAAAATTGTGTGCTGCAGCCATGCAGCAATAAACATTTGTTTACTGCTTCACAGCCTAAACTGCTGCTAGAAAGCCACCATGAGCCATATAAAATCTTGCATTTAATACCATCTGGTGATAAACCTTAGTTAATTTGGCCCCATTAGTTTTGGACTGTTTTCATTATCCAATAGGTTAAACATCGGCGTCGCCAGACCCCATTTACTGGGGCACGTGCCCCAGTATAAATGAGCTGTGCCCCACTATAAATCTCATGAATATTTGCAACAGTATTACATTTTTTTAATGCATCAATTTAGATCATTCCAACGGGAGGAGACGTATATTTCTACTCAAATGCGCAGCAAGTGTGTTGGTAACTCCAAATTGAGGATGTAATAGCGCCCCCACGTCAGCGCATGTCACTGCATGAACTGCAGGTAAACTAACACGCTGCTCTCAACTGAGTTGGATGGGACCCTGTGCGGCCACGACGCATTTTTAGTTCTGGTAACGTTTCTTACCTGTCAATTTTATTATTTTCCCAGTGAAACCACATGATTTATAGGCTACTAACTGAAAATTACTGCATTGGTTTGTAGATGGATATCAGGAAATTCCTCACACGAAGCAGAGACAGGGAAGCAGTAGGGCTAAAACAAGATGAGAGAGAGGAAGGTAAGGTCCCGTAATGAATTAGTGATTTAAGCTAAGCAGTTACATTAGGGACGTTATAAGCAATATGATAGATATTTACATAATTATAAATTTACGTTTTTTTAATGTTTGCTGTAGAGAATGAGAATGAAGGTGCTGGAGTAGGAAAGGGAGGAGGAGGCGAGACTGACTGGCAAGAGACAGGTGAAGGACAGGAGAGACAGGACCATGAAGGTGATGAGGGAGCAACAACCAGCGTCCACAAACAAGAAGGGGACATTAGTGACTTAGGGGGAAAGCATGATGGTCCGAAACAAGTGAAGTTGTCCCACTATCCCCAGGACAAATTTGGAGTAAAAAAACGTTCATTTAATTCAAAATGGTTTGAAAGCTTTTCCTGGTTAAAAAAGAAAGCCTTGTCATCAAGGATATGCAGTGTGTTTTCAACTTGCTTGATAACATCATGTTCCCAACACTAATGCAGGTCATCCAGATCTCCCTCACAATCCCAGTCTACAGCTGGAGTTGTGAAAGGTCATTCAGTGTGTTGAGAAGGATCCACACTTGGCTGAGGTGCACAATGGGACAAGACAGGCTCCATCATCTTGCTATTTTATCAGTTGAAAAGGAAGAACTTTCTAAGCTGAGTCACAGTCTAGTGATTGACCACTTTGCAAAAATGATAAATAGGAGGTACACTTTAATGCTCAAAAAATAAAAGGAAAACTTAGCTCAGGATGAGTTAAACTTTCCCCCGAACTAAAACTCTGTAACCTAGGAATTAATGATTACTTCAGAATGTGTATAAGGAAACTTTTTATTTGTCAAAGTTGTTGATGTCTTATTTTTTATAGCTGCAATGTTGAAAATGTTCATGTCTGTTAAAACAAATATGCTTTTACACTCAATATCTCAACTGGTAATTTTGGTAGGAATGTATCAGGGTGGGGCAGTGTGCTTGTCTGTATTTGTGTATGGAAGAAGGAGGGGCATATGCGTTAGGGGGCCAGTGCCCCAGTAAAGCTTTGTGCCTAGCAACGCCCCTGAGGTTAAAGCTCCTACAGAGGAAAGCAGTCTTCTATTTAGATTTCTAAATAAATTAATGCAGTTTCTTCATGTGAAAAATGTCCTTTAAGGAAGATGTATAGTAAATAAAACAAGACTTAAATAATGACATTTCTTTTTAGAGCTCTGACAAAGTGCATTTGCCGGAGGATTGAAGAATGTTGCTGCTCTTGTTAACAAATTTACCTCAGAAGTCATTAAAATGTTTCTCAGTCTGTCATTTTCAACATGAAAAAACACCTAGGAAGCCTAATGAAAGAAAATGAAAGGCAACAGCTCTAAAATACACCATAATTAATTTGGACATTAATAAATGCATTAGTCTTATTTAGCTGTAACTTTGTGAGCAGTTTGGTTATGCCAATGTTCTTTCTCATTAAAACTAAATGTCACCTGGATCTTGAGCTTCCTGGGATCCAGGAAATGAGTCAGCAATGCATTTCAAGATAAATGAATAGCACAGAGAGCAGAGCAGGGTTTCTTTTGGAGCCCTGTTGCTTTCACTCCAGCTGTCTAATAGGAATGTATTTAACTGTAAAACCTGCACAGGAAAAATTGGTACAGAAGATGGTGGTCAAACATTCTTATAAAATTTATCTTAAATGTTGATTTCTAGACCCAGAAAGCTAAAACAGCATATTGTGTACAACACAATATTTTGCAACATATGCAAAATATGTATAATATTTCTCAAATCCACAGAGGGTCAAAATCATACATGCCGACTGGAAATATTTACTCCCACCCAAAATTTTCATAACATTATTTAAGCCTCTTTCCCTCTGAAATTAACGGAATGAACCGCGTTCTCTTGTTAACATTCACGATTTGGCTCCCTACCCATTGCCAAAAATGCTGTCTGATCCCCCGCTGGCAAGCTGCATGGCCTCCGTCCCCCCACTGTTGCATCCCTGGTGACACCATCAAACTTTAGGTTAAGGAATTAACCCCGGTTCTCTGAAACATGAGTGAGGTATCTCACTATGGGACACGCCCCCCAGCGCTGTCTCCAGAAGCACTATAACATTACGCCAGCCCTGACTGGCTCACAGAGGTGACGTCTGCTACTGGGGAGGGACTTATCCCCAGTATAGAAACAGACGTCACGCTGGTGATCCTCAGTCTCGTAAGCACACCTCTTCCTCGCTCCAGGCAAGGAGGGTGATCTGGTGAGATACCTCACTCATGTTTCAGAGAACCGGGGTTAATTCCTTAACCTAAAGTTCTCTTTCAACATTCGTTTCGGTATCTCACTATGGGATGTTGTAACTCCCGTATTGCCAGATAAGCTTACTCGAGGACCTAACTTATAAAGGTGAAGATCCTACACCCAGAACCGTGTGGGCCAGTGAGGGTGTAGTAACATCCAACCTATAGAACCTAGTGAAGGTGTGAGGAGTTGCCCAACTGGCAGCCCCACAAATGTCCTCCAAAGGTGTACCCTGAAACATTGCCCAGGATGATGCCATCCCACGAGTGGAATGAGCTCGCAGGCCTACAGGGGGTGGGAGGCCCTTAACCTCATAGGCCATGATAATAGCCCGCACTATCCAATGTGAGAGACGTTGTTTAGTGAGGGGCTTCCCTTTATGTGGCGGGGACCATGATACAAACAGCTGATCCGATTTGCGGAAACCAGCCGTCTTCTCCACATACACCTTCAGAGCTCGTACTGGGCAGAGTGAGTGGAGTCGCTCATGCTCCTGAGAGGCAAATGGTGGAGGGTAGAAAGCCACCAACTCAAGGGGGCGGCATGACAGAGCGGGGTTAATGACCTTTGGTATAAACGCAGGGTTAGGTTTCAGTACCACCTTAGAGTCCCCACTGAAGAACTGCATACAGGATGGATTCACTGAAAGCGCGTGGAGGTCGCTCACACGCTTAGCAGAGACCAGAGCAATTAACAGAGCCGTCTTAAACGACAGTATTTTAAGCTCAGCCTGATGCAACGGTTCGAACGGTGCACATGATAGGGCCTCAAGTACCACCGGTAGGTCCCATGGGGGAGTTAAGCTCCTTGACACTGGGCGGAGTCGTCGGGCGCCCTTCATAAACTGGCACACCAATGGGTGCTGCCCTACTGTTTTGTCACCAAAACCAATATGGCAAGCTGAGATAGCGGCAAGGTACACCTTCACAGTGGAAAATGCCAAGCCTTTATCCAGCAGCTCCTGCAGGAATGTCAGGATGAGTGGCACAGGGCTCTGCATGGCGCTCACCATGGTTTTTGTGCACCAGCTTTCAAATGCACGCCATTTACCTTCATATGCGCTGTTCGTGGAAACAGCTCTTGCACTCTGAATAGTTTTAATGACGTTCGAAGGGAGCCCATTGGCAGTCAGATTCACCCTCTCACAGGCCAGGCCCAAAGAGCTAAACGTTCTGGATGAGGATGAAATATCTCTCCACGAGCCTGCGTCAGCAGATCTCTGCGAAGAGGAAGCCGCCATGGCTCGCCGTACAGTGACTGGAAGATCTCTGCTAGCCAGTGTTTCCCCGCCCAACGGGGGGCTATCAGAATGAGTACATGTTTCCCCGCCCGTACTCTGGCGAGTGTAGGAGTAATGAGCTCCAGTGGGGGAAAGGCATACAGTAGAGCCTGTGGCCACTTGTGTGCCAGTGCATCCAGTCCCAGGGGAGCACCTTCTCCGGTCAGGGAGAAAAACCTTGGACAGTGAGCATTCTCCTCTGATGCAAAGAGGTCGACCTCCGCATGGCCGTATCTCTCCCAAATTTGAGCTACAACCTCGCTGTGGAGTTTCCACTCCCTGTAGCGGGGATTGCCTCTTGATAGCAAGTCTGCGCCCCTGTTCATGACTCCTGGTACATGGATCGCTCTCAGTGACAGCAGGCGTGAGCTGGTCCAGACTATCAGTCTGTGTGCCAGCGTGTGTAACTGATGAGAGCGCAGACCACCCTGTCTGTTGATGTAAGCGACCACTGTTGTATTGTCTGTCCTCACTAAAACATGGTGCCCTCTGATGAAGGGCAGAAAGTGTCTTAGTGCCAGCATCACGGCCAGAAGCTCCAGACAATTTATGTGAGCTGTCTGTGTCAGAGAGCTCCATGTGCCATTCACCATCCTGCCCTCGTGCGTGGCACCCCAGCCTGTCAACGAGGCATCTGTGGTGATAACCTTCCTTGTTTGGATGGTTCCCATGGTAACCCCGGTATTGAGAAATGTGGGGCTTTTCCACGGGCTCAAAGCTCGTGCGCATGTTGGAGAAATCATCACCTTGCGGTGAGCGTGTCGGACCGGGTTCAGCCGAAGGGACGCAACCCAGCGTTGAAAAGGGCGCATATGTAAACGGCCTAACCGGATGACGGCCAGCGCTGACGCCATCAGACCTAACAGTCTGTGGCAGAGCCTGAGTTTCACATGTGCGCCTCTGCGAAAGAGTGCCAGACAAGCCCGAAAGGCTTCCTCTCTTTCCACCGAAAGGCGCGCTCTGAACTCGTTGGAGTTCAGGGACAGACCAATAAAAGTGATTGTTTGCACCGGGGTTAGAATGCTCTTTTCCCGGTTTATCGAGAAACCTAGAGCCGCCAGATGAGACGTAAGCATCTCTGCGTGCGTCATGAGCTCCGCTGGGGACTGAGCTGCAATAAGCCAGTCGTCTATATAAGTTGCCAGGCGTACGCCTTTCTCCCTCAGAGGAGCGACTGCAGCCTCGGTGCATTTTACAAACACCCGTGGGCTGAGCGACAGGCCATCGGCGTCGCCAGACCCCATTTACTGGGGCACGTGCCCCAGTATAAATGAGCTGTGCCCCAGTATAAATCTCATGAATATTTGCAACAGTATTACATTTTTTTTAATGCATCAATTTAGATAATTCCAACGGGAGGAGACGTATATTTCTACTCAAATGCGCAGCAAGTGTGTTGGTAACTCCAAATTGAGGATGTATTAGCGCCCCCACGTCAGCGCATGTCACTGCATGAACTGCAGGTAAATTAACTCACTGCTCTCAACTGTTTTGGATGGGACACTGTGCGGCCGCAACGCATTTTTAGTTCTGGTAATGTTTCTTACCTGTCAATTTTAATATTTTCCCAGTGAAACCACATGAAAGGACTGAAAATTGAAAATTACTGCACTGGTTTGTAGATGGACATCAGGAAATTCCTCACACGAAGCAGAGACAGGAAAGCAGTAAAACAAAATGAGAGAGAGGGAGGTAAGGTCCCGTGATGAATTAGTGATTTAAGCTAAGCAGTTACATTAGGGACGTTATAAGCAATATGATAGATGTTTACATAATTATAGATTTACGTTTTTTTTTATGTTTGCTGTAGAGAATGAGAATGAAGGTGCTGGAGTAGGAAAGGGAGGAGGAGGCGAGACTGACAGGCAAGAGACAGGTGAAGGACAGGAGAGACAGGACCATGAAGGTGATGAGGATGCAACAACCAGCTTCCACAAAAAAGAAGGTGACATTAGTGACTTAGGGGGAAAGCATGATGGTCCTAAACAAGTGAAGTTATCCCACTATCCCCAGCACAAATTTGGAGTAAAAAAACGTTTGTTTAATTCAAAATGGTTTGAAAGCTTTTTATGGTTGAAAAAGAAAGCCTTGTCATCAAGGATATGCAGTGTGTTTTCAACTTGCTTGATAACATCATATTCGCAACACTAACACAGGTCATCCAGATCTCCCTCACAATCCCAGTCTACAGATGGAGTTGTGAAAGGTCATTCAGTGTGTTGAGAAAGCTCCACACTTGGCTGAGGTGCACAATGGGACGAGACAGGCTCCATAATCTTGCTATTTTATCAGTTGAAAAGGAAGAGCTTTCTAAGCTGAGTCACAGTCAAGTGATTGACCGCTTTGCAAAAATGAAAAATAGGAGGTACACTTTAATGCTCAAAAAATAAAAGAAAAACTTAGTTCAGGATGAGTTAACATTTCCCCTGAACTAAAACTCTGAAACCTAGAAATTAATGATTACTTCAGAATGTGTATAAGGAAACTTTTTATTTTTAAAGTTGGTAATGTCTTATTTTTTATAGCTGCAATGTTGAAAATGTTCATGTTTGTTAAAACAAATATGATCTTATACTCATTAATATCTCAACTGGTAATTTTGGTTGGAATATATCAGGGTTGGGCAGTGTGCTTGTCTGTATTTATGTATGGAAGGAGGGGCATATGCACTAGGGGGCCAGTGCCCCAGTAAAGCTTTGTGCCTAGCAACGCCCCTGCGACAGGCCAAAGGGAAGTACGAGATACTCGTACATCTTTCCCTGAAATGCAAACCTGAGATATTTTCTGTGAGGAGGGTATATAGGGATGTGAAAGTACGCGTCTTTTAAATCGACGGAGATAAACCAGTCTCTGCGGCGAACAAACCGTATCAGAGCTGCATGGGTCAGCATCCTGAACGTATACTTTCTCAGATATGTGTTCAGAGCTCGCAGATCCAATATAGGTCGCAGGCCCCTGTCCTTTTTCGGGACGAGGAAGTACCTGGAGTAAAATCCCTCCTCGCTTTCCTCCTGGGAAAGCAGCCGGATTGCGTTTTTGTTCAGCAGGGAAATTATCTCCTCCTGCAAGATGTGTGCATGTTCCCCCCGAGCATGAGATTGTACTATGCCCCTGAAACGGGGTGGGGCTGCGGCAAACTGGAGCCTGTATCCTCTGGACACAGTCTTTATTACCCAGTCCGATGCCCCGCACGCTCGCCACAGCTGGCTTTTGCCGGCTAGTGGGCCAAGGTGTGCTCCTGACCGATCTCTTGGCGGTACTAGCTGAGGGAGCTGCAGCACAGCTGTGGTGTTCATCCGCGGCTGCCCTGAATCCGCTTCCTCTTTTGCAGAGATAGCGGCCGGTTGTGCCAAACGTGGAGCGAGGGCTCCACCTTGTGGCCTCATGTGTAGCCGCACGGCTGTGTTCTCTTCCTGTGTCATTTTCAATATGTTTCCCATATTTTTTGGTTGTGGCTGCACCCTCGGCTCTTGGCCTGGTTGTGCGCCAGGATATATTTTTATTAAACATTTTCTGAAGGGGGGAAAAAGAGTGTTTGGGCACTGGTGTGTGCTTGTAAACCACTGTGGTTCCAACGAGCTCTCCGGGTGGGTCACCTTCCTCCTCTTCAACCGGCTCTGAACTGTGAGCTCTAACTCTGGCTCTGCAGGCCGTTTCAGTAGCCCCGAACAAGGCTTCGTTAACTGGAACAGAACATTTCTGGGTGGGGTTGCAGGTGTCTGGCAGTGCCTGCTCCCCGACCCCAAAGCCAGCTCCCTAGGTAGCGCGCCTCTTTTTCTTTGCGCTCGTTGTGACGGGAGAGGCAGTTTGGTTGTCCGGTGCAGCCGGCGGAACGAAGGGTTTCCTTCCCCACGATCCTTTAGGCTCGATGTGCTTCACACGGTCGCGGTCAGCTGACTGCGACTGGGGTGTTCGCTTTGGAATGCGGTAAGCCGGACGGGCCGCTGCCTGGGCGGAAGCTTGGCGGGGCATCGCTGCCGGAGGAGGCTGCGTTCTTCTGGGCAGGCAGAGTTTGAGCGCTTCGCCTTCTCTCTTTTTCTCCTCACAGCGCTTTTGCATGGCCGCAACGGTAGGACCGAACAATCCCTTCGGGTCCACCGGTGTGTCGAGGAGATGGCTTTTCTCTCTTTGTGACAGGCTGGACAGGTTGAGCCACCTGGCCCTCTCTTGGGTGACCATCAGGGCCATGGCTCTTCCGGAGGCCTGGACAGCGCTTCTGTGGAGGCGAAGGCATAGGTCTGTCACCACGCACACTTCTTCCCACAGACTTTCGCTCGGTGCCCCCGTCATCTGCTCCTGTAGCTCTGCTTGGTAAGCGAGAAGGAGAGATGAAGCGTTAAGCGCCTTCACCGATGCAGCCACCGCTTTGTAGCTCTTATCATTCAGAGCGGATTGAAAGGAATCTGCTTTGAAAGGGAAAGCGGGTCCTGCCGCCGCCACTGCAGGTTTCTGTGATGGGTGCAGGTGAGAAGCAAGCAGCGGTTCCACAGGAGGTAAATGTGAGAAGCCGCTGTCCTCCATGCCAACCCAATCCAGCGCTGACCCTCCCAGGACGGGGTTCTTAGCGGTGAGAGGTTTGGACCAGGACCGGGTCGCTTCTTCAATGCACTCCGGAAAAACCGGCAGGAGCTGCCTGGTGGAAGATTTGGCCTTGGGGAGCCTTTTCCCTTCATACCGGGATGTAGTGGTCTCGGTGAAGGTCTCAGGCCATTCAATGCCTAGCTTTACAGCCGCTCTTCTACAGACATCGTGTAGGTCCATTGCAGACGGGTTTGGGGAGCCGCTGCGAGTGTCACCCACCTCCACTGGCTTTGCAGCCAGTGGGATGATGAAAGGCCCGCAGTCCTGCTCGTAGTCGTCAGACCCGAGGCTAACGGATTCCACCTCCGAGTCGGATTCTGCGCCCGCAGGGTCGCAAAGATCCGGGAGGGCGGCCTCATCTTCCTCCGGGTCAGTTAGTGGCGCGACAGCGTCGAGCTGGTCCGCCCAACTGGGTCCGGTGAATAGGGGCTCTCCCTCTTCGGTGACAGTGAGCACTGGTGGTGGGGGGTTGGCTACCTCCATCACAGGGTCCACCTCCGACAGGCTAGCTTGGCGCGCTAGCCTGCGCCGACGAGATTTGAGGGAGAGCCGAGCACAGTGCTCACAGCTAGCTGGCGACGTTATGCCGTCCCGGGCATGTTGCAGCCCCAGGCACGAAGCGCAGACAGGGTGGGTGTCTGCCCCAGCTATAAGGCTGCCGCATGTGCAGGCTCTAGCAGGTGGCTTGCCCTTGTCCATGGCGAGAACAAGTTCAAGCTGCCTTGTAAGCTCCGAAAATTAGAAAGCAGCTAGTTTGGTGACTAGTTGCCGCTGCTGCTGTTTGGTGACAGGCCAGCAGTGGAAAGGGAACTCGGAACAGCCGAATACTGTACTGAGTAGCGTTCGTTGACCGAGTTGTTAGCTCGCTCTGTGAACAGTTAAGCTAGCTCAATACTTGCTGTATTAGCCGTCCGAGTAAGCTTCTGGGAGCGAGAAGAGGTTTTAGACTGAGGATCACCAGCGTGACGTCTGTTTCTATACTGGGGATAAGTCCCTCCCCAGTAGCAGACGTCACCTCTGTGAGCCAGTCAGGGCTGGCGTAATGTTATAGTGCTTCTGGAGACAGCGCTGGGGGGCGTGTCCCATAGTGAGATACCGAAACGAATGTTGAAAGAGAACTTGGTTATGGTTGACGATGTCACCAGTGCAACAGAGATCTGGAAAGTAAACAATGGAGATCAAAATGTAAGGAAGCCAGGTAGTACTAAGTGTGCTTTATTGTTTCACCCTTTTATCTGACCGAATCCCTCTAACCAATGCTATGTCATGTTTATCAAATGTAAGCAGAGTTGTTTTGGCTTGTTAGATCAGAAACAACAGGAGAGGTGTGTTGATTTCTGTATGTTGCGCTCAATGATATCACATAAATTAGCCGGTTGACCCGACTCTGAAGTTCCCTCTGTAAGCCAGTCAGAGCGACGCTGTTTGAATTTTAACCCAGGCCACTTTACTGAGCTGTTTGACCCGGGTCGACATGGATCAGTGAGCTGTATTCCACTGCTACTGAAAGCCAAATGTTAGCTAGTTTTAACAGGTTTCTCCACCAGTGGAAATGGGGTATTAGTGAGTTGCATCCCACAAACTGTAGCGTTTGTAGCCTTTATCAAGCTTCTGGATTAACACTAGCATTATATCTGGCTTCTCATTTAATCTGGTTAGCTTTTTTATTTTTTTTATTTTTTATTTTTTTTGTAAAGTTTAGTAAAATTGCAATGTGGTTGAGGTCTGAATCCCACCGGAAGCTTATTGTTAAACTGCTTTATCCATTGCATAGTTAGGTGGCCTAGCATGTCTGGGTTTCTTATCCTGTTGGATCACCCAACTGTTTCCTGGTTTCCACCATCTACGTGAAGTGTCCTCGTAGCCCTTTATTTAATGTGATGTTGAATAATCACAAGGTAATTCTCCAATAATTTCCCCTCCACTGGCAGCAAAAAAGCCCCATAGCCTAATGCTGCCCCTGCCATGCCAACTGGTTCATAGTTTGCTTCTTCAATGTAACATAAAATTCTATTCCAGATGCCTTCTGTTTTTTGTTTTTTTTTTTGTATTTCATCTGCAAATGTAAGTTGATCATGAAGGTGCACTTCTAAAACAGGATGTCTAAAATCAAGAAAATAATTTACATTCTTGAATACACTCTAACTCAATGCTGATGTAAGATTAGCTTTGCTGTGTAATAGCCCTGGAGTTTCTACATCAGGGATTAAAAACAGACTTAAGACATTAGCATTCTTAGATATTGACAGATTTTGTATTTTTAAGTATAGGATGTGTGAGGAAATTAATGGAATGTGTGTGAGGTTTATGGCCCATTAGAGCATCGGTACCAGGCTCCTGCAGGTGGGGATTTCATGGCTGTATACAGTACTGAGAAGGCCTCAGATTTAGGATATGTTTAAAAGAAATTATCCTCCCTCAGTATGGAGCTAGGACTGAAGAGAATCGAGTGGATCTGGTTGATATCAAGGAGGAGCTTCCAGTTTTTTTAATTGTGAATTTACAGTGAGTCCTATCCCATTGTTGGGCTGGTTTTGCAACTTTGGTGATGTAGTTTGATCTCTCCAAAGATCTTTGTATCAAATAAACTAAAAAATCTGCAATGCTAGAATAAATTTCACAATTAAGTAATGATTTCAAAGATACTGTAGTTTTGTACAGATTTTACGGATAAAAAGTAGGTCTCCGTAGTTTACATGATACCACTTAACTTGTTTCCAAATTGGTTTTGTATCTGATTTTTTTTAAAGTATAGCGAAGGATTTTCCAGAATTTTTGAAAAAACCCGCCCTCTCCACTTTAATAAAAATAAAAAAGGGCACAAGGCCATTTCTCCTCGTGCACGATCTGACTAAAAGTTGCAGTTTACATCGCTCATCAAATCTTACTTTCCAAAAGAAGATTTATGATTTTTCCACTATGTCCGACTTACCATGGTAAGTGAAAATGGGGACGAGCACGTAGGATGGCCTTACGTAAACATATCACCAGAATGACAAATAGGAGGACTACTTATTTGTATGATATACATGGAGAAAGAACATCCTGCAATATACCTTTAAGTAGCACCACTCCTTACTTGCTGTGCAAACTCTGAACATTTTTAATAATGCTTTTCTGTTTTTAGTTTCAACTAAATCTCTATCATTTCCTACATAAGGATGTGTTTTGTGTTGCATCTCAAACATTGGAAACCACATATTTCTTATCCTGTTTGCTTTCATTATTTCTTCAGTTTTTAATACGAGTCTTAAATGCTGGGTCATTCTTTTTATTCACACAGTTCAAGGTTTAAAAAAAAAGCCATGTATTTAGTTCAGTTAATCTCGGAATCAACTCTGAAATGTTTTCCTGCTCCTAGCGAAGAAAAAGCATCTTAACAGCTTGCTGCTCCCCAGACAATTTTCAATGTGTATCCAGGATAAAGTGCAATGTTAGTTTAATTTCACACATATCTTTTACTATGTTATTCCGATATGTTTAATTTCTTCATTTTGCTTCATGTCACCCCTCCATAAAGGCCAGCTTTGTGGCTTACTGTTATATCAACAGATTCTCTTACATAAGTTAGGGATTTCTGCAGCTCCTCCAATGTTACAATACCGTAAGTCTTGATTGCAAGGCATACCCCTCCTGGATGCTGGTGAAGACTCTCAGTCATCCAGGTCATAGTCATTCCAAAAAAGTTAAAAAACAATCCACTTGAATTTGTTTCCAAGACCCCTCCTATTCAGCCAGGCCAACAATTCCCTTAAACGACACCCCTTTCAGAGACATAGACAGGAATGGGGCATTGCAGGCTAACAAAAGAAGCCAAATGACCCCCATTCCAAAGGGATGGACCCGTTCTTCTGTTTCAATTTGCATCTTTTCTAAACAAGGCTTTGTTGGGCTGCTGTATAAAGCCTCGAACTCAATGCTATAGCTGTCATTTTTAATTGAAAAAGGTTCCTGGATGGGAAGCGGAACGTCTTCAAACTTGGAAACAAAGTCCAGTGGAGTGTTCTTTCCTCCTGGAAGAGCCTTACACTTTATTAAGAAATTAAATTGAAGAGAGTTTAACTCTATGAAATAGCTTCAGAAATTAATGAAAGCAAAAGGTTTAAAGGTTTAAAGGCAAAAAGTGTTTCGTTGGTGCCTTAGGTATCTATTGGGACAACAACATCTTGTTCTACTCAACAGATCATTTAGAAGTAAATGAATTACATTAAAAAGGCATTATCTAAATTAATGTAATACATTTCAGGTTTTCATTGGTAAAGAATGTTGAAATTATATATATAGCCTTACCTATATAGCACTTTATCAAGTCAGGGGAAAACAAAGCACTTTAAACTATATTCAGCCATTTACCAATGGCCTCTATTACCACCATCAGCAGGCAAGTTGGAAGAAGTGTCTTGGCTGAGGACACAATATGAAGGGCAGAATTGAACAAGCAACCAACTGGTTACAGGTTCAACAAAGCTATATATAATTGTTCTTACTCATAATTGTGTGCTACTGCTGCTACTGCTAGCTTTATTTTATATATATACATTTTTCTATTCTATATTTAACATCTACTTGTCTTCATGGACACAAGAACTTTGTCTGACAACAATAAACAAAATAGGAAAACCATTTTCTCTTAGCAATTCATAAGCAACGCCTTATATATGTTGTAGATATGTTTATGACACAAGGGTGTATTTGCTTCATGATCACTAATTCTCTTCTAACCGTGTCATTTAAGGTTACTTATCCATCTGGGTTCTGATTTTACAGAACATATTCCCTGCATAATTTGTTATGCCAATTTTCACCAGTGTGGCTGGAACTGTTTGCCTAAAAGTCAGAAATTAGCATCGCCACTCAGTAACTGTGTGAAACAGAAAATTTACTTTGGTGCAGAGAGGCCAACTTACAACACTAATTAGCAAAAATGAGTCACTGTCTTGAAAGCTATTCAAATTAATCCTGGCAGTAGCCTCTGCTTGTGTGAATACCCTCAGAGCTCTAGGCAACTCCTTGGCTTCTGGTGCAAACTGATATGTCCAAATATAAATAAATAAATAAAACTTGCATTGAATTTTTAAAAAATTCATCACAGATTATTTTCTATCCTATAAAATCTGTTGGGTAAGTGAGCTGTTGATAGCTGACAATGCTGTCATGAATTATTCACCTGTTTACTGTCTTGTAACTTTAAGGCAACTGGTGAGCTTGATTGCCTTTGCATTTCAACTTCTTACCTGTCAGCCCTCTGAGTAGTTGGGGTCCTTCTGGGCTTCAAATAATGTTTTACTGTAGCAACAGATTGAAGAAGATAAGAAATCATGTATGTTTTCAGAGACAGGTTAATTGAGTTTATGAAAAAAGTGAGAGGCATTTTTCTCAATTTCCACAAGCTTCAAAAAGTTAAAATGTTGATTTCCTTATATCATACATACAAGTGGACAAAATTGTTGGTACCCCTTGTTTAATACATTCAAAACCCACTAAGGTCAGAGAAATAACTTGATTATGACAAATACAAAAAATTATTTCTATCAAAGTGATCAAATTAAAGTGAGTAATTGATTTTCAACCATGCTTCAACAGAATCATTAAAAAAAACAACTAGTTAAACAATCACCGTCAAATGTTATGGCGCCCCTGTTAGTTACATTAACTATTTCTACACTGTGCTGCAATATATTTTCTGTCCCTTCAATCATTAGCAGCCAGTGGCATACTAAACCTAGTGGTTCCCAGAAGGTTCTGTTGTTAGAGGCAGTCATTCCATTTCACATTTGTTACATGCCTCCTCAAGATGGGGGTGTGCAATTGCAGTCAGTGACTAAATACATTCAACTGGGACTAACTCGCCTTCAATTTGGAATTACAAAAACAGCTAAATTCAACAGAACTCTATTGTCATTTTTAATTCGTTGAATTAAGTTAGTTTGTTGCTTGTTTGAATGTAATTACTCTATATCATTAAACTTTGTGTAAATTAACTGGATTTACTTAGATTTAAGTTGGACTTTACTTAATACTTTTCACAGAAGTGGTCCTGTTAATCTTAGAAATCTTTTTGTTGTGAATTTGTGATGTTTTAACAAAGTAAGCCAACGTGGATTCAATTTGTGTTTTTAAAAATTATCATTTTATAAACTCCAGGTTTTAGTCTGTCTGTGCAACTTCGCATTCATTCAGGTCATGGCAAATATAAATCAGATTTAAATTGAAGGCAACAACAGCTTTCATTCAGTTTTTCTAAAAATATTTCTCTGTCTCTTTCAGTTTTGTTGACTTAAACTTAAAAAGTTCATCAGCCACAACAGTGCAGATCAAATTCAGCAGAGAGGATGCCACGAATAACAGGTTTTCCCTTCTGGACTGTGCTGTACAGAAAGAGAACAAAGTCTTAACACTGGGGTTTACCACAATCCTACAAATACTGACCAATATCTGCATTTTGACTCAATTCAACTGAAATACAGACTTTCTGTTATCAGAAGTCTGAGCATCCGGGCTGACAAAATGTCCTTAGTTGCAGGGGAGAAACAAAATCAACACAAAAATGTCAGGATATCACTCGAAGTCATCCAAACTGGGCATTTGTTAATTTTGCCAAAAAACAAGCAGAAAGATCAACATAAAATCCTTGTAAATCCATATTTGTCATGAGTTTCTGAGGATTTTCAAGAGGATTTACAATAAGGCCTGGTGAATACAAAAACTTTCAGGATATACCTATTTTTATGCAAAACCTTGTTGTTATTTTTTTTTTTTTATGTAGTTATTGAAAGGAGTTAATTTCCCTTTTTGATGTTATAGCTATTCAGTGTATTATACTATTGACTTCACATTCATTTCTCAAGAAAAGTAACAATCAGAAACTGAAATATACACGCATAGTATGACCCATGCTTGAGCACGCACTGTATGTGTATTTATTGATTCACAGATAAGGGTGGATACCACTGTTCCTTCCCACCAGGATTCATTATTTTCTGTTCTGAACTCCTGCTGGTTATGTTAATGTATCCTGAATTTCCATAACAAAATAGGCATCAAGGTAGGCAGAAAAATCACTTGAGCGCAGCATGTAATTTAAATGTGCCATTTTGCCACATCATTCTGCAATGAAGTGTGGATGGTTGCAGACAGGCATTCTTGTCTCAGAGGTGCTGCAGGGTAGATAGTGGGTAAAGGAAAACAAAATGAGAAGATTTGTTTATGTCTTCTTTCTTTTTAACGCGCATCACCCCTATGCATTGTCCTCTTTATTCCTTGGATCTTTTTTTCACAGAAAATTGACTTTTTGCCTCAGTCTTAAAGGGGAATAAAATTATAATGCCAAATTGTGGTGTTGATTTATTCTCATGATCCAGAGTTATGAACATCATTAATAAATGTCATTCATTTAGCATCATTATCAAAAAGCCCAGCCTGCTACAAAAGTGCTAACAGTTCAAACAAGCTGAAGACAACCAATAGCATTTTTTAGGCTTTTCTGTCACACAAAGCCACACTTTCTCTGCAAGATGCAACCCACAAACACCTCACACTACAACATGCAGGGAAATTTTCCCATTCACTGTTAATTGGCTTATTTATTCCTGTTCATGGCGAGAAATAAAAGACAAAGAGGGGGATTAAACAAACTTTGGCAACAAAGTTGTAGAGCACGTCTGCATGGAGGAGCTGCCTGGAATGTATCAGGCGTTGACATTAATGGAGGGAAGCCTGAGTGTCTGCGGACAGTCCACACCACACGTCTTTCTTGTCACAGAGCTAAACACCTCTTGTCACTGCTGACAACTTTTGCAATTGATTAAGTGACTCTTTCTGACAAGAAGACACAAGGTCACAATTATGATGAATGCCTCGCTGATTCCTTTGATAATAGAGACCGGGGGAGAGTGTTTCTTTTATTAAATTGCAGTCAGCATGCATTAACGTAGCATATTCACATACTTATTTGGGAAAATATATATTTTTTGGAAGATTTGTTTTGATGAATATCAAATGTGCTGACATTTTTGGTTCTGTTGATTCAATCAGAGGAATACATGGCTGCATCTTTACAGACTGAGTAAATGCATAAATCTACTGATTTCTTTATTTTTTATGTTTATCAATTTGAAAATAAAATTTCAAGATTTTTATAAACTTGGGATATAAAACAGAACACCATGTTTTTTTTAATTTAAATGTTATATCCATATTATTGCCAACAAAATAATGAAGATTACTGCTCACACAATAGCACCCACAATACTCTCACATTGAAGAAATAGTGTAGAGGCGGAGAATATAACCTGGTGAAGATTATTTTTGAAATGTCAACAGTAGATAATGATATGAGGAGGTGTGTTCCATACCAGTGTGTGTCAACTGTTCTTTATCAAGTAAAACGTCATCGCATTTGTGTACTCGGGAATTTTACAGCACTTTGCCAACCTGGAGATATTTGTTGTCTTCCATGTAAATTTAATTTGGTGAGCTAAAAATGAGGTCTATGTAAATTAATCTAATCGAATAAAATATGTAAAGCTGGTAGGGAGATCGTAATAAGGAAATTAGAGTGTTCTGTTAGTTTCATTTATCAGTGTTCATCCATGTTCACATTCTGCATGTTGCTAAAGATGTATGTTTTATATACAGTAAGACAACACAAAAGGAGAGGATGGGTGGCGATGCTCTATTAATGGCCCTTTACCTACATGTTCCCAAAATCTAAAATATGAGACTCCCTTTTTCTTTACATAAAAATCTAACTGAAATGAAAACACCTGAGATATTCCAATCAAATAAATCTGAGTTTTAGTTTCAAAATAATTTGCTAAAATAAATTAACTCTTTGATGTTGATGTAGTTTAATTACATGCAGCTGATTCTACAGTTGAAGAAGTTTGTTCATCACAGCATTCAATTGTGCATCTACCAGCTCACCGATCTATTAATGCAGCCTGTCAGATATAAGCTGAGGTCCCTCATACTTTCAGCATCTGCACTCCTCCATATCTCCTATCTCCCCAGCTCTTCACGGCTCAATACACACTGCTCTAATATATATGACCGATCCTTTCAGAAGCCAATTCAAAAGCTAACCACCACATTCCGGACTTCTATCAGGCCCTGATAACGTGAGTTTTGACCATCTGTCAGTGCTGAGGCTGCTGGCTATAAACTTCATGCTCTGTCTTTTTATTCATCTGTTTCTTGGAGGAGAGATGCAGTCAGGGCCCAAGAGCCCGGGGCAGCATCAGAGATGAGAGAGAAATCAATTACTGCCTTCGCCTCTGCCTAAAACAAGCCGTGTCGAGGAGCATCTACAAAAAAAGAGGACAAAAAGGGGCTTGGTGGCCCCTCAGACCAAAACCCCCCTGGAGATGGGGCAGAGAGCATCCTGTCACAAGCTCTGACACATAGCCATCAATGTCCGCAGTGCAAAATAGGCTCCTGTCACACCACAGAATGGGCCACTTCATGAGCAATCAGTCTGAGATCTGTGATTGATGACCAAAAGTGAAACATGAGGCAAGACAGCAGAAAAATAGCAGAGACAGTTTGGTGAAACCCGTCTGAGTTTGTAAATACAGCAAACTTTATTGAAAGAAGCTAAATAAAAACTTTTATATTTCAGTAGGTTTAAGTTTTTTTTTTTTTTACACTTTGACACAACTTTTAAATTCATTGTACTTTTTGATATTTTTTGTTAGAGACCAAAATAAAAAAGAGAAGAATTATCAAATCAACAGAAAAGTATTGTTTTTGTTTCACTAATAACAGCCTAAAAAGTCAAGATCACACAATGCATCTTAAGGATAAGTTTAGCCTAAATTGAACTAAAGTTATAAAACTATATCACAAGCTTTGAAAACACCTACAAAAGCATTGTCTTAAGCTAGAAGAAGTATTCCACAACTCCAAAATTACCAAGACATGGCCATCCATCTAAACTGACAGGCCGGTCAGGGACATCAATCAAGAATCAGCCGAGAGAGCCATGAAAACCAATTACGAGTTACAGAGATCCACTGCTCAGGTGAGAGAATCTGTCCACAGGACAGCTATTTGTCATGCACTTCACTAATCAGATCTTTACGGTAGAGTGTTGAGGAAAATAAACACCAGAGATTTTTTTCTTTGCAGTTTATTACAAGCTACATTTGGCGAAACAAAATGCGAAACAAGGTTTTAGGTCTGAAGAGTCCAGAACTCTACATCCAGCACATTGTGTGGATAGCTTGTACGTACTTATAAAGTTTTTTGGAAAAATACATATTTGGGTAATTCGGTCCTACTTTTCTATTTTTTATCTACTATCCATATAGATTGTGATAGTAATTCAATTTGAAATATTACAATTGTTTTGATGTGGTTGTTTAATGTTTAATATCCCCTAATGTTCTTTTCTTGCTGTTTTTAAAGACCAGCTGCCCTTTTCAGACTGGCTGTACTAGGTATGCCGGTCATGCCAATAAGTGAATGAAGTCAGTTTTGCAGCAGGGGAATGCTTCAGATCTTCCCTGATTTAGAGGGGACCTCTGAGGCTATAAGGGAACCAGTTCCACAATGCTGTACTCCTAAATTGCCATGAAAAAAAAACTCAGGGAAACTACAGGACAATCCAGACGAAGACCTGTAATTTCACAATTAGAGACGCTTGAAAAAATACTAAAGACTGGGATGGTTCTTTGCATTAAACAAGGACAGTAACCTTTAACATATAGCCAGGCCTGACATTCAATTGTAATGTTAGGGAAATAAATTAAAATGGCCTAGTAAAAAATTAAGTCCAGACTGCAAAATCCTAATGGGAATCTGTTGCAAAACATAAAAATTAATGCGTAGAGCTGCTAACCCCCAACAGAGCATACTATGTGGAAACATTTTGTTTTTATATCTGCAACTTGGTCGATAGATACTTAGAAAGGCTTTCAGCTTCAACTGCAGCAGATATATTAAAGCAGGGAGGAAGCATATTTGTAAAAATCTAAAACAAAATTGCCCTTTATACTACAATTTCTCTAGCTTTCTAAAAGCAATATTTTTGAATAAAATATTGCAACTATCCATCTGTTTCTATTTTATGTTAGTAAAGCAAGAATGGCTCTTTTTTGTAACAATTGTTTCCTGCGTGAGCGATAATGACATATATTGTCAAACATGTTAGCAGGGTCTGTCATGTTATTTGTCAGAAAGCAGTTTCTTTGTCATGTGATGTGAAACCTGCCATGTTTTTGAGCTGCAGGTGAGGCAGCAGGAATTAACTGAAGGCTAAAAGCAGGAGAAAATAACTTGAAATCACTAATTATTTCCTGCTAGAAGACTCTAAATGATTTTAGGCTGTCACTATGTATTATAATTGTTTTTCTCCCAAATAGATCGTTCTATCAGACATAATAAAATATAACCAGGTGACTACAAATGAAAAAAAAAATCTTGATTTAAAGGGGTCATAGGATGATTATATAGGCATTTGGTGCTGGTCCTTAAGGTCCCTGATTAAGGTGTGTAACCTTTGTTGGGCTGAAAATGGCATATTTGCTGTTCTAAGAGCCCTAAAGCAAGCCAGGGAGCCAGCGAGGGACGGAGCGACTGAACCCAAAGCGGTGCCCGGCTATGGACGGGCGGCTCATGACTCTCTGTTGAGGTCTGGTCAAGCCAGCGGCCCAGCAGTCGACAGTTCATACCTGCCCCCCCAGGGTGTGACAAATACACAGGCCAAAACCAAATAAGGCAACACCCCAGAGTTTACGTCAACTCTGGGCTTTGTTTGAATTCGCCCATTTTATGGTGGAAGTTTAGAAATTGTGACATTTGCAGAGAAAGGAGGTGTCTATAGGGTTTGAACTTCTCTGTATGTCCATTTCACCCACTGAACTATCGTTATTCATCTACA
The DNA here is from genome assembly GCF_016077235.1 of Cyprinodon tularosa. Lineage (NCBI taxonomy): Eukaryota > Metazoa > Chordata > Actinopteri > Cyprinodontiformes > Cyprinodontidae > Cyprinodon > Cyprinodon tularosa. The sequence continues at coordinate 843,291 of NW_024037959.1, forward strand.
GTATGACTATGTAAACTCGGTTTTGCATTCTATGACCCCCTTAAAGAGTAAATATCCATATTTCATAATGGCCCAGTAAAAATAAATTGTTTCATTTTTCATAAGAGACTGAAAACTTGTGTCAGAGTCGAGCAAGGCTGCCCTCACAAAAGGCAGGGAACTGAGACAAAAATTAAACCACCTACTGTTTTATTCGTCAACCATTTGATTCAAACCAGCTGGTGTGGCTAAAGACAAAACACAGCATCTGGCAGCGGCAACTGTAGGCCTGTGTGCATCTGCCTGTCTTACTTTGTGTCCTCAGAATGGCATGGAAGTGCACGCTTTTGTGGCCCACAGAGAAGAGATGTGTCAGAAATCGTTGTTTCCACCGACGCGCTGAGGACAGGGTACCCATCAGCTTAGCATGATTAAGAGCATGAGAGAAGCTCTGATTTTGGGAAAGCTGGAGCATGAGGCCACTGGAGAGGACCAGAGAGGGGATGAGGAAGGGCCGGGGTGGAGGAGAAGCCCAGCTTGTGACTGCCTCTAATTGGTCTGAGCAGGATTCCATGGCTGACCAGACCCATATGTGGTATGGTTCTAAAGAGAGAGAAGGCCACAAGCAAGGCAGGCCAGCCACAGAGAAAGGAGGTTGGGTAGGCGGGTTAGATTCTGGTCACACACCAGTCGCCACATTTTCTTTGTGTCCTGGGTGGGGGAGCCAGCTGTCACCCCTTGACAGGAGCAAAGGCACTCCACCGTGTGCGCTAACTCGGGCTCAGTGAAAACACAAAACAGAAGCATGACAAAACACTTTCCAAACAACTGCTTTAATCAAAGCTCTCAGTGAGGGAAGGGATGAATGGGCCAGAACATGAAAGACAGAAAAGGGGCCTGATGATGAGAACCGAGGGGGAATGAATGCGCTCCCGTGTTCCCGCTGGATATTTACTGAGTGCCACTGGAAACAATCAGAAGTGATTAAAATGAAGGTGAACCAACAAGGGGAGTGTGGATTCCCCAAGCTACAGCCCCCCCACCCCATACCACTCCTTAGCCCCCCATGCCTGTTAGACAGGGGTGCTAGTGCGTGTCATGCTCAGGGGGTGAATCGATTCACTCCACACCGTCGGCAGCATTAATTAATGATCTGCTCTCTGTATTGCACAGCAACTGCCTGTCACACTATGATTCCTGTCTAACTTCCCCATCCCTAACCTCTTCCCTCTTTTTATTTTACAAAGACATAACCACATAAACAGGGGACACACTTAAACATAACCGCTGACACAAACATGGCATGTACCAATAAGAATTATAATATTGAAACATAACACATTTATACGTTCGAGGCAAACATAAATTTTCAGAGCATCATTCATAACCCTTTATTTTTATTTATTTGTTCCCTTTACAACCCAGCAGATGTCTGGAGGGCAGAGCACAATCCGGTTTATGAGAGAAGAGGAAAAAGAGAGTAAGAAAGGAAAGTCAAACCTGTTCTACAGTGTGGCTCATTGCTGCCCCCTACTGTAATAACTAGCCTAAATACATCTAAAGAAGTTGTAACACTGTCAAACACGGACATCTAAAACACAATTGTATAGATTAAGGCTTCAGGTTTGTTTTTTCTGTGCATACATTTGTCGAACATATTTCTACCACACAGAACATGCTTCTCTGTAAAGATCAGGGTTGTTTTTAGGTAAACTGGTATATCTTATTTCCCAGGGCGCCACTCTGCCAGGAGGATCAACAACAAGGTTATTAACAGAACTTCCCAAAAATGTTATTTATTGGATTTACAAAAGGGGTCTAAATAAATCTAAAATTAGCTTCAGGATTGCCGTCTACAATTTAAAAATACATCTGTTAAAGCGTAATTCCGTCTGGTCACATTATTGTTGCTTCCTTAGTTTTATTGCACCCAATACTAAAATTCTTGACTACTATGAGGATGAAGAACTGTGAAGATACTATGTGCTGTTTCATTAGCTTTCATATGAAGTATGTCCTTATTTTCAGTTTCATATATTCTTATCTGTGTGTTTGGGTCCATTTATATTTATTAAAGAAAGTCAGTGTTTTTGTTCAAACTATCATTTCCAATAATATATATTTTTTGCCACCTTCCTTGAAACTACATTTGGTGCTATCTTGATAATCCATATCAGAAATTTAAATTACAAGCTAGGGATGTTTTTTTTTCTTGTTCATATCCTGAAGAATGATAATCAAAAACAGACATACAGTAGTCCACTATGTGCTAATCTGCTGTATTTAAGATGCAAATTGTGGTATACTGAATAAAATTGCTATATGTGCAGGTTATATGACACACAAGTTTTGTATTTTGTTAAAATACAATTGAACTGGATTACTCTATTACTCTGAAAACACAAAAGCAGCAGGAACACCTCAGATTGATATAAAACTGATATACATAGATTTGATAGAACAGAGTTTAACTATTTTACAGTAACTACAGTTTCTTTTAAATACAGCCTTAAAACAAAGACCCCAAAACAGTATTGGGCTCTAAGTTTTGGTGTAAGCAGTATTAAAAAATGCCCCTCTAAATATGTCTTCAGCTTACATAATAAACACAATTTAACATAAAATTAAACAAATGGTTTTGATGACAAATCAAGATTTTTAAAAGAATGTTTATGGGAACTAGATGATGAGAAGGGGTCAGGATAAGCTCTAATTATTATATTATAAAGCCAAGCACAGTATTTATTTATACAGGTACGATTAACTGCATATAAATATAGCACCTAGAATAGTACCTACACCTGCACTTGGCTGTCTCATGTTTATAAGATCCACTACGGAGCATCTATGCCCATCAAGCCTCAAACACTGTGCTGATCAGCTGCATCTGGTGTTCACAGACATTTTTAGCACTTTACTGAAGATATGACATGAGCATGCCTGACTGCACCAGCACAGATTTCCCGACAAACAGGAAGAAGCATGTGCAGCTGGGAAAATAGGTCTCTGCAGCACTGGTTCTCCTCAAGGGTGTGTTCTTTCCACTCTTCTATTCTTGATGAACACCAACAGCTGCTCGTCCAATTACCAGTTTATCAACCTCCTAAAGTTTGTGGATTACCCCATCATCCTTTGGCTCAACTCAGGGGGATGAGTCTGCATGCAGGTTCGAGAGTAATCAACTAGTGACCTGGTGCTCAGCACTCGAAACAGCTGTGATGCTTGTGAACTTTAGAAAGAACAGTCCCAATCTCCACCATCATCCTATGTGACTCTCTAGCTGCTACCGGGGTACTCTTTCCTCTTCCTGGCTAACATCATCACTTAGTAACTTAAATGGGAAGAAGACACAGCAGACTATCTACTTCCTGAGGTAATTGAAGTTCAGCCTGCGAAAGACAGGGATGGTGGACTTCTATTCTGTTATAATTGAGTCCATTCTCTTTTCCTCCATCACCATCTGACAAGCTGTTGCTATCACCAGGGACAAGAAGAGACCGCAAAGTATAATTATTTCTGCAATCTTTTTGTTTTTCTTCAGGAATTGTACACCTCCAGAACCAAGAGGCAAACTGGAAAGATTGTAGCTGACCGTTCGCACCCTGGACAAAAATCTGTTTAATACTCTCCCGTATGGCAGGAGACTTTGGTCCATCAGGGCCAGAACATCCCACCACGAAACCCCTCTACTCTACTCATTAGTAAAGCTTTTTTTGGGTTCTTGTAATCTTATATTTCTAAAAGTTATGTATAATATATTATAAAGGGCAGTGTCACATACCAGGCCCTTTAAAAAAAAACACCAAAAGCCACATACTGGACAATATCGTTCTAGTCATGTTGTCTTGTAATGGAAAATACTGAAAAAAGCTTCAGTTAAATAACAAATGGACCAAAAACAGAGTGTATGATGCAGAAATAATATATAAAAAGCCAACATGGTCTCATGTATTAATCGGAAAGCATTTGTATGCAAACACTTAAGCTACCTGTGCAGAACCTTATAAATTCATTTTACATTGCAGCGCTCCTTTCAAAAACATTGATAATTGTAAGAACCCATGTTATATCATAACTATGAGATATGTACATGTATCTCATTGAACTGATTTAAGTCATCTGATGTCATGAGACACTTTATTCTTTAGTTATGAGACAAACATACTATGTCAAATAATTATAAGGTACAAAATGTTATGTTTGGTGCTATACTTTTATTTCAAAATCATAAATACTCAAGCAATAAATGAAGAATATTTATCAAAATATTGATCAGGGCATCTCCTAACCTTTGCTTTTTTCCTTCAAAGTGGCAGAAAGGATCTTCCATAGCTTTGGTTATTTATACTGGCAAATAAATTCAGAAATTTTCAAACTATGACTTGAGCTGCTTAATTAAGTATGGAGCAGCTTTATCATATTATATTCAGTCCCACTCTCTCTGACATGTTTGGTTAGAAGAGGAGTAAGAAGAATAGAAGTGACTGTGGGGAGTCTCCAGGGGGCTGAAAGAGACAGTAAACTAAACCATGAGAAAAATCAGATCACCTTGAATTTGCATAAACAGCCTTCAAACCGCTGCACAGAGGGTATAAGTGTTAGCCATCTAAGCCTGAATATCTTCCCAGCCCTGGATTAGTATTGAGTTCACTCAGGTCATTTAACACTTAAGACAGTCTCTGGGGAACTTATTCATGTTGGACAAATTGTTTTGCCTTTACGGCAGCTCTGCGCCGCGCCGGGGTGTTAGTGAAGTTCTAAGAAGTAATTTGCCGCCTGCAGTGCGGGACACTTTGCACCCTGTTCCTTCTGTTCAGATGGCCGTGCTATATCAAAACACAAAAATGGCAGCAGGAGCAACACCCGTGCCAATTACATGAAAACCGTCAGAGGCTGGGTTAAGGTTCCAGTGACGGGCTTGAGACGGCGTGGAATAATGAGCGAATGCTTTTCTGTTTTCTCCTTTTCACTTTAAGCCAAACAGACATCTCTGAGCACGCATGAAAAGTGGAACACAGATCTTAATGATCCTGTGAAATATAAAAACTTTGCAGAAGTGGACATACCTTGTCAAGTTGTCAAAGAAACCAGAAACTTATTGGGAAAAATTGCCTGTGTATCTTGGCCAACAAAAGCAATTTCCCCGACTTTACGTCAGTTAAATCTGGCATTGTGACACTGCAGAGAGCATAGAAAATGCATCTCAGCTGCATCCTGTCAAGAGTGAATCGCTGGGTGCTAACATGCTTCCTGTTTTACACAAAATATAGATCTGTATAGGGTGTCTTTCTGTGTAGAGGACCATTGTTTTACTCCCAAATATTCTTAAAACTGAATTGCTTCAGGTGAGCTCACAATACTTCTGATCCAAAGGAGTGATCATTATCTCTGCAGAAAAACATTTGGAACAAAATGCATCCCCAACTGACTACAGCATGACTGTAAAATAGATTTGTTGCTAACTAATTATGCATTTCCCATGCAATTTATAACACAGCTATGCCTCCAGTAACACTTAACTTCTGGAGCTTGATTAATGGCACCGTGCTGGAAGCTGGGAGCCCAGAAATAGTAGGTGTGGGGAAGGAGACTCACATTGCCAGCATCAGCACTCTGGATCAGCTCCTTCTGTCATCAGTTCTCCTCGACTTCCCATAAAAGTAAAATGCGGCAGGTTTGGAAAACAGCCTTGTCCAGTTTGTCAGGGAGGGGGACTTGTCGTAAATATCATGTTTGTCGAGCCCCAAAGGACAAAGCTGTGGTGATAGCGCTCATCATCGCCATAGCACCTCATCTGCTGGTGCCAGCTACACCGGGTGCAAATGATTGTTCCAGATAGCGATAATTTGTTGCAGTGCAAGGTGATGATCTGCAGCTTCAATGAATGACAACGATGAATCAAATCAGCACTGCTCTTATAGGGTGGTTGATCAATACCATTACTGTCAATTAACTGGTAGCTTTATTCATGGTGATTTCGGTAAGTCACCCTGTGGTTCTATTTGGAAACATAATTTCTAATAATTCACCTGTTCATCAGTGGAAGGAGGTTGTTGCATAAAAGGGCATAGAATCAGGTTGTGTGATGCATTACCCCCCACTTTCTATCTCTTAGCACTATAAGCAGCTTACTCATCTCCATTGTTAGCATGTGCTGTTATCATTTTGTTTCAATTACAGGCTTATATGAGCAGATTTATCAATGTTGTTGCTGATTATTTGATGACCCGCTTTTCTTCTCCACAGATCAGTTTGTTTTTATCCCACCAAAGCAGGAAGGTTAGGGATGTAATTTATAAGACTTCACTAAAATTTAAACCAACAACCTTCTTGCTTAGGTGACTTTGCTGCACCAATGGCCTTCTATTTTTTTTTTTAAATATAAGCATGTATTAATTCCCACTCACCCTCATCTCGTTCTTACATGCCATTATTGCCCTTAAAACATATTTGTAAACAAAGAAACAGAATATCGGGATCAAATTATTAATTATCTAAGCATCACACGATTAGAAGCTAATAAATTCCATGAGTTTCCTGCACATTCACCTGATAACTCAAAAAGTGAGACCATATCATAACATTTCCCTATTAAGCGTGGACTTCAAAATATGAGGTTTTGCATGAAAGGAAAAAAAAGAGGGACAATTGAGAGTATTCTTCTGCACAATTTACTGATCTAACTCAGCAGCGCTCCAGTGAATTCAGTCCCATCTGAATCAGCATTAACACAGCAATGGCGTGATCATTTGATTCATAATGAAGCGAGACGCTGAAACCCAGCTGCTGCTCGAAGAGTCGTCTTCCTAAATGGAAGATGGTGACATGAGGAGCATATGCAAACAGCCATGCTGTCTGACTGTCAAGCATACTTATCACTTACTAATCTCAGCTTCTTTATACCAAGCAGTCAAAGACATGTTCATTTAGATAACTGAACTGATGTCTGTTTCTTACAAAAACAAGCCTTGAGTACCTTGCATGTTTCTGTGGAATAAGAGCAAAGACTTTCTGTCTAGCCCTGCTCAGACATATATATTTCAAATTCCAGTGCTTTTAATTATTTCTCTAACAGAAGACCATGATCACTCTCATCTGGGCGACGGGCTGTACAGCACTAACCCCTTTTGTTCGCACATAATCAGAAATATTTCAGCTCTCATAAAATTTCAATGCCACTAGTTCAAATAAAGAGAGCTGCCTTGTCAAGGTGGTAGTTGGCACATTTCTCATTTAATTTCATGATTAAAGGAACTAAATAAAACAGACCAGAAAGGGAATTTGCTAAGCTGAAACAGAATTTGCACAGTTTCACAGAAACGATCTGTTGGTGTAAATTTTTATAGTAACAAAACAGTAGCCTCTATAAATGAAAAACTAAGTTTTTTATTCACAAAAAAATTTTTTTTTAACTCTAATTTTCCTTTGTAATATTTAGGATATATATACATATATGTAAATAATCTTACAATATATAGTCTGATCAGAACTCGACATACAGAATGGTTTTATGTATACAATACCTAAATGTTATGTGGATTTTGAGGCTTCTGGTATATTTGGCTAAATAAGCCTGCAAAACACAACTTCAGGGATTTTTAAAAACAAGAATTGCAAATGTCAACTTATCGCAGGTTATCTAATCTACCAATCAAAACTCTAGAACCGTACTCATTTCCATTTTTAACTGAAATAAAAGGAAGTTTTGTACAGTTAAACTAATGCTCACAAATTATGAACACAACATGTACACATATAGCAATATATTTGGTTAATATTTTTTCTCACAAGTGGCTGAGAAATAACTTTGTGTTTGTTAATGAGCTTCTGCCTTAATCCTTGGTGAACATGTGACCACTCTTATCTATATAGGTTAATTTAAACTAGTTAATAGCCTGACTTTTAAGCGCAGCGTATAATTTGTTCAATGGCGTTAAAATAGCAGCCATTCCAAAAACGTATTAATACTTTATTTATTCAAATCTATTTTTGATGTGTGCTTGTTTGAGATTCTTTTTTAACTAATTAAAATCACATGTTGTATTATTCATTGATTAATTAGGGAAAAAAAGAATATAACAGTATCATATTTAAAAAACTGCTAACATCCCATGGTTATTAATAAAATTAATAAGCATGAGTGCATGTAAATTCCTGAGCTTGTCTGTACAATCTTTAAAAAAAAGCAAAGACTTACATTTAAAAACCATCACTGCTCAAATATGTAAATATGTAGCAACCCCCCAATGGTGAATAATTTAGTTTACCAGATTGACAAAAAATTTACGATGAACTTTGTGCATCACATTCAATATTTGATTTTTTTTGCCAACGCAAATACACTTCTTCATTTCATTTGCATAAACCAGCTTAATTAGTGGTATGCTGGTTCTTGCCTCTTACGAATGTGTTGGGTACAGTCACAATCAACAGATGGTGAGTATTGCCCACCACCCCAGGGCAACAGTAAAACTGAGCTTGTGAAATCTGTCACAATCCATGGTGGTAAATGTCTCACGGTTCCTGCTAATGCTAATGGAGCTCATGTGAAGTCCAAAATTGAGCAGGGACTGAACAGGGTGAAGATGAAGTCCAATTTAAAACAGACACCAACAATCTCTTCCTCCCGGGAAGAGATCTTTTTTCTGGGCTGCATACAGAAACTCACACACAAATAAACAAGAATCTAGTAGCATGTAGAATTGCATTGTGTCTGTCCCCTAAGAGTCGCCCTTCCAAATGCATTCCATCACAGGCCTCGGTAACACCTGCCATTGCTGGCAAAAAAATAGCCCTCATGGATATGATGTTAATTGTGTTGTACTGCTATTGAGTAAAATGAATTTACCGTAAACAAGAACAGGGGTACATTTTAAGATATACATTGTACGTTTAATGACCTTCAATCTAGGAGAACAGAACCTGAAAATTGGCTTTGAAAGCATTTTTAGGACAACTACGATGTAGTTTACTGCATTTACTGAAAAAGTCGGAAAACAACTACTGTATAACATACTGTACTCAACAACTTTGTTTAATGTAATGTATAGAAAATACTTTAAAGGTGCAGAATTAAAAAAATATCCACACTTGTAAGATTCCAAACATCACAAGCATTAATATATTTCACTTGAATTACATGTTGCAGAGGAACTTTAATTAGTATGCATTTTTGAAGTGTTAGTAAAAGGATATCTTACTTTTTCCTCACAATTAAAAACTTACAAATTCGTGTTTTTTTTTTGTTTTGTTTTTTTGTTTTTTACCAGAGAAAGGTTTTAGAATTATTCAACAAAGATTATACCAGTGTTTGTCATTTAAGCAACGTTAATTAATGCTTGCAAGGGAGAACAGGTGCAGTTTTTTTTGCTAATGTTCTGTCCTTTCTGGTCAGTCCAAGAATTGCACCAATTAACACTTAAACAGCTGGAAGGGTAGTTTACAGTAAGTCTGGAACAACCAGAGCGATGTTGAAAAATCTTGAACCTAAGGAGTCTGGCTCCCTTTCCAAAACATCTAACAATTTCTCAGATGTCAGTAAGATAAGCCTTTAATTCTAGCCTTGTCTAGCAGGTGTGCAGCCAGAATAAATACTTTTGACCAATTTGGAAAACAACTAAAGCTCACACTTAGGTTTTATAATAGAGCAAATGAAATATAAATGTGGAAGTAAATTTTCCCACCACATTAGGTTATGAAATAACCTCCCAAGGTTTGAACCAAGAGACTTCAATTAATTCTGGAGGGGCTGCAGAGATCTACAGCTCTGGCAGCTGAATTGTTTTTTTACAATAATTATTAGTCAGCCTTAAATCTGAAGGCCTTTTTGGAGAGCTGTAAGAAAGCCATTGGAATTCCCATTTAAGATTTGCCAAAAGAAATTCAGACAATGCAGTTAGCGTGTATAAGATGATTTGAGTCAAAACTAAACACTATGGCTACCAAAGAAAAGCGGATACAGATAAATACAGTTAAATCCTGATGGATACGCTTTTTAGAGCCTTGAAAATTGGATTTACACAGACACCATTCACTGTCACAGCAAAAACTATCTAGAAATAAGTAAAAATGTCTTAAATTTAGTGTATTTACTAATGGTGAGCCGTTATTGGCATTAAAGTGCTGCGTTACCGGCAGACTCTTATCGGACGATAACAAAATATCGGCGTTAATCTATTCTCAAAGTTGGGATGGGAGCTGGGTCTATACTAAGTAAGCTAAGATGACTTTCACCTTGATATTTAAGCGGGGATGTATATCTAGGGCGAGAACGAATCTGTCTTCCAACCTGTGTAAGACTACTGTGAAATAACGACATCGACTGTGACGTGCTGACATGGATGCAGCTATAAAGCTACTGTCTTTGCTTTAGGGAAAATTAATTTTAAGAAGCTTCTCCATGGAAACCTCGACAAGACTAAAGCTGTTTGCACCTTGTGCAATGTGGAATTAGTTTACTACAGGAATTCTTCCAGTCTTACATTGATTTATTTTGTCATTTTGTATACACGAGTGTGAACAAAAAGAAATCTTGCTTAAAACAGCTCTAGACAATTTCATTTTTTAAAGTACAGCCTTGAAAACAGTAATAATTGCATAAAAAATTGTAATATAAACATATGACTGTATATTTACAGTTCTAACCATTTTTTTTTCAGTCTCAAGTACCACCTAAACGCAGAGCATCCCGTAGCCAATTTGGAAGATGCCGGCCGGGCCAGGCACTGATGTAGTGCAGAGGAAGGTTTGCATTTGTGAAACTACAATTGAGTGCTGTTTGAGTGCCTCACATCCTCAGTTCAAGAAAAAAAAAATACACTTAAGAAAAAAATCACTTATTTAGATAAAAAATTTTGCAGTGCTGACTAACGAGCAAAAAAAAAAACAAACAAAAAACTGTATTTGCATCAAGAGATGGCTGTCAAGTATTTTATTTTCTCAGGGGTAATGGATGCAAATTCTGAAATTGTATTTTTTTCATTTATGAAATAATAAAATTTAGGTACGGTATAAATTCGTTTCTCTTCAACTTCACAACTTTTGTAGGTTTGTCCATCACATAATTTTTCCAACCAAAAAGGCTTTAATTTGGCCACAAAATGTGGACAAATTGCATGATTATTCTTCCTGTTTGTTTTTTTTTTTAGTTAATGTGGAGAGGATGAGAACTAAATGTTTCCAAACTATTAAAAACCCAAAACATAAGATAAATAAATAAAATAATGATCAAAAAACACTTTTAGCAAGGCCTTACTCCTTAATTAGCTTAGAGAGCTTTGACCTGTTCACACACTTCATTAGGGAAGCCAAGGTGTTTCAAGACTATAATGCTAAGCCTCTAAAACAAGCAGCACCTAAAGGCTCATTCTAAAGCCCATCTGAGCTGGCTGAAACAGAAATTGCAATTGCCCTAAAAAAAGGATGAGGCTAAAAAAAAAAAAAAAGATATAGGGTTATCAGTTCTCTATTCTTCAGTTTGTAATACAGGCTGATAAAGAAATTCCATCTAACAAGACTGTTGGAGGCAAAGCTGATTTTTAGAAGACCAAGAAGTAGTTCTGGATAGAAATGCTTTAAAAAATGCAACTAATTAAAGTACTAGCTGAGTAAAAAAGATTTTCAGGAAGATTTAGCAGGCTGTGAAGTCCTGGGGATAGTACTACTAATCAACAGGATATGACCTTTGTGGAGAAAGAAAATAAAAGGAAGTTTTACCACATTATTACAAAAAAGGCCAAATTTGTTGGCACTGCTTTAAATATACTTTTAAAAGAGCCTTTCTTATTGCAGCATCATTATCTCACACAAAGAAAATACAGAATATTAAAATGACCGTATGTTGACAAACTCTAGTTGTTACTTACCTATTACTGAATAAGATTAACTTTAATCTTTTGCCAAAATGACATAAGTGAATCTTCTTCTTTGACAATGTTTAATGTGTGCACACTCTCAGTTGTTCAGACTCTTGGGCTTCCCCTGTAGTCAATGATCTTTGGTTTAACCTACAGGATTTTATATGATTTAGATCTAGAGACGACCAGAGAACAAGGTTAAATTAGTCTCCTTTCAAAACAATAAGGATTCATTTTTAATTTGTGGGTATGATCATCTATTTTTTTTTTCAATGTATACAAATATGCATAGTTCATAATGCTAAGAACTCAGACAAGCCTATTATTGAATTTAATTCAAATGTATTCAGTTTATTTCTATAGCAACAAATCGCATCGCATGTAACCGCAATGCATTTTATAGATACAGTTAACAATATCATAGTCAGATTGGATCAAAGTTTTCTATCTGAGGAAAACCAGCTGATTGCATCGACTCACTGACTAAAGCACCCCCCCCCACACACACACACACACACACACACACACACACACACACACACACACACACACACACACACACACACACACACACACACACACACACACACACACACACCTCCTTTTTAACAGGGAGAGACCTCCAACAGAACAAAGCTAATAGTGAGTGGTCGACTGGAGTTAAGGAGATAGAAGAAGACATACAGACAGCAGCAAATATACAAAAGGCAACTGTCAACCAGCTCCACAGTCAGCCCCATCCAGAAAAGATACTGTACAGTGAGGCAGACAAGCCCCAAACCAGCTCCAAAGTCAGAGGATAAAAGAGAGCACATAGTTAGACATATTAAGAGAAACAGGACTACACTGAAAAACAGGCCAAGCTCCAATATCTATAAACCAAGATGTTGATGTCAGCAGCACAGCTGATATTTCTGTCTAGGATGCTGTCACAGCTAAACAGGAACTAACCAAATGAAGCTATTGTGATGAGAAAAAGCAGACAGATACAAATACTGCAGAATGGGAGAATGGAGATAGAATGAAGCTGAATTATGAAAAGTTTTCCCTATGTCCTCCAGCTTTCTAAGCCTATAACTATAGAGATAGCCCAGGATAACTTGAACCACTCTAACTATATGCTTTATCAAAAATGTAAATTTTAAGCCTACCTTTAAAAGTAGACAGTAGCCTCATTGACTAAAACTGGTAGTTGGTTCCACAGGAGATGACCAGGATAATAAATAGATCTGCTTACCATTATATTTCAGAAATTCATGGAATCATTAGTAAACATGCTGATTGAGAGAAGTGCTCTGTTAGGAACATGCTTTGTTAAGTTACAATGAGATCTCTGATATAACGTGGAGATTTAAAAGGAAGTCAATTAAGAGTAGTTAAAAGCCTTTAGCTGCTAAAAGCTTTTAACTACAGTTTGTGGAGTCCATTATCTGAAATAAATTTTATCCTATAAAAATGAAGTGACTGACTATTCGTCTTCTTTTTCAAAGACTCTGGTCCAAAGACAATAGCATGTATTTTGTCTGCATACGGGAGCAGAAAGTAACGAGTCATCCAGGTTTTCGTGTCTTCCAGACATACTTGTTCTCTTTATAATTGTTTTTTTTCCATCAGGATTTACAGACAGAACAGATCTAGCTATTAGGATAAGGATAACAGTGGAAATTAAGACAGTGGCAGTCTGTGGGAGTGGGGGATCGAACTCACAACCTTAAGATTCAAAGCCCGATGCCCTAACCACTAGGTCGCCACTCCCCGCATTGTTTTAGTGCAATGATGTGCTCTAAAACCAGATTGAAACTCTTCAAAAAGTTAATTATGGTGTGTTTGGCCACATGCTTGTTTGGCAACTATTAAGAATTTTAGATAAGAAAGGAAGATTATTTATAGGTCTATAATTGACCAAGTTATCTGGGTCAAGAGACGGATTCTTACAATTACAACCACCTTAAAAGCCTGAGGTACATATATCTAAAACGGCGGTGGAATTCGAAGGGAATATCATATCACCTTAAATTACACGGTTCGAACTGGATCTAACATACAAGTTGAAGGCTTAGATAAAGTTTTGCCAACTCTAAAGGTTCAACTTGATCATAACAGTGTAAACCTAGTACATATTCTATGGTTACATCAGAAGCTGCCTAAGGTTCCAGAGATATAACAATCATATTTAGATGGGTGTCAATTATCTTTATTTTTAATAGAATCAATCTTATTGAGAAAGATACCCATAAAATCATTACTACTAAAAGCACTGGGATGGACAGGTCAACAGAGCTATGGCTCTTGGGGAGTTTGGGAAATGTATAAAAAAGAAATCTAGGATTATTCTTTAGTTTTTCTTTTTAAAAAGGACTACGTTGTCTAAGACACATTTAATAGTTTTAACTTTTCTCCAATTTGAGTAATTTTAATTTTAATTGGATTTTTATGATTTACTCCTTTGTTCTTTTCTCATTTAGTCGAATTCGGTCATTGGCAAGAAACTGTCTGGTAGAGTAACCCCCAGATTCCACATACTCCGTCAGCGCTCCGCTCCGCTCCGCCCCGCTGACATACGTCGTGCGGAGCGCTTGTCTTTCATGGAAATCAATGAGAGCTGTTCCACATCCACTGCTACTCCTCCGCACGTCTCCGTCCACGTACGTCTTCTCCGTCTGTCACCGACAAATTATGGAGCCGAGCTATTTTTTGCTCCGCTCCGGTCCGGCCAGGTCAAGATCCGCAATTGCAATCACACCAGAAAGGAAAAAGAACATCGACAAATTCCGGTTCGTCAAATTAAAATATAGCAGCAACAGATCGGTGACTAGAAATTATAGCACAATTCTTATATGTTAAAAAAAAAATCTAACGCCGTTTATTTAAATGATTGGATCCAAACTATTGGTTATTCACCAACGAGGAAGCAGATTTCTCATCTCCATCAAAATATTTATTTTATACCGAGGGACTTAAAGTTTAATCATTCAAAAGAAACTTACAAGAATGAAAAGAGATGAGTTTGGGAGTAGAGAACAGGTTAATTTAAAAAAAAGCTGTTTTGAATTATCCCTATCCCCGTTACAAAAATCTACAAATATATATTTATATATTTGGGCAGAAACTGAACATATGCTGGATGATGGTGGGATTTTTTTAATATGTCATATTAAATTAAGCGCTCACAGGGTTCATACAGGAATGAGTGACTCTAATTTAATGCTATTTTAATGCTATTTGAAATGATTTTAATGCCATCAACAAGAACCATGTACACAAGTTATTAGTGTACATGAAATATGAAGGAACTGTAAGCAGAGTTCCATGACTCCTGTATGTATGTAAACACACACACACACACACACACACACATATATACGTATATATATATCCTCTAGCTTTTTCTCCGCCTGGAGCTTCCTTTCCAAACATACGGCTTTATGATCAGTTCCACGCAAATTAATAGCGATATAATATATCAGACGAAATTTTTTTTATAAGCATTTTTTATTAAAGAATTATAAATAGCCTACTTCGATAAACATATTTAAATTATTTTAGTGCCAATTAAGGCCTTGATTTAAAGAAAAAATGAATGAATTGTAATTATTTTTAATGATCCGCGGAAACCCTGGTTCATCTCGCGCATGCCCTCTACGATCTCCCAGGAACTCAGAGCGGAGCGGAGGGGACCACAGCGGCGGCTGTAGGCTTTGCTTTGCGCAGGCGGTCTGGAGCGCAGCGGGGCGGAGCGGAGCGGAGCGCTGACGGAGTATGTGGGATTTCAGGGTAATGAGTGGGTACTGCATCAGGGAAACTCCTTTTGACAGCTGAAGTTTAGGTCAACTTCATTGTTTAGCTACCATGAAAGCATAAAATTGGTTCTTTTACCAGTTCATCCCCAATTCTAATAAGCTGCATTCAAGAGATCAGGCTAGCTATCATGCATCATTTAACCTTAACAAAGACATTCTCAAGCACATATCAAGATACTCATTCGTGAGCCTGGATCGATATTTATTTTTGAATATGTTCATGGTGGAGAATCCTGCTTCACACAAGTAGGTTGAGCCAAACTTACTCAAAATGTGCAGGGTCATCTTTGAGCACACTAGTTCACCGCAGTTCTTCTAGCAGTCCACACTTTCTCTGCTTTGTTTTTCTCGTCCTCTTCTTTCCCAACACCAGGCTTACCACAGGTTTGCCTGCTGTGTCTAAAAGTAGCTCGCAGCAGTGACTCAAACTGACACACCTCATTGGTTAAAGTGTATCATGTGTCACCTGGTCTCGGCGCTCCGGATGGCTTTACCATATTAACAGAAGTGGCACAAGTGAAGTTAGACACTGTCATTGGACAACATGCGATAATTTATAAATGTTTTAAATCATGTTGGGTTCAGGTTAGCCAGCAGGTGGGTCTGGATCCGGTTGGCTAATCCGTGACCTCTGTCCTAGAGCCTGGAATTTAACTTTGACTTGCAGGCAGCTTTGTAACTAAGGTGGTTGCAGAAAAGCATTGTGCTCCAAGTTTTGAACAGTGACTCAGGGAAATGGCATCTGTGATACAACTTAGACATATTCTTTTAATAAAATGGACAAGCATTTTGAAAATTACAACTTTGAGACCCTTTTCCTGGCTCATTGCAAAACTATCAAATTGGTTAATAGAGAATGTGGATCTTTGCATCAGCTCTGCCCATTCTGTATGGTAGCAGGAGTTAGATGTGTTTTCCATGTAGTAATTTTGGATTTTTTTGCTGTAAAAAAAAAAAAAAAAAAAGTTTAAACCAATGAAAATCAAGTTTCCATAACCGACAAAAACAGTTAAACATCTAAAAAGAAATGTGTGATAAACTTCCTATTTGTTATGATGTGCAACAGTTACTCAACCATATATCACTGGTGATATACTGTATAGCCGCGGTTCTCAAAGTGTGTGGCGCGACCCACTGGTGGGGAATTGAGACGTGACAGGTGGGGCGCGCCAAGTTCCGGTGTGTGTGTGTGTGTGTGTGTGACTATAAATGTAGAACGTGTGAGAGCAAACTGTCCTTATAGCTGTATGTTGCCGCTTTTTAGACCAATCAAACCCACAAAGTAATCATTACTAGCCTACATGCAGTCTAATTAAAAGAACATTAGATATGAGAAACATTTCACCTGGAACTGAAGTGCCAAAATAATTATTGACGTGACGTCGGCATATTATTTGTAACGGAATAAACTTTCGCGCCCCAGTGTTGCCAACTCAGCGACTTTGTCGCTATATTTCAGACCCCTCCAGCGACTCTTTTTCAAAAAAGCGACTAGCGACAAATCTAGCGACTTTTGGAGACTCTTACGTGAAAGCACGTATCGTTCCTTTTCTTGTCCTCCAGCGGCAGGTGCTGCCGTGGGGCGCCTCCTCCGTCCCAACCCCGTTCTCCCCCGCTATCGCAGGAGTCCCTCTCAGCGCTGCAGTCAGAGCAGAGACACAGCATGTTTAACTTTAGCGTCCAGACTGCAAATAAAGCGCACATGCGCCGGGATTGACGGCGCAGGTTGATCATAAATAACTGAATTTGAAATATTTTATTAGTTTATTATGCAATGAAAAATAAAGTAAGTCTATTTTTTCCTATTCTGTCTGCAGCACCTGCTGATTTTAGGTCTGCTGAGGAGGACCAGTTTATTGAAATGACGTCTGACTCCACCCTGAAGCTCAGGTTTAATGCTCAGACTAATAGTGAATTCTGGTTAGGAGTGGAGAGGGAGTATCCACTCATCGGGCAGAGAGCTGTGTGCATTCTTCTTCCCTTTGCCACATCATATCTCTGTGAGATGGGCTTTTCAGCTGTTGCTTCAATGAAAACAAAATACAGATCTCAGCTGAACATTGAGCATGACTTGAGAGTGGCAGTATCAAGCCTGCAACCCCGTTTTGAGAAACTGTGCAATGCAAAACAGGCTCATTGCAGCCACTAATGCAGGGATAAATAGAACTGTCTTGCCAGATGGATTTCACTTCTTTTCTTTTATTAACAGATTGCAGAGTGCCACTTTAATTTTTTCTATCTTTGAGCTTGATACAAATTTTGACACAGCTGCATTTTTATTTTCTTTATTTTTTAGCTTGCTGTTATTTGATGTAGATAGTTTGTATTTAGATACTACTTGTTACTTCAGTAAAATTGGAACATTTTAAGATTGTTGCATATTTCATTAGCATTGTGTTGGGGCGATGGGGACAGGCGGGGCTTGAAAATTCCCCCTTGTCCAAAGTGGGGAATGACAGAAAAAGTTTGAGAACCACTGCTGTATAGTATGTACTTGAGTGTGTATGTCTAGCTTTGACCATAGTGTGGACAATGGATAATACATTGTATAAAAGATTATTTCTAAAGTTTAATGAAGTTGTATTATTCCAAACTAGTGCACAAAACTGCTAAATGAATCATCAAAACACCCAATAAATTACTTTAATTCTGATAACTCTAAAATAAGGCGACACAAAGTAGATGCCATATGTATGGAGTCTAATGATGCCATTAATAATGAAAAACCCCTCCACCCCCAAAAAATGAGATATAAAAAGTTATGCCTTGCCTGCTTTTTTAAGCATTTAATCATATAATTTATAAAGTTGTGAACCTGGCTTTTCACTCACGAAAGTTTAACACAAATGGTAAAAATGTTAATGTAATATCTAAGAGGAAAAATGACAAAATTGTATTCTTTTTTTCTATCCTGTGAGAGACTTGACTGCTGCAAGGTGAGATTTTATTTTTTACAAATCAAGGCCAGATCTGCATCCTTCATGCTTGAGCAGCAGACAAGAGGACTGATTGGACTGGGTTGCCCCTGCAATTTACTATGTTCAAGGGGGTCAGCAAGTAAGGAAAACAAGAAGACTTAAATGGGTCTACTACATGAAAAATGGATTCAAATCTCAAATTTTAGAAGAGAAGGCAGAATCTTTTCAGACATTGGATTTATTTTAAATCAGTGTATTTACTTGTTAGTAAAAGCTGTTCACTAGACAAATCATGTAATAAAAAAAAACATTTCACCAAACACAGAAGTAGGTGCACAACTTTGAAATAACAGTGTAAACTAGAAAATTTCTAAAGAAATTTTGAGGGGGGCCACCTACTGCCCGTCTGGGTAACTGGGCCAATACGGCCCTGGCAAGTGACATTGGGGCTCCCCAGACCAACTGCTTACGCCTTTGAGGGCTGCTGAGGGAAGGAAAGAGGGCTAGGTCATGGGCAAAGAGAGCTGTGTGCCACTTGTGCTGAAATCTGGGAAATAGACGTGCACAGCATATGATGCACAAGGGTAATATGGGTTGTCCATATTGAACCGCAGTGGGTAAAGCGCAGTTGGCGGGCTCCGCCCGCCTGCTAGGAGCCCTTGCAGCGATGAAAAAAATCACCAATGGCGGGCTCTGCCCGCCTGCTAAGAGCCATTGCAGTGATGAAATCACCAATGGCGGGCTTCGCCCGCCTTCTAAGAGCCATTGCAGTGATGAAATCACCAATGGCTATGAGCAATATGCCAGAATGTATGAGTGTGTATAAGGAAGAGGCTTTTATTCTGTAGAGTCCCTGTAGTGTTATTTTGAAAGTCTATCATGGATGTGCATCAAAAGATGGGTTATGCCCAGCAGTGATATAGAATCCATTTCCAAATGTTAAATCACTGGTTTTCCATGTTATTAGGTGAATAGCTGCTGTATTACAGAGTAAATGGGAGACTTTTATTGTGAAATTTGCTCTGGGGTGTGTTTTGAAAAGGTCACTAGAGTCTAATAAAAACAACCTGGAAGAGTTTGGGTCATAATGTTGAGCCATTTGCATCAATTATTGCATTAGTATAATCTAGAGGCTTTTATTTTGTAGGGTCCCTGTAGTCTTATTTTGAAAGTCCAACAGAGTTGTGTTTAGAGAAAATGTTCAGACCCAGCAATGATAGTTGATGACTTTCCAATCGTTAAATCACTCTTTTTCCATGTTATTAGGGCAGTAGATGAAGATGAAATGGGAGGCTTTTATTTTGAAATTTGCCTTAGGTTGTGTTTTAAACAGTCTCCTAGAGTCTATTCTCTAAAATGGGGTTGAGTTTGGGTCATAATGTTGAGCCATATAGGGCAATAAATATATGTAAAAAATATAGAGGCTTTTATTTTGTAGGGTCCCTGGAGTCTTATTTTGAAAGTCTATCAGTGTTGAGTGGCAAGGGAAGTGTCATGGACAGCAGTCATATAGTATCCATTTCCCAATGTTAAATCAGTGCTTTCACCCTCCATTAGATTAATATGTGCTGTTTAAAACAGCAGAGGTAAAATCTCTTTGAAGCACGGTTACCTTGACAACGCTTAACGAGCCTGTCAGTGACAGAGAGAAAAGCGCAGCACTATCGTTCCTTAGCTCTCAGGCTTTTTTGAATGGGAGCAACAGCTCCGAACAAACGACTGCTTAGCAAAAACCGTATGAGTTATTCAAAAAATTTCTTCACCGTGAGCGTCAGCAATCCTTCGACTCCAACTATGCCAACTTTGGTGTATGTGTGTCTTTCTGAACAATATTTATGACGAGTTGAAAACACATAATGTCATTCGTTTTTCTCCCCACTGCTGCTCCAAAACCAATGAAAAACGGCTCTGATTTTCATCGACTTTAGGTAGGTCTGGAGGGTTTTTAAGGAAAAGTATTAATCCTACCGTAATTCCGAAGACATTGTGTGAGTCCAGAGGTTTCAGCCTACAAACTGACCAAAAATGGTGACTGTAGCTCCAAATATGTGGCCGTGAGGCAAGAACAAAATCTTTTATCTTAAAAAAACGGCCGCCTCACACTAAGATGTCAGCAGCTGCACACTAGCAGGCTGCTGCAGAAGCTAACTGTCAGCTAGCTTCCAGGTGCTTACCCTCCAAACAAACGACTGCTGAGCAAAAACCGTAAAAGGTATTTGAAAAATTCTTTCAGTGAAAGAAACATCTATCCTTTGTCTCAGACTGGGGTAACCTTCATGTCTGTAGGTCTTTCACAACCCAAAACGAAGCACAAACAAAATGGTGGGTCCCACCTGCTCCTACCATTGGTTTAACTGCAGCAGCTCCTCTCTCATCTTTTTGCTGCTAAAGCACCCCTCCGAACAAACGACTGCTGAGTAAAAACCATAAATGATATCTGAAAAATTCTTTTTATCTAAGCGACAGCTATATCTTGTCTTCAATTGGAGTAACTTTCATGGCTGTAGGTCATCTACAACCTGAATGGGAAGAGAAAGAATAAGAAAAAACGGGTCCTCAGTCCTTAGCTTCTAACTGAGCTAGCTACAGCAGCTCACTGTCACCCAGCTTTCTGGTGCTTAAAATGTCCTCCGAACAAACGACTGCTGAGCAAAAACCGTATGAGTTATTCAAAAGATTCTTTCACCGTGACCGTCAGCCATCCTTCGACTCCAACTATGCCAACTTTGGTGTATGTGTGTCTTTCAGAAAAATATTTATGACGAGTTGAAAACACATAATGTCATTCGTTTTTCTCCCCACTGCTGCTCCAAAACCAATGAAAAA
The DNA here is from genome assembly GCF_016077235.1 of Cyprinodon tularosa. Lineage (NCBI taxonomy): Eukaryota > Metazoa > Chordata > Actinopteri > Cyprinodontiformes > Cyprinodontidae > Cyprinodon > Cyprinodon tularosa. Next base: position 864,669 of record NW_024037959.1, read on the forward strand.
CGGCTCTGATTTTGATCGATTTTAGGTCGGTCTGGAGGGTTTTTAAGGAAAAGTATTAATCCTACCGTAATTCCGAAGACATTGTGTGGGTCCAGAGATTTCAGTCTACAAACTGACCAAAAATGGTGACTCTAGCTATAAATATGTGGCCGTGAGGGCGAGTTTAAAATGTTTTTTGGTCTTAAAAAAACGGCTGCCTCACACTCTAGCTTTTCAGTCTCTCCACTCTAGAAGGGTGGATTTTGCTAAAACTTTGTGGCGCTTGAGGTCTGATTATACAAAAACCGTAGCAGTTATCAACATGCCGTCTTCAGTTTTAAATAGACGAAGGATTTATCTACAAACTGAGCTTTAAACTGTTTTTCTACATGAATGTATGCCGACACAGTGAAGTGCTGTTTTTTATGCTTTTTTTTCCCTCTCCCCATTCATTTCCTATGGGATTTTTTTTGCGACGTTTTCGCTAATAATTCGCGAACCTTCGGACTAATGAGAAAGTTTTATACAAGCACGCATCGCACCATTGGTCCCGACGCGTGTGCCAACTTTGGGCCCGATCCGCCAAACCGTGCGGGACTAGTTAGGTGCCGAAGTTTTGGTGGCGAGGAGAACTATAAGCTAGTATAATACGCGGAATAAATATGTGAGATAGTAGTAGGTGGGCCATGCCTTCGGCATGTGGCCCCCCTAATTATATATACAGCCTTACAAATTTTGTATATATTTTTATCAAGAGGTTGCACCTCAAGTTTGGAACCATCAGGAAGTCTCTCATAATAATTTAGCTGACGTTTTGACAGCTCTTCATTGCAGAATTTGTAGATAGCCTCTAAACCGGTTGGTTTTCTTTCACCAACAGCTTTCAGGCATTACCCATGAGGTGTTGATACTGTGGAGTTTGGGTTTTGATAATACGATTCTAGAGGCTTGATGTCAAACAGCTTTTATCCATTCAAAATCCAGTTTTGAAATTATTTATAATCATGGAGCCAGCTGTATCCCAGTAACAAACCAATTACAACCTTCAGATTACGGTAAAAAAAATATTGTTCACAACTCTACATAGCAGAACTGGTCTTCATTTAAAGAGGTTGGTCGAGAATAACAAGGAACCATCAAGGCTTCAACCAGTCAAAGCTAGAAGATGCTACAACATCAACAGCTACAACAAACAATGCTACAAACCACAGGCCTTCAGGAAAACTGTTTAATGGTAAGGAATAAAGACTGGGCTATTCTACCAAAAACAAAAGAATGTTTTAGTCTGTCTTTCGAAAAATAACATTTTAGTAATAATGATGATAGGGGTGGCAGCATCATGCTGAGGGTCTCCTTAGCTCTCATTGGTTCTGAGCCATTGTGTGCAAGTGGAAAGAAAGAAGACACCAACAAGCAATGTGACTGTGACTGGCTGGATGTGCTCTCTTCATCCTCTGACATGGGAGTTGGCTCGGAGCTCGTCTGCCTGGCTGTGTTTTTCCTGGTCCGGGCCGCCTTTTTACATCTCTGCTTCTGTCTCCTTGAACCCCAGTCGGCCTCGGCAGATGGCCGCTCACACCAAGTCTGGTTCTGCTCGAGGTTTCTTCCTTATAAAAGAGAGTTTTTTTCCTCTCCACTGTCGCTACAAGCATGTTTAATGTGAGGGATTGCATTCCAGTCAATGAATCGATGCAATCAACTGATTTTCCATAGATAGAAAACTTTGAACCAATTTGACTGTTTGATCTGGTGAACTGTAAAGTGCCTTGAGATGACGTGCTGTGAATTGGTTCTATATAAATAAATTGAATGTTTCCTTTAAGCTGTGCTCTTGCTCAATGCTTTATGCAACACATACAATAAAATCCGATATAACATGTAAATAAATTTGTCAAATAAAATTGTATCATTTTGAATCCATATATCATTCGTTTTAAACTTAAAACCAACAAATAAAAAAAATAAAACCCAACAATGGAAATGCGAGAAACAACTCGGCCCAATGTACAATCTGTCGTGCACCCCTCCCCGATTTGATAATGTAGTCTGTAACTAGGATAATTAGAATGTTGCAGCAACACAGATTAAGATTTGGATACCCACCATTATATAACCTATCCAACAATGCCAATTCTTTAACACATTGTGTCATATGAAATAAATAGGATTGATGGTGACCTGTACATTCTTTAACCTCACCTCAAATCTCAGAAAGTAAAAAGCCTTCAAAGAGATTATCTCCAACTTTATGCATTTCCGGCTTCAAAGCCTAGACTGGGTCTAATGGTTTAAAACTCCAATTCATGAGGGCTATTGTCCTGTAACTTTTAGATATCGCTCTGCTTTGAAAAACCAAAGTCAAATATGAGCTCAATAGCAGAGACAGCAAGTATTGAAGTAACTCACAGTTCTGGTAAATCTGTTAATAATACCTTGAATTAATTGATTTTACATTCATCACAGATGAATGGAGAGGACATGCTTAGATGCAATCACCCACATTTTACCCATCAAGCACTGTGCTGTGAAGCCGCCGCAGTTTTCCCGACATTGGATGCAGACGGGAGTAAGTCTAACAAATCTACTGGAGTGCATTGCACACAGACCAACACCCATCGCATCTACACAGGTGTAGCCTATTCAGAGAATGACCTAAACCTGAATGAAAACTCATTGGTTATGCCAAAAAAAAAGGGTTTAAAAAAAAAAATTTGCTCAACTGTTTAGTAAAAACAATTGACAACCTTGTGCTATACTTTTGAAGTGTGAGGACAAAGAGTGTACTGCTCTTTTAAAAGCAAACTAATAAGAGTTCCAGCATGCATACATCTGACCTGCACTGAATATTTACCCAGAATACCAAGAATGTGTACCTTTTCAACAAAGCCAGTTTCAACATCAGGAGTTTATCACAGATTAATGCCAGAAAGGACTAAGGAAGAGGCTCAAAGTAAAAAAACAATTCTTAGGTTACTTATCAGAGAAGAAAGTAGACAGACGGGTAGAAAGCAAAAAGCTTGACTGAGAAGATGGGATTCAGACTCAATTCTCTTTGTTTTGATGTTAAAAGCTAAACTATCAGAGCTCATCCTGAGTACAGAAGTAAAAAATAAAGATAAACCTCTTATTAGGAGAACATTTAACTTTTATTTTATACACCAACATATTTTATATAATACACAGCAGCAGAATATGTTACATTAATTTCCATCTTATCAGTCATAAAAACAATATTAATACAAAAGCAATTAACACAACATTTGATTACCCTTGCCAAAACTTGAAATATTTAAAAAATTGCAAATCAAACAGTGAATAATCATTGCAACAACAAAATGATTGAGTTTAAAGAAAAAAAACAGAGTGCAAGAGCCATGTGACATTATGACAACAATATAAAAAGGGAAAACTTTAAGACATTGTTTTTACTTTCATTCAGTAGAAAATTCCTCCTTTGCAGTGTCTGGTTAGAATGCCCTTTTTGCCACTGCTCCCAGTAAGTGAGAGTTTTCAAGCTTAGCTGTTCATTACAGACCGTTCAGTCCTTGATCAGACATTTGACAAGTGATTAATCAGGCAGGTGGCCTCTGCAGTGCAACTGAAAGTTAATTTCCACACTTCTGAGTGTGGAGATGAATTGAACGGATGTTCTAATGGGGTAACTGGCGTCTTCACGCTTTCAGGGTGACCCCTGGCCTTTGTTTTTGCAACAACAACATCCAGCCTGACAAATCCACTGCCGTCTTCATCGTGCACCAGTATACAGCGCACATCTGAGCACCGACAAAGAGCTAAAATGTCAAACTGAGGAAACTTTGCTTTTGGGAACACAACATCCTCTCTTGCCAGACCAAGATGGGTATCTGTGAGAAAGAACTGGGCCAGCTGTTCACTATGCACTTGGCAGCTCATGTGCACAGACACACTTGTGTACATTAATAGCTTCAACTCTCCAAGACTGACTCCCTCTTCATCTATATTACAATAGATAAGATAAAGCAGATCAGTGAGACTCTTCTGAAATCGACAGCAAAGCTTTAAACCAGAGTTCAGCTGCAGGTCAGGTGCATAGAAATCACAGGCTAGGGATAACTTCATCAAGTTTTCATTCAGCGGACGGTACTGATATATTCTGCTGTCCCCACAACAGAGAGCATTCAGTATGGCCCAGCAGAGCTCTTTGGTTTGCTTCTGGCTGTGGGCATAAACACCCAGGATGCTTTCCTCTGTTGTGCCCATTAAACGTAAACTTTGGCCAGCAAAGCCCATCCGTATATCCCTCAGCTGCAACAAAGGGAGGTGATGGAACAAGACCATGGCCCCAGAGCTGGCAGTCAGCGTGTAGAGACCCATTTTTGTCAGAATCAGGAGGCCGGGCTGGGGATCAGGTTCACTACTTTTGGCTATGTTCAACCAGTGGAGTGCTATGATCTTCTGGGAGGGAAGTTCTAAACGAGAGACTGATTGTAAAACACCTGTCAGATCTCTTAGTGATAGAGTCTGTAGCTTTAGAAGTGGATTAGGAAATTTGATCAATGTTTGAATGTAGATGTCGACAGTTTCTGCTTGATCTACAGCTTCAGGTGTTGGGATAACCTCAGTCTCGCAGCCTTTGCTGTAAGGCACAGGTAGTGTTTGTTTAGGCAACAAAGGCTCTAGAATAACTTTGTCTTGTTTTATTTGAATATTATTCTCGACTTGCTTTTTCGGCGAATCCAAATCCAGCTTGCTGAAATCCTCTGAGATTTGAAGCCCATCTACCATTTTTTCAGTCACGGTTTGTTGTAGCATCAGGGGTGAGAGTTGTGAGGGCTTGTTGAGATTATTGCAGTCCTGAATCATAAGAGCTGCCTCTTTGGACTGAAGGTGATGAGTTATATTCATTTGGATGTGCTGTATGATAGGTAGAGCTTTCACAACAGAGAAAATTGGACTCTTACTGATGAGAGAAAAAGCAAAGCTCCCTTCAACCTTGGAGAGGATGTAGCTGTCCCTCACTATAGATAGAATGCGACTGGACAAGCAGACAACAGGTTGTAATTTTGCAGTTGTCAACTTGTGCACAATTGCAGGAGACCTCCTAAGGAGTTGCCGTGCACCGAGAACAAAACAGGAAACTTTGCCAAACAAAGAGCCTAACATTGATTTTTTACCTGCATTTTCTGCAGTTCCTTTAATTTCCCCCAAACTTTCACTTTCATCCATCCCACTGCTACTGTACTGGTCCTGGAAAGCTGTATCTTTGGGTGGACAGCAGGCCACCTGACTGCTAAGTGATTTTCTGTTGGCCTGAGAATAAGTGTTGGTCTGTGGGAGGACCGACAAGAAACTACTTCCTCCACTTTTCTGCAGGAGGGACATAATGCCTAATGAGGTCCCACCAGAGAAGGGTCTCCCCTTATAGCATTCTGCGTCGACACCTTGGATCTCATTAGCATTCCCTTCTGGCTTCATGCCACATCTATCACCAGGGCCCAGGACACATGTCTGTTGGAGGCTGCCATCCCCTGACGAAACATCCCCCCTCTCAGAACTTGCTACACCAGCTCCACTCTGAGCTGTCCTCTGCAGACTTTCAGACACAAGCCCTGGCCCTGATTTATGACACGAGTCCCTCTCCTGTTCCTGGCCATCCCAGATGCTTCCTTGACCCTGAAGTGCATCTGTGCCCAACTGGAAACGTGTTTGAGGGACAGGATCTCTTTTAGGAATGGCCTAGTTTATGTGGTGTAGGTGGATGAGAAAAGGAGAGAAAAAGAAGGGAAATTTAAACTTTTAAAATGCCAAAAAAACAAAACAAATCATGATTTATCCAGGTTATTACAATTTTCTGGTACAGCTGAGAAGGAACCAATTTAATTCAGTTCACTTTAGGGGCTAACCTTTATTTATGCATTCAATTACATTTGAATGCACAAAGACAAAATGAGGGGAAATGAAGTGAGGAATTACACGCTACATTTATGAAAACAAAGTGCAATCAATGTGCTGTACTTTCACAAAGTATCATTTAAACCCCTGAAAAAAAAAATATGGAGGGGTTTGAATATATACATAATAAACATGCATAACAGGCAATGGAGGAGAACATTTCATGGCTCATAAATCTCTCTGGACAAAACTGGACGTGAGCTAGCTGTTGAAATTGCTCAGTAAATGCAGACACTTTTAAATCCAATTCCGATGTTCTTAACTACATGTTTTCCAAAATAGATTTCTCAAGGCTTGATAAATCAGTAAAAGCAGTAAAGTGATGATTTCACAGTTCTTTCAACTAGTTTATGTTAAGAAAACTCAGAATAAAACAGAAAAGCTATACATTTTGACATTGCTGCTAAAATATTTGTATTTGTATCCAGAAAGTGGTAGTGAGAGGAAATGTGTGATTGCAGAACTTCTGGATAAATTACAGGAGAGCGAAGATAGATTAAGAAGTGGATTGCATCTCCAAACTTCTCTACAGCTGCTAGTTTTGTTGGAAGCATCGAAAACTATCAACTGGTCGAACGGGTAGTGCTCTGATGCAGGTATGTGAACTTTATACTATATAAGATTTTTACACTTTTGCGGCTCCAGACAGATTTGTTTTTTGTTTATTGGTCCAATATGGCTCTTAGATAATTTTTTTATATTGGGGGTCACATCCAAAACTGTTCAAAGGCATGGCATTTACCACAACAAAATTTAAAAGGCCACACTCCGTGGTTTAAACTCCAATTTCAAGTCTGGGGAAGTCTGCGTAAAAGCATGGTAGTTGTAGTCAGTCTGTAGGACATGTTGGACCAAAAATCTCTTGGTCACACCTGTACATGCAAGTCTGGATTGTAAGAGAAACTAACCTAGCTGAAGTTTAAGTCAGACAGATGGGTTTGAATTTTCTGAGGCAGATGTGGATGCATTCAGGCAGTGTTAATGTTGTGTTTTACTGACAAGCAATAAAAAAAGAAGCTGGGACATTTCATAACCTGTGTACAGTCTTAAAATACAAACACAATTTTGCAACTATTATGAAAATCACAGTATACGGCCCTGAGCATAATGTATCGTCAGATAATTTCAGTCAGTGATTTGAAAAATAAATTGATATAAATAAAGGTTATTTTGTAATACACCGAATTGTTTAAGACTGAGAATGAAAGAATAAAGCCAACATTAAATAATATTCCTTTTGGCATAAACCTAACATTCTAAATGGCCGTGTTATCTCAGAATTATGGAAAGTTTCATAAAATTACTTTGTGTTTGAGTTAATTTGCTATTTACTTAAAAATTATCAAGTAGTCTTGAAAAATTTTACTTTTAGAAACTTGCAATACAATAATACAGGTAAGCTTACCCATGGCTAGGATTATGTTTCCCTACAGTGTAGTTTGTTTAAAGTGCAGGGAAAAAAGGTCAAAAACGTACCGTAGTCATTTTCTCTGTAGATTGAAGACAAATATCTGGGTCACCGGACTTGCCTTCTGTGGCCGACATATCCATATCACTGTAATAAAAAAAAAATATTTAAAACTCTTTCATGGGACTAAAATCCTGCATTCTGAGGTTCCATTGTTATGTTGCTATGCTGCTATGCTCTTTGTTAAGAAGCAAATGTAATTTAATATAGACATAAACACAGAAGACTCTGAACAGTTGGCAAAAGAAAACAAATATTCCTCAACACTACTTTCCTTAAAAAAAATTTAAAAATTAAAAAAAACATTCATTAGATTTGAAAAGCAAACACCCAAATGGTTGGATGAGATTAGAGACACTCTACTAGCTGTGAAATTAAATAGAATCTGTGCATGTTGATTTGAGGATTTACATACAATGCTGAGAACTCTACAGGGAGGGGGCAGGATGCAAGTCTACAACCCAGAATAATTTTTGACAGTAAACATCAGCTTTAGTAGAGCCTTGTGTGCATCAGCAGGTTGCCAAAGTGTGAAAGCAGCAGAAGTAAAGCACTGGCAGCGTCAACAAGAGGGACACAGTTCAGGTCCTGGTAACGATTAAAGGATTTTTGCAAATCCTAAGGATCAGCTCTGAGGATGTCCTGCATCCAATGATGCCTGTCAGTTTGCATCAAAGCCTTGAAATCTGGACCTTTATTTATTTAATTTTTTTAAACAGACGTTCACTTTAGGTCCGACAACCAGCCATTCATTAAAAAGCATCACAGAACACTTCTCTCTCTCATTTGCTTCAACTGTATCTTGATGCATATAATGATAATGAAGTGGAAATTATATGGAAATGTCATGGAAAGCTACACAAATTGAAAATTCGATATACAAAACTAAATTTAGTTTTGTATACACTTTGTGTATACAAAATGTAAATAAAAGTTGTCTAAGTCTATATTGATATGGCTCCAAAATTGTTCAAACCCACAGAATTTTATATAAAAAAAAAAAAAAAAACCATAACACATTACAACAAGTAGATTGCTTTCTAGGTCTTGGTATGTAAATGCAGAGAAAAACGTTTGCTTTTTTGCACACAATAAGGATGGTTTGTAAGGTACCACTTTAATAAAAGAAACCCAACTATGTACATCATTATTTTCAAACACAACTGTTTAAACTGTTAAATACTTTAAATTTCTGACCAAACATAATTTCTAAATTGTCATGCATGCCATCCCTTAAGGCACAATAAGGCAAGTCAATCTGTGTTGGATATTTAGCTTTAATCATATCTGGATACACACAAAAGTGAAACACAATTTTGCTCTGGCAGCAGGTTGGAAATTATGTTACCTCATTTCAACTTTCAACTTAGGAATTTCTTGAATTTAAGTGATGTGGTGAATAATGGGAAAGATGCTTTTGTTGTGACAGAGCTCTTCCCTAAGAAGCCTCTGGTCCAGTGACATCTCACGTTGCTCCCCGACAACATATTCTCAGCCGTCTTTTGAATTTAAATGATTTGCTCTTACTTACTGCCGAGGTTTATTTCCTAGTTTATTGAGATCGGGTCTGTCCTTGCTGCAAGGGAGTTCATACCAAGTGAGGCATGAAGTGAAACAAGAATAGAATCTATCTATCTATCTATCTATCTATCTATCTATCAATCACATACACTCCTGGCTGATCTCCAGAGCTTAAAGAGATAGAGGTTAGAGAGGGAAAACAAATAACTGCAATAGTTTAATGCTGAAAGATGGATGTTTGGTACAAAACTCCACAAGAGTACTTGGAGCTGGGAATCTATAGTTTTGCTGAAATCTGATCAGAACTGCATTGCATTCTGGGGTATATAGGCAGGAAAGGATTTAGCCTCAATGTATTTTGGCAAGACTAAGAAAGTTTGGTAGCAGGGCTGCATTTTTTTTTTTCTTTTTGTTTGTTTAGGCTAAATGGAATTGCAGCACCAGGCATGATGAGCAGGCAGCAGAAATCATTGTGAGAACACTGGCAGAGGGGAAACCTGAATCAGGAAAAGGCGGTGAACTAATGGCTTTATGAAGACTTCTGAACGCAAACGTTTAGGGATTTTGGAGAGCTTTAGTGAAGGATTAGGTTATAAAATATCTCAAGCTTCGGGTATCTTGTAGGAAATATGGCAAACATTTAGAAAGTTTTCTGTGGAAAGATTAGACAACTGACGTTGACAAGTACTCTTCATCTGTCTGTTATTGAGATACAGTATTTTCAAAGAAGAATTAACAACAATGTATGTGAAAAGCTGCCATAATCTTGTAGTTTTAAGAAAATGATTTTAACTTTCTTAGGCCCCGTCCACACGAAGTCAAAACGAACACGAAACGCTGATATTTTCCAAAACGTTTGCCGTAAAGACGGAGAAGTAAAATAAATGTGAGCGTCCACACGAATGCATGAAAACGCTGCAAAATGTATGCCAGGCCTGTAAGTGGCGCTGTGGTGCCAAAGCAAAAATAAGCGACGAAATGTTGGGCATGCGCACTAATATTTATACATGTTTGCCCTGCGGGCCCATTTTCGTGGTTAAGTCAAATTCAGGTGCTGAACTATGTCGTCGATATTGCTCTGTTCTTCCTGGAGATATTCCAGAAGAAGAAGATTCTGTTGTAAGCCCGACAGCAGGGTGAGTAGCATTAGCAGCAACGGCGCCATTGTTGTTGTGATGTGTCGCGCATGCGTGTTTAGAGGCGACGCTATGACGCATGCGTGTAAAAAAAAATATGCGGTTAGAGCGTAAAGATGGAAACGCGAAAACGGCGTTTCAGAATCTTCCCACTCTGAAGGCTGAATAAAAAAAAGATCGTTTACAGACCCCCGAAACGCCGGCTTCGTGTGGATGAGAGGCTGGTTTGGTGAAAAATTTGTGCGTTTAGGCCAGGGTTCGTCTTCGTGTGGACGGGGCCTTAGACTTCATGAACAAGCGCCACAAAGTGGTCCACAACATTAAATTCCACATATTTTGTAGCTGTGGTAAAAGTATTTTAAGGAGTGTGAATACTTTTGCAAATCACCATAATGGCTTCCTTGCAGTAACCAACATTGAGATGATTAACCATTTAGATCTAAATCTAACCGAGGGGTAAAAGAGAACTCTTGGTGTCTGAGTGAAAGCTTTATTAATCAAACCAGCAGAAGGTTCACGGTTCTAGTGGAGGTTGATGCAGTGTAAAGGAAATTACACATCAAACTGCTTCATATGCTGTAAAACATCAGGTTTAGCAGATCAAGAAAGGCCAGGGAAGGGGATTCAAATTGCTCACTACCTCAGGCAGTGGTGAATCACTGACGAGAGTATTGGGGACACTAATTCACTGAACAGTGGCAGATCAAGGAATTGTCACACAAGGCCATGGCATAAAGATGTCACAGAATACCACTGATGTGAATAGAAATAACGGCTGCAGCTAGTGATACAATTAACCCAAACTCATGTACTATTCAGATCCAACATTAAAATGTGTTATTGACAGTTTTTAATCAAAGCTCAAGGGACGTAATGCGCTGTAAAAATAAAATGATCCTTTTTTTTAAAATGATGTACAAAGGAAACCCTATAAAGCATAAGTATTCTAAGATCAAATTTATATCTCAGGGTATTCAAACTGTCAGGCTACTTCATATAATCACATAAAAAGGTTGGATCACACTTTTTAATGGGGCTTTTTATCTGTATGTTTCCGTTTATCATTTCATCAAGACTATAAGACCTGAGGATCGATACGGATTGGCAAAGGAGTCAAATGCTTTGAGAAGAACAAACAAACCTAAAACAACTACAGTGACAAATTTGTATAAACTATCAAATAATGCATGTGAAAAAACATTACTGCTTAAGTTTTAAAGTGGGACATTTTCCTGAACAGGCCATATCTTCAATGTGGCTTTTAAGAGCAATCAGACAAAAAGCTAAAATCAATGGCAATGTTAATGAAAATTTACGAGAAGTTAGCGGATGTGGGGAAAAGGAATTGATGCTTTTGAAAGGAAGTAGTCTTTGAAAGTGAGCCTTATTTAAATTACCGTTGCATCCAAGGAAAAAGGACATCTGCTAGAAAGAGTGCACCCATATCGACCATTTATCAAATCATCCACAGCTTTAAGTACTGATTCAGCTGCCTCCTAAAACTACTAAGCTCTGCATTTGGTTGCATCCAGTCCAGGGCTTGCTTGTAACCATGTTTCCATCCAAATGTCATGAAAATTCTGAGTGAACTTTTAAAGTGTAGAGGGAAAAAAAGAATGTGAAGTAGGCAGATTTCCATACATTAGAGTTAATTAACCAGATGATATAAAGAGTATTGTTATAAGACACTTAAGTCCCACTTTGTTGTACTTTGTTGTAATGAACAGGAAGTTAGCAAACCATCATAGACACAGATCAGTAATGGAGCAAGGTTTTCTTAAATGTTGCAATCAGACAAGTTTCAGCTTGTATTTGTGATGGTACATGTATTCGAGAGATGAGAGAGAATTAATATAGAATTCTAAGTTTCTAAATAAAAACTACCTTGGTTTTGAGGCTGATATTTTATGAATACAGTACATGCTCCATGTCAAAAGGGAAATCAGGATACTTTGCAGAGGTCCATAAAAGAAAGATCCATACCATTTGACATTTGATAAACTAAATATAGTTTTTTCTAACATGAAAATTGTGATGAAATTACCAACTTTTTGATACGTTTATTTAAAGGTTCTATAATCATGCTTTTATGCTTTCAAAAGAGTTGTTTTCTGGTGGCTTGTTGCCCCAACCTAGAAGAAAAACAATTTCCTTCACTACAACATTAGTCTCTTCTGGTGTAAACCCTATCCATTTCAATAAAATTACCTAAAAGCCCCTTCAGGACAGAGTCGCGCAACTTCTGGTAGTTTGGCTGTTCTTTAAAAAGGCTGGACTACTCTGTCTCATGTCAGTTCTGACTGATTGGATTAAGTGGGCCTATTGTTTACTAGACAGGGAGGTGGGCACCTTCTGGAGGGGGCAGATAATAACAGAGCAAAAAACTAAAGGTGAGAGCAACTAATTTTCTCAGCACAGGGAGAGCAGAACCCACAAGGATTACAGAGACATTCATAATTCAAGGAAAATACCACTATGGGCATGATTTCGATGAAAGAATAACCTAACATAGCAAAAAAAATGCTCAAATTAATTTTACATGATATAGACCTTATAAAATCTGCAGCCTGGGCTCTAGATATTGGCTCATTATCATACAGCAAAAATAAACCTCGACAGGGGTCAATTTTGTTATTTGAAATGTTTGGTATGCAAATATTTAAAGTAGAGTATGCTTAAGAAAGAATTTAAAAAGCTTTTTAGATTTTCAAAGAAAATCACAATTTTCAAAACACACACTGCTTGTTCTGTTTAAACCACAGGACTGCATTAAAAAACCCTTTATCAAAACACTAAAAACCTTTGACATTTTAAAAAGCTTCCAGGTTTTCAGGTTTGATTTTATGCATTTATGGCAGATATATTCATAAAACTGGTTCGGATCAGTCAGACATTTTGATAGGAAAGTTATTTCAGTTCAATAGGGATGGGGGGGCTTAAAAGGTAGCTATAGGAGATTGGACTGAAATTACCCAAAAAAGAACATACATACTTCATGAATAATAAGGTAAAAATTCAATTTTTGTCACTATAAGACATTTTGAGAAGTCTAAAAGTCTTGACAACTAAAAGTGTCCATAGTCAAGTGCAAAGATACTGTATTTTGGTGCTCTGTGTCGATTCTGTAAAATATCACATTGTGCTGTTCAATACTGAACCAAATGCAAGCCTTGAACTTGCTCTCAGTTGATGACCCTTGCTCAGCATGAAGCATTGAACAAAGACCTTTTGCATGTCCCCCCCTTCCTGTTAGAATAATACCGCCTTGATTTATGGTTCTGATTTGATGCACATACCTGATGAACACTGCTCAGTGAGTAGGTATTGTGCAGACTGAGGGGGGGCAAAGTGAAGAGTTTTACAGGATGCCAGTGCACTGCATGTTTTACCCTGAGATTTGCAGTTTTGCCTTGGATAGATTCTCTGCAGATTTGGAGGAGTCAGTCAAAGACGAGGAGGAGGCAGACAGCAATCCACTCTGCAGGTGAAAGACAAGAGACAACTAGAATAAAAAGCTGTCCCACAGTTTGAAATAACTGACAACTGTCTATGGTGGAATTAAATTATACAACGCCTTGCTTTTGGTATATACTCTATATCATCAATACTCCTGGCAGATTCACAGAATCTGAATTATATAACATTTAGAAAAATGTCAAAATATTGTAGGAGTTCCTCCATGTGCATTTTAAAATATAGGACCCTTTATTTTTATCTTGTGATTCATAGACATTAAAAAAGTTAATAAGGGTTATAGTTTGCCAAAATTCAAAATCGTTTTTATGGTAATTGATTTTTGTCTTGTGGCCTAAATCAGAAAAAAAAAGGTGTAACTTTTTTTCTTTTTTTTTCCATGACAAGACAAAAGAAACAAATGCTATGGAAATTGATTTGGAGGAATCCTTTCAATAGTGCAAAACTGCCCTAACAGATATAAGCATCCAGCTTCTTTGTGTGGATGCCCGAAAAACCAAAACAGTACCTAAGGGGGAAAACAGTCAGCTAAGCAAATTTTGAACATGGGCCCATATATTTGTAAACAAACATTTTGTAACAAGCAAAATCCGTTCTGCAGTAGCATATATTGTAATTGCATTGTTGCAAGGTAATAAAAACAAAGTTGAAACTAGGAAGATGACAGAAAGCCACATGGATGGCACTGTAGCTTCTCATGAAGAGTTAACAGTGTCAACACTATTAACTCTACTGTAGGTGGCAGGCTTTTCAACTGGTAGTTATGGCAACAGCGCAAATGTCTACTTTCTTTATATAAATTAAGATTTGAAAACAAAGATTACACATCAATTTCTCTGAAAGACTTTGACAGAAATGAGTAATACAGAAAGCAGCTTGGGCTTATTTGTGGATGTTTGGGGTACTGACTGTACCTGCTGTTTCTTTTTCAGCTGTGAGGCTTCAGCTGGGTGGTTAAACCGCAGTATGGGTCCTCTTCCTAGCTGTATAATTGCACCTAAAGGGAACCAAATAAGTAAAGCGTGAAAAGTCAAAAGAATACAAAATTATAGTCTAAAAGCAGCTGGAATCAATCATAGCCTGGACTTGTGATCTTGAATTTTGTAATTCATTATGAATGCATCTCTAAAAGCTGGATGAAGCACTGCTAATATGATTTCCCTAAATGGAAATGAAAGGGTTCCATCTGCAGTATTCATTATGCATAAAACAGCAGAGAGATGGCCCAGGAGAAAGCTTTCAATGACTGTTACAGAAACTTATCTACACACTAAGGTTTGAAAACGTATTTGGTATTTGAGTTTTTCCCTCAACTGGATTTGTTACTGAAGAAAATGAATCTGTTGCAATGAGGAACATAATCCCATCACATGATCGACAGTGGCCTTAACCAACAGTAGGCCTATAATTTATCAGCAGAAAGGATACATGGAAGCCTCCAAGTATTGTAACTTGGAAGAATTTAGGTGATATAAGGCTTTATATATCAGAGCTGCATTCATACGGCCATATCCACAGATTTTCACTAGGTTTCTTCCTCCTCCACTACTCTCTGTACAGCAAATCCTGCAACTACTAATGACTTCTGACGATTGACAAAGCACCTGAGAACAGCCTGTGATAGATTCTAGCTGCTGCTGGACAGAAAATTACTATCATTTGTTCAAGAAAATGGCTTTAGATGCAGCCATTTCTGAAAGGAATATTGGATAAATTGAAAAGGTTACAAAAAAAAAAAAAAAAAGAATAGAATACTATAGCCAGGCTACACACTGGTTGGTTCAGTGTGCAGCTTTTATCTCATGAAAACCAAAGCAATATTGTTGAAGAGTCAGGAAGCAGTTCAAGCTCCCAGCCTTGACAAACAGAGCCAAGGGATGGGGGGGTGCAGAGTTTTAACTAGACTCTCCTCTATCCTTTGAAAGGTTAATGCTCTGGCCCACTTCAAAACCTGTTGGCCCTATCAACTCCATCTGCCAATTAAATTGAGGGCTTCAGGCTTTGTCTAGAGCTTTGTCCAGGGCCCCTCGCCCTCCAAAATGTTTAGTAAGAGAAATGGCATCTGCCCTGTGAAGAGCAGTGTTCACAATCCACTCATGCCTTAAGTGTGTTTCCATGGGGAAGCCAGCGACACAAAGTGGATTTCATTTGCAGATGAGATCCAGTGATGTCATTTCACCACACTCAAAACAGATAAAAGGGTTATTGACTGCAACAAGCCAAATAATTGCAAATTTGGGAGAAAAATCTTCATTATTATAGTCGTGCTTTGCCCCCTCCACTCCTCATATTTATGCAAGAATATCAGGAGGAAAATTAGGTTTAGCATAAATGCTTACCCTGATTCAGCTGGCAGGGATGTGTGACCACAGAGCCGTTAACTGAACACAGTGCGCCATCCTTAGGGAGCAGAGTAACAATCCCAGCACAGTTCTCAAGCAGGCAATGTTCACGAAGGAGTTCAGGTCCAGAAAGCACTAGAAGACAGTTTTAGAAAGCGTTGATGCTACAGCAGCAAAAAATATGGCAAAGCAATTTTAGTATGGGGGCTTTCACTCACCGATACCCTGACTGCATAGGGCTTCATCACTTCCAATCAAGGTTCTGCCTTCCTATAGAGTAACAAGATGATACTTGTATAATGTGCCAACAACAAAAATCACAAGAGCCATCAATGGAAATCAAATGCATTAACCAATGGAGGCTTGGATTTGGATTGACACACAAAGTGGAAACTACAGTAAATGCTGATCCAACATTGCTGTAATGTCTTTAAAACCGGTCAAAATGAGGCTCAGTATTGTGTGTGGCCTCCACCTGCCTGTATGATCTCTCTGCAATGCATGTGCATGCTCCTGGTGAGATGCTAGATGGTTTCCTGAGGATTCTTCTCCCAGTACTTGAATAAAGCATCCGCTAACTCCTGAACAGTCTGTGGTGCAACATGACAGAGGATGGATCGAGACATATCACATGATGCGCTCATTCAGATTCAGGTCTGGGGAACGGGTGGGCCAGTCCTTCATCTTCAATGCCTTCATCTTGGAGGAACTGCTGACAAACTCCAGCCACATGAGGTCTAGCAGTGTCCTGCATTGGGAGAAACTCGGGGCCAACCACCAGAGCATATGGTCTTACAAGGAGACTCAGGATCTCATCCTTGTACCCAATGGCAGTCATGCTACCTCTGGGGAGCACATGGACGGCTGTGCAGCCCTCCAAAGAAATGCCACCCCAACCAATTAATGACCCACTGCCGAACCGGTCATGCTGAAGGATGTTCCAGGCAGCAGATCGCTCTCCATGGTGTCTCGAAACTCTCATGTCTGACACTTGTGCTCAGTGTGAACCTGCCTTCGTCTGTGAGGAGCACAGGGCACTAGTGGTGAATTTGCCAATCCTGGTGTTGTCTGGCAAATGCCAAGTGTCCTGCATGGTGTTGGGCTGTGAGCACAACCCCAATCTGTGGACGTCAGGCTCTCATACCATCCTCTTGGAGTCGGTTTCTAACAGTCTGTGCAGACATGCACATCTGTGGCAGGCCGGAGGTCAATTTGCAGGGCTCCAGCAGTGCTCATCCTGTTCTTGCCGTCTATGCTGACAGGCAGTAAATCTTGCCACAGCTTGTTGTACCATCCTGGATCAGCTGCACAACCTGAGCCACTTTGTGTGAAAGTACCACCAACATTCAACATTGCCTGGAACATCAGCCAGAAAGCATAGGTATTGAGAAGTGGTCTGAGGTCAGCAATTAGTAAGACACACTGAGTGTGTCTTACTAATTGCCAATAATTTACACACTTTGTCTATTGCATTTGCACAACAGCATGAGAAATTGATTGTCAATTACTGTTGCTTCCCATGTGGACAGTTTAATTTCACAGAGGTTTGAGTTAATTGAAGTCATTGTGTCGTTTACATGTTCCCTTTATTCGCCTCAGTATTTGTATATCCTCTTGAAATAGTTTTCTTTTAAAAAAAAAATAAAAAAGTGGAATCTATTCACATTCAAATAATAGAGGATGATTCCTGTGGTGAGCAGGTCTTCGTTGATGCCTATCAGATGAGGTAACTGGCAGTCCAAGATGACCCCACTCCCCTCTTTTCTCAGAGCCACACTTTTCTCCTGTGGGAACACACCCAAAGAAAAACAAATCCATTCAGTAGCCTTTAGCTGAAATGTTACACAATAAAAACGCTGACAGACATTTAATGGCAACTGGCAGAAAACAAAATTTTTTATGACTGCTCTTCGTCGCCTGAAGGCCAAGCAGAATATCAGGGTTCCAGCCATGTGTCACCATGAAGCAGAAGAGAGGCTAACGGCAAAAGTGATGACATAAATCATTCAGATTATGGCGCCGAAAGTCAAACTGCATATTGTGTTCAGTGAGTGAGACCGACACAATTCCGCAGCCTGTCCTCACACACAGGTTATACGCCATGCTCTATTGCCTTTATTGGTACATTGCTTTGGATGCTGCATGTTACTGTTAAAATACCATATAGAAAGTAAGTCAGCTTCAAACTATAGCAAACAAACTTTGGCTTTATTCATTTTTCATGTAATTTTGTTGTATTCTGTTAGTGAAAAAATAAATCCATTAAAGCAAAGAGAATGTTATTGTATAATAAAGAACAGAAAGAAATTTTGAAAAACTGTAATAGTTTTGATTACAAGGAAAGGTGGGGCGTGTTTAACCTTCAATCACAAAGCACAATTCAAATGGTTGTAAGGGTTAAAAGGGTTGTACTTCGATTTTTAAAACCTTAAATTCGCTATAAATGTCAGTTATCATCTTTGCTACCAAGGTTAAGAAAAAGCTACATGAAAGAACAAAACACTAAGATAAAAGATAATTTACAATTAAACCATAAATCTTCAAGATTGCTATAAAGCCCAAAATCAAAATCTGCCAGAAATGTGAATAATAAAAGCTCAAATGCATTATACAGAAAGAATCCAAATATAACCTAAGTTGCATGCATTTGGGAACAAAAACCCTCAGGAGGTTAGATTACTTGGTAACTCTCTTGGATAATGTGATCACTACTACATAAAGTTCTCATCAACATGTGGGTGGTAAGAGATGCTTTAACACTCAAAGTTTTAAGTAGAGGACCAAGTCATATTTTTTGTCAGGATTTATGATTGTCAATGTCAAAGGCCTCCTAGAGGATGACCCATGATATGAATCAGTTAAGCACAGTATCAGGCAAAAAATACTCTGTCTCTATGTTATGACCAACTGCAGCCCTGAGATCCAGCACTACCAAGATAGAAGCTGTAAAGGTTTCACTGCAGTTTAATTCTAAACTTTTACTAATCCAACCTAGTTCTGTGTTGAACAAAGGATAAAAGAGCCTTTTTAAATGGCAAATCGGTCAATTAGATCACAGTTCAACATAATTTGCCAAACATTTCAGATTTACAAAGTATTTTTCAAACGATGTCTCTTTATTTTTAGCATTTCCACATCAGACAGCACTTATGACATTGACCGTTTCAATTCCTCTAAAGTTTTCTGGAGAGAACAAAACTAAAACCATCTGATCTGCTTGGACTAAATATTTGCCTTCAGCTATGGTTGCTGTGAAAATGGGATGCACAAGTTACAAATCATGTAGTTGAAAAAGGGCCGCATTTATTTTTAAATCCCCCCCAACTACAAAAGACCTATTATGTTTTAGACCGAAGACTTTTAAGCAGTTGAATCTGGAATCAAGCAAAATGGTTAACCCTGACGTGAAGTGAAGACTTAAACAATACAAGCTATAATGAAGAGAGAAGTCTTCAAGCAAGTGTTTAGGGAAAGGTAACCTCCAAAGAGCAATTGCTGATCTTCAGTCAAAAGTCTTCCAATGTACGAGGGCTGGGATCAGAAGTAGCACTGATTTAGCTGATGGAGAAACGCCTCACATCATTTTGGATCACAATAAAAGACACTTCGAGAGGCCGAGCAAAAAAATGTCATCCAATACAGAGAATATGCTTTGCATAAACTGATCTTCCCTGCCTTTAACCTCCCCCCACCCACTCTGTTCTATAGATTAGACTGTAAAGAGAGAGACGTGCCAACCACCAGCACCTCCTCATCCATTGGCAGTTGTGAGACGGGAGAAATCCTTTTTTCTAATGAAGAGGGAGAGGCATCGACCACAGCCCCTTGTACTTAATTAAAAGGGATTTTTCACAGCCTTCATTAGAGGTGTAGAGCAGCCTGTCAGTTTAATGCAGTATGTCACTTTCCTTTAGACCCAAGGAACAGATGATATCTACCAAAATTCATTCTAAAAAACAATGGTTTACCAATATAGTAAAAGTTGCATGATCAAAATAAAAGGGAAATATTTTTGCTTTCAGACTGAAGCAGCTGGTGAGCATACTGTAATTAAAGATGGCCTGGACCAGCAGCCAGACTCTGAGCTCTTAGACTCCTATCAAAAGCCATCATTTTGCATTTGGCTAGAATTTTAATTGAATTCTTTTTCGACCTTTTGGAACTGCAAAGTGCATTTCAAAACAGCACAGCACTAAGCTGGCTAAATCTCCTGACTATTAACTTTATCAAGTAGAACAATCTGCCAAGAGAACAAAATAATACAGAATCCTGAACAATGGAAACACCTTCATGCTTAAATTGCTGTGTCACATTAAAAGGTTAATTTCCTAAAACGAATTGTATTAATATCCCAGATTGCTTGTCTTTATAAATGTTAAAAGGGCTTCTACATAAAAGAGAGAGCAATTACGTGACCAGCTTTCAAAGTGACTAGGTCTTTTGCTTGCAGTGATTGATTATATACTTGTGTTAAAGAACTGCCACCTTGTTAACAGTCGTTCCTTTTTCATGCTCCTTTTCATTAGTTTGTAACATGCAAGAGCAGAATTTCAACCAGAAACCTATGCGCCTGATGGTAAAATAAACTGCTGTGAAATTAAATTGAAATTTCAATCCAGCCACCAGCATGTAATTAAACTTGGGACAAAAATGGAGGAAAGCATTTCTGGGATTTCTTTGGCCAGAATGTTTCTGCAGCTGCACCAAAACTATGAGCATAAATGATTTTGTACTCCAGCTTAGTAATTACATTTCACAACGTACAGAAAGAAATTAAGCTTTTAATATTTTTATGTTTAAACTGTTTAAATATTTATAGATTAAAGAAAACAAACCACAAATCAATATCTAAAGCTAACTGCATGTACATCTAAAGTTAAAGATGCAAGTTTTGAAAGACTGTAAACCCCAGTCTGTAATATGTTGTTGAACGCAAAGACTGTGTAAATAGGATCTTGCCAGTGGGTTCAACTAAGCTTTTAGCTGCATAGCATTTTCCATGAGCAAAGAAGAGTTGCTCTGGTCTAAGATTTACCCTGTAGGTTGTCAGTTACATAAATATTTCTTATATTATAAAGAAGAAAATGTTCTGTTACCACTGCCCGTTAGTACCTTTTCATATTGTGTCCAATAAAATCTATATTTATAATAACTTATAATTATTTTAATAAACATTTTCCACAGGTGAGCAAAGCTATGATAAAAATACTGGCAATCTTAAGATAATCGTAAGATAAGGATAACAACAATATGAAATACTATCTGCCAAAAGCAGAGACGTGGCCAGGAAGGGGCAGAGTGCATTGAGGGGTGGCAAAAAACGTGTTGAACGATTTCAGGGTCAATCTGCACTGATTGCAATGTACCTACAGGAAAATTTATATTTCCAATGAAATCACAGAAGTAAAACTAGATTCTTCTAAAGCCCTTGATAGACATATACGCATATACCGGTATGCTGTTTTAAGATATAGCAGACAATCTTTCAGCCTTAAGTTCCGGTTCAATCATGAATGGGTTGTCCAACATGCCAATCTTTGCGAGATGCTCACCTAATGCTATTGCATACACATGTTAAATAACTACATAAAATTAATATACATGTACATTAATACATACATTTAGAAAGTTTTAGTTTTTACTCCTCTCAAACTTCAACCACATGTGACTCCAAATCCCACACAAGAATAATCCTGAAAAAAGGATTAATTCTACATTTGTCATCTATAATGTCAATATATTAATTTAAAGTATATTAGGTTTATTTTTTTTTTTTTGGGAAGTTTATGGTTAATACTCTAACAATTAAAGTCAATGCTGCCACTGTCTGGTTTATAGAGGAACTGCTCATTTCCAGGTTGAATTACATCTACATGTAAACAACAAATTACTTTGTAGCCAATGAGTCTAAGTCAAAGCCCCCCCCACACACATCTAGCCATGCCCCTGACCAGATGTCAGCATATCTATGGATAAGATCCACTGAAATTTCAAAAGTGATTGGTATAACAAATCGATTAATAATTTAGACAAAGTGTGTGCAATGAAACTTTCTATTGAACTTGGGGCCAGCTAAATTAAATTTAAATGCTTATAGGCATGTTCTTTTTTATAGGCAATCAGATTTTCTAATCAAATTAAGAGCAGATTTAAGATTGGCTAGACTAACCTCCCGTGAGAGAAAACCAGTAATCCTGATAAAGTGAAATAACATGCAAACATTATGAAATGCTATAAAGACCATGATGTAAAACTGCTGACACTGTGGTTCAAATTGACATAAACCAGGGGAAGGCTCAAAGCATTGAAAGTTTAAGTTGTGCTGATTTTAGCTGTTTGAAAATGCAATGAACACCAAGATCAAAGAAAGGTTTTGGTTCATTTATCTTACAGAAATGGAGGATCCTCCGACATTGCATTACAAAGGGACCTGAGAGCATCGCTGCAAGAAGTAGATGCAACTCTTAATATAAAGCAATGTGTGTATCTCAATTACAAATATACCGATGTATAAGCCGGCAGTAGAACATGATTTTACTTTACCCTCCTTGCTTTCTGTTTTGTTCTCCCAATCTGTTACTGCCTCTGACTGGTAAGAGGCTGCTCTGAAATCTCTCTCATATTAATTGCTTTCTCTTTGCCACATGCCCTGTAACCAATCTTTGGAAGCTGACGCTGAATAACTTTGCATTTCAAATCTGCTTTGAATACAAAATGCAAAACTCAGTTTACAATGCTTTTGGTCAACTTTATTCATAAGTGCTCAGAAATCCTTTTACTTGTGACAACGGCTTCACCTGAATTACACAAAATTGAAGCTAGGACTATGCTATTCATATGGAAAACTAAACTTAGCATAGGACATCCTAACATTCACATTCAGATGGAATATTTTAAAACAAAGAATAATCTCTTATATGAAAGATTGCAGCCCCTGAAAAAGGTATGTAAAAGCCTTATGTTTTTTTTTTTCCAATGCAGTAAAGAATCCTTTGACAATAGTATACCACTTAGTTTAACGTTTCACTAAGATGGAGCAAGTATAAGGGCCCTTTGACCATTCTGATTGTCACATAGTCCTCAAGGTGTGCATTGCACATCTGATAAAGAAGTCTATCTACGATGCTATTAGGGATGCACAATATAATCGGCCCCCTATCGGTATCGGCCTGTATCGGCCTTAAAACTGAATATCGGACATCGGCCACCCCACAGATATTTAACCCGATATTTGATCAGCTTCTGAGTTTCTAAAGTCTAAAAAAAAAAAAAAAACTACTTCCTCAAAAACTTCTTTTTTACAGACTTAAAAACTTCTAAAGATGAGGAAAAAGTGTTGATACATTAAAATATCACAATATCTTCATATGCTGATATATTGCCATTTAAAAACACCATATCAATCTCTTTTACTAATGAAATATTGCTATACGTCATCGTTATGCTACAAAATCCCCCAAAACTTCACGAAATTTTGCCATATTTTTATATGTTGATATATTGACGCGGTATCGATCTATTTTACTAACAAAATCACAAGAATTTGCAAAATATCACAAGAGTTTGTAACAGAACGATGAAATTTCACGACATTTTGAAAGTAAAATAGATCGATGCCGCGTTTTTAAAAATCAATTTGATATCAGCATATGAAAATATATTTGAGTATATTATTTTTCAAAGTGTCAGAAATGGATAACAAAACTGCTATTTTCAATGACTACTTATTTTGTCCAGCTTTAATATCGGTATCGGTTATCGGCTACATGAGTTTTAAAGTATCGACATATCGGATATCGGCCAAAATCCCAATATCGTGCATCCCTAATGGCTACCTATACAGACATTTTGCAATACCGTGAAGCCTTGATGTTTTTACTAATTGCTAACATACTGCAAGGGTTTCCTAACGCTCTCTGTCGTGCAACTAAGTGGTTTTTAAGGGATACTAAAGATCAATGGTTCCCAGCCCTGTTCCTCAGGGACCCCCTGCCCTGCATGTTGTAGATAAATCTCTGTTCTGCCCACTTGATTCAAACTAGAGCTCTTCCTGTGCAATCAAGTGCTGCAGAAACCTGGTAATTATCCATTCTTTCTGTTGTGATGCAACATGGAAACAAATGAAACATGCAGCACAGGGGTCCCTGAGAATGGTGTTGGGAACCACTGTTATTGATAGGGAACATTTGAACCCAGTGCATCCGTCTTTGGTAGGACTCCTCAAGCATTTCCAACATCCTGACTTTATCCAGCCCTATAGCCGGTAGCAGTAGAGGAAGAATAGCATTGAGTGAGGACATATTCCCCTGCCCAAGGGAAACCAAAAGTTAATTTCTTACCAACTAGAAGTACATAGATACAGATTATTTCTAAGTGTTTGTGTCCACTTTTGTTTCATATACTTTAAAGGGTTTAATCAAAATGATTCTTGAGCTCAAAAATAATTGTGACACTAGTGATTTTGTTAAAGATGGGATAGCTCTTAGCCATTTATTTTGTATAAGAATTAAAGGTAATATCCAGGAGGATATTAAGACTTTTTTGGAAACAACACCTTAAAGTTAAAAAAGGTGCGTAGGAGCCTATTTTAAGCACTTATCACTTTTTTTTTTTTTTTTTTTTTACAAAAAGAAGGCAACATATTTTTTGAAAATACCTGAATGCAAATCTATATGAAGAAATATTAAATCTATTAAGTCTTCAATTAAACTTGGAGATCCTGCAACATCTCTGGGTCTAGCGGTCATCAGCACTTTTGCCTGGATGTAAAACGGAATCATGCATAATAAACTGTCACTGTCAGTAAAATACAGCATATCCTAATTCTTTGAGGCTGGTTCAAACTACATGATCATGCAAACATTTATAGCACTTTAATTTATATGCAAGACATTCTACAATCAAAGGGCCATGTATCAATCTTCAAGATCGTTCAATTAGGTGAGGAGAAAGCAGCAAATGAGTCAGGACTGTCAAGCCACTAAAAGTCACCTGCTAATTATCCAACATCCACATATAAACAACATATGCACAAGTCTGCACAACATAATCAACTTCACCATCTCTCCTATATTTGATTCTAAAAGCAGGAGGACGCTAAAATCAAGCTGTTAAAAAGTTTTCAGATGGCTCAATTTTAACTTTAGCAGGACTTTCATAACAGTTTGAAATCTGATGGAGAAGTCTGTCTTACTTTTCACTGAGTTGCTGGCACACTTCAGTTTGATGCATAATGTAACAAGCGACATGGCTGAATACAGCTAGTTCCAAAAAGTGACATTTGGTGTTAGTTGAGGAGCTGGGCAAAAATGTATCTGAAGAAAAGAGTTCAGCGTAAATTCAGAGCTGGCGGCAGTGGCAGTGGTGTTGTGAAACCTTAGGATGTTTTGAGGATGATACCATTCTGTCCCTGCCTAAAGGGAAGACATGCAGTTTGTTTTAAACTCCTCTTACAAACTTCCCAAATACATAATATCCAACAATTAGCACAAAATGTTTGCTCTTGGATTTCATTTAAATCCCGATATTTAAAGGGGGTAAAAAAAAATAAAATAAAAAAAAATCTAACTGAATGGCCAACAGACCCATGCATGCCGGGACTATTTAAAGGGCTCACAGTGACACCTGCTGGCTAGAGCTTGTAACTACAAGCAGTCATAAAAGTTCAAATAGCCTAACAAGACTGCTAGTTCAATTATAACTTAAATTGGGTGATTTAAGGATGAAAGACAAATCACTAAAAAACATATGAATTTAGAGATGCTTACATAAAAAAAAGAAACTGTCATTTCATTCATACACAGTCAAAATGGCACCATAATTATTGCAAGCAGATGCTCAAGTTAAAACATTAAAGTGTCAATAATTTTAGTACCTCCAGAACATCCTGAGCATCCCTCCACTTAGTGCTCCACTTTTTGGTGAGTGGTTCAACCTGGTGGAAGCAGCAGAAATAACCTTTATAATATTTAAATAGTTACCCGAATCTGTTCTCTTTCCCTCTGACTCACCTGGTTTCTCATTTCCCCTTCCTTCACAGTGGCACACCAATCCCCTTCAAATACCTTTACATTTGGTGAAAACCAATTAAAGGCTTACACTACATTTTATCTTGTTGTTTTTTTCTCCTATAAAAGAAAAACTAAAGAAATAACGCACCTGAGCAGCTTCAGCTAGAAGCGATCGGAGCCTCGTGACCTCAGCCTGCAGCTCTCTTATCACCTTGGTGCTGCCATCTTCATTTACTGTTGGGGTGGTCATTATGTTCTTAGCCCGGCTGGCGAAGCGCAGTGTGCTTAGGGTCTCCTCGTAGTTCACGTCCGCAGGAGAAATGGCTGCCATGAGAAGTTACCGTGCAGGAATGAAAAGTGGCTCATGAAGAGTCATATCAAATATTACATTACTGCATTTACAATAAGGCATTAAAAAAAAGGACACAGACTGCTGACATACAGCTGAAAGGTCTTCATAACACATACTTGTTACAATTGTAGTTATTGAGTTTCCACCAAGGCTGTCTTTCAGTAACCATGTAAGCACAGAGTCCCTGTACGGAATGAAGATCTGCTTCCTTTTTCCCGACTGTCCACTCACTGCGAGGTCAGCTGAGGTTAGATCAAAAAGAAAAGAAAAAAAACACACACACACACACACACACACACACAATGACCCAAGGTACAAGGGAAAGAAAAAAAATTCTTCTTATAGCTCTATAGATTGATTTCAGGAAAAAAAAAAAAAAGGTCTTTGACCAGAAGTAGGCGATACAGAAGTATAAAGTTTTCTTGGCCAAAGATTTGTACTCCAATTATTTCAGAGAGGTCAGTCATTTCTATTGGAATAAATATTAAAAAAAAAAAAAAAAGAATTTGCAGGCAGTCAAATGCCTGTCAACAGTACCTCCTGGACTGTTTTTAGCATTAGAAGTCAACGCCTTTTATTAAGGATTGTATGCAATTGCCCATAATAAATTAGTACTTTGTTGTAAAGTGGAACATATTGGATTTAAATTTCCATTTATAATTCTACCCAAAATCTGGCATTTGTCTTCAGCCCCCTTCAATTAGACATAAAATAATATGAGCCCATTTAAATGACTTCCAAAAACTTGAAATACATAATCACAGTGAACTAAAAGCTGTTCTGTGAAAGTCTAAGAGTTTTTATGAAAATAAAGATTGACAAACAGCCCAATGGAAACCTTGCAGGTTAGAGAAAGTTGTGTTAAAGCGCACAGGAGAGTTTCATTTTAAAAGGTTATAAGTTCCACTCTATGGAATACAAATGCATGCTACCTGAGATTTTGTTTTGAAGAACAAAAGTTTAAAAAAATATACATGCATTGAATTTTAGTTTTTCTACGAAGTTTGTAGCAGTGATACGAAAAGCTATGAGTGTACAACACAAAAAAAACTTGAAGATATAATATTTTTATAAAAAAAAAAAAAAAAACTAAATATGAGCTCAAGCTAATTTAAAGCTTCCTTTACCGAGAGCCGAGATGACACTGCCCAGGGTGACCAGAGACTTGTTTATGTTGGCACCTTCCTTCAGCCTGGTGCCAGTGGTGTGAGTGCTATCTACTCTCTCACTGCCAGCCAAGTCCACCAGGTGGATTTTACTCCGTCTCTCATGTGGCAGCGCCCCATCAAACCATCCCTGTAATACAAAAAAATCAAAGCACATTTCATAAAATGCATGCATACTTGCATTTCAGTAGATAAGAGTGTATACACTTTTAATAAGCACAGATGGAGGTTGAACAATAACGTTAAAACGAGATTAAAATATAAATAGCTCAAAAGAAGAGTAATTCAGGACTTACCTGTGTAAATGTGATGGTGAAAATGGTGTGTGAACGGCTGCTGAAGTCATTCATGCCTGTGCTGGCTATGGTGCGGTTGGCATTCCCAAGAATGATCAGGCTCTCCATATTACTCTGGCTGTGCACCAAATGTTTCGATAGGTCTTCGCAAACAGTAAATATTTGATCAGACTCAAGCATTTTTGCAAGACATTTTGGACGAGATGGACAATTAAAAATGAATTTTGCTTTACTCTCAACATAGGGTCCATCCGTAGGATGCTCCCTCACTTTAAGGCCTGCAGTTTCTGAGCAGGGTGTTCTCTTCTTTAGGAGGTCCTGTACACGCTCATTGTAAATCTCAAGATAGCTGGTATTAAATAGAAAAACAAGATGCAAGAATTTGTTAAAAAAATAAATAAATAAAAAAATCAAAGATTGACACTGGACTTACTATGTTTTTTTTGTACCAGTTATATCAAAACTTAACCACTGCTTTTTGGTTTAAAGACACGTTTATATTTGTTAGTTATGAATGCCACAGCTGCTTTTTCCAAGTGAAATCAATAGATTTGCTGGCATTAAAATGTATTATTTGACAAAGAAACAAGCTTTTAGCCATGAAATAATAAATAAAAAGAATGCTGTAAACAGAACTCTGTTTCATCAATTCTAGTGCCAGTTTGATCCATGTTTGGCAGAAATACCCTCTAGAATTGGATGACAAGGCAAGATAAACCTAAGAAACAACCAAGGATCAAGCTCTTTATAAATTAGAAGACCATTGTCATTGTACACAGTGGAAGTTCAAACAAAGAAAGAGGCCACAGATTTCCAACCCTTGAAAGGCTGCATGGTCAAACAGTAATTTATCCATTCCTATATACACTGAGGATATGGTTATTTTGTGACCTGAGAAAACATTTTAAAGCACGGTGAGGTGTGGGTAGCATCATGGCTTTACATTGGTTCATCCCAGGGATAATGGCATGTTGCACGAAGGGAATAGCATAATTTTAAAAAGCCACCACCAATTTTTCAACGTCCTCTCAAACCACCAGCTGAAACCCGTTCGAGCTGGACACTGATCCATTAGGGCCGTGGTTCTCAAAGTGTGTGGCGCGACCCACTGGTGGGGAATTGAGACGTGACAGGTGGGGCGCGCCAAGTTCCGGTGTGTGTGTGTGTGTGTGTGTGACTATAAATGTAGAACGTGTGAGAGCAAACTGTCCTTATAGCTGTATGTTGCCGCTTTTTAGACCAATCAAACCCACAAAGTAATCATTACTAGCCTACATGCAGTCTAATTAAAAGAACATTAGAAAAATTTCACCTGGAACTGAAGTGCCAAAATAATGATTGACGTGACGTCGGCATATTATTTGTAACGGAATAAACTTTCTCGCCCCAGTGTTGCCAACTCAGCGACTTTGTCGCTATATGTCAGACCCCTCCAGCGACTCTTTATCAAAAAAGCGACTAGCGACAAATTAGCGACTTTTGGAGACTCTTACGTGAAAGCACGTATCGTTCCTTTTCTTGTCCTCCAGCGGCAGGTGCTGCCGTGGGGCGCCTCCCCCATCCCAACCCCGTTCTCCCCCGCTATCACAGGAGTCCCTCTCAGCGCTGCAGAGACACAGCATGTTTACCCTCAGCGTCCAGACTGCAAATAAAGCGCACGTGCGCCGGGATTGACGGCGCAGGTTGATCATAAATAACTGAATTTGAAATATTTTATCTTAAATAAATAGGACCAGTTTATTGAAATGACGTCTGACTCCACCCTGAAGCTCAGGTTTAATGCTCAGACTAATAGTGAATTCTGGTTTGGAGTGGAGAGGGAGTATCCACTCATCGGGCAGAGAGCTGTGTGCATTCTTCTTCCCTTTGCCACATCATATCTCTGTGAGATGGGCTTAACTGTTGCTTCACTGAAAACAAAATACAGATCTCAGCTGAACATTGAGCATGACTTGAGAGTGGCAGTATCAAGCCTGCAACCCCGTTTTGAGAAACTGCAATGCAAAACAGGCTCATTGCAGCCACTAATGCAGGGATAAATAGACCTGTATTGCCAGATGGATTTCACTTCTTTTCTTTTATTAACAGATTGCAGAGTGGCACTTTAATTTTTTCTATCTTTGAGCTTGATACAAATTTTGACACAGCTGCATTTTTATTTTCTTTATTTTTGAGCTTGCTGTTATTTGATGTAGATAGTTTGTATTTAGATACTACTTGTTACTTCAATAAAATTTGAACATTTTAAGATTGTTGCATATTTCATTAGCATTGTGTTGGGGCGATGGGGACAGGCGGGGCTTGAAAATTCCCTCTTGTCCAAAGTGGGGAATGACAGAAAAAGTTTGAGAACCACTGCATTAGGGCAGGCAAAGCAGAAGAATTTATCCTTGGTTTGGTTTAATTTCACACCGTTCTTTTGAAAGTAATCCAAAGTGCTAATGCAACGTCAAGCAGCTTAAACAGCAACTTTCATGGCAAAATCACTTGAATAGTTAGTAGTCCAGATAGTAAGGTATACATCAGGGAAATGCAATGGTACAGGAAAAAAATGCAATGAGGAAGAGAAGATGACGTGCAGCCTAGTCCTATGTTTGAGTGCAAAAAACATCATGCATCTTCACAAAACTTAAATGTGGAAGAAAAAAAAAAACACTAGCTGATGACACTAATTCAGATTACAGTTTTGTTGGTCGAACCATGGCTACTATAGCCAGACCACTTTGTTTACTGAATAATGGCTTCATAAAAAGTAATGCACTAATGAAGCCTTATTTTATAACATTTTGACAACTGCCTTAACCAGTTTTTGATTTTCTGTTTAAAATTCATAAATGCCCGTCTCCCCCTCTCTTTCTATAGTATTGCTATTTGCAGATGGACTGGAGCCTACCCCACCATTGAAAGAAGAATTAACTTTTCACAAGGTTCAGCAGATTTTCCAGCAGAGTTGAGGTCAGGGGATGACAACCATGCCATGAATTTCTTTTCCTCATTTTACTCCCTGAGACAAGAAATAGTGATGCTTGGTGTATAATGGGATGAAGCATTGTTCAGAATGAAAATCTCCTTACTACCATCCAATATGGCATCTGAGGAATTAAGTAGTATGAAATTAGATCATCTGTATTTGTAGGTACACAGCAAACATTCTGTGATGTTTATTTGGAAAAGATCAGGGGGTGTAACTTCTGTCATCTGTAAGCATTAGTAGTCGTCAATACATTGAAAAAAAAAAAGACTCAACTGAAATAACCTGGCAGATGTAAGGGTGGCTTACCTGACTTCTGTATGAAATGACATGGCCTCACTCTTACTTCTGTTGGAAATCTCCAGGAACAATTCCTCACAGATTCGTGGGATTAAACCTTTATCCGCCTTAAAGAAATAATTTGTTAGAATCAATACAGCAATAACTAATGTTACATTAAACTTTTTTTTTTTTTTTTTTTTTTTTTAAACACTTAGATCCCATAATATAATCTTAATCTGAGAGTTTACTGTATTGTGCAAACAAAACTTTGGCACATGCAATGAATGCTGAGCAACAAAAACATCAGCTCATCTGATATGGAGTCACTGATGCATAAAAGCAATTCCAGCTTGAGCTGTGTGTCCTCTTGTTTTTAATTACAAACTTACAGACAGTACGTATTAAGAGCCATATATAATTATCTCTGACGCTGACAGCAAATCTGCTGATGACCTTGCACAAGTCCACACATAAGAAGCCTCACTCATAATGCGAGATTCCCATTGCAGTGCGAGGAACAGACGTTTGCTCCAACCATAACATTTTCTGATAAGTGCAGAGAGAGAAGCCAGGATAACAAGGCTGCAGTGTGTTTTTAAAAAAAGGAAAGAGGTCAATGCATGAACACCCAATTGCATTAGCTGCTGTATTTCAGAAATCTATATAACTAAAGCATGTCAAGTGCCTATAGATTGTAGCTCTAAAATAGAGTTACATTACTTCAAATGTTTACAGAGTCTGTCAATGTGCAACCCAGAGCCATGTGTGAATGTTTCATTTAATTGACAATTATCAGACAATAGTATCTTGTACACCTCAGCAGATTTTACAGAGATTTTATATGACAAACACAAATTGGTACAAATAATAAAGAGGATACTGCTTTGTTTTGTTTTTATTTTCAACTAAAAACCTGAAAATGGCTGTAATGCATTGGTGTTCAAGCCCCTGTACTCCAGTATCTCAACATAGAAGCGCCCCTCATTGCTTTGTGAAGAACTAGCAAATAGAGTCAACTTATGTTTAATTTTATCTCAGTATGAATCACTGTTCGGTGAAGGTTCAAGATGTTCGACGAATGAAAAGGAGGAAAATCAAGCAGTTTTTAAGAATATTGTTATGGACAAGTTTAAAGCAAGGGTAGGTTTTAGGGCTTAAACAATTAATCAGATTAATCATTATTAATCGATTATTGAAATAAACATCAACTAATTTAGTAAAAGATTAGTCATTAACTGGAGTATAGGGATTCTAAAACATGCCTTTAGCTGACAGAGCGACCCACTTAGAGCAGCAATTATATCAAAATTGGAAAAAATTGTAAATATATAAAATCATTTTGGATTTAACATTAAAAACATTTTCTTTTGTCAATATGCTCCATCCAGAACTCAACAAGTGGAAAAGTTTTAGTTTCACCTGTTAATTTTGTAAAAAGTCATCTTTAAGGAATTTTTGGACTTTCAGATTATTAATCGGAAAAAAATAATCGACAGATTACAGCCTTAATAAAAAAAAAATGTTAAAAAAAGCAGTGCTTGAATATTTTACTGTGGAACAATTATGAAGGAGATGTGGGGGAAAAAATGGGAACAGTATGATCTAATTGAAGCCTAGCAAAGATACCCCCTCCACCAGAACTCACAGGCTGGGCAACAAGAACACCAAACTACAAGGAGAGAATTAGCTTCTCTGGAGGAGCTGCAGAGTTTTACAGTTCTGGCAGAAATGTCTGTACATTGGATTGTATAGTTTATATAGGAAAAAAAGGAAGATGGCCTATACGGACAAAATATGTTTTTTGAAGGAAAGAAAAGGGAATAAGCTCCCCTATGCCAAACCCACATAGGTGGCAACATAATGCTGCAAGGTCAAGGTACCTGGCTAGAGTCGGTGCAGACTCTTACAAATAAAGGGCAATCCTGGAAGAAAACCTGTTAACTGCCCTTTCTGCCCAAGCTCAATTCCAAACAAGGTCATTCTCTAGATTTACAAATGTGGTGGGGAAAATTGCAAAGAAAGTTTACTGTATACATAGTGGGCTAGAAATAAATCTGTATGAAAAAATATTAAAGTGAGTCAAAATTTGGCATGATTTCCTTCTAACTCTCACTGAGGAATATCTATTTTTGGTCTCTCATTTATGATTATATTGATATATTTTTAAAAAGTTTGAAGCTTTAATGTTGAAAGAGGTAAAGCAATTAGAGTAAATATGCATTTTGTAGCAAAACTCCAGAAGACATTTTATGTTTACAGAAAGTGGAGATAATATAAATAATCATTAATTATAAATGAATTAATATTCAATGTCAGATCTCAGGCTACATATACTGGCAAGTTTATTAAGTGGAACATTCTGTTTATTTTGGTAGCTAATGTCTATGTTCATATGAATTTAAGTTATTTGAAACTGAAAATGTAATTTATTTTAAACCATAATCAATCACTTTTTCTGTGGTACGATGTTATTCGTTTAAAATATTTTCTGAAATTGATTCACCTTTTATTTTTATTATTTGTTAATTGTCTGAAATAAATATAAATTCATTCTTTCAGACCACTGATCTAAGACAGACTTTATTATATAATAAAAAAATAAAAACTTTGAGCAGGTTTCCAGCTGCAGGCCTGCAGACCGAATTTAGATCTTCACAACAATTTATCGAGTCCTTAAGAGCCAAAAAGGTACATAATTTCGTAAAGAAAAGGCATATGCTCTTAAAATGTAGTGAGGCATTGCTTTAGAATCAAAGATGCAGTGCAAGAGAATGTCTGATGTAGCCACATGCTCAGGAGGAGCAAATCCTGCAAAGTCAATAAATGTCGCCATGCAAACAGTTGGGTCTCCTTAGATAGAAACGTTTTAACCAACCTGTCGGTATAACCTGATTCAATTGTCTCTGTAAAAAAAACATTGAGCTTACAGGTGTTGTGAATTGGCTATATATATATATATATATATATATATATATATATATATACACACACACATACAAATAATTGAAAATTGCCTTCTGGTTAAAAGTCAAAAATAATGGAAGTAAAGATCTTAACACCAGATAATGAAATCATGTTTTATACATATAGCTAAAACTAGTCCTGCTAAAGATTTGACTATGCCAAACTGACCGGATAGAAAAATGAGTTGGACATCCCTGTTATAGGAAGGTACCACAAATAATACATAAAAAAATAAAATAAAAAAAATCCTACTTTGTTTCCCATCATGGTGTAAGATTTTCCTGATCCCGTTTGCCCATATGCAAAAACACAGGCATTGAAACCATCAAATGTTGCTTTTAAAACGTCAGAGCCCAGGTCCTTGAAAATCTGATTGAGAGGGGAAAAAAGAGAAAGTTTCAAATACATAAACACTGTAGAAGGTAGGATTTTAGATTTCAAAAATACCTTCTCTTGTGATGCAAAGGTTGGACTGTTTACATCAGTTGAGTCATATGAATAGTCATATGAAAAAGTTTTCCCTCTGTCCTTCAGTTTATCCCCTCTGCAAGGTAAAGGCTGCAAAATAAAATGAATGGTCCTCTCAGTAATAAATTAAACAAGCCATTTCTAAACACCTTTCATGAAAATATGTTGTACCTTATGAATAGATGTGCTGTTCCCACTCATGTTAATAATCACCTTCGAAGATAACAGCTTTTCTCTGTTGAAGGTAAAGTGGCGTGACGATTAATTTTAGAAAGTTAACATTAAAAATGAGAATCCATCCTTTTACACCTACCTTTTATTCAAAGGACGGACTCGGACCGCTACACGCACCGAAGACATTGTTTGCAAAATCAGAAGGAAGAATAAAATATATGTACAGCCGCCAGTCTACCTGTATGGTTCCCCACTTTTCTCATTAAACGTTTGTCTTCTTAATTATTCACACCTGGGTTTTTATTTTCACCGCGTGTTCTACAAAAACAAACCACTAGAGGGCGCCAAAGCACGCCATATTTGTTAACTATCTGTGGGCTGTTATTCGTTTTCTAAGATTACAATCTGACAGGCTACACACAAACGTAGTTGCGCATATTACTCAGATACCGTAAAACAGTCATTCATATATATATATATATATATATATATATATATATATATATATATATATATATATATATATATATATATATATATAAACATTACTTTAAAATAAAAATGTAGAAATTGAAAGGATATTTTCCGACTGTTGTCACTGAACATGAACCCAACATCTGATAGGTTTTCCCATGATTCCTAGCGGCGAAAAACCAGGCAGGCGCGGACGTTCAAAAATAATGGCAGATCAGTCTGGTGTTTTACAGCCTGTATCAAACTCAGATGAGAGTGAAAACTCGTCTGCTGTCCACAACCCAGACAGCGGAGTAAAGAGGAGACTCTCCTTTACTTCGGAGAGGGACATCAGCTCGGGAAAAGAGCCCAGTGCGACATGTTCCATGCTTAGCTTACAGACTGATCTCGATCACTCAAATTCATGCGTTCCCCTAACGGAAACAGACGAAGAAAGTCGAACAGAAACAATGGAAATATGTCTAAAATCAGAAAATGCTGTTGATTTTAAAGGATTATCTCTGAAAGAGCACAGCGGGATTAATTCGCTAGATAAGGAAAACCCTCCTGAGGCTGCTAATGGTATCCAAGGTGAGTTAGCTTGTTTTCCAGTCTTCTCTGCTAAGTTTAATGTGGCTTTTATTGAGTTTATTATCATTGTCATATTGAGTTCGCATCCTAGAGCAAAGGGCTGTCATATATTTAGCTTAGCTAAGGTATGAATAAACTTGCTTTAGGTTTAGAGATAAGAGAACATTATTTGTATTTCTAGACTTGTCATTAATTAGCAGCAATCCAATCATGTCCATCAACTGATCAATCCGTCTCTCTCCTATCTACCTGTTTCTCAGTCTAACCATCTAACCCTATTTTTTATGGGATTGTTTTTAGTTAATCAAAATGTTGCATTTAGAAATATGTGAAATTTACATATTAACCAATATGTGAGAATTACATATTAACCAAAATGTAACTAACTGGGGCTTTTTTTTTTTTACTGTACATTGATTTCATTCTGTTGGAATAGCCACACCTGTTTAGAATGAATATTAACCTGTTATACCGGTTCTGCACAGACGGAGAAGAAAGGATTTCAGGACCAGATCCCTGTGTGGCTGTTAGCAAAAGGCACGTCAACTCTGAGGAACAAGATGCTGAAGTGGTGAGAAAAGCTCGAGAAGAAGGCTGTGTGAGCGTGGTCTTCCCTGGCACTGTGACTCAGGACGGCTGCTACCGTTTTGTCTGCGAGATCCTCAAGTGCATCCTCTATCAAAGACAGCAGCTGCCAATGACGTATGACCAGCTGGTTTATTCCCAGAAAAAGCAGCAAGCTTCAGTCCAGGTGGGAGGGAAGCTTACTCGGAGGCTTTTTCATTTGAAACCATTGATTTTGAAGAAACGTTACATTTTTATTTTTTTGCCTTTCAGGAAAGAGATGCAGTGATTCGAAAGCCGTCGCAGTCTGCAGCTATGGAGCAGCGTAAATGTCAGCAGACTCTTCAGGACCTGGAGGAGGTGCTGCAGCAGCTGGAGTTGCTGTTTTCTTTGAGCAAAGTGCCCCGTGTTTTACTGCTGATGGGGGGCTCCCTCATTCTTCCTAAAGAGCTGTACGAGATAAACATGGAGGCTCTGGCTGTTGGGAATCAGTCTCTCAGTGTGTCCTCCTGCTTGAGGCAGCTCTTCCGCACTCTTTTCGTTGCCGACCTCCTATCCGACACCAAACCGGTTCGCCTAATGCCCACAACAGTCCTGGCGCTGGCTCACAGAGAATGCGGTGTAGGATGGTTCAGACCTAAACTGCAGTTTAAAGTCCCAACGCGGGTTCAAAACCGAATTATTACCCTGTCTACAGATCCCAGCATCTGTAAGGGGTATAAAGCAGATGGGTCAGAGTGGCAGGATTATGTCTGGTTTCAAGCACCCATTGCCATAAAGGGTTTCAGCCACTGATCCCAACTGTTGAGTAATCTGAGAATTTAATAAAGTCTATTTTATTGGGTTTTTGATTAAAAACTGAACATTCATTTAGAGTTAGGTTGTATATATTTTATTGAAGTTGGCTTTAAAACTGTGGATTTATAAATGTTTCTTCATTCATGCAGAAATGTAAGGGAATCTTTCTAAAGTCTCCAGCAAAGGACATGTTTTCTGGCTTTTAAGACATATTTTTATTTATAAAGCATTGCCTTTCATACATATTAAGAAGAGCACAACTTTGCACAATATAATACCGACAATAACTTGAATGGTTTAATGAACTGCTTTATTTTCATTCTAGAAAACAAATATGAATGTCCAGGTGTCTGCCTACATGTTTACATTCACTGAAACATTAACATTTTAATTATCATAACTAGGAAAAAGATTAACTGAAAGGATTAGGGTTTATCTGAACTGGTGCAGTGTGATCATGTCATTTATAATTAAAAGAAAAACTTGCAATAACTTTTGGAGTCAGAATTCCTTCTGCAGTTTAGAGCTTTTCTACTTTTTTGGCAAACTGGATGATGTCCTTGGCCAGCAGCTGGGGCTCTTCAAATGCAGGGAAGTGGCCGCCTTGGGGCATGAAGGTGTAAGAGACGACGTTCCGGTATCTAATCTGTGCCCAGGATTTGGGGCAGTGCATGAGCTCCTGGGGGAAAGCAGCAAGTCCAGTGGGCACAAATATCCCTGTCCTAGAACAAATGAGAAACGGTGCTGGTCACGTTTTAATCATAGCAAAGTTAAAACGAATAAATCAGTATGGAGAGTAAGAGCTTATTCAGCCTCACTTGGAATCAATTCTGTTATCAATGTCGCTGCCCATGTTCTCTTTATAAAAGCGCATGGAGGAGATGATGCAGCCTGTAGTCCAGTAGATCATGACATTTGTAAGAAGATCGTCCAGAGTGAATTTTCTGTTTAAAAAGAAAGGAAAACAATAAGAGAAAGCAGAGATCACTGATCACTTCAGAAAACAGGCACTCCACTACCCTGCAGTCCAAACACTGGGATCCCGATGGATTTGTTAATGTTTTTCTAATTATATTTTTGATTCCCTGCATTACAGATTCCAATTTGCATGTTCTTTAAACAAATGAGGCCACAGCTTTACTTTAAACTAGTTTGTCATTCTAAAGTAGATAGGAATGTGATAAATAGCTTTAAACATTCTAACAAAATAAAAAATCTGAGTCTACAGACTGGCATTTTGTCAATTCTTTAGAAATACCTTAAAGGGGAACACCGTTCTTTTTTTTTTTTTTTTTTTTTTTTTTTACATTGTTCCCTTGATTGTACGTTATTACATCATGTTCTACTCACCCATATTAGTTTTGTGTCATTTGGAGCTGTTCTGAAGATATTCAGTTTTATAATCCATGTAACGTCTTCCTATGGGCAACAAGTTGAAGGCACAAAGTAAACTGTTTATGATTTATGGTACACCAGCATTCATAACATGTAGGCAAACCATTGTCCCCCAGACATCCGCGGTTATATTTTGTATACCGTATTTATATTTTTTTTAAACAAAGAGGAGTGTGTATGATGTCATCCACGCGCCTGACTGGAGTTGTGATAGGCAGCCCGGGCCACAGGCGGCTACGCTCCACCCCTTCTATTCATTCGGGTAGCCAATTTTAATCGTTGAATTCCATTTTGAGAGCGAGATCATCTGTGGTAGTAGCACTAGACATCTTCCAGGCATGTGAGTAAAACTAGCAGCAGTTCAGCGAACAGGATGAATAAATGGAAGCTGGCGCGCGCCGATGACATCATACACACTCCGCTTTGTTTTAAAAAAATATAAATATAACCGCGGATGTCTGGGGGACAGTGATTTGCCTACATGTTATAAATGCTGGCGTACCATAAATCATAGATTGTTTAGTTTGTGCCTTCAACTCAAAACAAAAAAAAACGGTGTTCCCCTTTAAACTCTGAAAGATTTATCAAATGCCTGAAAAGCAATATCTTTGTTGCCTTTATGTTTAGCCCAGGCTTCTGGAACCTGTGTCTCTTTGTACAACTTGTTAGTTTTGTAACAAAGTAGTGATGAGTTCATGAGGCGTCATGAAGCATTTCAGCACATTGATACAG
Source organism: Cyprinodon tularosa (assembly GCF_016077235.1). Taxonomy (NCBI): domain Eukaryota; kingdom Metazoa; phylum Chordata; class Actinopteri; order Cyprinodontiformes; family Cyprinodontidae; genus Cyprinodon; species Cyprinodon tularosa. Next base: position 903,736 of record NW_024037959.1, read on the forward strand.
TGTCACTAAATACTTTTTAATGGGAAGGCTTAAAACTTTCCTTTTTGATAAAGCTTATAGTTTGCTTATAGTTAGAGCTGCTCAGGTTATCCTGAGCTATCTCTGTAGTAATGCTGCTATAGACTAAGTCTTCAGGAGGACATAGGAACTCCTTTTCCATCATTCTATCTCTAATCTCCCACTCTGCAAAATATGTTGGTTCAATCTCTAACATTGTGCTGTCTCTGCTTTTTCTCATAGTAGCTTTGTTTTTCAGTGTAGTCCTGTTTTTCTGGCTGACTGGCTGGATGTGCTCTCTTCATCCGGCTCAGAGCTCGTCTGCCTGGCTGTGTGTTTCCTGGACGGGGCCGCATTTAAAGCTGCCTTTTGTATCTCTGCTTCTGTCTCCTTGAACCCCAGTCGGTCTCAGCAGATGGCCACTCACATTGAGTCTGGTTCTGCTGGATGTTTCTTCCTGTTCAAAGGGAGTTTTTCCTCTCCACTGTTGCTACAAGCATGCTTAGTGTGAGGGATTGCATGCGAGTCAATGAATCAATGCAGTCAACTGCATCAGTCAATTAGAAACAGCTCCTGTATCAGTCACGAGTCTTTCTTGAAATGATACATGCACTGATGCAGGGTTTTGCTGGACCGATCACATTCACCAAGTTACAGCACTAATTATCCCTGTAAAATTGCACTAATGCAGCTGTAATATGTTTTTAGATTAATTTCTCTTTAAATGTACAGCGTGTAACAAATTAGGCTTTTTATTAATAAACATCAAGTTGGGCAACAGTTCATTGTTTTAGATTTTAAACTGGAACTGATTTAAGCCAATGTGTAACAAATGCAGATGATAAACCAAACTTGTTTAGCAGCAAAATGTCTATAATATCCATAGATGGGTCAATTTAAGAGGATGGGTCAATGTCTGATTTAAGAAGCTGCACACAGTTTACTGATTTACCTCTCCAGCCCACCATCCTCCAGACCTCTGTTCTTCAAGTGGGTCCAGGTGGAGAACTTCTCCAGAATGTAGGCCGCTAAGCCAACAGGCGAGTCATTCAGTCCACGTCCTGCAAAAACATACGAATGTAAGACGAGGCAACGCTGCAGATATTAAAAACAGTAGGCAGCAATCTCCAGTCACTCTGAACTGTCTTTAAAGCAATCAGTAAGCTTCCTAACCTGCAGTGTCAGGTTTAGTCGCCTGAAGGTGAAGGTAACCAGATTCCCTCAGCATTTCCCACACATTCTTCTCAAAGAAGGGGAACAGCCTGCGAACATCTTCCCGACTAAAGCCCACTAGGAAAGGTAGATAAGGCCCGATTATCGTGGACAATAGCACTCTCAGTCCCCTTGTCGTCATGCACATGTTTAGGTGAAGACCTCTCACACAGCTGGAACAGATAGAAATTAGTCATAAAGGCTTTTGTCTTCCTATGACATTCAATCCTATTGTTGAGGAGTTTATAGTGTCAAAGTTTTCTGGAAATCTGTGCGCACAGGGCCCGCTCTGCGTCACAGCCAAACAACACAAAGTCAGCTTTGTAAATTCCATGTCAAAGATAAGGCCATGTGCAACATTTTCTAACAAACTGACACTTACTCAGGCCTCATCTGAGCCATGTTCGTGGTGATGAGCGAGCCCCAGTCTCCTCCTTGCAGGTAGAACTGGGAGAAGCCCAGACGATCCATGAGAGTGAGGAAAATCCGAGCAGCAGCCAGGCTGTTAAATCCTTAAAAGAATTATAAAAATATAGTGTTGGAAAGGCAGTAAAACATTCAGACACTTATCTGTAGTAAGGTGTTGGGAGACATCTAGTGGCGAAAAGTGGTACAGGGTTCCTACAGCATAAGGCATGTTAAATTCAAGACTTTTTAAGACTTTTTAATGCCACTTGAAATAAAAATTTAAGACCAAATTCACAAGAAACACCCGCTTGCAACAACTTTACCCAAAGGTTTATTATAACATAAACCACTGCACTAATGTTTCAAATTTTGAAAAGCTTCCCATACAGGAAGAAAGCTAAAAACACACAAATGACAGATATATTTGAACAATTATTTAACTGAATTCACAAATTTTTGTGTTAGCAGGGAACAAAACAAATCAGTTTTAAATTCCCAACATAACCAGTGCTAAGTCTTTTTTGCAGCTATTTTTCTTTGTATCGTTTTCTCAGTATGTTTGATTTGGTGATAAGTGAAGGCGTTACAGAGACAAGGGTGGAAGAAAACCGAGAAATACCGGCTGTTTCTCGGTAACTCGATTTTGACGCCTTGTGTTTTGTGCTTCGCATATGCGACTCCACTGCCTAAATTCCCATCATTCCGAGCTTGAATCGCTTCTTGCACAAAATCCACTGTGCCTTATGTATGTTCCCTGGTTTTAGCCATGGAGAAAACTCTTGGCTGGAGCCAATTTTCGTTACATTTACACTTGCTCATATTTTCCAGACAAAAAGTTAATGGCGCATCTCCCAAATGTCCCGGCCGCAGCAACGCTTTTATTGGTTCCGCTATCGGGACGGAACCAATAATGGCGAACCGTTATTTGTTTTAAATTTAAAAAAAAATTGTCAATTTTAATGTTTTATTTAGATTACAAAAATAAATCGTAATAAAAATTATCCAATTTATGATGTTTTAAAAATTAAGACCTACAAAAGACTGATTTAAGACATTTTAATACCAATTAAGGCCTTAATTTTATTTTGAAGAATTTAATGCCTTTTAAGACTTTTTAAGGACCCGCGGGAACCCTGTGGTAAGTGCGCTTGTTGTTCAGAACTGTGCAGCACTTTAATTAGTTGAAGACGGAGCCGATAAGCATGTGCAGCTGAAGTTATGTGCGTAGATGACAAAACACCACATACAATAATATTCACAAGTGGTTCACCTATGCTGACATCTGTATCAGTGTGAATATGGAGAGGCTGCTGTATATCGCCTGAGTACAATTAAAGAACAAGGAAAGAAAAGGCATGTTGTCTGTGCTCCTTACCGGCACACCGAGGAGGATATCAATATTAGTATCAGTCCTTATCCTACAGTCTAACTTCCTAACAAAGTAACATACAGGAAAAAATTAATTGTAGTGCCTTGCAAAGTTATTCTTTTTGTTAGTTTTTTCATATTTGGTCATTAAACTACAGACATTTTTAGCCAAAACACAAAAACTTGAACAACCCTCCATCGAGCTTAAAACATAGTAGTGGCAGCATCATGCTTTGTGAACAAGAGACAGAATCTTGCTGTTACAGAGCAAGTTTTCCACTTGAGGAAAACTTGCAGCAGGGCACTCAACTAAGTGGATTAATAGATTATTGAAATAATCGTCCAGTATTTCAGTAATTAACTAGGATTACAGAGACCATAAAACATGCCTTTAACTGACAGGGTAACCTACGTAGAGTAGTAATTATATCAAAATTGTAAAAAAAAATCTATAAATATTTTGCATTAAGGATAAAAAAAACTTTTTTGTCTGTCAGTATGCTCTATCCAGAACTCCTCAAGTTGAAAAGTTTTAGTGTCATCTGGTTTAACTTCTTAAAAAAAATCATCTTTAAGGAACCGATGGCTATACAATAATTAATTGATTAATTGACAAAAAATAATTGACAGATAAATCGATTAGTTGCAGCCTTAGATGTAATTTGATAAAATTTTAAAAACTGAAAAATGTATTCCTTTTTTACAGCTCTATATAACTGCAGCTAGCTGTTTTTTTGGATTTGCTGAAAACATTTTTGCTTTTAGAGAAAAACCTTTTTTTTTTATCCCCAGCTCTGCTATGACTCAAATCAGATTATTACACTTGAATACGGGATAAAATAACTCTTGATATCTATATTTTCTCCTGTATGTTTAATATGTGCATTACTACTAAAATATGAATTAAGCAGCTATATTGAGTAGCTGAAGTGAGCTATACTCTTTCCAAACACAAAAACAAAAGGATACCGGTAGTTTCCAACTAACATTGACTAAATGGCCGTAATTTTTAACTAAAATCTCCCCACAGCTCAATCACCTCAGGTGTATCAACTACACTCGACACACAAACATCCACTAAAGACCAGGAAGCACCCATAGCTTCCACTCACAGATAGATTCCAATACTTCAGCTTATATTTAAGCTAAACTTAAGGTTTTAAGGATGTCAGCCTCATCATTTAAAGAGCTCATAGAATGATTATATAGTGTATTTGTTGCTGGTCCTTAAGGTCTCTGAATAGGTTGTGTGGCATATCTGCTGTTCTATGAGCCCTAATGCAAGCCTGGTTAAAAGCTATAATGAAACGACGGGTTTTCTTCCTTTAATGGGATGCTCATTATTATTTAGATGAGCTGTGCGCTGACTGGCTGGTTTACAACGAGCGAAGCTGCTGAGCAAAGACGCATCATCGCAAACAAGCACTCACTCACTGAAACATCAAATTGTTGATATGGTAGGATGACCAGACGTCATCTTTTTTAAAAATTGTCCAGGATTATTAGGTCGACTACAATGCAGCACGTAGCAAAAACAGCGAGCCAGCAGGGGACGAAGCGACCGAACCCTGTGACAGTAGCCTGGTCAACGGCGTCCCTGTGCTTCCCCCCGACCCTGTGACGGTTGTCCAAGCTACCGTCACAGGGTCGGGTTTGGGCGCTCCGTCAAATTCTCTGGCAAATCCTGCTTTGAACTGTCCAAGGTTTTGAAATCTATCTTCAGTAAAATGCTTAGAGCAAATGAACAGCTGAGCATCAAACTTTGCAGGGATCTTCTGATACACAACAATAATCCATGTCTGTTGAGTCTTCGGATCATGGGAAGAATGTGAAAATTTTCCCTTTCTCTATGCAGCCTGGAATACTGCATTTAGGCCCCTGGTTGTGGCTCATTTTCAATAGAGAATCTATGCTTTGTAATTCTTGTAGAAGTAAACCCAACTATAGGCTAAACAGCTAAACTGGTGTCTTACATCGACCTCCATTTATGATCTTGGGCCGTAAACCAGTGGGCTGGTCTGTATGTCAACTTCGGGGTGTGACAAAAGTACAGGTCAGAACCAAATAAGGCAAAATCCCTGAATTGACGACAATTCTGGGCTTCGTTTGAATTCGCCCGTTTTATGGTGGAAGTTTGGAATTGTGAGATTTGCAGAGAAAGGAGGTGTCGATGGGGTTTGAACTTCTCTGAACATCCATTTTACCCACCAAACTATCGTTATTTATCTATGAAACACGGTTTTGCATTCTATGACCCCCTTAAGAGAAATGGCACAGATCCAGTTAACAAGGAATCCCCTTCTTCTGTCCCCTTTCTATTGTTACACCTAAAATATTACATCCATGCCCCACACTAGAATATACTCCAAGTTAAAGAAGGAAAAACTTGCTGCCTTTTTTTAGTAAATTATAAGTTAAACCCATTGAGTCGCCTGAAAGTAAAGAACATGAAGGAGACCAATATATTGTTATTGACTCAGATCTGTGTTTTTTTTAAAAACTAAATATGTTTGACCAAATCAGCCTACCTTCTGAAAATATTTTCATGAGGCTAGATTACTGTAATGGCTTTACTGAAAGCTGCAGCCTGTCCAAAATGCTGTGACCAGATTCCAGATAAACAATCATATTAGACCTGAAATGTTGCAAAGGGTGGAAAGTTTTCTTCAAGGCGGGAAAAAAACTGCATTAAAATCTCTGCTCTGCAGAAACTGTTAGTTACAATAAAGCGGAAACTGACAATTTCTTCTCTGAATTATTTTCTGTGGAGGCCAAACCCAACTTTAATCACTTGATTATTGTATTTTAACTCATAGATTGAAATCAGGATTTTACAGTTTATCTTCTAATGAAATGCTCAAATTTACTATCATAGAAATATATTGTCTAATTTCTTTTTGGGATTAATAAAGTATTTCAGAATTTGAATTTAATTGAATTCAATTAATGTTTTTTTGTTGTTGTTGTCGTCGTTGTTTTTACATTATAGTGCCTCAAGTTGGCTTATTCATGAACGGAGCAAAATATTTACAATATTTATAAACACACCTTTCTTATGAGGGGCTTCTGAGAAGCCATAGCCAGGAATGGATGGGATTACAACCTCAAATGTAACTCTCTCATCTTTCTGTGTGAGAAGTGGAAGAATCTTGTAGAATTCATAGAAAGATCCGGGCCAGCCATGAACAAGCATAAGAGGCAGAACCCTCTGGTCCCCCCTCTGTGATGGGCGCACATGGATGAAGTGCACGTCAAGTCCTGCATGGAAACGAAAGGTATAAAACACTTAGCTAGATACCGGTAAATGAAAAAGTGATTTATTATGCACTCTTGCATACCTTCTATTTTGGTTTTGAAGTGTGGATACTTGTTAAGCATTTCTACTTGCTTTTTCCAGTCAAATGTATTCCTCCAATAAGATACCACCTTCTTAAGATAAGTGGAATTGAAGCCATAGTGGAAGGCACTGTCTTCCAAAGGGTCTGTGAAGCGGGTTTTGTCAATGCGCTCATAGAGGTCCTGGTAAACAAAATCATTATTGAGCCCTTTACATATTAAATGCCAAGAAAAATGAATCATAACTTAACTTTTCCACATAACCTCCACAAACGTCATTGTTATTAGGAATTTATGTGATAAACAAACAAGGAGTAGAGCAAACTTGGGAGGTGAAAGGAAATATTTATGATTATTTTAGTTTTTTTATTCAAAATAAATATCTGAAAATGATTATGTAGATTGTATTCCCTCAGACCTCCCTGAATAAAAGTAAAGAATAACTAATAAGAAACCAAACACTGCATTCAGAGATCCACAGCTCAGGTGGGAGAATTTTCCCACAGAAATAATTTGCTGTGCTCTTATTAAATCTGGCCTGTATGAGAAAGGGCCAGAATAAATCCCTGGTTCAGAAGAAATCAAAGAAAGTAAGATATAAAAAATTAGATGTTAAAAAGGTTTCAAAAAGCCATTCTGCTAACTTGCAAAAAATCACAGGTCAGATGAGACCTAAACTGAAGTGTTTGGGCATTAAGGAAAATAACTAAAGGGAGGGAGTTAAATGAAGAGAGGCAATTTCCCCATTGTGGGACAATAAAGGGATGTACATTTACATTAATCTAAACACACCATCCCTACCATGAAGCATGATGCTGGCAGTGTTATGCTGTGGGGATTCTCCTTTATAGGAAAAAAATGAGCTAGTCAGAGTTAATGAAAGCTAAAAGAAGCTAAAAAGGGTAATTCTGCAAGACAATCCTGTTATAATCATTGATTAGAGTAAAATTCAATTAAGTTAAATTGCAACAACAATAATTGTTGTCCACCAGTTTAGTATGAATTGTCCAAATTACCTCAATCTCCTTATCTGATGTTTGCACTGTAAAAGGGTAGATTTTTTCATCATCTGAGGATGACTTCTCTCCTGCTCCCCACCATCCCTCTCCAACAGGGATGGTTCTCACTTTCCCCCTTCTCTGCAAAACATAGGTCAGTATTCCTCCTGCTGCTGCTGCCACAGCGCAGCCTACAATAAGCTGCTGCTGCAAAACATCAAGTCCAAAGAACGTTTCCCTGCAAAGCATCAATAAAACTGGATGAAAAACAAGTATGCATAAATTACACATCTACGTAAGTTAGTGTCAGCTTATTATGAATTATTTCAGAATCCTTACTTTAAAAGCTGTAGTCTCTGCATTGTGTAGAACAAAACGTGAACACACACAGGTTGCCTAGAACTGGGATAAAGGTCGAAAGTTCAACTCTTAGTGGTTATCAGCACGCATTCCCTGTTATGGCGTTTTCTCCTTCTGATCTGATCGTGTGCATAATTATAACATTAGAAAGCAAACAAACCTTAGCAGAATCTCCGTTTATATGCGGATATTTACGCCGAATGTTCTGAAGCTATGAAAACAAAAAAGATTTTCAGATAGGGTGGGTGTGTCTGCAGAGATCGTTGATAGGAAGATGCGCCACTCCTACTCACCCATGAGATTCTTCTTCTTCTGCTCTGATTTAGTTCTTCTTCTTGTAAGGTTTTATGGCGGTTAACAAACTGATTAAAGTGCATTACCGCCACCAACTGATAAGGAGTTAAACAAGAAACAGGAAACAAGACTCACCCCTGTATGGAGAGCCATTTCAGCCAAAATTAAATAAATAAATTAGTGAAATAAATAAAAAATGAGTATAATAAATCAAGAAATGAAGAAAATGAGTGAAATAAATAAAAAATTTGTTAAATAAATAATTTAGCTTTTTCATTAAACCAATTTTTAATGTATTTATTTTTCATATTATCAATTTCCCAATTTCTCTTTTTCATTTATCTATTTGTCATTTATCCCTTTATCTATTTACCCATTTTTCATTAATCTAATTTTCATTAAACCACTTTTCAATTTCCCTTTTTCATTAAGCCAATGTTTTTATTTATTTATTTTTCAGATTATCTATTTCTCAATTTCTGTTTTATCTATTTTTCATTGATCTATTTTTCATTTGTCCATTTTTCATTTATCCCTTTATTTATTTACCCATTTTCATTAATCTATTTTTTAATTTAACCATTTTTCAATTTCCTTTTTCCATTAAACAGATTTTCTATTTCCCAGTTTCATTAATCAATTTCTCATATATCCCTTTTTTTACTTACCCATTTTCTTTTATCTATTTTTCATTTACCCATTTTTCATTAATCTCTTTATCTATTTACCCATTTTTCATTAATCTATCTTTTTAACCACTGTTCAATTTCCTTTTTCCATTAACCTAATTTCTTATTTCCCGGTTTCATTTATCAATTTCTATATCTATTATATCCCTTTTTTATTTACCAATTTTTCTTTTATCTATTTTTCATTTACCATTTGTTTGAAAAAAATTAAATTTTCCCATTTTCCAATTTCCCTTATTCATTAAGTATTTCCTTATTTTTTAATTTATCACATTCTATTTTCCCCTCTTCGCTTCTGCTTTAATATGATAATGAGGGGCGGTGTCTTCAGGCTACAATGGCAGCCTATTGGTTGGTTAGATGCAACTGCAGCGCTCAGTTCCTGTGGACTTTCCCTCCGAAACTAATTGGTTGCCGAAATGCCAAATTGTCAGACATCTCCATTACTTTTGATAAGTTATTTTATTCCAAACCCTTGTTCAGGCCTGCCCTCTAAAGATCATCACTAATTAGTCTCCAGAAAATAATAAGCTAGATATTTAAGTATCATTATGTTTGAGAAAAAAGGGTTTGAGTATCTGAAAGTGTTTTTTTCATTGATGCCATAGAGTTTAAAATTAAAGATGCCTGAATCTTTATGTCAACACTAAAACCTTCACTCACATGGCAAGATGTGACACATACTTCATGTGTGTATGTCTCCTAGTCATGGTGGCTAGCATGGAATGCTAGCCACCATGGTAAATGCCTGGTAAATTCTATATATATATATATATATATATATATATATATATATATATATATATATATATATATATATATATATATATATATATATATATATATATATATATATACACAGTATATTGTTTCTTGGTTTTTTCTGTAGCTGCCCATGGTCTACATACAGTCTTATTTGTAGGCAAAATACAATTTTAAAGATCCACTCAGTATACCTGTGGACAATAAAATGCCTTGAGTGGTCATAAACAAGTAAAACATTCCACCTTTCCAGGGCCTACCGGACAACACACCAGAGCATTTGAGTCAGCCTGTTGCTTCACGCAGAGTTACAGATGTAGACAGCAGGAGTTCCTTCACTACAAGTCCTTTGGACATGGCCTTTCAACAGGTAAGCATAAAATGACAGTTTTAGTCTCAAGGGGATTTTTTTTCCCCAAATTATAACATACATTTAATTATCTAAATATATCGGTTTAGCAGGGCACTAGACTCAAAATTGTTGCCACTAAGAAACATTGGAAAATAAGAACATAGTTCTTAATGAGAGGCACCAATGTCACCTCTGAACATGGAGAAAAGAAAAAGAAATAGGGGTGGGCTTAATTAACAAAGGTACAGGAAAGAAAACGTATATAGGTGAAGCATAGAGTAATAAGATGAAAAACATTGCTCCCCCCAACTTTGCTCTTACAACCTGGTGAGATCCGTGATGTCAAAGCATCTTCTGTTGCCAGGATAAATTCCTATATTTATCTTGGTAATGCTTGGTTTTATTTAATATTGGCAGCTAAGGCTCTGTTTTGGATTTTTTGATTGGACTTGATATACATGAAGTAATTCATTTAGGTATTCATTATTTATGTTTTCAATCTGTAGAATACTGGCTGTAATGTTGACAGCAACACAGACGATCCCATGAGTAACACTTTGACAGATGGAGAGGAAGAACCCAGCAGTTCCAGCAATGAGGACGAACTCAATAATGACAACTCTTCCACAACTACCATGATTGATATGATAATACAAAAGGTACACTTCTAATTACAGTTTTAGCCTTATTGGGATTTTTTGTTTGCTCTTTTAGTGGATAGGGTAATGCACTAGGCCAATTTCATTATCAGAGTAATACTCTTCAGGGGGTTCTAATTACACCCTCAATTTGTCAATGGTACACACATTTCACAGTAAAAGCAGTTTGCTGTAGTAGCTGACCTATCCTTTAGCCTAACCCAGCAAAAACAACAGCACACTAGCTGCACAAATCCAAACATTCTTATAAAAATATATTTTCAACTCTGTTTCTTTTGTTCATATGTAGAATGATAACAAAATGAACACAGAAGAACACTGTATGGACACTTCCACTAGTGAAGGGGAAGATGAGGAACTCAGTACTGAGAGCATGACCACATGCATTTTGGATGTACACATTCCAGAGGTAAATTAACTTTTGTATGTGGTAGTTTATATAAATGCCTTCTCTTTTTAATTAATTTCTTCAACTACTCCTTTTTTCTTTGTTAACCTGTAGAATGAAGAAGCTGTGTCATATTCTGAAGACAACTTGACTGATACGTCTAGTAATCAAGGTGAAAACCATGCTGATGATGAAGACATGATGGAGGGGAATAATGCTGGAGAAAAGACACCCAAACTTAAAGCGGTATGTAGAAAGTAGTTCGAAAACATAGTGCTAATAGTAGTAGGGCTGTTACAAAAAAATTAAAAACTTTGGACACAATACATAATAATGATAAAGAAGGGAGTTACTTTCAAAACTATGCATTAATTGTTTTTCAATTTTGCTATAGGTAAAATGCTTTATGCTAGATGGAGATTACTGCTCAAGTTTGCTGCTGTTCATTTTCATGCATACATATTTTCTCTTTTCCTTGATTCTATAGGGCTCTGAAGACCAAGCAGATGGTGACAACCCCCTATATCCTGGTGCATCTATTTCAAAGGGAGAAAGTATACTGATGCTAATGTCTTATGTGCTGTGACACAACTTAACAGGCAAGGCAGTTACTCACTTACTGGAAATTTTTAACCTAATGTTTCCAGGTCTGATTCCACCCTCACCCTCCTACCTTTTCCACAAAGAATTTAAAGGTTAATCTCAATCTGAAATTCACTTTTATTGTGAAAAATGCCTTGCATACCTTGGCAATAGTGCACACTGTAACTCTCAGTGTACCTTTTGCAACAAAGCGTTTGATGCCAACAGATCTTTTTGAGGAACTTTAACTTTAACAAAAGAAAAACTGAAAGTTGTAAAGTACTAACTGAAAGTGTCAGGGGTTTTGGTAATCCAACAATGCAGAAATCTATTAAAATTTCGTATAGGCTTGCAATTGCAAAGTTGTGTGGAAATCTAAGCAACTGCATCTGGTCTTTCAACCGTTTTTTGGTCAATGGAGTTCTGTATCATAGTCAAAAGTATGACAAATTGAAAAAGAGATACAACAGTGCAGTATGCTTAAAAGATGGAACACTTTGTTTAATTAATGACTTGGTTATTTTTAAACAAAATGTTCACATGAAATTTCTGCTTTGTGTTCTTGTACCAAAATGTGTTGTGTTTTAGTTGAAGTACTTGCTAAATTAGACAGACCTGTATGTAAAGATTCACAGATCAACATACAAAGTACTTTCTTATTTGAGGTTAAAAAAACTGAAACTGTTAACGCTGTGTGGCCTGACATGCTTCTAACCAAATGTGTTCTTGTTGAAAGAGATAATGCTTTGTACATAACACCATTGCCAAATGCTTGTGAGAGAGACTAGAACTTGACCAATAAAGTCAGTCAAATGTTTCCCTGTGTCTGTGTATGTTTTAAGTTACACAAAGATAAATAAATTACATACAAATCAATATACTGTAAACTTTTAAACACCAGTACTATATGATCTTGAATATACTTTATCTTTCATTGTTTACTGGATCAGCACATGTATTAGTACTTTGTGGCAGAAATAAGAAAAAAAGCACAATATACCATAATACAAGTACAAGATTAAGTATTTAAGTATAGGCATTGTATTGATTTACTTACCCGTAGACTTCTTTTTATACTTATCAGTATAAGTCAAGTACACTTGACTATACTATTGTAAAGTATATGAAATATAGTTTAGAATAAGTAAACTTTAAGTACACTGCCGGATTTTAAGTATGAAATTAGTGCACTTTTAGTATACTTGAATAAACTTCTTTTTGATAAGGGGTACCTGTGTCACCTCATGTCTGTAGCTAACAGTGGTTACAACTCACGCTCTTTAAGTCGTGTTCTTTTCACTATTCTCAGGATCAACACAGATCTTGGCGAAACATCATTTTTCTATGCAGCACCATGGTCGTGGCACAATATTCAAAACTCCCTGCAATTACGGACTCTTATTCCGCTACAGCATTTTAAATCACTAATGAAAACCGCTTGCACAGAGAATTGTAACTCTTATTCTAGAGTCTAGTTTATGATTGATTTTATTATGTTGTTTTTATGTGTTTTTATATGTCTTACTGTACTGCTGCCTCTTGGCCAGGTCTCCCTCGAAAAAGAGATTTTATCTCAAGGGACTTCCTGGTCAAATAAATTTAAAAAAATAATAATAAAATAAAATCCATGCTGGTTCAGAGCAAAATAATGCATTTTCCTCCCTGCATGCAGTCAGCCAAGCCTTGTAGCTAAACCACGTCCTGCAAAAAGACAGGGTGTACCATCTCCATCTGCCTTTGGACTGTTGATTAAATTAGATGTTCGGCTGATAAGCTCCAAGTGCTTTCACCTCCAGCTTCTCTTGGTAAGTTTGCTTTAAGGGATTTCAGTCACTTCCGTGACTCAACCTGACAATCAAGCACACTACAACTGTGACGACAGTTCCTGCCACCTCAGGGCGCACCTCTCCTATACCTTTGTATTGCAGAGGACTTACTGCGCATGTAAAACGTTTTATGAGAGTCAATGGCCAAAGTCGTTTTGCGCCCTAGGGCAGAAATACTTTGCCAATCCAGCGACAAACAAAGCAGCTTTACTCGTCATTAAAGATTTATCTTGCACATCTAAAATAATTTTATATATTTCAAAAAAATTTATATTATAATAGCTTTTTTTTTGTGTCTTAATAAAGGTCTTTGAGTGGTTGCAAAGGCACCCTAGCGCCCTCTATTGACCAGCCGCCATACTTCTTTTCCTCTCTGTCCAGACATCAAGATCCTCTTATACATTGTTCAGGAGGTTAACTAGAACAAGCAGCCATTTGGTTTTTGTCCTTTATAGAATATCTATACCTAACTGTAGGTGTAGATTGATTAGAAAAATACATAACACCAACAAGACCGTTTGCCACCTCTATCAGAGGAAAGTTTGGTTCCATTCATAAGCTTTATCATTTTCCATCAACACCAGTTGGATCTGTCTCTGTTTAAAATGCCATTTTTTGTCCCAGTCATGCCCTGTTTTTTGTACATATTTGTATATCCCTGAAATGGACCACTGTCCTCAGGAAATTCTATTTCCAGAGGTTTTTTTCAGAGTCCTCACGTCCATTGACAGTTGAAGATAGACCCCCTTGCTTCAGAGCTATTTAGCTGTTGGTTGGTTTTACTGATGAGTGGGATGTGTCTGTTAATCTTTAAGCAATGTTTTTTTTTTTTATTATTTAAGGCGCAGGAAAGCTTCAGAAGTTTATTTCTTGTTTCAACTCTCTGCAGTTTTCACTCCTAAATCAAAGATGTGGAAAGCTGTCCTTCCTTTTTTTGCTGCTCTTTTTGTTGGATTGTCTTGTATGCCTGGGGGCATCTTTAAGATAGAAGATGCAGATAATAATGAGGGGTTCCAGAGAGCACTGAAGTTTGCTGTTGCCCAACACAACAACAGGACCAATGACACAGCCATCCGCCAGGTCACTAAGGTGGTCTCAGCTGGTTCTCAGGTTGGTAACATTATAAATAGTTTACTGGTATATAATCAATTTAGTGGGTAAATTTCCTATTATAAATTAATTAATTTTGACCAATTAGCAATGTGTAGTCCATGTAAATAACAAAATATAACCTGAAGTTCTGCTGCTGGTGTGTTTTTAAGTATTCTGGATTTCTTTGCTTCTCCTTAAAGGTGGTATCTGGGATGAAATACATCATGACTGTGAATTTAGCAAGAACCAATTGTGAAAAGGGGGGATCAGAAGAAAACTGTGCCGTCCACAAAGAGCCAGAACATGCTCAGGTAAAAGAGAGTAAAAGACTGACTGTAAATCTGATATTTCAACATTTTATAATGTTGAAATGTATCCAGTTTTTAGAACTACTAAGGAATAATGTTTTTTCTCAATAAATGAGCATAGAGTCTCTGTCTTACATAAGTGTATTGTGGGCATCTTCTTTTTTTTTTCAGCCTTACCAGTGCCATTTTGATGTGTGGAGTCAGCCATGGCTCAACAATACCCAGCTGACCAAAGAGGAGTGCTCCACTCTTGAAAGCGATTGACCTTATTACAGTTTCCTTGCTGTAAAAATAAAAAAGCAAAATGTTAAAATTAAGGTATTTGATGATAAAAGACGTTTTTCAATAAATTTTAAATCCCCTGAATGTGTTTGTGACATGTTTCAAAGTTTGTTGCCGATCTAGTTGTGTGTTTACTTGCCGTTTACGGTAATTGTTTTGGTGCAATTATAATCCAAATAGTTACAGCATCTTATAAATATAAATAATAATGCTTAAGCTGGGAAATGCTTTGTTAATAGGCAAATTTGAATTATTGTAAATGTTTGGTGGGGTTTTTTTCTAGGTCAAAATAAAGAACCTCATAATGGTGAGCGGAAAGAAAATCTTCTTAATTAAATGTGAGAAGAGTGCTTATTTAGCACCTTTTGATCTGACAGATTTAAACTGATTCTAGTTTATATCAGACAGGACCCACGTTGGAAACGTGTTAAAGGGTCCACATTTGCTGTGTGCATCTCTTCTTAGCTTTTCTAGCCCCATAACTAATCTAACAATATAAAAAGAAACCCTCTAAATTGATGACTCTCAATCAAAACTAGACTTTGACAGATTCATCTGAATAACACAAAGACATACAGGGATTACAGAGATCAATGCTGAGGCTCTTGCTACACAGTAAAGGGGTTGCAGCAAAATAAAACAAGAAATTCTGAATTGCAATAGTAATTTACCACACCTCTGCAAAGAGCTATGCATTACATACCTCACATGTTGTCAGAATGTGTCACCATTTTGTTGTATACCTGGTTTTATGTTTTATGCAAAACATAATCTAAGTGTTCCTGCATCATTCTAATCAACCCGATTCCAGACCGTTCCATTATCAATCCTACGAAGAAACAACTGCCTCAGAAGTTGCCTCTATATGCTGCCTAATATTTTCCTATGTTGACCGCCTAACTGCAGCCCTTACAAACTTTAGGGCACTAATCCTTAAACATACATCAGCCAGGATGATTATTCTTATCCATATCCTAACACATGGTGAACACAAGAAAGAAGGTATGAACATAAACGGCCAAAACTGTTTTTTGGTGCATTTCATTCCTATAAATTTTAATTATTTTCAATTTGTGGGGATTTTATATTTAACTACAGTTATTAACAAGATAAATGGGATGACTTGTATTTATCACTGAACTATCTGGCATGGAAAATGTTGTAGGGGAAAACTTACATAATGACGGCATCATTGCTATAGTGAGTTATGAGGATGGCAGAACCATGTTGTTGGGATTTTCGTTCGTTTGCTTGTTTGACATGACAACAACCTGAAATGAAATTTTATAGAACCATAGTCGTGCACCTAAATGACCCAGTTAAAAGTCCAGATAAACATTGAGTTAATCAATTGTTCCACGTTTACCATGCTGTGACCTTTGGGTTATTGATAGCATTTTAGGGAATTCTTTGTCAAAACACTCATTGGAAATCATCAGCATTTTCCAAAAATCTGTCATATCTCTAAAAAATGAGTACAATAAAGGAATTGTTTGTACTCATTATTGGACATTGCTGAAATCATACTTTAGCTTTGTGAATAACTTCTCTCTGTTTGATACCAATGTGCCCATGTGATGGATAAGTGGACGGTGACCTGAAAATGTGTCATGCCTTTGACCCTTTTTACCATTTTGTTTCTTTAAAGCTACAAACCTTGTGGTTTATTATGGTGATTTTATGTAGGCCATGACCACACAGTGCATCATTGAAAAGTGAAAGGAAACAAATATTATTCTGATTCTGTATAAATCAAAATCTGAAAAGTGAGTTGTTCCTTTTTTTTAGTCTTTCTAAGTCAATATCATTTACCACAAAACTATTATACCTATTAACCTTTTTCTGTTTTTAGCTATGTCATTCTCTGCACAGCAAATTTAGATTTGTTTTTTTTTTTTATAAAATCTCTGCGAGTGAAAAACAACTCAAGTTTAGTACATTTTATTCTAGCAATGAGTAAACTGTTGTTGTTTTTTTTAAATTTGGTTGAGCTTTAACCCCTTTAACTAAAATTGGTTCAAGATAAACTAAATGAACTTTTCCTCTCCACTGTCACTACATTCATGCTTGGGGTGAAGGATTGCTGTCAAGTCAATTAGTCCATGCTGGTTTCCTTAGAAAACTGAACAAATCTGACCTAATGATCTGGTGGAAGTCTCTCTTTAAAGTGCCCAGACATGACACATGTTTTGAATAGGTATTATATAAAGAAACTGAATTGAGAGTTAATAAAAAAAATACTGTGAGATTTCAGGAAGGAGGGACGATAGAGAGACCAGGAGGGAAGGAGGCCACTGAAGATGCAACAGCTAAAGAAAGGAGTGAAGATGAGAAAATTATGTTAGTATGTTAAATGACAAGCTTTCAGAGTCAGAGAGGAAACAGAAGAAAATGCAGAGGAAACTGACAAGACGCCACAGAATTAGGGGATCCAGCCTTCCAACTGGACTACCTGAAAGTGGCAGAAAACAGACTGGCAGAAAGAAAATAGGCCACAAATAGCGGATTTACTTTAGCCCCCGCTTTGGTTTTGATGATTTCATTTACGAACATGAAGCGTTTTATAAATGCATATCTTGTTAGTTTCAGGGCCGGCTATTTAGCGCCCTCTGGCGGTAATCTACCTAAACTACTGCTCGCAAATGAGTTGTATTTGTTAACAAATTTGTGAATTAAAAAAAAACACGGAGGGTCTCGTTTAAGTGCTAATTGTCAAATATGATTATGATATTAATATGCACTGCGTGTTTATTCTTTTTCATTATTTTACGTACATTTTTATTTTATATTCAAGTTGTATAGTATGTTGCAATGGAGTCTGTGAAAATCGAAATTCAATTAAAGGTTATACAACAATACTGATAATATACCATTTTTAATAATATTGATGTTTAAATTTGATCGAGTCGAATAATGGTTCACAGTTTGATACTTAAAAGAATTGCAAATTGTCCAACATTCCAGATGGTTAAAAGAGAGGCTGGATCCGGATGGTGATTTATTTGCACAGATTCTAAAGCTGCAATAGAAAGCATTCATTCAGGAGGGAATAATAGGAAATATGTTGTATTAGAAATCAGAGTTTCTTTAGGTTATTTAGGTATGGAATAGATGTTCAGTTCCGGTGGGTTCCAGCACAAGATATATATATATATATATATATATATATATATATATATATATATATATATATATATATATATATATATATATATATATATATATATATATATATATATATATATATATATATAGACCAGATTCCATTTGGGAAAGGTGAAGGTAAATCAATAATTAAAAAGATTGAAACAGAATTTAGGGTTCAAAAATCTGTAATTGTTAAAAGTTAAGGAGAAAGAAGCAGAAGGGAAGATAATATAATTTATACTAGATTAAGAACTGGACACGCCTACTTGACTGAGGTTTTGTTTGTACTAGGGAAGATAAATAATGATATGTATGAGGGCTGAGAAAAAAAATTTTTGGATTATGTTTTGATGGATTGCATTAAATATGCAACTGAAAGAGAGAGGATGAGTAATGTAATTATGGAAAAAGGGAGAGAATGAAGTATTAAAGGAATTTTAGGGACAGATGACAGGGAGGAAATTTTGGTTATTATTAAAGCATTGTTTTTATTTTTACATAACACAAAAATAAAAAATAGAATATAGTAGGTGGAACTATAGAGCTACACACTCATGTACAGTAGGTGGCGGTATGCACATATGAGTTGTTTGCAATCCGCCAATCTGACTTCAATTTATTTATTTTTTGTTTGTTTGTTTGTTTGTTTTTAAGCATATGCACTGATCGATGGCACATTTTAAATTTCGTTGTTCTTGTGACAATGACAATAAAGATAAGTTGAAATTGAAATAAATAGAAATTGACAAAGAGGAAGAAGAAGAGAGGCGGGATTTGTGTCGCAGACAGACAGCCGATAGGCTGCGCGCGCTGTGCGCACTTCCTGTTATGAGTAAATCCTCTTTATAAAACAGCTAAGCCTCTCTGTTGTGCTACGCCGAGTCATACGCAGCCGGAAATAAGTAGAGAAATAGTGTTAATTCACTGTGCTTTCTTCCTTGGTATCGCACTAAAAGATGGCGTGGAAAATGGTGTTGTGTTTCCTTTCAGCTCTTTTTGCTGTGGAGGCCAGTATGTTAGTTGGTGGGTTTAGAGACATAGACGTCAAAGACGAAGGTGTTCAAAATGCGCTGAACTTCGCTGTTGTCCAACACAACAGAGGAACCAACGACATGTACCTTCATCAAGTGGCTGAAGTGGTCAAGGCTCAGGTTCAGGTTGGTTAAATTTAAATTAATATGTGTATGCTTACTGCATACAACCTGTACATAGGAACAGAAAACAGTGAGGCAAAAGTGAAACTTCCAAAGGGCAGCCTGCTGATTTGTTGACGTATGTTCTAACTTGATTTGTGTTAATCTGCTTTTAAGGTGGTTGCAGGGATGAAGTACATCCTAACTGTGAAGATGGAAAAGACTGCCTGCAGAAAGAACGTGGCTATTGAGCAATGTGACACCCAAAGCAGGCCAAGTAATGCCCAGGTAAAAAAAAAAATGCATTGTCAATCAGATCACATTTGCATGTGATCTGATTTGGAAATGTATCTGAACCAAGCCAAAATGATTGTATTACTCATGACCCTGACTGTATTTTGATTTTTCAGCCTTACCAGTGCACCTTCACTGTGTGGAGCCGCCCATGGATGAATGATATCAGGCTGCTGGAGGAGAAATGCTAGAAAGGGGTCTTCTTAGCACCATTAGCACAACCAGCTTCAGTTAACATTTTGATGCGTTTTTCTTTAAGATGAACTAATGTAACCATTTCTGTCTAATTCTTTACCTTATATATCGCTAACCTCTTGTTGAACTCCAGGTTTTTCAAATCTCACTATAGCTTCTTTATGGGAAAAGGCAATAAAGTAACAAAACACTTAGCTGCTCATTA
The DNA here is from genome assembly GCF_016077235.1 of Cyprinodon tularosa. Lineage (NCBI taxonomy): Eukaryota > Metazoa > Chordata > Actinopteri > Cyprinodontiformes > Cyprinodontidae > Cyprinodon > Cyprinodon tularosa. The sequence continues at coordinate 923,623 of NW_024037959.1, forward strand.
ACTTGTAAAGCTTGCACAGTTTAAAAATAAATGTGTTTTTGAACTTTTATATTTGTCTCCATGTGATTATTACGTAATGTTTGTTTAGTTTGGACTGTACAGGTTGTGATGGACAATAAAGAGGTTTCAATGTTATTCATTTCATGTAAGGTCTTCAAATTGTTCTGATTCAAAGTTCCTCTTGACCTTTTGTTGAAAACGTCCATTCAAATAACTCTTCTGCTTCCCAAATTGCTGAGTATTTCTCTAAATATCCAAATACTTTATAAATCACTGGAAAAATAAAATGTTAAGAGTTTACAGTAATCGAGGATGGAGTTGTATACTATACATTATTAGTAACCAGATTCTACTATGATTTAACTTGTGATGGCAGAGATTCATCTGCTCTTAACCAACATATACTCTTCACAGCATTCACCCACCAGACTGAACCATTTGGAGGATAAATCAAGACTTCATCCTGTTTATGCCAAACTCTGAATCTGACATTAAGAGTATATGGAGCAAGAAACTGTTTGCAGTGATATTTTCCAGTGTGCTCTTCTGCCTCTGTAGCCCATCCGCTTCAATATGTTTCTGACATCAGTAACGTTCACACAGCTTGTGCTCAATATATATTTATATTCAATGCTACTTTTTGAGTAGGAATCCCAGTAGATTAGTAATCTCTGAAATATTCAGGACAGATTGTCAACCATGCCACATTCTGGTGACCAGTTCAGTAGGCTGCCCTAAATACATCCAGATGCCACAACATATTGAGTTGTTGCTATGTGACTGATTTGTGTTAAAACCATTGAACAACAACATACCTCAAGTTTATTTATTGACAGTGGTTCTTTTTGTTTTTAACAAATAGCTTTGCTTTGAAAAGTGGCAGACTTTTTTTTTTTACAAATAGAATAATGTATGAAGAAGAGCAAACTTATGACTGTAGATATAAAGTTCTTATATTTGCTTATAGGACAATCAGAATAAAAGGATGGTTATCGGCTTGTGGTTCAATGATAAACTCATGAATCATCGAATACTTGTGGATTTGTTCCTGAAGAGGTTGATATGTGAGGTGTCTCGGTTACGTGTGTAACAGTGCATAGTTGTGAAAATGTTTGAGATGTTTAATCGGTGATAAGCACAGTCTTTCAAAAGTGTTTTATCAAATTATAGCAAAAAACTTTGAGGCAACAATGAAACATGAGTCTGTTCTGCAACTGGTGGACTGCCAGTTCCAACCCCAGCTTCATCTGTCTCAGTTGTGTCCTTAGGCAAAACAAGCCTTCCACTTCATTGATTACTGATGCTGATCAGAGGGCCTGGCAGTGCCTGTGTTTGGCAGCAGCGCTTCTGTCAACTTTACCATACAATTTGTGTCCTTTGTTAGTTGATAAACTACAAATTATAGTTAAATAATTGCAAATTCTGAAGACCAAGACACACACTAAAGTGATAACTTTGGGAGAAATTAAAATAAGAGTAATGTTTTATCCTGAGTAATCACAGTTCCTAAAATAGTCAGAAAAGGGATTCTTCTGACCATTTTCTCCCAGCCCTAAAAAACAATGTATCAATAATCCTGACAGCTTACATCTCATTAACCAAGAGGAACTAATGGGGCTGTTAAATCTCTATTTGTGAACATATTTCTTATGTTTTTGAATTCATCTGAAGAGAAATACGTTATATTTGTATTACTCAAATTTAACAGCAAATCCTTGCAACTAAATGTTTTCAGCTCATTTGACAAGATTCCCAGCTAAACAATTGTTTATGAGACAAATTGAATATGTCATGGACTCCACAGATGAGGCATTTCGTGGGTGAACTGGCATGAATGCCCGTTTGATAAAGTGATTCTGATTTCCTGTAGGGAGCGCTGCAAACATATGTATAAAGGTTTGTATCAAGGAATGAAACCAAACTTAATCTTTTGGTCTATATAGGGCACATAACAAGACAGAGAAGTAGGTGCTGTTGTCCCCAGACACCAAAATCAACCCATATGTCAGAAAATACTAAAGCAGACAAATTTACACCTGATATTCCGATCTCCCCCTTCCTATATCATTCCAAAAGGTTAAAAAAGTAAAAAAAGAAAAAAACACTGGACTTTGTTTTCCAAGTTCAAGGAGTCTGGATTTGCGTTAAGTCCCAAGCTTTATTGAGTAGAGTAATGGCTTAGAAAACATGAACCGAAAAAACAGGTTCACCCTTAGTAATGGGAGTTGTTGAGGTTGTTGTTTGCCTGCAATACCTGATAGTGGCCCATGCCTCTGAAAAGAGAGTCATTAGTGTCATTGTTGGACTGGCTTACCAGGTGAGATGTTTTGGTCCCCTGCATAGCGATGGAGGGAAGGAATCAACTCTATCGCTGTGTTGTAGGTTTTTGAGAGCTGGCACCTGAGTCCTCCCCCTCTGTTTAAGGTTGGTTTATCTCTCTTAACATAAATGGCTTCCTTTACCCCCCTTTCAAATCACCTGTCTTCTTTGTCCAAAATGTGAACATTCAGGTCCTCAAATGAGTGCCCTTGGTCCTTAAGGTGTAGGTGGACAGCAGAGTCTCCTTTCTATTATAAATAGTGGTGAAATACAGTGCTGGCAGTAACATGCTGTGGGAAAGCTTTTCTGCAACTGAGACACGGAAGCTGGGAAGTTGGTGGAAGTTAATCAGGACATGAATGAAGCTAAGCAGCAGGGAATCGTGGGAGAAAACACATTAGAGAGAGACCTGAGACTGGAGCAGATGTTCATCTTCCAGGTGGAGAATTATAGCATCAAATACAGCTGGAGTGTGAACAGAATTGCAAGGTGACAGCCATGTGTTAGAGTTTCTCACAGTCTGGATCAAATTTAAAATGAGACAATTACAGACACCCTCACCTGGACTGTAAACATCACCTCACTGGTCAAAAGGGCACAAAAGCACTTGTATGAGGATGAGGAGAGCCCACCTGCCCCCACCCATCCTCACCACCTTCTACAGAAGCACCATAGGAAGCCTTCTGACCAGCTGTCTCACTGCGTGGTGTGGAGACTGCAGCGCCTCAGACTGGAAGAAGGTAAGAAGAATAGTAAGAACTGCTTAATCTCTTTGCAGGTGATGAAGCAGACTGAATATGTTTTATCTCCACTTTCTTTAATCTTTTCTACTATTTTTTCTCTTTTTCCTTTCAAGCGGAACACTATGGTGATAGCCGTACTGCTCCTCTTGTGAAAGCAAAATCTGTTGAACTCTTTTTTGGCATCAAGACAATTATTCTTATTGCCACATCGCCAGACAGGACACTGTTGAAAAAAAAAAAACAAAAACAAAAAAAAAACAGCAGAGAAGATAATCGGGGCTCCTCTTCCTTCCATAAAAAAATGTCATCCCAGTGCTGCGTGAAAAAACACTAAATCATGTCACAGTCTCTGCATCAAACTGATCATATCAGTATGTCTTTTTGCATTATGTTTCTTTTTCTCCAAATTTTTACATTTTGATCACTGCTGCACTTTAAGAAATGGAAATGTCATGAGAGCTGTACAAAAAAATATATCCTTTTGTATACACTCTGTGTATACAAAATGACAATAAAGTTTGTCATTTTGAAGCAGGCCCTAAATAAATCCAAAGCTTTTATTTTCTTAAGACTAGGCAGGAAGTTGTTTAAGCTCCACCACATTGGACAAATGAACCGACTGTCAATGATTCATAAGTTCCTGCTGTTTTTTGAACCAGTGATCACCTGAAAAACATATGTGGGATCTGGAAATTAGGAAGAAATGAAGGTGTTAAACAAAGAAGAGCTTCAGATGGCTGAAGGAGTCCTGCTCAACCACTTCCCGCGGAGCTTTAAGGTACTTTGTTTTGCATACCATTACTTAACGCCACCTTTATGCTTTAAAACGACTCTAACAACAACAACAACAAAAAACAACAGCTAAAACAGAACTGATTTTTTTATGATTTTTTTTCCTAGGTCTATGGTTTCCTCTACGGGATTAACAGAAACAAGCCGAGCACTTTAGAGGTTGTTGTTGATTCCTGGCCAGATTTTAAAGTGATCCTCCTGCGCCCTGATCCCAAGGTGCGTTACTTTAGTAACTAACAGGGGGGGTTCTAGAGAGGGGCCAACGGGGGCCCCTGTTAACCCTGTTATGGCCCCTGTACTGAAGACATAACAATCAAAGAAATTCTAATGATGATATGCGCTGGAACAGACATGGTTACTGATAGGTCCTTTGGATTTATTCCCTTTTTTTTTTGCTTTACAAATTCTGTTTTACAAATTATTTAAAAACAATAAGGCGATATCTTCAGTGGTAGTGATATGATTTCAAGTTTTCATCTGCTAATTTTTTTTTTTTTTTCAAAACAAATTGCTCAATTTTATACAGCTGAATTTATCAGTTTTTCTTGAGTGCTAATTCATAATTAATTTATCATTAGTTTATAATAAAAAAAAACTATAATTTTAACTTAAATTAAGTCAAAAGCATGTTAAATTCCTAAATTATGAATGAATATTGACCTAATCAGACATTACATTTTAATTAAACCTAACTGAATAGAAATTTCACATCATGCAGCTATCTTAAAATATTTTAATACCTTGCCCTGTTTTTTATTTCATGCTTTTCTGTGCCCCCATGAAAACACGCTGGCCCACTCCTGGCCCTCTTGTACGTTTGGTCTAGAACCGCCACTGCTTTAGTTTATAGGTGGAACTGTAAGAAAATGGGAAATACATTCTAAATGATTTCAACTTTTAAAAAAACTATAGGATCAATAGAACCAAAGTCCAAATAAACAGTTTTGTCATGTATTTATGAGGTACGCGTGTTTATTATTATTATTTGTAGTAGTAGTAGTATTACAATGCAAAATTATGTATTTTAAAATATATTCTAGTATATTACTTTTTTAAATACGTATGGCAATATTTTAATACAAAAATACACATTTATTGTATACAGGAATAAATATATGCATGTATTTTCAAACTTAAATTCATCATATCTTCAATTCTAAATGTTATAAAGTTATTTTACTCCTACTACTCATAAATAACACTCCAAGGCAATCTTCTTATCTATAATATTTTGAGTCCTGCCTGCTGACTGTGATTGGACGTCTTGAAAAGATTAATAAATTCACAATGTAAAATAGGATTATAAGAGAACATTTGTATAATTCTAAACTTTTAACATATATTTAATTTACATTTAACTAATTATATTCCCAATTTGTTCTTTATTTCATAATATAATAAAACATTAAAATAATTACAGATATGTTTGTTTATTAGCTGTAAAAAAAAATTCTTGACTAAGTATTTATGGAGGTGTTTACATTTTGGCCCTTTTCTGTAGAACAAACATTCCCAGGATTTTACGAAAAAGGTTTCCTTCTACAGCAGAGATGAGGAAGTTTTAAGGAAAATGCTGAGAGAAGAAGTGGACTGGAGTGCTTACTTCCTAATTGGAGGTAAGTTTTGTAAAAATTAAGCAAATGTTATTATTTCAGGTCATTTTAGTTTGGTGAGCTTTTAATACACGATGTATTATGACAGTAGGATAATTCAACCAAGGGCACTTACAGTAGAATAGTACAGGGATCAAAATGTATTGCATAATGAAATTAATGCATCCTAAATAAAATAAACCTATTTTTGTGATCGAAATATATCAAAATGATCAAGGTAAAAACTAATTCGAATTGAGAGGAGGTCTTTCATTTTCAACTGGTTCCACAATTGGTTCTCAATTTAATTCAAGCTGGATTTTAGATTAATCTTTTAAGAAAACACATAAATGGTTTAATAAAACCACTTCATTTAAGGTACACCAGACTTTTTTGTCATCTAAATGGTTTTCTTAAAGGGTTTCCCAGCTTTTAGCTCCATCCATCTCCCCCGTAAATTAAGACTAATTTCTCTGTCCCTGCAGAATAAAAGCCTCCCAACTGCATGATGCTGCCACCCCCATGTTCCACCCTAGGGAAGTTTTGATGGGGGTGATGTGCAGATTTTTTTCTGATTAAAAGTTAATTATATGATTGGACTAGAAGACTTTCTTTCACATGTTTTTTGTGTCCCACTGCATGTTTTATGTTGAACTGCAACCAGATACTTAATCATTAAAAACATGTAGGTCATAGAAGGTCAAAAATATGAAAGCAACAATAGAAAAAGTAGACTATTTAATAAGCATAAATTCCCTACTTTAGAAAACAATGCTGTAGAGTTGTTGGTTTTGGTACATTGAAAAAACAGAGAAGTGAGAAACCTAAAAAGGTGAGTTAAGGAAACATAAAACCAGATTTTTTAGGTGTGTAACTCATAGTTGTCCTGTGGACAGATAATTTTATCTGAGCTGTAAAGCTCTGCATCTTCTCAATGTTTTTTGCCCATGATAACTATTGTTTCTGTTTCAGATCAAACCAAAGTAGGCAGCCTTAGGAGCTTTTAATATATGATGCATTCTAAAAAGAGCAAAATGATTAAAAAGCTGAAAAAATTAATTAGAAATAATTGGAAATTTAAATATGTATCATACTGTTTTTAGTAATTTTCTCTATGCTCTATTGCTATTTTGATTTAAAACAAATCGAGAAAAAAAACACATTTAAAGTATTTTTTTTTATTTTTAGGTTTTGATTTTTCTCATTCACTTACTATCAAAGAAGTTTCCTCTGAAAAGAAAGTGAACAACAGAGGCTTTACATCAGTGCACCTTCTTTATCTTTCTGACCTCAGCTGTCTTCTCACACCAGATATTGACAGGTATGTATCAAAAAACTTTTCATTCATTAGTCAATTTATCAAATAAGATTATTTTTTATAATTTCTCTTTTTTTAAACAGCCAACTCAAAACAAGGATTTCATCTCTCAATCTCTCCCACGTTGACAAGGTGAATAAAACCTGGAAGTTTGGCGGGGATGAGAAAGGTTACAGGAACATTAAAAACCTGATTAGCAATTTCCCAACCTGCTGCATTATGGACACTCAGGGTGAGCCAGTGGCTTGGATCTTGGTGTATGATTACTGCGCTTTGGGTATGTTATACACACTTCCGGAACACAGAGGAAAAGGTTATGCCAAGGTTTTGATCAGCACCATGGCCAAGAAGCTCCATGCAGAGGGCTTTCCAGTTTACTGCTTCATAGAGGAAGACAACCTGGTGTCCTACAAGCTCTTCCAAAACATGGGCTTCACTGAGGATGATTCATACAGGGCACTCTGGTTTGAGTTGAACTTTTGATCTGGGAAATGAAAGAAGCAGCAGTTTTTTGACTCCTCTGGGTCAAAATGTCATTAAACTTGAAGAGAAAATTTTATAATTGTAGTTGCTGTTTTACAAATTCATACCTTGAAAGAATGATTTGCATTTGCAGTTACTTACATACAAGTTAAATCAAATCAACTTTTTAAGCTGTTTTTTTTATTTCAATAAATGTTTTTTACTCAAAACTCAGTAAATGAATTAAAATAAGGACAACAGCCACCTTTCAGGCATATCCTTTTTGATTTTTGTGCAATATTCAACAAGCACTTATATTACTTTTTGTAATTATTTAAAATTACATAATGTTTAGTTAAATAATTAAGTAATGTCTTCAGAGTCTTGTTATAGTAAAGAAATTGCATGCACTATGAATATGAATATCTATTATTTTGAAATAATCTGAAAATATATCTATATATATATATATATTTAGTATCACTATCAAAGACACTACATGCTACATTTTTAAGAGTGTCTTCTAAGGATGTGAGTATACTGCAAGTGTTTTTAATCTCTGTCTGCATAATAAATCTGTATTCTAAGCCAGTCCTCACTGTGAAATGTTATTGTGTTTTCTTATTACAATAAAGATCCTTGATTCCATGTACATACTACATTTTTTATCTAGCTGTATATAGCTGTGTATATATTTATCTTTTAAGGGTAAGTTTTTAGTCATGTTTTTCTTCTAAGAATGTTTTTTTTGTTTTCTAAAATCCTTTAAATGTTTTTTTCTGAATACAATGTGTCTTTTAAACCAGAAATCTGTTAATTTTTTTTAACTTTTTTTCAGTCAGAATTCTGACTTTTTTCTCAGAATTCTGACTTTATTCTCAGAATACTGACTTTAATCTCAGAATTCCGTCTTTTTTCTCAGAATTCTGACTTTAATCTCAGTTTACTGACTTTGATCTCAGAATTCTGACTTTTTTCTCAGATTTCTAACTTTAATCTCAGAATATTTACTTTAATCTCATAATTCTGACTTTTTTCCTCATAATTCTGACTTTAATCTCAGAATACTGACTTTAATCTCAAAATTCTGACTTTAATCTCAGAATTCTGACTTTTTTCTCAAAATTCTGACTTTAATCTCAGAATTCTTACTTTTTCTCAGAATTCTGACTTTAATCTCAGAATACTGACTTTTTCCTCAGAATTTTGACTTTAATCTCAGAATACTGACTTTAATCTTAGAATACTAACTTTAATCTAAAAATTCTGACTTTTTTTCTCAGAATTCTGACTTTAATCTTAGAATACTAACTTTAATCTCAAAATTCTGACTTTTTTTTTTAGAATTCTGACTTTAATCTCAGAATTATGAATTTTTTCTCAAAATTTCTGACTTTAATCTCAGAATTCTGACTTTTTTCCCATATTAAACTGAAATAAAATTTAAGAATCAGTTAACTTTTTTATCTTTTTCAGTGGCCCCAATCCTCACTTTATAGCTAACATTATCTTTATATATATATATATATATATATATATATATATATATATATATATATATATATATATATATATATATATATATATATATCTTTACCATAAATCTAAATCTTCTCCTATTGAAATTCTTATTGTGTTGTATTAAGAATTAAGTTTTCCATGCTATATTATTGTTTCATAACTTTCATGTTTCCATTTCTGCCTGGAAATAATTTCTCTCGAAAGTGCGAACAGAGGCGAAAAAAAGCCCCGCCCATTTTCCCTGGAGAGACGCTTTTCCTTCACATCCAGCATTTATCATGGAGCTGAATGAAGAACAACAGAAAGCTGCAGAGTTTGAACTGCGTCGCTGTCTGCCTCGATCATTAAAGGTCCGTTTGCTACAATTATGGTCACCACGTGGATTTATTTAACGAACATGCCTACACTTTGCAACCCACCTATTTCTGTTACCAGTCTTTGGATTAAAGCTGTGCGCCTTATTTTATTTCAACAGATTTATGGTTTCTTGGTCCTCAGAAACAGAGTGAAATCAGATCCATACGTTGTTTTAGTGGACAGATGGCCAGGGTTCAGTGTAATTATCTGCAAACCCAAGTATGAACAGGTAATAATAGTTTGAATAACTCCATGCAGACATTATTTCTGTGTTCCAGGACATAAAGTTCTGCACATCTGCCTTTGTTTCAGAAAAGTGATCTATTCAAAGACACAATGGTTTTTGCAAAGGATGAAGTCCTTCTCATGGAAACGATAAGGAAAACCTCTGTAATTGACTGGAGCAGGTATCTTTGTCTTGGTAAGAACGTATTTATCTTTATGGTTTAAACTAAATCCTCCAGTTTGTGATCCGATTAACTCATTTTACTCCACGACTTCAAGTTAAAATGTTGCTTTAGACTTTATTGAGTCCAAAGTCCCCTTTCAGTTATTCACAGATATGAAGACAGCATCTGCATGGATCACAAAGTCTTTATGCAGTACTACACCTTAACTGTAAGAAACTTATTTTCTTATCAGTCTTCAAGAAGCCTTTTCATATTTACATTGTTAAAATGCTCCACTTGTACATAGTATAGAAACAGTGCACCTGCAGGGACTGATGATTTAAATGAATCAACTGTGCTGTATTAAAAAAAAAACAGAACCAGATGCTTCTTCCTTATTTCTCCTAATTTGCACAAATTCTCTTTTTCTGTTTTATTGACAAGCAATAAAGTCAGAGTAAAAATATGCTTCCTTATTTATAATAGAGTGCCTTGCAAAATTATTCATACCCTATCACATATTATAATCCTTAGGAAAACGGCTTATTGTTGGACCTGTCTCCACCAGCTCTGTATATCTCGAAACAAATATCTGACCAATATTTGATTTCTTATGGCAATTAACGGCCCTTCAATTTTTCCCTGACCTGTCTGAATTCACACATCTCTCTAACAAACCAAGGTCTTTGCAGTGCAATACACCCAGATGGGCTCTGTTAACTGATTAGATTACTAAAGATAGCAATTGCACTTTAAGTATCCAGCATCATGTACAAATTCACACCTCAATCTTCATCTTATTCATAAAATACCCTGCATGTGTTCTTTTTGTACTTTTTTCTGTCAATATAATATTCCAGTAAAAACCATTGACATTTGTGTTTGAAAGGTGACAAACCATGCAATCCACTGCAGACAGATGTTATATTAATCTTATTTATGGAAAAAATGCACACCAGGTTTTACTCGAGCTGTGATTGCTTGTGTTATAGGGATCAGTCTTCCACACATGGAAATCATTAAAACAGCTGCATCAGAAAGGAATGTTCCCAGCTACAAACTGTCCATTTGTCACATGATGATCCTGGACGATGCATCCAAGCTACCCGCTATAGACTGGTACAACCAACTTTACAAAACACAAAAACAATGTATATAAAGTTATTAAAATAATGTCTTATTAACATAACAGAAACCTCTCTGAAATGTTTTTCTGTCTTTTGTGCATCAGCTCAGGGATCAGCATCGACTCCCTGGATGAATCCCACATCGACTTGGTGAATCAGACATGGAAGTTTTCAAAGAACCAAGAGGCTGTTAGGATGATCCGCAACATGGTTACAAACTTCCCGTCCTGCTGTGTGATGGATGCCGAAGGAAAGCCTGTGTCCTGGATGTTGACCTATGTGTCCTGTGCCCTTGGAATGCTGTATACTTTGCCGGAGCACAGAGGGAAAGGCTACGCTAAAGTCCTGATTAGCAGCATGGCTAAGAAACTCATTGGTCAGGGATACCCGGTGTTCTGCTTCATAGAGGAGGAGAACAAAGTCTCCTACAAGCTCTTCAAAAGCATGGGCTTCTCAGAGGACCCCTCCTATAGAGAAGCGTGGTTTGGATTCAATCATTTATAAATGCTTCCATACAAGAACATCAACTTATATATTAGTTGAAACATTAAAAAAAAAATCATAATTACAAGGTGTGAGCACGTTATTTGCATTTGTTTCAAAAACAATAAGAGCTGAGAATAAATAGAAAAAACATTTCTAATTTTTTAGTTTCTATTTCAGGCTTCAGTTATCAAGCTGGAACTTTGTCAGTGCAGATCTCTTGACACGTCTCACTTTTCAGGAGATGGACTTGATGAAGCACTTGATCTGAAAAAGAAAATGTGTATATATTACACTAGAAAAAATGAGATAAAGGAAAAACTATTACTTAATTATGAATTTATCGCTCAGCGTTTGGACTTAATGCCTTTTACAGTAGAATGATCAGACTTTTTTCCTCCCAGGAACCAAGAGGTGGACATTGAACAACAATCAATAAATTCAAAACCAAAGATTAGAGCAGATAATCCCTATCAAAGACACCTTTAATCCCTGTATTAGACCTCAAAGCATTAGTACAATCAAAGATGCTCAAAGCTTTTGTGGCTACTCTTTCCTTTTTTTTATGCCCTTATGGTGCCCCAATAGCTTCATATTAAATATCCATTGGTGAGACAACAGGCTGGTCAGTGGTGCAGTGAGTAGCACTACTGCCTAGGTTCGATTCCCAGCCCGGGGTCTTTCTGCATGTAGTTTGCATGCGTGGGTTCTCTCCAGATTCTCCAGCTTCCTCCCACAGTCCAAAAACATGACTTAATTTAAGTTAATTGGCTTATCTAAATTCTCCTTAGATATGAGTGTGTGCGTGAATGATTGTTTGTCTCCGTCTTGCCCTGTGAAGGACTGGTGACCTGTCAAGGGTGTACCCCACCTCTCGCCCATAGACAGCTGGAGATAGGCACCAGCACCCCTGGTGAACCCGCTTGGGATAAGCATGACAGAAAGTGGACGGATGGATGGATAGTCAGACAACAGATGGGCAAAAAAAAAAATTATTTTTACAATAAATATTTTGGTTTAGACTAAGAAATTACCTTTATTTTCAATATATTTCTTCATGTGTCTTTAAACTAAATGGCCACCTGACATTTCCCGGTAAGCCTTCTGTCTAACCTTTAGACATCCCCTGTTTGTAATAGAACAGCACTTTGTCCTTTACTAGAACATTTCACAAGGTTCTTATTGAGACAATGTGATCTTTGACCAATACTGTGTTGATTCTCTATAGAATATGAGTCAACCATTCTCACCCAACAGGATTTGTTTAGGATTTAATCCTGTGGTCTAAAATAGCTATGAAACAGGGTTCACTCTGTATATAGTCGAACATTTCTATGTTGGTTTGGTCACATGTTTTGGATCCTTTTCCTGCTCAAATATCCCTGGATCATCACTTTGCAGTGGTGTTCAGAAAAACAAAGTCATCAATATTAGTATTAAATATGCCAGAAAAACTATGCAAACAGTGCCATAGGTCGTTCCCACATATTTGTCCTTGATTCTTGTTCCTGACAAACAGGAACAAGACTCTGGTGTAAAAACAGCTTTAAACTGATTCAGCAAGGACACCGATGGCTTTTAAAAGTGTTTCTTTGAAAGAAAAACAGGGCCACAGCATCACAGATTGCTCCCATGCATGAATAGACATGAGGTTCCTCTTTAATATTCCCTCTAATTTTTCATATGCCCAGGCATACACACAAGCCCCTGAGTACTCTGCTCACTGTGAGAACATCTGATATGCACGCTGTATCCACACACCAATAATAAATTTGTTATAAACCCATGATCATAACAAGTTGCACTGTTAATTAAAAGAATATGTGATTACAGCAGCAGTTTGAATTGGTTTACTTTTAATTTAAGTGATTTGGCACAATTAAAATGAAAGAAACAAAATTGTTGCGCTTTTTCCACATGTCATCCTCACTTCTCCAATGGTTGTCCAAATATGCTACTTCATGACAATTTCTGGATGCTGTAGATATTCATTAAACTAAATATTCTTTCACATTCAGCACTGGATGATTGAAATGTAGCACAAATATCCACAAGTAGTGAGATCTCCTTGAAGTCCTCACATCAAGCTCAGCAGCCACTAGAATGTACTGATTTACCACTGTTTACTTTTTTGCTTCATTATGTACTTGAATTTAGCTGAACAAAAGTGACATGGAGCAGATGCATCTTAAACGGATATCAGGGCTGTTACAAATTGGTGAGAGTTTCATTGTTCTGGCCTCCACATATTCTACTTCCTGTTGGGTTCTTTATTTAGGTGCATTTAGCTCTTTTAAGCACTGAATAATGACATTTACTGATCTTTTCTTAAGGGACACTCATATCTTTTTAAACATGTTCATCCAAATACAACTCTTAAATGTATTAAAATGTATTAATAAAGCTCATTTGATAGTGATATTTGAAACTGGCATGGAAGATTAGATCATGTGCCAGAACAGCTGATTTTAGTAAAGCTGGCTGGCACATGCAGCATGACCTGAGGTCATTTGTGATCATGATTATAAAGACAAGATGATCTAAGACCTCATAAACAGGTAGTTGTTTTTCATATTTTCATTGTTGGTTTTAAGTTAAAAATGATACATAAAAAATCTTATTGGCCTAATTGATTTACAGCTTGTTTTGAATTTTATTTTTTGTGCTACATGGATTTTCTTATGCACTGAAAATGTGCTAGCAGTGCACAATTGTGCAAGCGTGCAACGACATTTGTTCTGTTTTTCGCCACACTAAACATGTTTGATGCTGAAAAAGATCAGCTAAATCCCATAAAACCTTATCAGTTTTAAGTGCATTTTCTACTAGGATTTAGCAAATTCAACACCAGTTTGATAGTGATTGTAGGAAAAAATAAAAAACATTTTTTCCCCCTGGCATCACACCCAAACTACATATATTTAAAGTTCATCAGGGCTCCAAATTAGGACACACTTTGTTAATAATAATTGTGAAAAGAGCAGAATAGAAGTGGAAAACTGAATTTAAAATATTCTACCTGGGTTACATAAAGACATAAATTTGTAAGAACTGTGAAGTGTAGAAAAGATAAAAAAATTTTAACGGAACAAGAGAAATGCTCACTTTGTCATCGTGACAGTATTTTTTATGTAATTCCTCAGGGTCTGTCTGGTAGTTTGTCACTTTTCTGGTCTGTTCTCTAATAGTGAGCCATGGAGATTGCAAAATGGCGCCATGGATGACATCCATTGTGCTTCCCTTTCTTGCTTTTTATGAGATTTAAAATGTCTTCATTGAGAGAAAACTGAAACCAAAAGCAAATTTATGGTTCAGTGCACTAAGGTGAGAATTAACGCACATTCTGTATCTGCTTTAACTTTCACCAGTGAGATTAATTTAAAAAGGGATTGCAGGGAATATCCAAAATTGTGTAACCAGATTTTTAAATCTATTTTATTTCTCGAAATGGGATTTATGGAAACAGGCTCAAATTAGAAGTAATTTTTATTTCTTATTTAAATGTCACATTGAAGCGGTGTGCACATTCACATTCAATTCAGCTTGCCTCTTTAAGAATATGCACGCTGATCAGACTGTCAATCAGCCTAAACCTCCCTTCTCATTTCGATCCTGCCGCATCGGTAATCAGTTTTCTGACCGATATGTTAACATCACACATTTTTAGTCTGATCAACCATTTATTCTGGCAAAGAAAATGTTAAAAAAAAAATAATAATAAAAAAAAAAAAATAAATAAATAAAAATCATTGCTACCTGGGTTCACTGAAATCTTCAAGACGTAATAACCATGTTTTCCAGTACTCTGACATCAGCTCTGCGTTTACCTGGTGAGCATGAGCCGGTGTGCCATCTTTGTAGGCAACAACTATAAGCCCATTTTCAACCTGCAGTGACAAGAAAATAAAAACTGTTTTTTTTTTTTTTAAAGGACTCACAATTCAGAGAAAATAATGGGTATTTTACTACATCGATCACCTGGTATTTGTAGTTGTCATCACTGTTCAGAGCCCCAGCATATGCTGCTATTTGAAGAGGGTTGTCATAGGTGTTGCTGAGGAATGGTTTGGGTTTTTCCGAAGTTTTCCAATCTATAACACACAACACACCCCTGTGGAAAGGAGAATATTATGAGAGACATGAAGGTTAGACGAAAAAGTGAAAAAGTCAGTTTCAGAAGAGTTTTACTTGTAGCGAGCAACACAGTCCACAATTCCCAAGTAATTCAGGGCACTGTGCTGCGCAGTGCTTTCAATGGCCCTCACTGCTCTTACGTCCTCTAATACGTGAGAGATGCTTTGGACGTATCCTTGTACTTCAGGAGGAAACTCTGATGTCTCCAAGAGATTCCCACTTTTCCATCTTTCGGCAGAGGTCAGAATGCCCTCCAGAGCCGCATGGAAATCTTTCCCTTGTTTGAAAAGATCTGGGAAAAAGACATGAAATTAGTTTCCAGTGCATTACACTCATTTGATTAGTAGTATTATTATTAAAGGATACACTGGTGACTAGGGCAGTATAACCATCGTTTCATAAGATTTTAGTGTTTATCTAATTATTAAATGCTTTCTAGATATAATGCTTTTAGCAGTAGCTGGGTTTCAGCTAGTGATGGATCCAGCTAGACTAATGCATCTGCGCATGAGTCATGCTCTTAAAGTGAGCATTGTTTCATGACAATGTGTCATGTGTCAAACACAGGGGCCGTTTCCAACCTACGCACTAAACTATGTTTATAAGCTGAGCTCATCTGACAATGAGATCCATCTAGCTAAACAAATCTCTGATCTTTTGCGGTTTATTATCAAATCGGTCAGGAAATATAGAGCAGCTTCAATGCAAATGAAAAGTTTCAGGCGTGAGGGACTATGTTTATCTTATATTTGTTTTACGTTTTTTGTTATGTCCAGGGGCGGAGCTAGTTGGGGGGGCAGGGGTGGCCATAGCCACCCTTAGCCAATCAATGTCAACCCCAACCATTTTTTTTTTACCTCTAATACAGATGGTGGCAGCAGTAATACTCTCAAGTAGAATATTGATTTTCATTTTTCATGTATTACTTACTATTTTTTCATGTATTCATAACTTCTTGACAACAAAAACACTGTGGTTAATTATGCACATCAATATAGTAACATTAAAGATGATAAGTACAGAATTCATGCTCTTTTCAGAACTAAATTTGTGTTATATGAGGTCAGGAGAAGATCGTGTGCCTCTGCAAGTCATCTAGGAGTCTTTTATAAATTACTATTTTAATAAAAACATATTAAATAATCAATTTATGTAAATATTAGTACTTGTAAATATCAATATTATGCAGAATGTTGATAAAAGTAGGTAAGTAATGAAAAATGAAAAGATTCTCCCCAAAACTCAAACCTGAAAGAATTTTATTCACTATACCTTTTATCCAAAAAGCACGGATGTTTAAATATATGCTTTTAACAGTTAGAAAAGGCTTTAGGAAAGTATAGTCTTTGGCATGACCGGTCAATGTACATTGGTTATTGCCTGGCCACCCTTATAAAAACTTTCTGGCTACGCCTCTGGTTATGTCATCCGGTTCCTCTTAGTTATCACTCTAGTTATCTGGATTTAAATTAAATTCAAACTGACTATAAGTTTACCGTATTTACTGTATTTAAATTTTTTTTTTTTTTTATTCTAGTCCACAAGCACCCAAGGTCATCAAAGTATCAACACAGTATTAATACAGTTTGGCAATAAAAAATGTGTCTGGATGCCTCATTAACCATCACTAGTGTCAGATTAGAAAAACAATGTTAATGTATTATTCTCTGGTCATGTTTTTTTTTTTTTTTTTTTGGCCAAAAATATTTCAAAACACATGCATTTCTCTTTCTACCATAGAACAAGTGTTTGGATCTCTGTCCACCCATTAAAAGAACCTTACTCTGGCTGTATGCCTTGAAGCCTTCCTCCCCAAGCTCAGCGATCATCCTCCTCTTCCATCTCTCCAGGTAGAAGCTCTGCTCTGAAGAAAGGGTCTGCTGAAGAATGCGAGTCACACTCGGGACAAACGGTCTCCCCTGTCCCCGATTTAACATAATCCGGGTTGGTGGTCCGGTCTCTGGATCCTCAGTTTCTAGAGCTCGTTCAGAGTTTAAGAGAGAATAGAGTATTTTCGGTACCCTGGGTTCATTCCGTGAAGGCATCTGCGCTTTGACAACCGGTCCATACATCTGATCGTCTTCAGCCTGAAGGCTTTCTGGGGTCTGAGAGCTGACCCGGGAGGACATGACGGATTTTACAAGAGAGGAATAGCGCTCACTGTCCACAGAGCTGTAGGGACTGTTTTTCCTGGGGGATGTGAGGCGGTGAACAACGGAGAATTGACACACAGTGAGGGAGGTGCGTTCAGGGACCATGACGCCTCCACAGAACAAAACGCGGCTCAAAACGAACATTCTTGCGGTTTCAACACAACGGAAGCACAGAACGATGAAACGCGTAACTGGTAGTTTCGCGTTTTAAAGCAAAGTTTAGCACTGTTTTGTTTTGGGCACTTGTCTCGACATGTTCCAGCTACCGCCCATGTAAACAGTCGCGTTTCTAAACGACGCGCCTGAAGCTGGAACTGAAACTGGTAGACGGGAAGTGAAGTTTCTGGAGTGGCTTCATGACAGCAAAGAGATACAGAAATAAACTACATTACCCAACTTGGAAGGGTGTAACCTTGAAACACGTCCCACTAGATGAATGGAGACCCGTGACTTCGTTCCTCAGCATAGATACTTATTGTCAAATTATAGCCTGCTTATTAAAGGAATAGTACACCCAAAACATGATTAGCCTTCATTTTCTACTCACCTCCATGCTGAACAACACTCTGGAGTACTTTTTTGATATCTCAAATGCAT
This sequence comes from Cyprinodon tularosa, assembly GCF_016077235.1. Taxonomy (NCBI): domain Eukaryota; kingdom Metazoa; phylum Chordata; class Actinopteri; order Cyprinodontiformes; family Cyprinodontidae; genus Cyprinodon; species Cyprinodon tularosa. The sequence continues at coordinate 941,610 of NW_024037959.1, forward strand.
CTGGAGATCTGGGAGGCTTCTTGCTGTCTGCTGACATTCAAATAATGGAGGTCCATGGCGCCCGAGACAGAAAGGTCCATAAAAGTCCACAAAAACGTGTCAATATTCCTCCATACTGCTCGTCCAATGTAATCCAAGTGTCCTGAGTGGGTAGCATCCAGAATTTACTCGAAAAGAAGTAATTTAGAATGTTTTTAGAGCATAAACAGTAGTGTATAGGATTTCCTAATAGCGCCCCCATGCGCGCTCACGATTCTACGGAAGCCGGCAGACCAAACCGGAAGGAAGTGCGCATTCAGCGTCTGGTCTGCCGATAATGCAAGCGTAGAAGAAGAAATGTGCTGTTTACCTGTGCAAAGAAAGAAACAACGAAAGAAAAATGTCTGAGGACTTCAGTGTTGAGGAAGAGCATGAGTTCTTTGCCGAGCTGAATGCGCTGGTTTGGTCTGCCGGCTTCCGTAGAATCGTGAGCGCGCATGGGGGCGCTATTAGGAAATCCTATACACTACTGTTTAGGCTCTAAAACGTTCTAAATGACTTCGTTTCGAGTAAATTCTGGATGCTACCCACTCAGGACACTTGGATTACATTGGACGAGCAGTATGGAGGAATATTGACAAGTTTTTGTGGACTTTTGTGGACCTTTCTGTCTCGGGCGCCATAGACCTCCATTATTTGAATGTCAGCAGACAGCAAGAAGTCTCCCAGATCTCCAGATGCATTTGAGATATCAAAAAAGTACTCCAGAGTGTTGTTCAGCATGGAGGTGAGTAGAAAATGAAGGCTAATCATGTTTTGGGTGTACTATTCCTTTAATATAATAATTAATAATAATAATAATAATAATAATAATAATAATAATAATAATAATAATAATAATAATAATAATAATTATTATTATTATTTTACTTTTTTGCCTTTATCTAACCAGATAGAACTCATTAAAATCAAGATCTGTCTTAATTTGTGTCTTAAAGTGTTTCACAAGGGTAACTCAAACAAGAAAGTTAAACAAAGTTTCAAAACATAAATTGTGAACCCTTTGACAATTTAAAATGGTTAAGTTATATTTACAGCAAAAACATAAATATAATAATTTTATATAATTTAATATATGAAACACGGGCACTTTTGATAAAAGAGAGCAGAACTTTTTACAAAAATAAACATTGATATTTATGATTGAATATTCTTGATTAATATTTAATATGACATTTTATGCAAGTTCCAATAACTATGATAATTTAGATAAACTAATGATAACTTGGAGAAATTCTGAAATCCATTAAAGCACCAATTCTGATATATGTATTTAAAATGTATTTATTTTGTAGCTCGAAAATATATACTTTGATTCACCCATAAGGTAATTGAACTGTAGAATGGAAATGTTGGCAGTATAGCTTTCACAAACAAGTTTTAAATGTGATTTTTAAATGTGTGTATAGTTATTTGGATGTTTTTTTTTTATGCAGTATCCATCAGATTAATCTTTTAATTATTTAGTTATTTGTGATTTATTTCAATGTAAAGCTTTTGCAAGAGTTTTATCATAAAAAAGAACACTTACAAAAACTATGTCGGTGTCTACAGGTGTAATGTTTACACGCTTCCTTGAGAAATTATGCTCTATGCATTTTTCTAGGTCATTATCGTTACTGGTTTAAGAAAGTTTTCAAATTTTTATGTGGATAAAAAAAACGTTGTATTGACCATGGATTTGATTGATTAAAATTCATCCAATAGCGTCGTTAGTGAAACAATTTCTGACCAATCACATCGAAGTAAGGTGGGGTTTAAATCTTCATCATCGGGATTGGGGCGGAGCAACAGTTTGACAGCCTGTTAGATAGCTAACAGCCACCGAAAAGACGGCTTCCTGCATCTAGTTTGATTTAGTTTGACCTTCTATTTTCCTGGGGGTTTCTTTGTTTTGTTAATTAGCTTGCTATCATGACGTCCATAGATGACAGTAACAAGGAAAAGGTACAGTAACTCCGTATTGCTGTGTAATTTGAGACTGTGTTACGCTTCTTTTTAGCAAAGTTGTTGACTGGTTTCTGTTAGCCTTTGGCTAAAATTGCTCAACGGTATATCGATAGCCTGATCAATGAGTTACATTTAAAAAAAGTGATGTCTATAAGTTTTAATGATCGTTTGCTTTTGAGTTCTCGCTGAATTAAGGTGTTGGAGTTGAAAAGTTACCTCTTCTTTTTTTCTTGTTATCACCGATTAGCGGTAAAGTAGCGAGAATCAAACGCTATTTTTTTTTTTAACTATTAATTCAAAAAAAGTAATCTGTGTAGGACAGGTCATACTGTAGGCTAATCTCTTTCTTCATTAATCTGTTACATATCTTCTAACTTGAGTTTTATCGGAAAGGTTTAACTGTTTTCCTCAGAAATAAATGGTAAGAGTAAGCTACAGGAGAAGTTATTTTGTATTCTTTTGGGAAAAAAAGTTAAATCAAACACTTAATGTTAATCATTTGTGTAAGGTTTTCTAATGATTAAGGAGTTGACTTGATTTCAGCAGTGTTTGCACAAAATGGGTGTGGGGCCTAGCTTCTAAGCTCCTCCAGGCTCTTCCTGCATACTACAAGGATGAAGTACAGGTGCTGGTCATAAAATTAGAATATCATGAAAAAGTAGATTGATTTCAGTAATTCCATTTAAAAAGTGAAACTTGTATATTATATTCATACATTACATACAAACTCATATATTTCAGATGTTTATTTTGTTTAATTTTGATGATTACAAATGACAACAAATGAAAATCTCAAATTCATCATATCAGAAAATTAGAATATTACTGAAGACCAATAAAAACAAAGGATTTATAGAAATGTTGGCCAACTGAAAAGTATGAACATGAAAAGTATGAGCATGTACAGCACTCAGTATTTAGTTGGGCCTCCTTTGGCCTGTATTACTGCAGCAATGCGGCGTGGCATGGAGTCGATCAGTCTGTGGCACTGCTCAGGTGTTATGATAGCCCAGGTTGCTCTAATAGTGGCTTTTAGCTCTTCTGAATTGTTGGGTCTGGTGTATTGCATCTTCTTCTTCACAATACCCCATAGATTTTCTATGGGGTTAAGGTCAGGAGAGTTTGCTGGCCAATTAAGAACAGGGACACCATGGTCCTTCAACCAGGTACTGGTAGCTTTGGCACTGTGTGCAGGTGCCAAGTCCTGTTGGAAAATGAAATCTGCATCTCCAAAAAGTTGGTCAGCTGCAGGAAGCATGAAGTGCTCTAAAACTTCCTGGTATGTGGCTGCGTTGACCCTGGACCTCAGAAAACACAATGGACCAACACCAGCAGATGACATGGCACCCCAAACCATCACTGACTGTGGAAACTTTACACTGGACTTCAAGCAACGTGGATGAAGTGCCTCTCTTCTTTTCCTCCAGACTCTGGGACCTTGATTTCCAAAGGAAATGCAAAATTTACTTTCATCAGAGAACATGACTTTGGACCACTCACCAGCAGTCCAGTCCTGTTTCTCTTTAGCCCAGGCAAGACGCTTCTGACGCTGTCTGTGGTTCAAGAGTGGCTTGACACAAGGAATGCGACAGCAGAAACCCATGTCTTTCATACGTCTGTGTGTGGTGGTTCTTGAAGCACTCACTCCAGCTGCAGTCCACTCTTTGTGAATCTCCCCCACATTTTTGAATGGGTTTTGTTTCACAATTCTCTCCAGGGTGCGGTTATCTCTCTTGCTTGTACACTTTTTTCGACCACATCTTTTCCTTCCCTTCGCTTCTCTATTAATGTGCTTGGACACTGAGCTCTGTGAACAGCCAGCCTCTTTAGCGATGACCTTTTGTGTCTTGCCCTCCTTGTGCAAGGTGTCGATGGTCGTCTTTTGGACAACTGTCAAGTCAGCAGTCTTCCCCATGATTGTGTAGCCTATAGAACTAGACTGAAAGACCATTTAAAGGCTTTTGCAGGTGGTTTGAGTTAATTAGCTGATTAGAGTGTGGCACCAGGGGCCATCAATTTTGAACCTTTTCACAATATTCTAATTTTCTGATATGATGAATTTGAGATTTTCATTTGTTGTCATTTGTAATAATCAAAATTAAACAAAATAAACATCTGAAATATATGAGTTTGTATGTAATGTATGAATATAATATACAAGTTTCACTTTTTAAATGGAATTACTGAAATCAATCTACTTTTTCATGATATTCTAATTTTATGACCAGCACCTGTATTATAAATGTTACACTTTAATTCAACTCTTATGGTCGTAGCTGGACTAGTGAAGGGTCTGGAAATCCTCTTCAGAAATTAAACTATAACATGTCTTACTCTAAATGAGATTAGAAATAATAATCCTACCATACAGTAGATGTAAGCTGCTATTATTGTTGCTTTTATTGCCTTTGTAGCCTTGTTTAGTTTGCTTATGCTCATATACTATACATGGTGTGATAGATTATTTAGTGGGTCTGAAGACTCAGAGTCTTTTGAACCAGTAGGTTGTTGTTCTCTGGTTTATATTCTGTTTTGGGATTTAACTTCTAAAGCAAGAGTGGAATGGGACGGTGGGAAAAGGCTTTAGGTTTGCAACACTAGTCTCTGTAAACAGTAATCCACTGAGCATTTTGTCTATTGTTTGGCTTTTAAACACAGCTGACTGAGGATTTGGAGGGATGCATTAACTAAATAATGCGCTACTGATACTTTCATATTTGAAATTTACAAATGCATCTCAACAAATGCAAATAGTGAGAAGGCTTGAATTAAGTTTTCATGAAGTCAAATTTGAGTTTCTTAGAGATGTAGAACTAGTCCAGTCTGAAGGCAACTTTCTAATTCAGAAATGTAATTCTCTATGTAAGTTTTAGGAAAACTTGATAGTTGTGCACCAGACATTTGTTGGCTCTCTGCAATGATGGTAAGACACAAAAGGTCATGGCCAACGTAGCTGACTGTTCAGAGCGTTTAATAAAGGGTTGAGTGGAAGGAAAACAGCACTGAAGGATTCAATGGGGATAACGTAGCCCTAAGAAGAGTTTGAAACGCATGTTCTTGAAGTGTGAAATTCATTATTTGAAGCAACACGTGAAATAAATGAATAAATAAAATAAAAAAAAGTAAAAAAATTATACCTAATGATTAAAAGAACTGGGCTGTTTATTTGTTGTCCAAAGTCCTCCGCTTAAAAGGAAAGTAAATTTAGGATTCCATTTAAAAACAAAGGCCCTAGTGGCACAGAACTTCAGTTTTTTTCGTGTTTAGTGGGAAGATTTTCCGCCCACCAGACCCATTAATGAAGACAAGCTAGGGGTGCCATTAAAGCAGCTTGGGGTTCCTTAACACCACAGCAGAGGCAGATGCTAATCGTCTCCCTGATACTCTTTATGGTGCACAAAATTCTGCAACCAAATATTACCTACTTATTACATACTTACTTTTCAGCAGTTGGATATTTCTCTATGAAAATATATTTCTATCAGTTCTTCATTTTCCTCCAAACTGAATTGCGGGTATCTGTTGTAAGCAATAATCATCAAAACTAACAGAAATTAACCTGTTAATATTAGACACATTTGTGTGCTTTGGATGTTAATGTGTCTCAGACTACTAAGTTATGTTCATTTTTCATCAGCTGCGCTCTGTGTCTGTGGACTTGAACAATGATGCCTCGCTTGTCATTGATATTCCTGATGCTCTATGTGAAAGGGATAAAGTCAAGTTCACAGTCCATACAAAGGTAAAAAAAAGGAAATGCCAATAAAAAAAAAAATCTGATTTCCATAAATGTCCCCTTTTGACATTATTTTCTAACGCTGAACATTATCTATTTTCCCAGACGACCTTGAGCTCCTTCCAGAAACCAGAATCCTCTGTTCCCCGGCAGCATGAAGATTTTATCTGGCTGCATGACACTCTGGTTGAAACCGAGGACTATGCTGGTCTAATCGTGAGTTTGACTGACAGAGATAAAAGCTACTCCATAATGTTTTCCTGCATGTACTACAAAATATGCAAATCTTTTGCATGAAAATTATGAAAGATTTAGGGTTATTTTTTTAATCCACTTTAAACCTTTTTATGCTCTTATTTCTCAATTATTTCTAGATCCCTCCAGCTCCCCCGAAGCCAGATTTTGAGAGCCCAAGGGAGAAGATGCACAAACTGGGGGAAGGCGAAGCCACAATGACTAAAGAGGAGTACACTAAAATGAAGCAAGAGCTGGAGGCGTGAGTTTACCATTCAACACAAGATTAAAAAATATCAATTCTTTTAATGACATGTAGCCAAAAGGCATGAACACATATTTTTGCTATTTATCTTCCAGTGAATATCTGGCTGTATTTAAGAAAACCGTTCAAGTGCACGAAGTCTTCTTGCAGAGATTGTCTTCGCACCCCGTTTTAAGCAAGGACAGAAACTTCCAGATTTTCTTGCAGTATGACCAGGATGTGAGTTTCTCTTAATGCTGACTTCCTTTTCCGAGCTGTCAGTTGGGAAGAAAGGAAGATGAGTTTAGTAGAGGCTTGTGACACATGCATCCTGCTGTGATCAGCAGTTAGACGTATCTCTATTTGCTAGCAGAACTCAGCCACTTTATATACTGAAATGAAGAGAGCCGTAAGATAATAGAACATATGCTACTGAGAAATATATCTGTGTCAAGATGACTCTCTCCTACACACCAGAGCATTATCTGAATTTATTGTTCCAAGATTTTATCACATGTTTATCAAATATAGACTCCTTTTTAGTCCTTTCTGGATTCTCTTATTTTAGCTCAGCGTGAGGAGAAAAAATGCCAAGGAAATGTTTGGAGGATTCTTCAAAAACATGGTGAAGTCTGCCGACGAGGTCCTCATCTCAGGAATTAAGGTGGAGCTTGGTTCACGATCATCTGCTCATAATGTTGATCACAGCGTAACAGTTGTGGCGTTATAGTAACTTCCTCATTTAACATTTTATGTTTTTGTTTCCTGAACAGGAAGTGGATGACTTTTTTGAGCAGGAGAAAACATTTTTGCTTGACTACTACAGCAAAATAAAAGATTCCACTGCCAAAGCTGAGAAAATGACACGTTCACACAAAAGTATTTCAACATATTAACATTTAATCTACATTTGAGATGTTATTCTTGCTCAATTCTAACTGTAATATCCATGTTGCAGATATCGCAGATGATTACATTCACATTTCTGCCACTTTGAACAGCATCTGCGCTGAGGACAGTACACCAAATAAGAAGTGAGGTTAAAACACATATGCCTAATAATAATAGATTTGTATTGCTATTGCTCAGATTCTTATCTCTTCACTTCAGGAACATGGAGAAGCTGTCAGACTTGTTTGAGAAGCTCAGAGTAAGTCTGACAATGTCGAACAACAATCTGAGACTCTTCTGAATGCTGTAATTGTATGAAACTACACATTTATGGCACCTGAATGTTTGCTTATATGTGTCTGTAGAAAGTGGAGGGAAGGGTAGCATCTGATCAGGAGCTGAAACTCACAGAGCTGCTGAGATACTATATGAGGGACATCCAGGCAGCTAAGGTAAGATATTTGCCAACCTCATAGAAAATGCTTTACTTTACATATGTCAACTGAGATTTCATTGCCTTGCAGATATATCCATTAAACCACTGTAAATTTTGTCATGGTATTCCCTCATACTACAAAGAGTTTCACTGAGCTTTTGTGGGGAAAAAATGGGGAAGACATGAAAAACTACTACAGACATGCATCATTATCCTTTCCATCATGCTAAACTATGTTTAAAATATTTCAGGACCTTCTGTACAGACGAGCCAGAGCATTAGTTGATTACGAGAACTCTAACAAGGCCTTGGATAAAGCCAGACTTAAGGGCAAGGATGTTGCCCAAGCAGAGGAACACCAGCGGCAGTGCCTACAGAAATTTGACAAGCTCTCAGAATCTGCTAAAAAAGGTTTGTCTATTGTTTTGTTACACACACAGACTTATTCTGTGCTTTTTTTCTTTAATCATAAAACATTTGACTTTCTTCTGTACAACCGTTGCAGAACTCACCAGCTTCAAGGGCAGACGAGTTGTTGCCTTCAAGAAAAATCTCATAGAAATGGCTGAGCTTGAGATAAAACATGCTAAGGTAGGCAGCATCGTCTTTTTCTTTCCCTTTGACTCGCTTTTTGTAGTCATAACATCATGCTTCAGAATATAGCACTATAAACAGTCATTGACATCCCTGGTAATTTGGGTGATGCCATAAAATCAGTTAAACATTTACAGCGGCAGCATGAGCCTAAATTAAAATTGCGTTTGCATAGCTAGAACATGACATAATGTTAAGAAAGTCTAAAGCTGCCTGAATATGTTGACCCAGCAAATCTGTTTTTTGTTTCTTCTTTTTTTTTATGAAGCATATTACTGCAAATGTTAAGGTGTGTACAGGATTGTTTTCCCAATACATTTGGGTTATATTTTACTGCTGTGTAGAGTCATAATTTAGAAACTGAATAAAAATCATTAGATTAACCACGTGTTTGCTTTTATTTCCACAGAACAATGTGGCTCTTTTGCAAGGATGCGTTGACGTCCTCAAGGGCAACTGACGCGTTAAAGTATTAATGTCCCAGCACCACCAAGTGACCAATCCTTGCAAATGGAAACCCAACATTCCCAGGATGTTTCATCGAAATGATGCCAGGCACGTCTCTGCTCTACCCTGGGTCTGAAGCGACTTAAAATCCCTGTAAGATACGCTGTATCTACTAAGCACAATGTCCTCATGTTTACAGAGTCCCTGTCCCCTGCTCTTTTGTCCACCTGTCTTATTTAATGTAGAGCTCTAGCTCAGTGTGAATGTCTCCTAAAAGTAAGGTTGCCATCATTAAGGCCTTCCATAAATATGCAGCATCTCTTAATTTTATGCACTTAGTTTTTGTTTAGCTTTTTTGGTCCTTCTTTTCCTTAAACACATTTTTGCCACCATTCTGACCCAAGCCTTCCTCTTCATTTATGCTTTTAGATAACTTTAAAAACAAGGTTACACTGTTTGTTTTTCATCATTCATGTACTTTTGGGATTTTTGTTTAGATTTTTTTTTTTCTAATGCAACTCTTCTATAAGTGGAAAAAAGTGTCTGCATCCTGCATTACATATATAAAAAAAAAGTCATGACTGAATTTATAAAAAAAAAAATAGAAATTAAAATGTTTTTTGTATGTTAAAAATTATTTCCACACCTGGTCCTTGTTTCATAGAGAACATGGCTCAAATTCAACTTAATTGTATAAATAAGATATTGAAACTAATTCTAAAGCAAATATCATAAACAAACATTAATAGGCAATCAGAGGACATTAACATCACCATGCTCCCCCACTATTATTCATCTTGAACATCTTTGATCTGTTTATTCTGTATTTTGGACAATGTAATGTGTTACTTTACTCATCCCGGTTGTTATTATTAGACTCACAAAATAAATCAGGTAAAAAAAAAACTGTTTACTTTAAATTAAAAAATATGCACCTAAAAGATGGAAAAAGGCTCTTCACAATCCTGCTCTAGCTTGTTGGAGGGTTACAATGAATCATATTTTTTTTTGTTAAAAAATGGAATGTATTTCTAAAGATTAAAACTGTTCACAATCTTTTTCATACTACCCTTTCTTACAGAAACAGCATTTTATGGATTTGTAATGGCATTGAATAAATTCTACTTTCATAAATATATATTTTTGTCATCGTTTCGATTTATTGTGGAGTTTTTCCTATCTTTTCATGACCCATTGGAAATTTATTAATGCATTTTAATCAATTAGAATAAGACGTTTTAAGGTTGTTGGTTTTTTTTTTTTATTCAATAGGGGAAACATAGATGGCATGCAGTGGTATATTTTTATTTATCTTAGCTTTGCTGATTTCGGCTTGCGTCAAATGAAATAATTTAAATCTTATTTCCATGAGATTAATTATGGGTTTGCAAAAAAGAAATAATGACCATCTGAAAAGCATATTTACATAATGTGTAGCATTTTTACTCAGTTTTTGGATGCAGCTCCTTTTGCCTAAATTGGCAGAATCATAGCATAAAGGTGCTCATCCTGGTGCACATCCTGGCTTGTTTGATGACAGATTTTTGCCTTTTTGCTGGCCTGCATCAATAATTGTCTCCTTTTTCCATAGTAACCCTATAAAATATATATGAACAACATTTTTTTATTTATTTTTTTATTCTTGCTATAACCACAGACCTGTGTCACGAAGCAGGATTACTGGGTTAGTGGGCCAACTACAGGTTTAACCCTGACTTGTGTGGTACCACAAAGCTGGATTCATTCTTTGAGTTGCAAGTTGATAACCATCTTCATGGTACTGCTGACCCTGATTGCCATTGTTATGCATTGGTTAAACTGGATAGACTGGAAGTAATCCGGTACGGGGCTTTATAATTAAAATTTGTTGTACAGGCCTCTGGTGCACAGTGGCCTTAATCAGGTTTCAAGAGTTTTTTCAGGGTTTTTTTTTTCTTCCACTCAACTTTCCATTGACATAGCCTAGTGTATAAGACTGCTGAACCACTGTCAGGAATTATTCTTAGTCATACAGCCTTTTTTATGGGGTTGCCTTGCTAATTGCTTCTCATTTACAACTGTTGTCTGTTCTTTTTGCACAACAGCAGATATAATTAATCCATAATCTTAACTGGATAGTTTGATTTCACAAACGTGATTGACTTGCATTGTGGAGTTGCATTGTGTTATCTAAGACAGTTCTCCAACCTACTCAAGTACCACTGCCCAGCATGTTTTAAAAGTCTATCTGTGCACACTTTATTTAGATGATTGCACAAGCTACTCAGTTGCCATCAAGTGCTGCAAAAGCTTGTTAATGATGTTTCTATAAGAGTCTGACGTAAGCAGTGAGAAAACACCTAAAACTTGCAGGGCAGAGGTACTTGAGAACCAGGAATATGAAAAACACTGGTCTAGATGTTCCTTTTATTCCTTTGAGATGTAAACAGTCATGGAAATAAAATATTAGACTGTGCTTTATTTTCTAAGTATACTACCTAAAGAATACAATTAACATGACAAGGGTGATAAAATATTTTTCCCCAAAACTCTATATATCTGTTGTTGGTATAAGATTTTTTTTTTCTTTTAACTTTTGAAAAAAACAAAACATTTTTTCTAAAATTAAAAGAAAAAAAACACTGATAACATACTATAGTATGAATTTAGGAGCTACAGAGATTGAGTTTCTGATTCCAACAGCAAAGATAATTGGATGCAAAAATATTTAGCAGAAAAAGAGTTGTTAAAAGCTCCACCAGGGGGCAGTATCTGTTTAACCAATGCATCCTGATCCCACTAAGTTTGACCATATGGGTCCTTTAAACACAGCTGTGTAGATGCGTGTGTTAAATCCATTGACCACCGTGAATCCCGGTATGGGACAGTGTGGTGTGTTAGGTAAACTTTAAGGAAATGCCAAGGATCTCTTGGGAATAATCAGCAAACTGCACTCTGCATATCCTCATTTATAGGCAGCTCATACACAGGCTATACACAAATGGGTTTTTTTTCTACAATATCTAACATCATAACTAGTCTAAATTCATTTTAGAATGTCAGTGTCATAAAATATCACAGTCGTAATTTCATGATTTTTTGGTCATAATTGAAGCCTAATGCTTTCAAACTCCAGCTCTATTGTGGTAAAATGCTGAATACAAGACTTAAAAACTTGTGACACTGTCTCATAGGGGCTAAATATATGTCCCTGATGGATTTGTCAATACTGATGACCCAAGTCTTGCAGTCACAGTGACCTCTAAGGCTTAGGTTTGATCATTTTGCTCATCGGATAACACCAGAGTCCCAAACCAATGACCAGACGACAAATTATCTGTGTAAACATTAGTTTGCCACATGTGGCCAGAGCAAACAGCATTTAAAAGCTCAACTATAAAGGGCCGTTAACATACGGATCCAAAGAGCAAGGCCTGCTTTTGTAACATCAGGATTAATCAGGTGCAGACATTAAATAGGGCAGTCTTTTTTAACTCTGGGATACAAAGTGTTTTATTTATAGAGATGTTTTCACCTGACTGTAGCTTCAGTCTTTAAAGTTTCTAAATTTAGCTTTTTCATGTTCATTTTTTGTTGCTGCTATTGTATTTACTTAAGACAAAAACGGTAGCAGCTAAGAAGAAAAAGACAGTGACTCTCTCTACCCATCTATTATATTGTATTTCTATTATTCTGCTATTTAATTTTGTTAAATGAAAAGTAGCCCAAGCTTGTTACTACCTGTGTCTGGGTCATGGTTAAGTGACCTTCAGTTTGATCTTATACTGGTAGGTTACAATAAAGTACTTGTCTGATGTCTAAGTGTTCCACAAAAAAAATAAAATAAAATTGATAGACACATGCTGAACTCACAGACACTATATATGAAAACCTTTTTAACAGAAACTGTGTCCGCTGGAGAACCTTTATTAGAGACGTTGCACCTACAGGACCACCTGAAGTGAATCCTCTATGTTTGCAATGTGAAACAGGATCAGATGTTTTATCTGATATTCAGTTAGTTTTTTCTTTTACTTTTCAAATCATCATTTCCATTGAATAAAAGCCAGGTTAAATAATATAATTTGCTATACAAAATTACGTCTATGAACTACAGACTCTTTTTGAACGATTTTGCATTTTCAAACAAACACAATCTTTAAGCTAATTGATTGAAGAAAGTTGTACAGTACATATTTAAAAGGGAAGGAAAATCTTTGTAAAATTTGTTTTAAGTGGAAATTTTAAAGTGTGCCATCCACAAGTGCTTAGCATTTAGTGAGACGTCTTTTGTTCCATTCACAGCTGCAAGTCATTTAGGGTATGTCTGTACCACCTTTGTACATCTAGAGACAGACATCTCTGCTTTTACCTTTCTGCAAATTACCTAAAACTCTGTCAGATTGAATGGAAAACCATCTGTAAACAACAATTTATAAGTCCTGACACTGATTCTTAAGATGATTTAGGTCTACTTTATCCCTTTCATTCTAAAACATAGATACGTTTTCAATGTCTAGTTAAATGTGTTGAATTCAATTCAGTTAATTTTCTATTCAGTTTATTTCTATAGCGCCAATTCACAACACATGTCATCTCAAGGCCATTTACAGTTCTCCAGATCATACAGTTAAATTAATTCAAAGTTTTCTTTCTAAGGAAAACCAGTTGATTGCATCGACTCATTGACTCGAATGCAATCCCTCACACTAAGCATGCTTGTAGTGACAGTGGAGAGGAAAATCTTCCTTTTAACAGGAAGAAACCTCCAGCAGAACCAGGCTCAGTGTGAGCGGCCATCTGCTCAGGCTGACTGGGGTTCAAAGAGACAGAAGCAGAGATACAAAAAAGCAACTGTAAAAGGTGGCCCCATCCAGGAAACACACAGCCAGGCAGACGAGCTCCGAGCCAACTCCCATGTCGGAGGATGAAGAGAGCACATCTAGCCAGTCACAGTCAGAAAAACAGGACTACACTGAAAAACAGGTAGATCTCGAACATCTATATGGCAGGTGTTCCAGTTTTCAACCACTGTATTCTCTAGGCCCAACAGGTCACGGTTACAACCATGACCATGATCATGATTAAGAACACAGTTCTATGCTGTGTTGTGTGTATATACACAGCATTGAAACATTGTACTATAAACACTTAAAATAACCCCTTAAGTCTGACTTAATGCTGCATATAAAGAACTGCCTCAAATGGTCAAAGTAAGAAAATGTAACCACTGTTGATGTCAGTATTGTCCATTTTAAACATGGAAGTCGGGTTCCATCCTTTTTCATCAGCTTTCTGACTCATAATTTTTATTTTTGAGGTTTTCAGGTTAAAATTTGTGATTGGGAGTCTGAAATTTTCAACTTCCAAAAACAAATGGAACACACCATTATTCATTGTTGGTATTTGGTTAAAACGGCTTCTGTTGCAGCAGCAACAATGTTTTTTCGCACATACACAGTATTGAAACACCTTGATATATAAACACTGAAAAGTAGTATTACTGACTAAATGTTACATTGATTATAATAAACTATAAAAATGTTACAATACTGTTGATGCAAGTAGCAGCTCTCTTGAATTCTGGAGTTATGTTTCCCAAATTTTAAACTGATAATTTAAACTTGAAATTCCAGTTGAAAAATTCCAACTTCTGAGTACAGGTACAATTCAGCCAATGAAGGTTATTCATCAGAGAAACATCGGATCTACTCATTGGTCGGGGCTAAAATGATGCCACCATATTATAATACAAATGTTTTGAACTGTACTGTGGGGCAGCACACCACATTTGATGAGTATTTAAGACATTTGTCTTGGAGATGTAGCTGTGTGAAATATTCCATTGAGTGCACTTATATGTAATCCAATGAACCAGTTGTAGGTTGACCATTATAATGTGTAATTAATACATAGCAGGTGCTGTAATGCATCAGTAATTTAGAGCCAACTGTATATAAGCTTTAAAGTACTGAAACGATTCATCATCACCTTTTTCTATGTCATCAGACACAACATGGAACTTATGACTCAGATAGTAAAAGAGGACTTCCACCAGTGAAACAAGTCACTTCCTGTTTTAAGAGGCTAAAGCTTAGGTGACCATGTGAATGTGCTGCCTGAATGATGCTTACCAAGTTTGATAAAGCAATAATTTTGTGTGTGGAAGGTATTGCTCCTCATTTGTGATAAGAAGTAAGATTTTGAGGCCACATGCTGTAATATAGCTAAAGCTTTGTTGTGAATGCCTACCAAAATAAATTGCACACAGACATTTTGAAGTCTTTTAGGGGAAGGATTCAGGAGTATAATGAGAAACAACATGTGTAGAAGAAGCAAAATGAGAGGCTAGAAACGGACAAAACTGGTAAACCTCCCTACAAGCTGAATTCTTGCGGTATGTGCCATTAGATACACAACAGAATCCGTTTTATACCTCTTCCACCTCAATAGTTTCAGATGTTGAGCCCAAAGACAAACAAGAAAAAAATGGCAGTATAGAAGGATGCATGGATAGTTGCTGCAACACATCTGATTTATCACTAGCCACTATTTAATCTTAAAAAAGAGGAACAGAGAGAGAGTAACAGACATAAGATGTTGTTGTTTCTCATGGTTTCTGTTAACATTTTCATTTGTTTCCCTGATTGGCTAAATCTAACTTTAATATGCAGGCACCATGTGTCCTTTGCTTATTTGTTTGGATAGCTCTGCTGAAAGTTCCTCCTTTCCCTGAAATAAAAAAAAGGTTTATTAGAGTCTTTTAAAGAACATTTGGATTAATGCCAAGAGAAAAGTTAAATCAGTTTATGTATATACATCCAATTCGCAACATTTGTCATCTCAAGGCACTTCACACAATCCATTTGATCAAATCATACAGACAGATTGGTTAAAAATATTTTATTTTCTATTTCTATATCTATACCCAATTGATGACTTTGCAGCATTCACTCCTCCTATATAAGCATGCAGTGCCAGTGGACATTTGCTTGTGAAGTGTAATTAACATTTCAGCAATCCACTCCAAGCTTGTATGCTTGGAATGCTTGAATTCTTTCTATGTCAGAGTAAGAAATTTGTCAAGGAAAGAAACAGATAAGCAGATGAGCCCTAAATCAGTTTTGATGTAAAAAGGTTCAGAGTACAGACAGTATGCTGAGCCAATAGCTATGTCAAGCAGAGAAACAGGACTAAACCATGAAAAACTGTCTGAGTAGACTTAGACTTAGTCTCAACTTTATTTATCCCTTGGGATTATTCGTACTGGGAAATTCTGGTTCCAGTAGTTTGTATAGAGTACAACAGACAATATAAAAAGAGTGTATATAATAAAAAAGAGAAAGGTTGTTATGTCCTGGAATGGTCCTTTAGCTATAAACATATCTGCACACTAGAGAGCTACGGAAAGACTTCACAGTAGTTGATTTGGAATATTGCACTTGCACTGCAGAAATATACTGAACATATAAATAAGTAACAATTATACAGATTTTCAGAGTATCATCTATAATTGAAGTTGTTCACAGCAACATCCCAGCTGATGCCTGACAAATAGTTTATCTGACAAATAGTTGGTTGCATCGCGGGGCAGTTTGTAGCAGGGTTTCCCTGCAGCAAGAATGTCCTGGGCTCAATTTCTACTGTGGTCTTTCTGCATGGATTTTGCTCTCCCAGTACGTGCATGGGTTCACTTTGGTATTCTAGCTTCTTTCTACAGCTCAAAAACTTTACTGTTAGGAAAACTGACATTACCGAACCAACAATGACTGTAACAAATAAGCAGCAGAATATGGATGGATGGTTTGGTGAATTTTGGGGTAAGTTGTAACACTACACTGTATTTTGGGAGTATCAGACTGATTGTAACAGAATAATGACAATCCACAAAACACTTCAATGTCAGGTTTGTATAAAAACAAAAAGAAAATCTGACCAAAGATGCTGCATGTTCAGAAACCTAATCCAGTTCAAGCATGTACAGGATACCCAAGGGTGTCAAACCCGTTGTGATGGAAAGGCCTTCCTTTTTTAAATTCTGCTTTTTCCTCTCCAAAGAATTCCTTCAGGTGTATAAGTTGGCAATAGTTCTACACAAAATTTCCTTTTTTTCAGTGAGACACTAATACTTCTGCAAGAGCCTTAATAAGCAAATAATGCTCTAAATGTTCCAAGCCTATGAAGTTCCTTGTAATATAAAGTGTGTCTTAGGTTTGTTTATGTCTTTTGTTACTTTACCCAGTTAATCATAAAAGCTTAATTGCTTGAATTTTCATTATAATTTTACATTTTTTAGTATTCCATTATAACCCTTCGAATTCAATGTTAAAAATTTGAAGCATGAAAACGTAACATTGTATTTTTTTCTGTTTTAATATAAAGTTAATCAGGAAATTTTGTCAGACTGCAGCTTCATAAATCCTTAGGTTCTTCACATTGACAGTCCTAAGATGAAAAAACTGTTCTGCAGTCTGTAAAAAACATTCTATTTTTCCTTTGAACACAGCTCTACATCTACTTCCAGTAGGTCTTTTATCAGTTTAAAAAAGTATTTGATAAGTCAGACGGCATTTATCACGGTATTGTTATAAATGAGGACGGTCTCGGTTAAAAGACAAACCTCTTTTGTTTGACTGAGAGCGAATAACTACATCTCCCATGAAACACCGCATCTGTCTGAGCTCCTTTTCAGCCAATCAGAAACCTTCTGGCTTTATTGTAGCTGTAAGAGGCACGGGGCCAGCGCGTCTAGCCAGCTCGAAGTGCCACGACTTCACAGCAGACCACGGATCCAGCGGAGTGAGAGCGCCGTTAGAGGGAAAAAAAGAAGAGTCAACTTAGCTGGAATATAGAGGTAGCTCTCCACATAAGTCAGCTCATCTCAAACCCAGAGGCCCTTTTTATTTTGCTCTCAACAAGTACCTCTTTGAAGCAAGCAGACGCAGCTTTACCGGGAGCAGCAGAGCAGTAAGTGTGGGATTCTTGGAAAATTGTATTCATTGAGTCAGTCTTAGCTAGCTTGGACAGCTATCTTCGAGCTAAACCGTTAAGTAACTATTTAAACAGAATAGCTCTGTATATAACTAAATAAGAACAATTTAGACGTACATTTTTTTTTTTTCGGGTTTTATCGTGGACTTTATAGCATTTTATTGCTCGGACCAACAGTTGGTATGCTGGACATTAGCAAAATTCATTGATTAATAATAATAATCGCTCTACTGCAAACCGTTAAACGACGTCTTAAATCTGTATGGCGTTATTTTGCAGACTATGTCATAGTTTTGATGTGATTTAGATATTTTGTGAACCCCACGTAACGTTTTAAACGTGTTTAAATAAACAGTCGGGAAGTTTGTAAAATTATATGCTACTAAAACTGATTATTTATGTGGAGATATTGCTTACAGTACGCATGGCTGAGAAATTGCGATTTATTTTAATTGCCAAAGTAGCCGACAGGAGGAATTCCGGTGGACACGGATGCAGGACAGAGTTTGGAAAGTACACGTAGCCTGTAACTCTCCAGTAGGTTGAGTCTCTTGTAAAGGCTGAAATCATCATGTTTTTTTTTTTGGTTTGTGTTGTTTTCTTTATCCTGCTTTTCTGTTAGGTCTAGTGGATGTATTGAAGTGTGTCACCGCAGATCAGGAAGCAACATATTGTCTTTTCTGTGCTCTTCTTCCTTTAGGAGCCTGCAATTAAAAGGGACTCTGGACTCTGATTGCACTAACATTGGTTGCCTTTTAAATATGTTTACGTCAATTTGTCTTTGTAGAAGGTTTTAGTTACATTTCCTCATTTGGAACTTTTTTTTAACGCTTTTCTAGTCTTTTATATACAGATAAACGTATAAAGCAGAAACATCTGCTTTATTAAAAGTTAGGGGGGAAAATCCAACTTTTTCCTGCCCTGCAGGCTCAACTTTCTAGTTTGTCACTGGAGTTCCAGGTTGAGGGCCCTTCTAGGCTTTTTTTTTTCTTTTCCTTTTTTTCCCCCTCATAACGGGACAGGACGTTAAGATAGCCAACTTCTGAAAAAAAAGAAAAAAAAATCTTTTTGGAGATGTAAAATTGGGATTTCTATCACTTTATAACAGTTTGCATAAATATTTCTCTGAAAAAATACTTTTTAACAATATAACCATAATAATATTACCAGAGAGATTACAAAATTCAGAATAGACACTCATACAGACCAAAAAAAACCTACTCTACACTATTTATATAAGACTGTCTATAATACACAATATTAATTCTTGTGCAGATAAAGATGTGCTAAAATTTTAAGATCAAGTATATGTAAAAAAAAAATAAAATAAAATAAAACCAACACCTTCCAAATGATAAAAAAAGCATATTTAGCATGCAAAGAAATTGTTCGGTAAAACACAATCTTGCTTAGTTTACCTTTTGTGTTTGTTTTAATTAATTAATTTATTTTTTTAACTCTTTATTAAGCAGCGTTCCAAGTGCACACAGGATCATTTGGTTCTTAACGCAGATGCTTTATATAAATAGAGGAAACGTAATTTTCCAGGTTTTAGGAGCTTCTGCTCAATGCTCCATAACGGGGTGCAGATTGCAGCCTTCCCTGGAACGTATTAGGGAATTTGGCGACACCTTGAGGTTGTTTAAATGAAAGAGGATGTTTGTTTACCACAGACCACCTCTCTCTAACGCTGTTTTTTTATGATTATTATTTTTTTTGCTTGATATCAACATTACCCAATTATTGGCCTAGATTATTGTTGCAAACAGCCTCTTTGGTTTGTACCTCTTTTAATAACTTCCTCTTTCTTATTTTAGGTTTACTGAAATCAAAAGATGGATATCTATGACCCCCAGACTCTTGGGATTATGGTGTTTGGTGGTTTCATGGTGATCTCTGCTGTAGGGATTGCCCTGGTTTCCACCTTCTCCATGAAGGAAACTTCCTATGAGGAGGCTCTTGCTAAACAACGCAGGGAGTTGGGTAAAATACAGTCGGTTCGCTCAGAAAAGAAGAAAAAAGACAAAGTAGCAGAGAAGAAGACTCGTGGGAAGAAAAAAGAGGAAAAGCCAAACGGAAAAATCTCAGATCAGGAGAAGTCTGAAGAAGGTGCTGACTCTGAAGCTGAAGCAGCCATTGAGCCTGGTGCTGCTCCAGCTGTAGCTGCTGTTCCTGCCACTGAGCCTGCTCCACTGGTTGACGTCAAACCATCTGCAGCCCCAGTAGTTGTGGAATCTCAACCCAAGCCTGGAGCTGAGCCTAGCTTAGCTGCTGAGCCCTCACCTGTGCCCTCTCCTAAGGAGAAAAAGAAGAAGAAAGTGGCAAAGATTGAGCCAGCCTCAACTCAGCCAGCCCCCACAGTGGTGTCTGCTCCCGCACCAGTAAAGTCTTCAGCAGCCTCTTCTATGACCCAGGCTCCTCTGTCTGCACAGACCAAAGCAGCCCCTTCACCCTCTGCGCCAGCTTCAACCAAGTCTGCAACAGCATCTGCAAAATCTACTTCTACATCTACAAAGTCTGCTCCAAATCCATCCACCAAATCTGCCCCTCCTCCAGCCACTGCCTCAGCATCAACCAAGTCTAGCAACACCCAAGCTAAATCTGCTGCCCCTGCACCAAATAAATCTGCCCCTGCACCAAGCAGGTCTGTTCCAGCCACAGCAAAGTCCACACCAGTTCCATCGAAGGCTACCCCAGTGCTGGAGACCGTCACCAAAGATGTCCCTGTGATGGCTGTGCCTCCGGTAGGGTCTCAGCAGGCTCCAGCTGCTCCAAATAAAACACAGGAACCCAAGAAAAAAGCTTCCAAGAAGAAGTCAGAGTCCGGTAAGCACACGTCTAAACCGCAACATAGCTTTATATCCGTTATTAAACTGTTATTGACCAGTATTGCTTTATAGACTAACACTGCAGAAATTAGTCTTGTCCTTTGAAGTGCAGGAAATGGTCATGGAACCAGGAACTACATTAGCCACAACACTGATGACGGGGTGTTTTGTGTTGCTGAATAGAGAGAGAAAGAGAGAAGACATGCCTGCATAGTTGGGTTACATAAATGTCCAGGCAGAAACAACCTGTTGGTATTGATGATCTACCAGCTGTGTACCCACAGTACCAAGGGGCAGACGTGGGTAACGTCTGACCCTGTGCTCTGAGGGGCATAGAGCACAGCAGCTTGTCCAAACACTGTTGGCCCTGTTTGGTTAGCTTACAAAGCTTTTCAGTGCCTCTTACAATGAGCAGAGAGGAGGGGCTGACCTTCTCCTTTTCCTGAGGCTCGTCTCTGCCTGGTGCCACAACAACCCAGCATTTTTCTGTCTAAAAATGACCTGTGCCACAGACTTGTAGGGCCAGCTCTGGAGCTCCAAAATGTCATGAAACAAAATAAAATATTAAGATTTGTTTTAAATTATAAATTTATTCGTTATTATCTCTGATGTTGTTTTTTTGTTTTGTTTATGCCTCTTCAGCAGCAGCAGCGGTTGATTCTGCTGACGCTCCTCTGTACCTGCCCTATAAAGCTCTGGTTTCCACCATCAGCAGCATGATGTTCAGTGAGAGAGAGGCGCACCGGCTCATTGAGATCCTTTCTGAGAAAGTCGGCACCATTCAGGATACCTGGCACACGGTATGAAATGAAGCAGCCAGCGGTTGGGATGGGTGGAGGGGTTAACATAAAGAGAGAGAGATGTATTCTTTTCTTTTTGCATTGTGTGTTTTTAGGCCACTCAAAAAGGAGATCCGGTTGCCATGCTCAAGAAGCAACTGGAGGAGAGAGAAAAGCAGCTGGTAGCAGAGCAGGAGGATGCTTCTGCTGCAAAGAATCGTCTTCGAGAGATCACTAAGGTTCAAAATCTAAATACCTATCACCCATTCTGTCTGTTGGCATAGTTTAAAGCTGATGGTTGTCTTCCACTTAAGATTTTTTATTAATTTGGCTAAAGAGAAAGTTTTGGAGTGAGAAGAGTTTTATTTTTTCATGTGGGTAAAGGTTTCTCCATAAAGTCCTGCCCCTCCCCCAACTGCTCTCAAGTACTTTGATGTATTACTTTTCCCTTGTAATTTAGGAGGCAAATTCAGCAAAACAATTCTCCTCTGAAAAAGATTTTTTTTTTTTTTTTTGGGTTATGGTTTTTCTGAGCCTGAGATTGAATTTCATTACACTGTACATGTGACAGTTTAAAGACAATATAAAAAAAAATGCTAGACAATGTGCAGATTTCAAGAACATGTAAAAAAAAACAATCTTCACCCTCTGTGAGATGGAACTTTAATATAAATCAAATTGGTAAAAAACGGTGAAAGGACACAGATGGCTTTATAAATTTTGGCATTGTCATTTTCTATTTTATTTGTATCAACAAGGCCAACAGAATAGCAATAAAACAAACAAAACTTGTCTTGGGAGCCATAAGGGTTAAATAAAAGCAGCTGGACTTTGTTAAACTTTTTTTTTTCTTTTGTAAAACTTTAGTATAGCACTTGGTGTCTTAATGCAATGCAGAATTGATTTTTTAAGCCCATTCTTATTTGGAAACAGATTTTTGGTATCTTCTATTTTTGGTTAATTGTGGAAGATTATGATTTATAATTTCTCTTGGCCTTTATTGGGTTTTTTTTGTGTCCTATAGGTGGCAGCAGAGGTAAACAAAAGATGGCTCAACAAATAAAATCTCATTAAATAAAATATCGAATTATTAAAAAGCCCTTGTATTGGAGTCAGAATCAACCCAACTTTTCAGCTAGCCTAGGCTTATATTTTCTTAATATTTTTAATTGGAATTTAGTTTTGTCTCACTGCTGCCCTCAGATTTAGAACAAAATAACCTTTGTTATCATTAAACTTTCCGGATACAACACATTTTGACAGCATCTCTTTTTAGCAACTATAATGAAATTAATTTAAGATATATTGTGAAATGGCCTGTGTTGTAATTGTTGTTCAAACCTTATTTTTTTTCTAAATTAGGAGTTAAATAATGATCAAATTGTAAGACCAAAGCCTTGTTTTGTAATGTATGAAATGAAAGCAGTGACTGCTGCTTTCTAAGGTTCTTCACTCTGAAGTGACTGTGCAGCAACAAAAGCATTAGATGAACCCTAATGGGTCTGACTGTACTTTACTTTTTATCAGGAGCTGTCGGCAGAGAAGTCAAAGGTTGCCAGTGTGGAGACCCGGCTCAGCTCTCAGCTGAGTAAGAGAGAACAAGAAATGATTGCTCTGCAAGCTCGCATGCAGGCCAGTTACCAGGACCATGTAGCCCAGACCCAGAGACTCAATGCAAAGGTTGGTTCCTTTCATCTTATGATGAAGTTTACCAGAACTTGAGTTTCGGATCTTCATCTGCTAAAATGAATTGCATTATATTCGAGTTGTCTTTTTTTCAGTGCTTTTCTAGCAATATTGATGTCAAATCTTTATAATGCAGATCCTGAGCCTGCAGGACCAGCTGGAAAAAGGTCCTAATGCCCAACTTGCTCGTCTACAGCAGGAAAATTCAATCCTCCGTGATGCCCTAAACAAAGCAACTAGTCAAGCTGAGAGCAAGTGAGTTCATAACTATATTTAACAATAAAATTTAAATGATGGAGATAATTTCAGAATTTTGCCATGTTTTATTTACTTTATTTAAAAAAACTCTCCATTTTGTTTCATTCTGTGCACAGACAAAATGCAGAGCTGGCCAAGCTACGTCAGGAATGTGCAAAGTTGACCAAAGAGCTCGGAGAGAAGACTGAAAATCTGCTTGCTGATGAGCACGTCAGAAAAGGGCTGGAGTCCAAGCTCTCTGCTGCAGAGAAAAAGCTCACACTGCTGCAGGTTGGCACAGCCTGTAGGAACGGCACATTTTTATTATACTATACACGATCTGTTCTCAGGTTTCCACGTGGAAGCAGTTTTTTTTTTATTTTTTGCCGTTTTCTAATAAACCCAGTGTCGTCTTTCAACAGCCGTTTGGCTATGGAGTGAAGAAAAATGTAAGGCTTTTGCCGCCTATTCCCTGACCTTCTCATGTTCTGGGAATGGGTTCCTGTTAGGCTTAAGAATTAATGTAACAGTAGGATGATTAACCTGCAAAGGGGAAAAAAAAGCTGTAAGATTCTGTATCAGTTCAGTTTTATTAAATATTTGCATAAGAACTATAATTTAGAAAAGTAGACCCTGCCTCACCCCAAAACACTGAGAGCTGTTCAAAATTCCCAGCAGAACAACAAAAACCTGGGAACAGAAATGGAAAAATAACAATTTTGTCATAAATATTCCTTAGACTAATAAAAATGTCATTTTTGAAAATGGATTTAAAAGTAGATATTTTGATAAAGAAATAAATGTATACTTAATAAATGCATAAAAATATGTTACAAGTAAAGTAAGGTAAAATAAAATGAGCATGTTAAAAAACTGGATAAAACATACAAGCAATTAGGACTGCATTTAAAACAAAAATTTGCAATTAAAACTAAAGATGAAAGTGAAAGCTCATCCTCCTTAGATGAAATGAACAATAAATCAAATGTAAAAAATCTTTAGTGCTATCCCAAAAATCCATTTAGTTTTTTCCCATTTTTTAAATCATTATCTCATCTATGAATTTTTTCATCCTTTAAATATTAAAAAACTGTAGCCCTCATCAACATCATGGGGCAAAATGTAACCATTCTTTACATGCTGCTTTGGCTTTACAAGATCAAAATGCCACAAACGGCCCCAGGGTGGCGCTTTAACACACCTCTCTGCACAGGATGCTGTTAGGAAGCAAGATATCTGAAACATTTTGTGTCCTGTCTCAAACAATATTATTTTAATGTCACTTGATTATCATAACCCCCAAAGACTGCTTCATCTTGAAAACCTTTTCCAAACTAAAAACAATTTCCAATGAGACTGTAAAACTGGTGTTTCTTTCTTTTTTTATTCTTCGTTTTAACTTCCTGGTTTGAATTCAACCCACATGGCCTACATATAGGAAGTACATCTTTAACCGTTGATTCGCACATTGCCTTGTACAGTCAGTGGCTCACATGCTGTGGCTCCTTCCTCTTTTGCTGGATATTTGAAGTGATTAAGTCAGCACAACTGATAGGCCTTTTTGTTTATTCATAAACTTGCAGACCACCACAGCTGCTTTATGCTTGTGAGATTGTCAGCAGGAGTAGTTAAAGCTCTATTAGCCCAAGAGTTGTTTGATTTATTTCTGAAATCTTTCATTGCACTTTCTGCAAGACAGTCTTGCAAAAACAGAGTGGCTTAACAATGTTGGAATCACATCTTTCCTGCCAAATATTTTCTAATAATACGATAGGTGTGGCTTCTTTGTGTGTTTTGTAATAATTTCTCTACATAAATTTCTTAATCTAGAATTGTGATAAATCTTTGCTGCCACCTGCTGTCTGATACATTTTAACCAAAACCCTCCAGGCAAGCAGTGCAGAAAGTGAGCAAGCATTGCAGAAGAGACTAGAGGAGGTGTGTGAGGAGCTCAGGACAACACAAGGCAAAAACAACAGCCTGCAAGCCACTTTGGAGAAGACCCAACAAGACAGTGGCGCACTAACAGGTCAGAGAAAGGCGCTGCAGCGCTTTGTTCATTATCACATGCCAAACAGTAGTGTAAAATTAAATGGCAATTTTGTCTATGCAGAGTATCAAGTGCGCATAGAGAGGTTGGAGGCTGAGGTCAAGGAGTGGTCTGCTCAGGTGGATACCCTCAATGCCCAGCTGCAGGAGACACAGGTAGAGAAGAACCAGCTTACACAGCAGGTAGCTTCAATCAACTCTCTGTTGGAGGCAAGTCAGAGTAAACATGATGAAGACGGCAAGCAGGTAGGACAAATTTGTATTTCAGATAAACTTTTGTTTGGACATAGAGCTAAGTGATTATAATCATTTCTGCTTCAGCAGTTGAATCCAGCTGAACTGGAACATCTAAAGCTGGGGTTAGTACATCATCTTTCTCTTCTAAAAGTATCAGATTAAAAGGTGTATTATTTTACAGCTTCTTTTTAAAAGCCATCTCACTTTCACAGCCTTCAAGAAAAGGACACCCAGTTGAGTGCACTTCAGGAGGAACTGAAGCAGCTGCAGATTAAGAAGGAAGCTGCTGTGAGTGTTTGAATCATTCAGTATTGACTCCATTGGTCATACGTGTGAAGCTACTGTTATTTATGATGCTAATAATGAGAAATTGTGCCAATAGGAGAACACTATCGCTGAACTTGAGCAAAAAAATAAGAGGTAAGGCAGATTGATTGGGGGGTCGGGAATCTATCAAATCCTACATGCTAACTGATGCAATTTTTTATGTGTGTATTTTAGCGAGGATGCCTCCCTCGTCGCTTCACTTCAGGAAGAACTGAAAAACCTCAAAGAGGAGATGGTGCAAGTTAAAAACTCAAAAGTCAGTTTTACTATGAAATATGTGTAAATGTATGTGATTCTATGGTCAGTGCAGCATTTCTGACAGAAACTACGTGTTATTCTGTTTTGACAGTCTGACAGTTCAGCAGAGATTACACAGCTGCAGAACAGGTAACCTTTTGCATTTTTTTTACTTCACTCCTTATCATTTAAGGTGTTAATAGGGGATGTGATGTGTCTAATCACGTCTTCAAAATTTTTGTGTTGCATAAAACGCATCACTGGCTCAGGTATGCATGTTAGTCCTTGTGTTGGTTGTTTAACCACGAACATTAAATAGGGCCAGGACTTGAGACTAGATTATCCCATAAATCCCCAAATTTCCATACTAACTATTATTATTAAAATTTAACACCTATAAGGTAGGAAAGGTTTAAAAAAAACCTCATAATTTACAGAACCTACTGATAATTAACCGGGTCTTGCTTAAAGCATTTTTTAAAATACCCTAAGGGCTTTAAGTGTTTCCAAAAATTTCAAAACTGGAATTTTTTCTATTTGCCAGTCTGTCTGAGAAGGATTCTCTCATTACTTCACTACAAGAGGAGCTCCGGGGAGCAAAAGCAACTACAGATCATGTAAGTCTTCTTTTTTATATATATATATATATACATGCACAATTTATTTATTTATGATCCAACGTATCTGCCACTGCTGCAGGACGCTGTGGCTCAACTGGCAGCTCTGCGAAGAGAAACCAAAGAGGCTCTTCAGTCGCTCTTCCCACAGATACCAGTAGAGACGGAACAGGTAAGAAATGGAAACTACTGACTGAATCACTCTGCTGTTATGGCCAAAAACCCACATAATGATGATCTGTGTTTCTCTCTTCTTTTAGTCCAACTGGTTGAAATCATTCACACAGGAAGCTCAGAAGACACTAAGCCAGCAGAGTCAGGAGTCCATCTCAACCACGGCTTCGCCGGTAAGTCACTTTTTATTCTCTTCAAATGTAAACTTGATGAAAATGTCTTAAGATGTAGGTTTGAATATTTTTGTTGTCCATGTAGGAGATCCTGGAGAAACTGAAGGAATCGGAGGAGAACTACAGTTCGCTGCAGGCTGAATGTGATCAGTACAGGACTGTCCTGGCTGAAACTGTAAGGGAATGAAACCATAACTGCATGGACTAGTATTTTCTTTTTTTAAGTCATATAAATACCTTTGGCTTGATTGTCACACAGGAAGGAATGCTGAAACATCTGCAGAAAAGTGTAGAAGAAGAGGAGTTGGTTTGGAAGTCAAAGATGGCAAACTCAGAAGAACAGTTGAAGGAGGTAAAATAAAACCAGACTGTTTGTTTTGGCACCTTCAGCCTGTTTAAGACAAATATTCACTGTCATGACTCTGACCTGGCAGGCGTTGCAGAAAGTCGGCAAGCTGGAAGCAGAAAACCAAAGTGTAGAACAGGTTGGGTTCTCACCATAAAACCCATTTTTATGTAATTGTAGTATAAAAAGTTAAGATTTTCTATTTTTTTTGTTTGTTTTTGTAGCTGAAGGAACAAATTATGCTTCTGGAAGCTCAGCTTGAAAAACAATCAGATAACCCAATGACCTCAGAAGCAGTGGAACAGGTACAAGAGCAGAAACCTCTTCAGTAAAGAAACAGATACAAGCAGTATTTGTTTTCTGCTGAATCTTTGTGTCACATTTAGAGCCTCTCAGCACTGTTTACACCTATGTAAAATTTTGTCATTTTACAACCACTGAAGTGTATTAATTGTCTTGCCTGTTTATTAGGTAAACCAACACAAAGTATGTGGAATTAAAATAAAATAAAAAGTTTCTGTCTACTTAAAATCCATACACACAACTCTCAAAAGCTTGGCCTACATCTGTATTTACACACTTCAGTCAATATTATGTAGAACCAACCTTTGCTTTTCGATGAACATCTCTACCAAATTTACATGTTTGGAGACAGACATTTTTGCTTATCTTTTGTGAAATAGCTCAAGCTCAGTCAGACCAAATTGAGAAGTTTTATACATTTGTTTAGGTCCTGACAGAAATTCTTAGTTGGTTTAAGGTTTGAAATTTGACTGGACCACATTTGATGCATGAATATGCTTTGATATTAAGCACATTCCATTGAAGTAGTTTAGCTTCTAAAATTGCTATATGATCAACTCCATCAGATGTCTGAATACATGAGCATGGGAATTTAAGTTCAATTGAATGCTTTTGATTTTGCATTGCTAATCAAACCACAGATAAAAATGTAGTAATTAAGAAAAAAGAACTTTTCTTTTAGCTGCTGGAACCATTTAGTAAGATGTTTAAGTTGAATTGTGATTTAAATAATTCCTTGCCCTTTTTTTTTACACATTTATACAACATCATAGTTATCACAAGCTGTGCTTTCAAAGAATCTGTCCTGTGTAGAAGAAACCATTAACTTTTTGAAGTCGGCTGTTCATCAACATTGAGTGGTGAGAGGTTAAATTTGCAATGTTTTATTGTTTTCCTTTTAATTTTATTTGCTGCAAGATTGGTAAAAGTACTCTAGAATCTAGAATATAAGACTTAAATAATTTGTTTTAAGTCTGGAAAATGTATGGAAGCTTGAAATGGAAATTATGCAAGTTGCTTGAGGAAAAAGTTTATTTCTGACTAGAACACAATATCTTATACAATACCCCCCACCCCACAAATTCTCGGCTAAATGTTACTTTGTGTTGGTCTACCCAATAAACCCAAATAAATTACATCAGTTTGTTTGAAAAGCTGCAAATTAAGATGGGGATGATTTATATTAATGGTACTAAAGCCATTCCCACCTAACCTCAGTTCCCCTCTGCTCAGCTGAAGCTGCAGTTGTCAGATTGTCAAAACCAGTTGGATTTGGCCCAGAAGGATGTCAAGGCACACAAGGAGGAGCTTCAACAGGTGAGTTTTATCTAACATGCCCTTTTTTGTCCTTATAAAGGCAAACATGTACAAGTCTATTTATAAAGTGACTAAATTAAGAGGAGTGTGTTATTTATGACATGAGGGATTTGTGGAAATCCTTCCATTATGCTCTCAACCTGCTCCGTAAGGTGTCGCTTTCATGCAAGAACACAAGGGATTCACAAGTGATTATGTAACGAGTGATGGGCAACTGCTTCCTGTTTCAGGTCAAAGAGAAGCTTGGTGAGCTCATGAAGCAGACTCAGGGAGAGCAGAATGGCCCAGCTGAGGCTGAAACCAGTCAGGTGAGGGTGCGAGGATCACTGGGCACCCTTCACTTCCATGTCAGCAAGTACTCGACAGTGACTGGAACAGCAATCTAGAACAAGCCTTAATGTGGCTTGGTTTACCCTGAAATAAAAAAAAAACAGTTGTTGGTCATTAGAGTTTGGCTGATCTGTGCAATAATGAGGCTACACAGCATCAGTAAACACAGATGACCTGACGATCAGGGTGTGCTTAAATTCCAGTCTGTCCAGTACTCCTCTGACAGTGGCTCTGTATGCTAACCTGTTTGCTTTGACTAAGTTCTCCTAACTCTCACTGCTGCTCTTCCTCTGCTACATATGTTAGCATGCTCAGCCCTCTCTTAACTCTTTTTCCTCACCATAATCAGAGTAGAAAACCCTTTCTGAACTTTAACATTACACCTAAAATGCCAGGAGCAGAAACTTAGACCGGCTTCTGTGTTAATGGGTGGGTGCTGATTTGACCCTTGCATGTCTGGATAGGTTTGTTTATGATGTGTGTTTCTGTGTGCTTTCAGGTCCAGGACGAATTGAGTCGGATGACAGTAAAGCTGCACGGGGAGGAGACTCTGAGGCAGCAGCTGTCAGAGGAATTTGAGCAGGTAGGTTATCTGTGATCTAGTTTGACGTTCTCATTAAATGTAGTTGACAACATTGAACCATCTCTTTGACTTCCAGGCTCAGAAGACAGTAGGTGAACTACAAGCCCAGCTGGATCTTTTAAAAGCTTCTTCAGATGCGCCACAGTCGGACACAGAAGATTTAGCTCAGCTTAAGGTGTGTGATGAAGGAACTAGATACACATCAGCTGAGCACCTTCCGATCTTGCTGTATTAACACTTTACATTATTCATCATTCAGTAGAAGCTACTAAAATCAGTCAGCACTGTTGTAGAAGTGAGAGAACATTGATCTAAAGCATTGTAGTGTTCAGGGAATTTCTCCTTTTTCAGATAAATCTTAGCTCTACTTTCAAGTCTTGTTGAAACTTAAAGAGATAGTTCGGGATTTTTGACATGAATCTGTATGGCATCCCCATCACCAGTGTCATGCAATCACACTGACTTACCCCTGGCAGCATCCTGTGAGCAGAGTTCTGGTCCAGCTTTGGTCAAGCCGAAAGTAGTCCGGCAGGTTTGCTAGACCCAGCGAAATAAAACGTTTCTCTTTCCAAAACATTATGTGTTCAAAAGAGTGATATTTTTGCATCCCAAAAACATTGTAGTGGAAAAAGTCACACGTCGTTATCACTTGGTCCTATTTTCTCTCTGTTCGTATCAGTGCGCGCCGTCATTCTGACAGCGAGCTCAACTTTTCCAGCTCATTTCAGTGCTAACTTAGCAGCTGCATTTACAAGCAACGCCACCGAGCTAGCTTTAGAGCTAACCAAGTTCATTAGACATTTGAGGAGGGCAGGGAAGTCGCTGTTGTTTGTGATGCAGACAGCAGCTGCTGCAACTCCGACATCCTCATCAATGGAAAGGTTCTGTATCCTGCGGCTCCGGCTTCAGCTTCCATCACTTCTCTGTCCACCCTCTCTCTTTCTGCCCGATCTAACTCCATTTGTCGAAGTTCATCGTCAGTGTACTCGGGTTCATAAAGATATCCCTTTGGCTTTAAGTGGAAGTCGATGTTTTCCTCGTCGCTCTCGTAGTCAGACATCTTCCCCAGTAGTAAACAATCGCGAATCAAACAGGTAGGCCCTAGCTGTCAGGTCATGGTGTCGCGCGCACTGATACGAACAGAGAGAAAATAGGACCAAGTGATAACGACGTGTGACTTTTTCCACTACAATGTTTTTGGGATGCAAAAATATCACTCTTTTGAACACATAATGTTTTGGGAAGAGAAACGTTTTATTTCGCTGGGTCTAGCAAACCTGCCGGACTACTTTCGGCTTGACCAAAGCTGGACGAGAACTCTGCTCACAGGATGCTGCCAGGGATAAGTCAGTGTGATTGCATGACACTGGTGATGGGGATGCCATACAGATTCATGTCAAAAATCCCGAACTATCCCTTTAAAATTTTCAAAAGGATTTCTTCTAGGATTAAACTGTATCTAAAGCCTTTCTTACTGTATATCAGCCTTGACCTTTGCACCTAGGCCTGAGAGGTCAATTCTGATCTCCAATAGTGACGGGTTTCTGTTCTCCCCATTTGCAGTAGGACATTCTGTGGAGCTTTTCAGTGGCTCATTTCTTTCTTCTCTTTAATAAAGTCCATAGGTTTATAGTAAAAGTTGATTCCCCCAGCTTAGCTGTGGATTTCTCCAGCTCCTCCAGATGCCATGCATCTCTTGGCTGCTTCCCAGATTTAGTTCTCTTGTTTCTAGACCGATCAGGTTAGCTGAACGTCCACATATTGGAAGGAATTCAGCACTGATACCTTCTAGATGAAGGGGAACAAAGCTTTCTAAAATATTTAAAACTTTGGGATATTATTCTACAATCAAAACATGACGTTCTCTCTGACCCGCCGGCCTTCGCAGGCCTCTAACGCACATCAAGCCTTTAAATGAAAGCTGCGTCAACTTGGATTGAATTTATAGGTATCAGAATTTTACTATAGGCTTTATAAAAAATGAAACGCTTTTTATAATTACACACTAATACTACACATGCATAATTTAAACGACGTGAATGTCAGAGTTAAACATTAACATTAAAGCACCATTTGTAATCCATCTCTCACCACAGTTGGTGACCATGCAAAGGTTAGTCATTTATGTCAACCTGCTTTTACAAATTATTTTACCTTAAATGCCTTAAAAATTTCCTTGTTCATTCAGTCTTCCTCACAATTTCTAAAAGTTGTATAAATTTCACTTATTGATGATGTTTACCATTATGTAAACAGGAGCGCCTTGAGAAGGAGAAGAAGCTGTCCAAAGACCTTGGCCAAGCAGCCACTAAGCTCCAGCAGCTTCTTAAAGCCACTCAGGAGCAGCTGACCAAAGAGAGAGAGACTGTGAAAACACTACAGGAGCACAAGGTGGGTCTGATACTGCTTTGAAACACACAGGCTGTCTTTAATCTTATTTTGTTTCTAATATGTCATGTTTCTTCTGTGTTTTTTTTTTTTTTTTTTTTTAGGGAGAAATTGTGGAACTGAAGGAAGGAACATCTGTCTAAAATCTCTGGGAACGCTACCATAAAGCTGCCAAATATGCCTTATGATTACCTAGTTATGCATTCCAAATTTATTCTTCTTGTACTGTAGTTTGCATTTTGTTGCAACTGTAGGGATCAAATATTTTTTTGTAATGAAGATTTCAGCGTAAGATTAGTGGAGAGAATCCTGCTGCAGTCTTTACTGAAGCTCACATTCCATCTACAATTCTGATCATGTCAGAAGTTATTTATCCCCTTGCCTTATATTCCAAACATTTCCTCATAGTTCAGTGTTAAAAGGGAACATGAAGGCACGTCAGACGTGCTTCAATCTGTGCAATTACCTTGTATGTCTTTTCTATGTGGTTGAATGATGGGAACATTTTATGGTTCATTGTAGAGCCTGCTTTCCTCTGCATCTGGCTGACAATACATCAGATTGGTATGAATGAATAAACTACAGTTTAGCACTATCTACTGCTGTTGAGTTCATATCTGTGGGGGAAAAAAAGTGAATTTGAGCGAGTCAAAGAAAGTTTCAGGTCTAACCTGTTACCTCCACCCATGACATCATCTTCCATGACATGTAAGACCCAGTAGGTGGATTACAGACAGATGAGCTCCCCTTTGAGACTGGTTGTTTCTGATTTGGCTCACTACAAAGGCTGGTCCAGTCTGGGAGAGCGTAAGGAGCGCATTGAGGGGTGAGGATGAAAAAACGTAAGGCTATGGACATAGACCCAAATTTATATAACAGAGAAAACTGCAATACATGGGCTGATTAAACTTTGATGCGTTCGGAATCTGTAGAATGGTTTGTAAAATATGAAAACTATTACCCTTAAAGCAACATGACATTATCTTCAGTAATTGAAAACTATCTTATGCATAATATATTTAGTTAATGCTTATGTCAGTCTTTATGGCTTAAATATAAAAGCCTAACATTAAGTTTCTCTGAAAATTGTAATGTCACATTGAATCAAAGTAATTTAAATAGAGAAATGAAAAGTATGTTCAGATATTGTACAATATTAAGCCCTCAATACGTCTATATTAATTGCTGCACCAGTGCAGTGTTGGATCAAGGGTCTAATGGAAGCCCAGGTTGTTTAAAAGTTTTATACAGTTTGCTGGATCTAGTGGGCTCACCTCTATTACTTAATCCCCCATAAATTGCAGGGGGGGGGTTAAATCAAGCCAATTTAATTTGCACTACCATAGTGAGTGAACCATATTTTGGTTGATGTGGGCAGGTGCCAAGTCCTGCTAGAAGATGAAATCAACATCTCATAATTCTGGACAACATAAAGAGGCGTTTGGTGCTGTAACATTTCCTGCTAGGTGCTGTGTTGGTTTTGACCATCTAGAAACACGGATCAACACCAGATGATGACATGGCAGCCCAAACCTCACTGAATGTTGAGAGTTCACATTGGATCTAAAGCATTGTGTATTAATTGCCTGTCCATGGAATAAAATGCTAAATTAGAAACTTAGAGGACTTTGGATCCAGGTCTCTCCTATGCCCAGATTAGACATACCATATATTAATTCTCAGGAGTGGCTTAACACAAGGAATGTGACAGTCCCAACCCTGTCCTGAATCCCTGTGTGTGTTATCCCTCCTAAACCTCACAATCCTCTCAGGGTAGTTTTTTGCCAGACCTCTTTTCAACCCAATTGGGTTCTTTCACCCAAATTGATATACCTATAAATAGATACACCAATATGTAAATAGCCTGGTTCTGATGACTTACCTTACCCTTCCAGAAAAATGTCTGAGCTACTAAATTGTGTTCATGTAATATAATTTGATACATTTTTGGGGTTGTGATGAGTTGTAAGCCTAAACCACAATATTGACCAATAATTATAAATTTTACTCTGCATGAAATTAATCTAAACTTAGTGTGATATATGTATTGTTTAGATGTAACAATACATATATTGTTACATCTAAAAACATAAAAGGAACCTAGGGCCTTTTTAAATCTCATAACCTTGTAAGATCCTGTTTATTTCCCCTACATGTACATCGCCCAAAAAATAAAGGGAACACTCAAATAACACATCCTAGAGCTAAATGAAGGAAAAAATCCTCATTGAATTATTTGTTCTTAAAAAATTTGAATATTCTGACAACAAAAATCATCAGTGGAATCAAATATATTAATCAATAAAAGTCTGGATTTGGATTCACACACAAAGTGGAAAAACACACTACAGGCTGACCCAGCATTGATGTAATGGCCTTAAAACAGGTCAAAATGAGGTTCAGTATTGTGTGTGGCCTCCACCTCCCTGTATGACCCCCCCACAATGCCTGGGCATGCTCCTGATGAGGTGGCGGATGGTCTCCTGAGAGACCTGCCAGACCTGGAATAAAGCTTCGGCCAACTCCTGGACAGTCTGTGGTTCAATGTGAGATTGGTGGATGGAATTGAAACTTGATATCACAGATGTGCTCAATCAGATTCAGGTCTGAGGGAGGGGCGGGCCAGTACATAGTTTCAATGCCTTCATCTTGCAGGAACTTCTTACCCACTCAAGTCACATGAGGTCTAGCATTGCATTAAAACTAATCCACGGCTAACTAAACCAGCATTTGGTCTCACAAAGGGTCTGAGGATCTCATCTCAGTACTTAATGGTAGTCATGTTAGCTCTGGCAAGCACTTGGAGGGCTGTGCGGCCCTCCAAAGAAACGTCACCCTACACCATTACTGATCCACTGCCAAACCCATCATGCTGGTGGATGTTCCAGGCAGCAGGTCACTTTCCATGGCGTCTCCAGACTCTGTTATGTCTGTCACTTCTGCTCAGTGTGAACCTGCTTTCATCTGTGAGAAGCACAGGGCACCAGTGGTGGAATTATCAATCCCTGTGTTCTCCGGAAAATGCCAAGTACCCTGCACGGTGTTGTACTGTGAGCACAAACCCCATCAGTGGACGTTGGGCCCTCATACCATCCTCATGGAGTCAGTTTCTGTCTGTGCAGACAGATGACATCTGTAGCAGGCTGGTCATTTGCAGGGCTCTGGTATTCTCCAGGATTTTTGTCAAAATGTTAAACACTAAAGAAAAACTTAGGGAGATTCCAGCTGCCCGTTTTGTAGTTGCTAGAATTCGGGCATATATCAAAAAACTAATTTTAACATACTCAGCTGCATTTTTAACCAGTTCAGTATGTAGTTTTCAAGCTCTGACCTCAGCCCTATTGAACAGATGTACAGAACAGATTGTACAGATCAGCTTGGCTATGCTTTTCAAAAACAGTTTGACTTTCATAGGATACCATCCCAGAGCACCGTCTGACCAATGGTGACAAGCATGAAAATGAGGTGCCAGCCTGATTATGTGCAATTCTCAGAAGCACTGCTGAGGGGCTCAATTTGTTGAAAGTAAATACTAGTATTTGTCCCATTCTTCTACACCTCAAATTCAATGAAAACCACAGGGATCAAACATACATTTTTGAATGTAGAAAAAGGCTAATACAATTCGATATCAAAATTGTGGAACATACACCAAAATAGACTTGTAACACTAAACCATAAATTACACTCCATAACAGATGGTAATGAAAACCCTCAGGGTTTTTTTTTTTTAACGCCTATGAGTAGATGTACAATGCTCTAACCCTGACTTGTAAAATTAATGCCATAACGCCTTGTTGGTACTCTTGTGATTGGAGCAAAGAAAAGCCACTTTCCCAGTGTAGCATACAAGAACCACCACTGCTAACAGTCATATCCTGCCTGGGGCAAGAACCAGTAAAAAAAAAAAAAAAAAAAAAGTCACAGGTCTGATTCGACAGGAAGTACTTCTACTCTGCAATGTTCTCACATGTCAAATTCAAGGTCATCTAACAGTTTCAGCCTCTTTTCGACTGAAGTTAGACCAGGAAGTTTACTATACAATGGATGTGTGCTTTGGTTTTAGGCTTGATCCATATCTGCTTTTAAACAGACACTTTTTAGAAGTGAAACTAAACAGCATTTTGTTTCCCAAACTTGCAAAAGAAATCCATCGTGTGTGGTTTCATACTGATGTAGAAGAGCAGCAAACGCATTTAGAAATCGGCAGACAAGTTCCTGTCAAACTATTCCTTATTTGGGTCGAATCTGCGAAGTAGAAATGACGTCACAGACACTGCCGCATTATGACTGTTGCCCATTATAGTTTGCTCAGCCGAGAAACAATTACTTTCAGGAAGTTAAGGGTAATTGATGGACAAACTGTTTTTAGTGATATTAAGTACCCCTCACTAGTGCTTACTGGTTAATTGGCTTTTCTGCATTTAAAAAAGTTATTTTACTTGTTACAGGTTTCTAAAGAGGGGAAAAAAAAAAAAAAAAGCACTAGTCAGCTGCACACTTTTCCTGCTGAAACACCTAGATGCTGAAATTACATTTTCAACCATGTACAATGCAAATTACACAAGGTTCCTGGAAGCATACAGAAATTGCAAAAACTCATTTTCATTTACTTTATTTGACAATGCATTGATTTTTCAGTTCTTTTAGATACAAAGATGTACATTACTTCCAAGTAGCCACAGTGTAATTGTCCAAAAAAAACTGTAGATGAGTCAAACTATGTGCCTAGCCACTCTGAGCTTGAAAATCTTGAAGGATTTTACAGCACAAGATCATATTAGCTGTATGGAATCACACAAGAGTTTAATCCACATTTACACAACTTTCTAAGGTTTAGTTAAGAGGAATTGAAGTGACATGACAAATTTTACCAAATGGAGCAACTTTTGTTAAAGACCTGTTTAAACAAATTTAATCAAAATTATTAGAAGCCATCATGATCAGGCAAGCCAGGCCATGATTTTTCAGGCAAGTCAGAAGCAAATTGAATTTTACTTCCCAACAGGATGGCCTTCAACACTGATAACATTTCTGCTTATCCTTTCTGCAAATTGGTCCCTGGTTCCATAATCTGAGAGGTCGTTCATCTGCAGCTCATGTTTGATGCCTGTTTAAGAAAAAAAATATTGGAAGTAAAGACTTGTGCAAATTCAAAACTCTATAGTGCGTTTAAAAAATAAAACATACCTGTCAAGACTTTCTTAAGTGAATCTTTTGAGCTAGCATACTGCATTTTGGATTTGATGGGTGCAGTTTCAGGAGCCCTGAAAAAGAAAAAAAAAAAAAAAGAAAAAATATTCAGCTTGTCAATCCTCTGCAGGCTCCATATGAAAGACAGTTTTAAGTTCTCAAAAGAGAAGACTTTTTTGGTTTAGAAAAAACTATAAATACCACATCACGAAGACTAGCTCCTCTTTCTTGCTTGACTCCTTGTTCTCAAAGTGGCAGTCGTACAGCACGTAGCGGCACTTTTCCTTTTCCAGAAGGCTCAGGAAGAACTTGAAGATGTCTGCCTCTCCGCTCAAATCCTTCTCTTTGAAGACCTTCTCCACTATAATAAAACCGTCTTTGATTTCCAAGACCACAAGTCTGATGCGTTCACTTGCATCAGCATCGCTCTTCACCACTTTCATGTCACTGATAATGTCCTTCACTTTGTCATCAACTTGCACTCCAGAAGCCTGAGGAACAAAAATCAATTTTTTAGATCGGAAACTACATATCCCCTTAATAACTACATCTCTAATGTTTGCATAAAGTAAGGAGCTTCATTATAGCATCAGTCTTAAATCAGCATTGGGCTGTAAACTTCACAAAAAATAAAAAAAAATAAAAAAAAAATAGTTAGAAACTTCCATAATCCAGACCCTTAAATAAAATCTGGGCCTGATTTGGTGCTCTGACAGAAACTTTACTTGTACTTTGGTTCTAAGAAGAAAAGCAGAACTGAATAAAGAAACAGGAAGCTCTTCACAACTTTAAGAATGACAGCAAAAATGTCAGCCCAGTTAAGACAGTCAAGTTCTCAAAGACAAAAATAAAGATTAGTCTTTTTCTTCAAAAGCAACCCAGTGTTGGGTGCTTCCCAGCAGGGTTTAGGCCTTGGTTCAATCACATTCCTGTCATTCTGGAACAAGTTCGCACAAGAAACGCCGCCCTGAGGGATGCACTAAACCAGTTTCAAACACGTACAAAGCTCCCTCCATTTTGGAGGCAAACCACACCTTGAACAAACCCTTCTCAACATGCACCAGGTTAAACTGCACCCTGTTAAAAAGAAATCCCTCTCCCTAGAAGCTTCACACTACACAACTTCCAATTGAAATTACTTAGAAAGGAAGAAAAAAAAAATTAAAATAAAAAGCTTGCACATATTTTAAAGGCATTTTAAAATAAGGAAGTGATTCAGAAAAGCAATTTCCTGAATTTTCATTTGGCAAAACAAAAAAATTTGGAATCTTGTTCAAGAAGATTCAATATAAACACAGTTCACCAACTTCATATAAAAAAAACTCACTCACCATTGTGGTTGTGATATGTGGTAGAAAGAGGCTGCAGAGGAAAAATGGTAGCTGCTGTCAGAATGCTGAGAGGGTTATAAGAAGGAAGCAGGTTGACTCATACAGGCGGAGCTGCAATAAATGAGCACACCTCTAGCAGCTGACTCCACCCACATCTGCGCAGGTGTGATACAATTAATTTGATCACATGCAAAGCCCAAATCACAATTTTTGCTATTAATTGGGGTGCATTACACAGAGCAAACATCAAATTCACAATTAGCAGCTGAATTGATATTGTAAACGCATTAACTTTGTTTTTCTAAGTAAAAACTCAGGTGAAAAAAATTCTGAGCAGCAATGCAAAGCCTTATATGGAAGTAACCTGTCCAAGTTTTGACCAATCTCCTGCTGAGACGCAAATGGGTCTCCTTTTAAGGGAAAAGGTAAGACAAGTGGAGACAGACGGCTGAAGTAATTGCAAAGCTACCTGTTGACACTGGGGCAACACATGCCAGCGATCACTGAGGGGTTTAGCTCCATATATGTCCAGCATTTGGACAAGCCTCATTGTTGCAGGAAGTAAAACAAACCCACACATTTTCATATGAATGGTAATGGTTCTGATTGAAAGAAACAATATTCTTTAATTTCATGTGCCTCAAACCCATACACTCTCCTGGAACATCCAGGATTGCAGCAAAGAATTTTCAGAAAGCTTAGACCCGCTCCCAGCACAAAGGAGGAAGACAAGTTTTAGAATATTGTGATCTGATGTATTTTGTGGAATGTAGGTCTCTTTATTCGATAGCCTTTACTAGTACTGATCTAAACACCCTTTTTCCCTCAGAGATGCCTTATTGCCTATAGCACAGATTCAACATAGTGTCAGGAACAATACCTAGATTCTGTGGTGCATATTTGCATAATGGAATCATACAGCTGTTGCACTTCAGCCAGCTGCAAATCCATTATATCAAACTTGAACTTTGTGACCTGCCACTTAATTGTAATGAAGATAGCTGATAAATATAAAGCAAATACTTTATCCAAATAAGGATATCTTGTAACATTTACTCCACTAGAATACAAAGTGGTTTACATCATGAGTCATTTACAATTAGACATCTTCCTATATGGATTCCCACTGCTTGCATTGACTCACACTGCTTGTTTTTCTGTCACTCCAGATACAGAATGCTACAACGATCTTCTTTCTTCTTTTCAAAATATCAGCCTTTAAGTGGACATTTCAGTTTTTACATTTCTAAATCAAAAGTGCAATTAATTTGAAGTAACATCTATTTTCTATTAGCTGTAAGCAGAACATCAAAATTGTAAACAGAAATGAAGGCTTGAAATCATCTTTCCTACAGGAAAAACTGTAGGACATCTGAAGTTAAAAACAGATCTTATTTTAGTTTTAATTTAAAACATGCTCCACATATATAAAAAAAACCTTTATATGGTTAAAAGGGAAACCTCTTTGTTGAGGAAAGTGTCAAAATCAGTGTCAGTATTGCTCCTACAGTAGGTTTATGATTAATCTATTTTTCCCACAGGGGCAGATTTGTTTAAGAAGATAATTCTCCCTATAATAAAACAATTTGAAAACTGCATTTGGTGTTTCCTAGTTAATCTTTACAACAGCAGCGGTGCATTCTTGCCATTAGGACAGACTCAAAACATCTTGGCTATATCAGCTACTCCAAGAGGAAACATTGAGAAGAAGGTATATTTCTACTAGATCTTCCTGTAAATCTTAATGTACAATGACCACGATTTAGGTTAAAATAAATTTTTAGTTGAGGTTAAGGTGATGTTTTTCTACAGGCTTCTAGCTGAACAATATGCATCAGGTCTTAGGTATTTTGGCTCCTTAAATCAGACAAACTTTTTCCACTTAAATCTACAGGTGCTGGTCATAAAATTAGAATATCATGAAAAAGTAGATTGATTTCAGTAATTCCATTTAAAAAGTGAAACTTGTATATTATATTCATACATTACATACAAACTCATATATTTCAGATGTTTATTTTGTTTAATTTTGATGATTACAAATGACAACAAATGAAAATCTCAAATTCATCATATCAGAAAATTAGAATATTACTGAAGACCAATAAAAACAAAGGATTTATAGAAATGTTGGCCAACTGAAAAGTATGAACATGAAAAGTATGAGCATGTACAGCACTCAGTATTTAGTTGGGCCTCCTTTGGCCTGTATTACTGCAGCAATGCGGCGTGGCATGAAGTCGATCAGTCTGTGGCACTGCTCAGGTGTTATGATAGCCCAGGTTGCTCTAATAGTGGCTTTTAGCTCTTCTGAATTGTTGGGTCTGGTGTATTGCATCTTCTTCTTCACAATACCCCATAGATTTTCTATGGGGTTAAGGTCAGGAGAGTTTGCTGGCCAATTAAGAACAGGGATACCATGGTCCTTCAACCAGGTACTGGTAGCTTTGGCACTGTGTGCAGGTGCCAAGTCCTGTTGGAAAATGAAATCTGCATCTCCAAAAAGTTGGTCAGCTGCAGGAAGCATGAAGTGCTCTAAAACTTCCTGGTATGTGGCTGCGTTGACCCTGGACCTCAGAAAACACAATGGACCAACACCAGCAGATGACATGGCACCCCAAACCATCACTGACTGTGGAAACTTTACACTGGACTTCAAGCAACGTGGATGAAGTGCCTCTCTTCTTTTCCTCCAGACTCTGGGACCTTGATTTCCAAAGGAAATGCAAAATTTACTTTCATCAGAGAACATGACTTTGGACCACTCACCAGCAGTCCAGTCCTGTTTCTCTTTAGACGCTTCTGACGCTGTCTGTGGTTCAAGAGTGGCTTGACACAAGGAATGCGACAGCAGAAACCCATGTCTTTCATACGTCTGTGTGTGGTGGTTCTTGAAGCACTCACTCCAGCTGCAGTCCACTCTTTGTGAATCTCCCCCACATTTTTGAAGGGGTTTTGTTTCACAATCCTCTCCAGGGTGCGGTTATCTCTCTTGCTTGTACACTTTTTTCGACCACATCTTTTCCTTCCCTTCGCCTCTCTATTAATGTGCTTGGACACTGAGCTCTGTGAACAGCCAGCCTCTTTAGCGATGACCTTTTGTGTCTTGCCCTCCTTGTGCAAGGTGTCGATGGTCGTCTTTTGGACAACTGTCAAGTCAGCAGTCTTCCCCATGATTGTGTAGCCTATAGAACTAGACTGAAAGACCATTTAAAGGCTTTTGCAGGTGGTTTGAGTTAATTAGCTGATTAGAGCGTGGCACCAGGGGCCATCAATTTTGAACCTTTTCACAATATTCTAATTTTCTGATATGATGAATTTGAGATTTTCATTTGTTGTCATTTGTAATCATCAAAATTAAACAAAATAAACATCTGAAATATATGAGTTTGTATGTAATGTATGAATATAATATACAAGTTTCACTTTTTAAATGGAATTACTGAAATCAATCTACTTTTTCATGATATTCTAATTTTATGACCAGCACCTGTATATACCCCAGATTCAAAGTGCCATGATTACTCATTGAGATCACTCTGAAATCCTGCTGCTACACAAACACCTATTCGTTGTTATCAGTTTTAAACCCAAGTTTCCATGTTTGAGGTCAAACAATAGACTACAACTTCACTGAAAAAGATAATGCAACCGCTTTTGGCATTTACTTAATCATATTTTGTTACTTTAACACAATTGTTTTATGTCCTACCCTGCTAACATGAAACAATTGTGTTAAAGTAACTAAATATAATTAAGTAAATGGCACAAAAAGTTGAATTACTTTTCAAAGTGGAATATAAATTTAAACTGTCTTATCAACCTACATAAGGAGCAAAATACTCATTAGTAGTTCCTTTGCACCTGTATGCACACAGCAAAAGTTAAGTTTTAATTTCCTTTTTGTTTTACATTTTTTTGTGTTTTATCAAAATTTGTCTTTTAATCTAAACCAGAAGAAGAGGTACAAGTTATCTAGCATGTTTAGTTGAAATTCTCTCGACCAACAACATCCTGAACAAGCAGAGGCAAGAAAAATGCTCCTAATCTCCACTATGGATAGTGTTCAGTTATTGTGTACAGACCAACAATTTTGGTGTAATATCCACCTCTTTCTGAGCTGAATCTAAATACAGATCCTCTGCCTCATCATCAGTGACATTACTTCCCCTACGGGTGGACTTATGGTTTCAGTCACAGTCCCGCCCCACATCCGGACTGAAAATTGTTTCTTATGCAAGCACTAGATCCAGCTTAAATATGCATGATTTGCTCATGAAAGTATGAAAATGAGCACAATGATTTTTGTTTAACTTACATTAAGGATCATTTGTTTAGCAATGATAAAAAGATTTTGTAGGAATGTGGTCAGGCTGGATTAAAACTGCAGACGGCAGCAATGTTGGAAGCAGCAAAAGGGGAAATACAAGTCAGTACTAAGCAGGGCAGGAAATGACTGCTACATATCTCTCTGTGAGCTGAAACCCTCATGCTGCTGCAAGCATACTGAGCTTGGCCTTAGCAATGATACAAGAGAGAGAAGAATGGAAACATGAGGGAACTGGGACATCTGCTGGTATGTGACAAGTAGTGAACTGTGTGGTTGAGTTATATTCGCAAGTTTAACTTTAGGAACCTGAATAAGAGCACACTATTACAAAAATAGGCTACAAATGTAAACTTTTACAGAAAACATTTAATTGGAATCCAAATTGTTTTCTTTATGTCTGTTTGCTTAAAGAGCAACACCAGACTCTAATCTAATGAACTTGTAAGACTGTACGATTTAATTGTGCTCAAATCTTCAATAATTTTCATTTCAATAAAAATGTTTCCACCCCAAAAAAAAATAAAAAATCAGAAACAGAAATTTTTTTTCGTGAAATTGACTGTGCATTCAATGAACAACAAGTGGCTAACGTTCTCCAGTCTAATGGGATTAACCAAGGCCAAAGTTTGCTAACCCCTGCCAAGTATAAATTGTAAGAATGAACACGGGATCAATGTAAGGTTTCTTCTTCTATAGAAAACATGCAGTTACAGTGGGGCAAAAAAGTATTTAGTCAGCCACCAATAGTGCAAGTTCTCCCACTTAAAAAGATGAGAGAGGCCGGTAATTTTCATCATAGATATACCTCAACTATGAGAGACAAAATGAGAAAAAAAATCCAGAAAATCACATTGTCTGATTTTTAAAGAATTTATTTGCAAAATATGGTGGAAAATAAGTATTTGGTCAATAACAAAAGTTCATCTCAATACTTTGTTATATACCCTTTGTTGGCAATGACAGAGATCAAACGTTTTCTGTAAGTCTTCACAAGGTTTTCACACACTGTTGCTGGTATTTTGGCCCATTCCTCCATGCAGATCTCCTCTAGAGCAGTGATGTTCTGGGGCTGTCGCTGGGCAACACGGACTTTCAACTCCCTCCAAAGATTTTCTATGGGTTTGAGATCTGGAGACTGGCTAGGCCACTCCAGGACCTTGAAATGCTTCTTACGAAGCCACTCCTTCGTTACCCGGGCGGTGTGTTTGGGATCATTGTCATGCTGAAAGACCCAGCCACGTTTCATCTTCAATGCCCTTGCTGATGGAAGGAGGTTGTCACTCAAAATTTGACGATACATGGCTCCATTCATTCTTTCCTTCACACGGATCAGTCGTCCTGGTCCCTTAGCAGAAAAACAGCCCCAAAGCATGATGTTT
Organism: Cyprinodon tularosa; assembly: GCF_016077235.1. Lineage (NCBI taxonomy): Eukaryota > Metazoa > Chordata > Actinopteri > Cyprinodontiformes > Cyprinodontidae > Cyprinodon > Cyprinodon tularosa. The sequence continues at coordinate 985,995 of NW_024037959.1, forward strand.
CCACCCCCATGCTTCACTGTAGGTATGGTGTTCTTTGGATGCAACTCAGCATTCTCTCTCCTCCAAACACGACGGGTAGAGTTTTTACCAAAAAGTTCTGTTTTGGTTTCATCTGACCATATGATATTCTCCCAGTCATCGTCTGGATCATCCAAATGGTCTCTAGCAAACTTGAGACGGGCCTTGACATGTACTGGCTTAAGCAGGGGGACACGTCTGGCACTGCAGGATTTGAGTCCCTGGCGGCGTAGTGTGTTACTGATGGTAGCCTTTGTTACTTTGGTCCCAGCTCTCTGCAGGTCATTCACTAGGTCCCCCCGTGTGGTTCTGGGATTTTTACTCACCGTTCTTGTGATCATTTTGACCCCACGGGGTGAGATCTTGCGTGGAGCCCCAGATCGAGGAAGATTATCAGTGGTCTTGTATGTTTTCCATTTTCTAATAATCGATCCCACGGTTGATTTCTTCACACCAAGCTGTTTACCTATTGCAGATTCAGACTTCCCAGCCTGGTGCAGGTCTATAATTTTGTTTCGGGTGTCCTTGGACAGCTCTCTAGTTTTGGCCATGGTGGAGTTTAGAGTGTGACTGTTTGAGGTTGTGGACAGGTGTCTTTTATACTGATAACGGGTTCAAACAGGTGCCATTAATGAAGGTAACGGGTGGAGGACAGAGGAGCCTCTTACAGAAGAAGTTACAGGTCTGTGAGAGCCAGGAATCTTGCTTGTTTGTAACTGACCAAATACTTATTTTCCACCATATTTTGCAAATAAATTCTTTAAAAATCAGACAATGTGATTTTCTGGATTTTTTTTCTCATTTTGTCTCTCATAGTTGAGGTATATCTATGATGAAAATTACCGGCCTCTCTCATCTTTTTAAGCGGGAGAACTTGCACTATTGGTGGCTGACTAAATACTTTTTTGCCCCACTGTATGTCTAAACTGGATGGCATGATTAACACAATCTGATTGGAAAGTAGCAACCATTACATTAGTAGCTGAGACTATGAATTCAAGACATTTGGAACGGAGAACCTTTAATTGTACAGTGCAGAGGGCATGACATGAACAAGGATATTGACCCAGAAAATAATTTCCACAATGATTATTTGCGGCTACAATGATAGTTGTGGTTACAATACAAATCTTATTTTACAGTTGCTTTTGTATCTCTGCTTCTGTCTCCTTGAACCCCAGTCGGCCTCAGCAGATGGCCGCTCACACTGAGCCTGGTTCTGCTGGAGATTTCTTCCTGTTAAAAGGAAGTTTTTCCTCTCCACTGTCGCTACAAGCATGCTTAGTGTGAGGGATTGCATTCAAGTCAATGAGTTGATGCAATTAACTGGTTTTCCTTAGAAAGAAAACTTTGAATCAATTTGACTGTATGATCTGGTGAACTGTAAAGTGTTTTGAGATGACGTGTTGTGAATTGGCGCTAACTAAATAAACGGAATTCAACTGAATTGAAATGAGCATTATAACAAGGGGTGAATATTGGCATGGGTGTTGCGATACGATACATGTTACGATATTTGGGTTACAATATGATATTATCACGATATTGCAATGTCACTATATATTGCGATATTTTTCCCAGCTATCAAATTAAATGTATAGGAAGAAAAAGCAAGTGCTGTATATGTTCAACAGAAGATAGTGATTGTTTAGTTATTTTGGCATCCATGATGTTTGGGGTTTGGGTCATGACTGCCTCAACTACAGAAATGGCTCTGCTCTGCACAGCAAATGTAGCCTGACGTAGTCCGACTCAATTCTAGTCAGAATATGAGTCTGATACTGCTCCATAGAGCTGTGATTATGGGGCGTGTTTTGAACGAACCAGGAAAAAAAATGCCTCTGCACTCAATTGGATAGATCTACAACCAATAAGAGCAACGGAGTGCGTGACGTATGTTAAGCGAGGCATAGTTGATGTCCACAAAAATCAAAGCGTGCAGTTTCACGCCTAAAATAAGAAGATGAGACTTGATCGCGTTTCTCTGTTCCTCTTTTAAAATTAATTTGCTGTCGATATCTTCTAGAACAGACCTAATAGCAGAATCTACTCACCCAAACTCTCCAGCGGCAGCCATTATTGTTGTCACCCGAGCGCGCTTTGGTCACGTGGTTGATTACGTTACTCTTGATCATCTGTCCATCATCGTATAAAGCCCGCCCTGACAATTTGATTGGATCGCCTGACAGTGGGCGATAATACTCGCGCTACTATGGAGCAGAGCCAGACCGAACTTCCCCGAACTCAAACCTTGTGGGCGGGACTAAGTTCGGACTGGCACCCAGGCTACAGCAAATGGGCTCCACAGCAGTATCTACCAGAGTGGCGCTGCAGAGGTAGCCCGTTTCCCTCATTGTTTTAGGTTAAAATGCTTTGTTTTTAAAAAAAAGATTGATATCATATTGGGCAGCCGAAAATCACGATATATTGTCAAATCGTGTTTTTCGCACACCCCTAATTATAACATGACAAATTAAAACGAAAATAAATCATACATTGCACATTTCAACTGTCAAAGCTTGAATGCAAACTTTAACACAGACTTTATTGGTCCCTTCACACAACCATTTAGCATCATTACAATATTGGAAATATGGATCAGTCATGAAAAGAGAATGGAAGTTGAGTTAGGGTGAAATGTATTCATGAAATCCATTGATTTCATGTCTATGTGGTCAAAACATGAAAAAATGGAGGTCTCAGGGGTGGTCTGAGATGATTTCTAATTGCAGATGAATCAGAATGTGAGTGGAGAGATGACCAGATGGCACGGCAGAGGGTGGACAGGGTTTGATCATTTAAGTTTGGTCCAGGGAATAACAAGGAGGAGTGGAGCTGCCAGTGATAGTGTTAATACCAAAGTTTCTATGGGAGATCTGCAGAGTATTTCTTCAAGTCAAAGAGTTGTGAAATGGAGCAGAATCCAAGATGTGGTTGCAAAAACACAGAAGGGACTTTCTTCTGACAGAAATACAAAAAGCAGGTCAATACTCTGAGAGTTTGGTATTACCACTAAGGTTACAACTCAGGCATCAGTATGCTGCTAGCAGGCTCCTCCCATACCCATCAGCTGATGGGACTAATTGGCTGCAGCTAGGAACAGTCAGATGCAGAGAAGCCCATCCTATGAGCTCACTAGCGCCATCTGGTGGAACAATGAAAAAACAAAAATACAAAAACAGACTGTGTTCCCAAATTGCAATAACACACTGAATATAATGTTCTCAGACTTCCTTGGAAGGAAGGAAGGAAGGAAGGAAGGAAGGAAGGAAGGAAGGAAGGAAGGAAGGAAGGAAGGAAGGAAGGAAGGAAGGAAGGAAGGAAGGAAGGAAGGAAGGAAGGAAGGAAGGAAGGAACTTTATGGGGAGATGCTACATATCTGCTATAAATCTATTTAGGAGAGCGTGATCTCACTCTCCACAACAGCATCAGAGTTAATTACTTAAAACAGCTCAACATGCTAATAAAGAAGGCTAGGTTTGTTTTAGGAACTCCTCTAGAACCTCTGGAGATTACTTCAGAAAGAAGAATTCTTCATAAAGGGAAGAACATTAACATCCTCTTCATCAAACAGTTCAACACCAACAAAGTTTTCAGCCAAAGACTTCTCCAGATCCACTGAAAGACAGACTGCTACAGAGGATCCACCCTATTTACAGCCATCAACGCCAACAACTGGATAAAAATATTTTAAAAAACTTGAGTTACTGCAACATTTAATTTGCATTTGAGATTAAAAAAGTTATTTTGAATTTAATTCTCACAGCAGTTAAAGAGGGAGAGATCATAACTATTCTAAACAAATGTCACAATACAATAATTCTAATACAAGAGAGACAGAAACCTCTCAATCTATCGCTGACAATATAATCATAAATATTTAAATTGCTCACTTTGATTCAGGTGTTATACTGTCAGACATCACTGATCCCTTTCCTTTTGTTCTTTTCATCGATTTTGAAACCAAGTCTGATGATCAACTGCTTGTCTTTTGTATAAATCTCTCTCTGCTCCATGGAATGGTACCTAAAATGACTAAGATCGCAATAATTATACCAATTCATAAAAGTAGTGATAAAAATAACTTACAAAATTATTAACCAATATCCATTTTACCGAAATTTTCAAAGGTGCTTGAAAGGCTTGTGTACAATAGACTTAACAGCTACGGAAAATCTGAATATACTCATCCCATTCCAGTATGGCTTCAGGAAGAAAAATGCCATCTGTATGGCCGTAGTTGATCTAATTTAACAAATCAATTACACTATTCATAAAGGTGAGTGTGGAATCTGTTTTTTCTTTGATTTATCAAAAGCGTTTGATACAATTCATTTTGAAATTTTATTGGGTAAATTGCAGCATTATGGTGTAAGATGGACTGCACTCTGTTGGTTCAGAAGTTACTTATTTGAAAGGGAGCAATATGTACAAGTAAATAACAGTAAATGTCTAAGCAAAATTATCATATATGGAGTTCGACAGGGCTCCATATTGGGACCCCTTCTCTTTATATTATATGTAAAAGACTGTAAATTCAGAAACAATCCTCCACAAGGTAAACTTTGCGGACGACATAAATCTATTTCTATCTCATAAAAACCCAGTCAACCTTACAATCTAATGTAAATTGTCGATTAGTAAAAATTGAGAAGTGGTTTAAAGATAATAACTTATCACTAAATGTAAATAAAACAAACCATATTATATTTAGTTCGGAAAAAAAAACTGTAAAAATATTGAAAAGCTACATTGATATAAATGGTTGAGCATTTTGGGATCCTCAGGCTTGCCCACCAGAGGGCGCCGAGGATCCTCTTCTGTTTTTATGTTTTCTGTTAGGACTGGAGTTACTGTTGGGATCTGGAGCTTTACCACCTTCCTCCAGCAGAGTGCGCCGTGGGTCTCCTGGAGCTGGAGTCTTCCAGAACCCCTGAGACGCATCTACTCATCAAGAGACCTTCCCTTTATAACCAGCTGCCAGACCGCAGCTGGTTCGAGGCCGCAGTGTTGATCTTAGTTTGGTTAGCAACCTGAGCCTCTGAAACTGAAAGAATCTTAGTTGTCTCAAGTGAGAGATCAGATTCTAACTCTCCTCTGTTTTTGCCTCACAGGAAACCTGTCTCTAGCCTGAAGCTCTGGGTGAGCTGCCTCACAGGAAACCTGTCTCTAGCTTGAAGCTCTGGGTGAGCTGCCTCACAGGAAACCTATCTCTAGCCTGAAGCTCTGGGTGAGCTTAACCTGCCAATCAGCCCTGGTGAGCCAACCTGAAGATTCCTATGTGGAATTAACCTGAAGATTCCTATGTGGATATCCCCTGCTGCTCTCTGTGAAGAGCTGGAAACTCAGATCAAGGTCTGCCATGCTAAGTCAGAAGCTAGACGCTGCTGCTCCTCGTGTACTCTGCTGAACCAACAGTCTCTGGACCCAACTGTTCCCTCTCTCTCAAAGAGAAGCCCGGACCCAGTCAAGACTTCAGTGAACCAGCCCGGACCAGTTCCAGAATCTGTACATTATCTTGTGTTTCAGAACTTTAAATAAACTCTGTTAAACTTTTACCCAGCCTCTGTTGTGTTCTGCATATGGGCTTGTATCCTTAACCCATCATGACAGAGCAATAGAGAGAGTTGAAAGAACCAAATTCCATGGAGTATACATAGATGGATTTTTCAATTTAAAAAAAGACGATGGATATCTAATGAATAAATCATCCAAATATGTTGGTCTATTTTTTTTTTTTTTAAGTTGAGACACTTTCTTCCTTCTGACTATGTATCAATCTCTGTTTAAACCTCATATAATTTAATGCAAAGATATATGTTACACATATCCTTGTTATCTTGAAAAACTGGAGATTCTTCAGAAGAAGGTTATACGTGTCATATCATTGGCAAATGGGCTGCCTAGTGGTACGGTGGGTAGCACTGCTGCCTTGCAGCAAGAAGGTTCCAGGTTTGTTTCCTGACCGAGTCTTTCTGCATGGAGTTTGCATGTTCTCCCTGAGCATGCTTAGGTCCTTTCTGGATACTCTGGCTTCTTCCCATAGTTAAAAAAAATTACTGTTAATTGGCTTCTCTAAATTCTCCTTAGGTGTGCGTGAATGGTTGTTTGTCTCTGTGTTGCCCTGCGATGGACTGGTGACCTGTCCAAGGTATACCCCGCCTCTTGTAGACAGCTGGACAGCGACTCTGCTTGGGATAAGCATGATGGAAAATAGATGAATTGATGGATCATGGGCAAATTTTAACAATCCCTCACATTATCTTTTTTATGGGTTCAAGCTTCTGAAGCTCATTTAGTGCAACAGATTTCACTTTGCTTGTATTAAGTATAACGTGGCACATAAATTAAAAGCTAGACTCTGCCAGCTCAGTCCAGTGACAGCTCCTTCTCATAAACATAACACGAGATGGAGACCTTTATTAAGAGGGAAAAGTCATCATTTGAAGTACACCAGCTTCAGTGTAGTGTCTAGAGGCCCAGGGATCTGGAATGAGATTCATAGTTCTATAAAAGAATCACACTCTCTTCATACTTTAAAAAAGCTTTTTAATCAAAATGTATTGCTACGCTTTGCTCAAAAACCTGACTGATAAATTTCTTTGGTCGTGTGTTGGTCTGGCCCCTGAATGCATGAAATATCTTGAATAAAAATTATGTAAATCTGATTTGAATGTTATGTGCATACAGACTGGATGGATAAATTTATCAGGCTCCATCTGTAATATAATCCAGGTTGTGGGCAGTTGAGGGTGGGCTTTTGTTTTCTGTCTTGTTCTGTTGCTTTTTTTTTTTGGTTTGTTGTTGTAGTTATTGTTGTAATTTCTGCTTTCCTTGTGATTTTGCTTTTGATGTTACTATATTTGGTTGTTTGGAGTATATTTAAACTATGGGTCCCTCTCCATAAGTGTTGCGCCTCTGGGATTCCAGAGGCGCAAAATTGACCTTAATATCAACAAAACTGAATGATGATATAAACGGTCACATTTTGTGAATAAATAAATAAATGAAAACATTTGTTACCAGACTAGTAAAAAAAACAAAAACAAAAAAAACTACTTTATAATAGTCAGTTTGGAATTAGATCACAGAAATCCACAGCTTTGGCAGTCCTGAAAATGATAGGGGAAATCAGGAATTCCTTAGATAAAAAGAAGTTGGCAATTGGTCTCTTATTTTGATGTCAAAAAACTATTTCCCACAATTGATCACAATATGATAAAAAGTAAATCAGAGTATCATGGTGTATTATGGGGGATACCCTGGAGTGTACTGTATGATTGGCTGTTTAATTGGTAGAAACCATTGGTGAAAAGTCTGTCATCCTTTGATATTGGGGGTGTCCCCCAGGGTTCAGTATTGGGTTTCATCCTGTTTATTACATACATTCCATATATACAGTTCAAAAGAGGTGTTTTTGTTTTTTTATGGATGATGCAAATATTATTGTATACAGTAGATCAGTGCTTACAGCAGCTATGGATGTAAAGTTAAAAAGGTGGTTAAAAAAAAACTATTGTTCTTTAATTTGGAGGAAACTAAGTTAATTTACTTGGAAATCATTAGAAAGATTGATATGGAAGTTTAAATATGGTAGACATGGAACAAATGAGTAAAATAAAAATTAGTGTGATTATTGACTAAATAATCTGCTTGGAAACCTCGAATCAAATACTGTAAGTGTCAGGATTTGATGTTTGATTGAGGACCCAAAAGCAGAGGCAAGTTGGCAGAGGTGAATTTTGATGGGTTTAATGAGGTTTACAGGTACGGAGGCAGGAATCAAAGATCCAACAAAAATAACAACGAACCAGAACCAAGGAGACATCAGGGGAACTCTAGGAGCCAGGGAGAGACGAGGTAAGCAGACAGACGTTAGACGAGGATCCAGCAAACAGGAACTGAAGAGGGAGGCTTTTAAAGGGGACAGAGACAAAGAGAGGGCTAACGAGAGGATTGAAAACAGGTGAGGACAGAGCAGAAAACAGAGCTAGGGAAAGAGGACACAAGAGGGCAGCAGAGGACAACAAATGGAAAACCAAGACTGACAGTAAGTTCTGATTAAACAATCTATTCTCTTAATAAAAGCATTACACATTTTCTGCTGCTTACTGATTTTACTGTACCTAAACAGTTTAACAAACAGTTAAGTAATTTCCCTCTGGGATTATTAAAGTATTTTTGATTCTGAAAAGCCTTGGGTAACATGTACACGACATAATTTAAACCTCTATGCACATGGCAGAAAAGAGCCAATTCATGAGGCTGGCTATTATGACATGATTCTGCAAGTCATTCATTCCTGCTTACTTAAATCCTCTGATCTGGTAGAATTTCAATAGTCACAATTAATGTACTGTATAAAGCTTGAAAAAAACAACTACCACACCGCAAAAACAAAAAAAAACAACAAAAAAAAACCTTTAGCTGAAAGAGAGGGAGGGTATTATTACAGAAACACATAAAATTCCAAAATTTTATGTGTTCAAAGAAACATTAGAACAATGTGCATTTCATTTAAGTGGTTAAAAGTGTGCAACAAACTCTGTTAAATTATAGCAATGCCCAAGCATGAGAATGCTAGGATCAGGCATAAACTGGTTTTCTTAAAAATATATGATCTGGAAGAAGGACATTCTAAGGTTTAAATTTTATATAATGTCAACATATTAGCTATTTGCTGACAGAAGCTGAAATTAAGTTACTAAATGAAGCAATTGTTGCTCTACTTTAAAAGTACTCTTCAGCATTTTGTAAATCTCAGTTTTGTTTGGATTTATATTTTTTTCAGCTTTTGGTTCTGATCTGTTTCTTTCCATTTAAAATAATTTGTCCCTAATATCTTCGGGGGTTTTTTCAGTTCCCCCCCCCCCCCCCCACTTTCATTCTTCTCCTGCCTTCATATTTTGATTTCAAATAAAAAAAAATATCTTAGAATTTTATTAGGCTTTTTTTTGATAATTCTTCTTTTTCTTCTCTAAATAGTCAACAGATGTTAGTATTTCTCTTCCACAATATCTGGTTATCAGGTTTTATATAAAAAATTCTTCTATTGTTGTTCCTTTAATCTTTTTCTTGGTCTTCAAATAAAAAAATAAAATCGTATCCACCATTTTAACTTTTAGATTCTTGTAATTATATAAATCCCCATATATTTATACATTTGTAAGTGTTAAATTTGTAATTTTATTGGATTTTCTGAAATTATTTGTTCCTTCTTTAGTCATTCCTTCATTCTAGAACAACATTCATGAAAAAGTTTTTTAATGATGGCATGTTGAAAAAAGCAAACAAACAAAACAAAACAGCTATTTCCATTTTTTTGGCGAGTTCTATCCTTAAATAAAGATAAAAATAAAAGCTCTTGGTACTGAGAGGTTTCTTGCCTACACCAAACCTCATTCAAGTATGGCTGCAACAGATTTAAACATTCATTACAGCTGCTGGAAAGTACTGTTAGTTTGAATCAATTCAGTTAAATGTAGTTATATTTTAAAGAAATATAACTACATAATTAATTTCAAAGCTGTGAGTAGGTGGGATTTCCTGTAGCAGTCAGTGTTGCAGCAGAGCTGAAGGCTCCTTACTCAGAGTGCATTCATCCTTTTAATGAAGATTTCAACTTTAAATACTGGTTCTGTAGGCTTCTTTGGTCATTTTTTAAGTCACTAATAACCAAATACACAAATAAAATGACTCCATTGTCAACCTATAATGGAATTCAACAACATTTTTATTTTAATACATATTAACCCCACTGAAAGTTTAACTACTGATTGTTATTTAGTTATAAAGTCTTTACAAATCCTTTAAATAACTTTCCATTATGTATATTTTCTTTAAAGAAAACTTACAAACTAAAGAACCAAAAACAAAGAAAATTACATTTTCTTCACTTAGAAGTTAAAGATGATAAATCATGGTTTTATTTCAGTGAATGGTAACATGTTTTGCATGGGAAGAGTCACACATAATCCACTAATTTTTTAACAATGTAAACACAGTCAAACTTAGGTCCTAAGATAGAGTCATCATATATACCACACTCATCTAAGCGTTGCTTTTTTTTATTTAAGTCTTGAAAGCCACAAAGTATATTTGATGAAGTGTCAAGCAACTTTCTAGGTAAGTTCATTAAACATCAGCCCAGAAGAATTCCCCTTTATTCCAAAGAATTACATCATGTTTGTCGAGTAATTTTTATTGTGTTGACAAATAATGCAAGCATTTGCAATACTTAGTCCCTCAAAGCTAATATTTAGTAATTATCCTTTAAGCAAACCTCTTTCTGCAACTGGCCGCAAACTATACACATGTTCAAGGTTGACAACTCTAAGTAATCTTGTTAAATACAGATCCACAAAAGACCCAGATTCTTCAGTGTTTACTTGCGGCCCTGTTATAACATCGCCATTTCCAGCCACTGTTGATAAAAGCATTAGCAAGTTAGTCTTTAATTCCCCTTCCAACCATCAATGTTTTATTTAATCAAAGGCTTTTACCTCAAAGAAGTTCAGCTCTATTACACCAGACCCTTCTTTATCCATCTCCTTAAAAACATCTGTTGGAATGAGTGAAAGTGAAAAAACTACAGTTGTTGTATGTACAAGATAACAAGAGAAAAAAATAATCCCAACAAGAGGAAAAAAACGTACTGAAGAGTGTCTCCAAGCGAACCAGGCAGCAGACAAAGTTGTCAAAGTCAATGCTGAGCTGCTCACTGTAGCGAGCCACAATGATCTGGTGCAGAGCATTGTTCAGCGAGAAACCTGTAAAAACACAACAATCACACTTATTTATCTCATCTAAACCTTTGTTTCTTTTGTTTTCTCCAAAGTTGGGTAATCCTCCTTTAAGTACTGAAAAATAATTGATTAGGAAAATAATTTAATAAGCGTATTTCTCACCCGCCTCCTCAACGGCCACTCGCATCTCGATGGAGCTCATACAACCACTTTGATCCACGTCTTTTGACTTGAACAGATCCTGAGCGGCAAAACAAGGAAATACCTTTAGCTGTAATCGGTCCATTACTCTTGCAGAGATTTTAACATCTTAAGGAGATATAAAAAAGGGACAAACCAGAAATTTCTCAATCTTTGTCCACAGGATCTTGAACTCTACCAGCCCCAGCTTACCACTTCCATTTGTCTTTTAAATAAATGTCAAGGAATATTGAACCAATATATCAAACACATGTATTAATGAAACTTCAGCCCCTTTAGTTTACAGTAGAAATAAGGCCAGCAGAACTACAGCCAGAAAATCCAGGATCTTTTCCACAATGGCAGCAACACCAGGAGGATGTGGTAAGGCACACGGATGATCACAAACTACAGCACCCCAGCCCGTTCCAGTTCGCCTACCGACGGAACCGCTCCACTAAAGACGCCATGTCCTCCCCTATTCACCTGAGCATGGCACTCCTGGAGGAGAGAAAAAACCCCACGTGCGGATGCTCTTCCAGGACTTCAGTTCAGCTTTTAACACCATCATCCCACAGCATCTGATAGGAAAACTGGAACAGCTGGGCTTCAATAAACCCCTCTGCAATTGGCTGCTAGACTTCCTCGCAAACAGACCTCAATCAGTCCGGGTTGGACAGAACACCTCTGTCAACAAAACAAAACTTCATTTTGCATACACCCTGTGTGTACAAAATGACAATTAAGTTTGTCTAAGTCATGTCCTCCCTGATCCTGAGCCTGCCTGTTTCCATTCTGATCTGTTTGCCTGAACTGTCTCTGGACTGCTGGATTCTGCCTGTACCAAACCTGGATCTGCTTCCTGACAACGACCTGGATTTCCCTTTGGTACTACTTTAGATCTCTGATCTTCTGGCTCGGACTCCTTTGAACCTCTCTGACACTGACTTTGGCTTCGCCCTCGTCTTTCTTTGTCTGCTTGAATCTGATCTCCTGCCACCTCTGCAGTCTTCAAGGCTTCAATGTCTGGAATTCTCTGGGCTGGATTCCGGCTGGAGTCCACCTCTTCCTCTAAACACGGACTGAACTTTAAAACCAGGTTAGTGACTCACACTTTCGTAATCAGTCTTCGCCAGATTAATGTGGTCACTAACCTGTGTTTCCCTCCTCCAGAGGTTCATGCCATAGATGCCCTAACCCCTTGCTGCTTACTGCAGATCCGTCGTGTTTTTAAATAAACACTTTTTGAGAAATCTAACTGTCTGCCTGCCCTGACCACTGGGTCCCCTGTTATGAGCCCTGACATAAATTCACTCAGAGGGGAGGACCTGAGTATTTTGAAGTCAATTTGAATGTCTTTGCAGTGTAATGACTGATTTAAAATTCATCACGGGTGAATGCAGTTCCAAAATGTTTTACTTCATCTGCTTTGCCTAAATTAGGATATCACATGACTGTATTAGTTATTAACAAACAATAAGCATTCATCTGAAAACGTGAAGAAGACATATCCCTTAAATTCAAATCTAGTGAAGGGCAGCTGAACTGTAAAACATTTATTCACAATTATCTCTTGTTTTGCCCAAAATAATTGCTGTAGTTATGCTTCAACATAAGGGCTTCCAGGGAAATACATGAAATAAGCTGATCTTTTTTGCAGACTATGTTAGGATCCTGAGGCTTGACCACCAGAGGGCGCCGAGGATCCCTTCCTAGGGGTTTTGTGTTACTGTTGGGATCTGGGGTTCTGTCTACCTTTCTCCACCAGAGGGCGTATTGGATCTCCTGAAGCTGGAGCTGACTTCACCAGCTGTTTCTCATCTGCTCATCAGGAGACCAGTACTTAAGCGGGCTGAGAACCTCACTCCAGTGCCAGAGTGTTAGTCAGTCACGGTACAGCAAACCCTGAGCCAACCTGTCCTTCTAGTCCTTTGACTACGAAACCTGAACCAGAACCTGATCCTTTGTCTTCTCTGTTTCCCAGGTTGAACCTGCCAGAAACCAGAAACCCCCTGAAGAGTTTCTCTGGTAGAAATCTGTCTGTCTGATCTCAGAAGAACCCTGGAGAACCGAACCTGTCTAAGATCAGCCAGCCTGCTCCCAGAAGAATCTGGAAGGGGAACCCAAACCTGGAGATCTACAAGCCCTAGCCAAGCTAAGCCTCCACCAAGCCCTCAGCCTGCCATCAGCCTCTGAACCCTCCTGGTATTCTCCCCCTCTGCTGCTCTGCTCAAGCTCCAGGACAGAAACCCAGCCGTGACCAGCCCTGGACCTGATTATTCCCCCTGACCTGTTTTTGCACCTCTTCTAAATTAAACCTTAGAACTTTTTCCCGTCTCTGAGTTGTGTTCTGCATATGGGCTAGCATCCAGAAACCCATCATGACAGACTATACATTTGCAGCTAATTCGTTTTTACTAAGACAAGTAACTGTAATAATCTTTAGGACTTTTAGTTTAGTCTGGAAATAATTTAAATTGTCTAGATTAAAATAAACAATGTATGTATTAAATGGGGTTGGGTTAATACACATCGGAACCCTCTCATTCCTTTTCAAACTGAGTAATATGGTTATTTTCAATGCTTGATTTGTATACTTAAATAGGCACTGGAAGGCTTATGTTGCCTATTAACTATTTTTCTGGTAACATTTAATGTTTACATGCTCAAAATAAATATTACAAGGTTTACTTAATTACTTGCTTTTTATGTTCATTTCCTAAAGGTTGTAAAAGCCTTAAAAAGCTTATACAGTTTTTCCCCTAACTTACTGAAGTTGAGATAAGTTATTGTTTTTTTCATAGAAAATTAAAGGTTAAAATTATAGTAACCCCCACTACCAGTACCAATAAAAAAAATTATATTAATAAAAAGGATACATCCAGCAGGTTGACCATATTCCGACAAGTTGTAAGAGAAAATCCATCGGTTTTGATATCATCTCCTTAAAAATAGACAAAAAAAAGCAAAAGATTTATTAGAGCTAATGTACATCAAGATTAGAAAAAAGAAGCAGGATTAACTTACTCTTTGCTACTACTTTATTGAGGATTTTTTCCAGTTCGAATGCAGTAATTTCCACATCCTGAGAGATGAGATTCACACTTTTATTGCAATTGCCAAAACAAATATTAGACACCTTGAGACACTAGGGAAATATTTTTTACATGCTTACATCTCCTGCAAGATATCCAAACAGCCTCTTGAATTTGTCACAGATGTCATCCTCATCAATATTAATCTAAGTATGAAAAACATAAGTTTAAATTTTCTGTCAAAAAGAAATTAACATCGCACCAAAAGAGGATTTTACCTGCTCCACATGGCTTTCTACGGGGTCGTCTATCTCACTGGAAGAAGCAATAATATAAATTTTATCAATAATTCACTTACTATTTTCCATCTGTGTGAAAACTGTGTGTTAAGTATTGGTAACATACTGGAAATCTGCCTGTTTCTCAGAGAACACCCGCACATAAAAGTCTCCGTTCTTGCCGGGCTCAAAGGTGGAGGGAACAATGAGGTACTCTCCAGGTGGAAGATGGAAGCGATTGCTCACTTCTCTCAGGTTGATGAAGGTCTCGGAACGTGCTGCTGAACGGTTACGCAGGAAAAAGTTTTTCTTCAGGTGCACATTTTTCTGGCCAGAGTACTGCAAAAATGACACACAGGGTTGGAATTTTCTTCACTTGTTCTCTAAGAACATTTTCTCAAATTTATTGTACATAACTGTCCGGATTACTTAACATTTCTGACCAATAAATCCTATAAATATTGAAAGTTTAAAACATAAATCATAATCCCATTTCCCGATAATTGTCAAAGAACAATACATTTTAAAAGCACTTTTGACATCAAAAGGTTACCTTCTGTTTTCTTAAAAACAGGAAGTAATATGATTATTTATCATGTGGCTCCACAATGTCTGATTGTGCGTTATTGTAGTATTGTTACTTCTACTACTATGATTTATTTTTTTAAAGTATTTTAACTTCTATTTTTCCGTGTACTTTTTATAAAAAAAAAAAAATACCTTTTTGGAAGTATGGATTTTTATTGATACCCTGCAAATAGATTCACTTTTTAACCAAAATCGGTCTCTCTGCTAACATACGCCGTTTGCAACATTCTTTTCGTTCTTTTTTTTTTCTTTCTGTGTCCTTGGTTTGTACAATTTGTCAGTCCTTAATATAAGTAATTGATTGCTTTTCCTAAATAATGCAAAATATTTTATACAATAATTACTTTCTAAAACAAATTAGAACCACTAACTGCTGCAATCTATTTCAGTAATTTTATTTATCTTGAATCTCGTATGGGTAAAAATACACGAAAGTTAGTTTTTAGGGCAAATACGTGATGTGACTCCATTTTTTGTCACAAGAGGATATAACTTGCAGACCAGGCTATCCATGAAGCTTTCTAAAATCCCTTCATACCTGCTTCTTTGGTCTGCAAACTGCTGTTGTCAAACAGCATGACTGCTGAATTCCTTATTGTTACTGGACAATTAAACATTAGAAATGAAGCTTCTTGAATGTTTTCCACAAATTTTTTCTTGTGTGGAAACTGTGTTTTACATAGAGATACAAGGTGGCAAGTTTTCCCTGCTTTCTCCACACATGTCCAAATATTATGCTCTTTTGTCCTTGCACAAAGATATAACTCTAAAAAAGTAAATTCACATGTAAAGAAAAGAGCCTTAAATGATAATACACTTCCTTTAAAGGGTCATTTAAAGGTATTTTAGAATTGAAATCATCACAGTTGTGCCAGTTGACTCTCTTGGTGATATACCTCCTCAGGAAGCTAGAAAAGGGAAAGAAAATTCAAAGTCAGAATCTCATTTAATGTTACATAATTTTAACATATTTTTTCTTTTCCTCTTTGCTGTCATCCCCTCACATCATAAATGGCAAATCCAATGGTCTCCATGTCTTCCCCCAACTTCCTCCTACGGCGCTTGTTCTTCTGCATCAGGCCCACAATGAATGTGCACCCCTCCTCCTCATCATCATCTGGGTCGTCATCCACTTCGTCCAGCTTTATCACAAACTGAGGATTTGTCCAGAAGCTGTCTAAAAAATGAAGCAAATAAGTGGTATTGATGTGGCAAAGTCCGTTTTTGGTATAGAAAATAAACTTTTCTAGAAGGTTTAGGAATAAAGTTATATTTAGTTGTATATAAAAAAAGAAACAAAGAAAAAGTTATTTTATTATATAATGCTGAGCCTACTTGGATAGTTTCTGCAGCCACCAGCTGACACGCCTCTCCTCCATGTCTCCTCAAACTCTGTTTCCGCCCATTTCTGGTATTCATCGTCTGTCAGAGCATCTGGGGTAAGGTTGCAGATCTCAAGGCGGGAATACTCGCGAAGGAAATCTGAAAAGGACATCCTGTGGAAGAAAAAAAGATGCAGAAACATGAAAAAAAATTCTACAACGATTTTCTTTTAAAAATATTTTCACATTTACCAGAATTCTCCATCCTCAGAGCGGTTGGTCAGTCGCTCTCGATCCTCACTGCTCACACGCCTCCATTCATATGAGCTAAAGTAAAGAAACATAAGAAGTGACACTTGAGCACACAGCTAGGGATGGGAATAATCAAAGTGGTGCAGGACTCCACGCCTACATAGCAACCACTAAACAAACCTTCAGGCAAGACTACAAATACCTTTGTTTTTACAACAGGATTTTCCAGCCACTCCAATGGGTGTGTCTGCCTATGTATGTTAGAAGCATGATAGAGTAACAGGCGTTGACTACAACAAAAACATCTTACCGGTACGTGTCACATTAGAGCAGTCAAGGCATAGGAGGACCAAGTCAGTAATTTAGAAGGAGTTGCTGAATTAATTCAACTAAATTTTTAAACATGCTCTGATTGGATTTATGTTTGGACTATATAGTGAGACCCAAGTTAACAAGTGCATCTTTCTTCTTTAAGATTTTTTTTATTGTGTTGCAGAAAAAAATGTTTTTGGGTATCTTTCAGTTCTGAATTTACTACTCAATTTCCCCCTAGAATGGGGAAAATTTCCAAGGTGTACAGTCCTCAAAGTCCACGTGCCCTCTTACAGATTTCTTGTCTGTTTTGATCTTATATTGTCACACTTATATGCTTCAGATCATCAAGCAGATTTTAATATCAGGTAAGAAAGGTTAAAAAAAAAAGCTATGAGGGGCTAAAGATAAGAAAAGTTAAAAAAAAAAGCTAATCACACACCTTTGCAATATTTATCAAAAAGTCTGTTAGTATTTCCCAGAAAACACCTTAAAAAGCCAGTAAAAATGCAGACTAAACAAAACTGAATGCTGTTTTTGAACCATTTGGGGCACATTCATGCCTGGTAACACTGCAGAGCTTTAACCAGAGCATTCACATATATTGTAACCTTCACTGTTTTTTTGTTAATAACGTTTGAACAGCTACATGTAAAATCTGATTTTATTGTTGTTTCATAAAAATAAAAATGCAAAAAAGTATTCTGAAGGCATTTTCTGCGAGTGTTTCAATGAGTTTTGTAAAAATAAATATCTGAGATATTTTTTGCAATTGTTAACGGGGTGCTTTGGTCTGGAAATACAGGATTTGGACAGAATTTTTTTTTAAAGAAATTTCAGTAAAAAGTGTAAAACAGTGTGATTTTCAAATAGTTTTGCCAATTAATTAGTAATGGGCATGTTGAAGGGCCCTAGGTACAGGAAGAAAATTTGTTTTTTATAATGAATTAACAGGGTTTAACTCTGTCTATTTCATTCCAATCACTAGCCACACCCATTTACATATAGCAATTGCTTGAAAACCAGATGACTGATATTATAATCTAAAAAGCATTATAAAGCCATCTTTAAAGATTTAGGTTTTCAGCAAACCAGAGGGAAAGTCATTATAAACTCATGAAAGATTATGGATCAGTGGTGAAGTTTTCAGATCAGCAGCCAGCCAGTTATAATCACCCTAACCCTAACCCATTGATGACTTATTCAGGAGGAAGACATCAGAAGCCCTGCAGTGTTAATGATTCAACAATAACAAAGAGAAACTTGGAAAAATAAGCAAACAATGACTGCAGAGCAAAGTAAATACATAAAAAACTTAGATACCAGGTTGGCTATATTCTTAACTTACTTGTCGCTCCATGCTCCTGTCCACTCCACTTGACCCCAAGGGTTTCTGATCCTGATCAGCTTCACCATCTCCCCATCATACTCAACCTAACACAGAACCAGAAATCAAATATATGAGGAGAAACCATAATGCTTCAGCAGTTGGTGTGTTTTGATCATATGCCTCCTGGAACCTCACCTGCTCTGCTCCTGTAACAGAGTAAGCGTGCCCCTTCACCAGTTTGCGGTGGGTAATTGCCTCAGAATCAGCTGCACTGGTGATCTGAAATGGGTAGAATAATCCTGTGAGATAACTACCACAATGATAGCAAATACTGTATTGAAACAAGAACTCAGGCTAACATCAATGGAGCATCCCAAAAGGGAGCCTCTGCTCAATGCTTTTCTGATTATATGGAAGAGATGTGGATCAGGTCTGCTGAGTTCATGGCGCTCAGCGATGCCCCCAGTGAAGTCTTCAAAACCCTCTATGGTGCTGCCTCCAGAAAGAGCTTCATAACATCCATTTATTCTAAAAGAAAACATTCCTAATTAAGTACTATTACTAATAAAAAAAAAAAGTTGCCACAAAAAGCTACAGTATGTACTCAGATTTATCCATACTTAGCATAGGCTTTTTCCAGCAAGGCGCTCCAAAACTCTGAGCCTTCCTCCGAGTGAACAAAGAGCAGTTCTCCATTTCTGGTTGGCAAGCGATCATCCACCACCACGTCCACCCAGTCACCAAACTGCCAGAACTGAAAACCACAGAAATATGCTGCAGGTAAAATCCAGCTTTCCAGTCCTGTTATTAAAATCACAGCTCTACTAGACGTGGAATTATACCTCGAAGTGGAAGATCCCAGCATAGTTTTCATCAAAGCTTTGGTCATGGGGCACAACACGGTACAAAACCTGCTTGTTGAGAGTCAGGGATGCAATAGCTGCAAGGAGCCAGCAGTCACCTGGAAAAGGTTTAGTAACGAAAATATAAAATGCCATCAATAATATTTTAGATGGTATCATGTCACTACAAAACATTTCCAAACACATAATGAGAGTGTGGTTGCACAAAAAAAGCTTTTGCTGTGGGGCCTAGTGTTATTAGAAGTGTGAAGAAATGTTGAACAGACAAGATAATGAGAACGTGCATAAGCTTCGAAATGACGCTCATAAAGAAAAAATCATTGGCACAAGCCACACATGTTTGTAAAACAATCTGTCAACAGATAATTTAGTGCAGGGCTGTGTATCTATTTGTTCAGTTATTATAAAGGAACAAATAACTTTTTAACACTGGGCCAGGTTGGTTAGAAATTAATCCATATAATCTAAAATAAAGCAACATGTCATGTAAAATCAGTTGATTATATTAAATTGCAGTGTTAAAATCGATCTACTTCCGACAGCATTTGAGGTGGTTTGATGTCGTCACAGCAGAACATCTCCTACACATTTTGAAAGCAGTTGCACAAAAAGAAAAACCTCCGCCTAATCTTTTAATACTACTCAGTGTCACCAACTTATGGAAGTTTTCAGGCAGACTGGGTGTGGGTGGAGAAACAGGATGGAGATGTTGTGACCTGTGACAGCTGATGTCAGTACACAGATATTTACAGTTAGAGTTATTAGCCTTAGGTGTTTTTTGCCCATGGAAAAAAAACGGGACAGTTCCCAAAGATTGATATTCAACAGAGCAATGTAACCAAGTGCATAACGCTTTCAGTACATTAGTCAGTGTCAGTGTGTTTCAGTTGTGAATATAAAAGGCTAAGATAAGCATGCAAAAGCTTAAGAAGAGTTCTGTATGGAAAGATGTCAAATGAAAAGTGCTGATAGTCTAATTCTTTGGTGACTTCCTGGTGTAATAAAACTAAATGTGAGTCATTTGTAATGTGATGAACACATTTTGTGTGTGTGGGCTTGTGGTGGGGGGTTGTTGTGTCTCACCCAGTGCTCCCTGACAAATATCAGTCCTGGTAGCGTTCTCAGAGATGAACTTTGGGTTTGAACACAACTCCTACAAAAAAAGATTTGATAAAAAAGTCAAAATGTGTTACTTCCTCATACCATATCACCTGATTATCTTAACCTTTTGAGATGTTATTCAAAGTGGCAGCTCAGAATAGGAAGTTGGATTCTGTTCAAGACTTTAAACTCGAAATATCTTTCTTTACGTTTGCTATGTTAATTTAAAGGTTAATCCAGGTTAGCTTGTCCCTGCGATCTTTATCCTTTGTCTTAGAGGGACAACGACCAAAGTGGATTACCATCCTCTCAAAATAGCTCCAATTTCAAAACATCATAGAGGTTTCTGAAAACAAAATTGTATTAAATCATGTCATGGCTGCTGAGGTATAATTTACAAAAGAGGCCTTGATTGTTTACATTGTGGAGGTTGTAGGTAGTGCATCAGAAAAAAATTTCCACTGGTGAAACACATAGTGAGAATAACTAACTAAAATGAGAATACATAACTAAAATTCTTTACATAAAAAAAGGACTTTGAAGCTTTTTACATACTAAAATAAAAAATTTTCTTTAGGGCAATATGATAATCCCAGAAGATCTAGGGTTAAAACAGCAAAAAAGCAAGTTATTTGATATCACAGCCATTGTCAGGTCTGTTCTGGGTGGGTGTGATCTTCCAGTGTGAAGCGTGTACTGAGAATGGAAAATGTAAATCATCCTGGTCAGTGTTCATCTTCACAGATAAGTAAGACCTTATGTGTTTCACACAGAAGGATACTTCTTGGTGCTTCAGCTCCAGCCTCTACCTCACATATAACTACTATTACCCTCTTTGCGATTTTGACGATTCATAGACCAGTACTCAAATTAGAAATAATTTTTATACAGAAAGAGCTAACCACTTTTAACACCTGAAAAAAATCTGAATTATTCCAGTTATCTAGATCCTTTAAGTGTCTGATTATTGACTATGATAAAAAAAGAGAAAAAGTCAGAAACAAAACATATACATGAGATGATTGAATTTAAATTTAAGATATTCAGCAAATTGAAAATAATTTTTTCTATTTCGCACCTTTTATTAAAAGTGTAAATAAAGTATTTTCATTGATTTCAGCTAAACACAGATTTACATTTTCCACTATAATTCAGTAGCTTCCTGGAAATATTGATCCCATGGCAGCACTCACAGAAGGTCTCTTCCAGGTGACTCCCCGCACTTTGTGGGAGTCTGGGCCGAGCTCATTGAAGCCTAAGGATGCAGGAAGAGGTTCGAAGCAGTCGTCCTCAAACAACTGTCCTCTCTCCAGACAGCTTCTTTTCAACTCCTCAAAGTCTTGGTTCAGGTATTTCAGTGCGTGAGCGTTGGTTCCAATCCCATGAGATTTATCTCTAAAATGCTGAAGCTTGGAGGCAATGCCAGACATCTTGCAGGAATTTTATCAGCTTTTGTCTACCTGTGGCTTACTGCCTCTGCTCTTTGTGACAGTGTGTTCGGTTAAACAGGCTCTGTGTGATATGTGCAAATTAAATGTTTCCACACCCCTTATTGTTAACGCAGGACAGCCCATTCAGGTTCACGTGTTCAAAGCAACTCAGGCAAGATTCTGTCCACACAACAGTGACAGAAATTTTTACTATTAAACTAAATCAGAAATAAAGAGGTACTTTTCTTATTTCTTTATTTTTTTATTTCACAGAATGTATAGAGCCCAAACATTGACTAGTTTCAACATTCAATGCTTTTTATGTTATTTCTTCTTGTTCCTGATTTTCTTTCCTTGTTTGTCCTCAGAGCTAATAGATCGCCAGGCACATCCACTGCAAGAGGAAAAAAATCATCTTAGCTGATATAAGACAGTTAATTACTAGTCATGTAAAGACATGCAGAATTTTATCATATTATCTTTGACCTCTTCCATGCTCAGCTCAATCTTCCCGGAGTCTCCTTTCTCCATTGCTTTAAACATTTCTGTTAACGAGGCAGACAAAGAAATATATTACTAATGTAAACACCACTCTCCACTCTCAATAGGAAAAATACGACTGTCAGATTGTAGTCACTTACTGAAGAGCATTTCCAGCTTAATGAGACAGCCTACAAAGTTGTCAAAGTCTATCGCATACAGTGCATCTGCATAGCGATTGACAATGGCCTGCAACAACAAGCTGTTGATGTGAAATCCTGAAAACAGGAAGATGAGTCGTGTGTTATCTTGTGTCCGATACTGTCAAAGATAGGTATTAGATCTTAACCTGCTCAAGTATAGTTTTTTAAAAGGTGTCAGACACTAGTAGGAGTGATTTGTTGATTTTTTTCAGTTTTGCATCCTTTGTTCCTGTGCCAGGTTCTAAGTGCATAAAATGACATGTGAGCACTGGTGCAGGTGCAGCTTAACTGGCTTTTCCAGTTCCTCAGTAACCGCATTCATAAGTGTCTCCCACACACATAGACACACAAACATCTGAGTCAAAACATTGCTATTTGTTCCTGCAGTTGTGGTCAAATACAACAAAAGTTCTAAAAAGAAAGCACCACCTTGTGTTTGCAAAGCTGAATTAAAAAGGAAGCAGGTTTTAGTGAGAAGACAAATGGTTTGATTAAAAAATAACATCAAGCAGCAGTTAGTTTCAGCTATTTTCGAAGGCTTTTTGGTATCTGTTACCTGCTTTGTTTGCAGCATCTCTCATTTCGAGGGAGCTCATTGTACCTGAGCGGTCTGTGTCGTGGCTCTTGAAGATCTCCTATATGACCGACACATAAACAGGGACATCATAAGGACAATTTCCAAGGTTGGCTGACATTTATTTTGGGGGCGTATAACATCAGTTTTCAGAAACCAGAAGCAAATAAAGCTAGATCATGTGAGAGATCAAAAAAATCTAAATGTCCATTGTTTTCAATGTGAATAAATTATTTTGCGTTGCTAGTTTCCTGAATTTGTAAGTGGTTAGGAAAGGGGAGTAAATAACCCAGGCTGTAATATCCTTTCTCTTAATCAAAAATATCTTACCTTTCATTAAAAATAATGATATTTTACCAGATATATGTCAAACAGATGAGTGGTCATTTATTGGCAACACAGCCAAAGGATGTCGTCAGGTCTGTTATTACAAGCATTAACCCCTCCCCAAAATTAACACTGTCTTTGCTGGAAGGTTTTTACTATAAAACATTGACAGTCTTGGTTTTAAGAGAAGCAAAAACCTAATGCAAAAAGGAAAACCCAACATAGTTCACGCAGAGAGCAAATAGCCAGACAACAAGGCTGCTATTTTTGCACTTATGGAGTTTTTCATATATTTATCTTTTACATGTGTAGGATTTTCTGGAAAGAACTCTCTACAAGGCCTAACAACAGAATTTGAGAAAAACGACTTGTGTTCTGCTGACTAGGTTGCTTGGTAAAATGGGTGTGTGTCACAATAGGTAGTTTCAGGGTAACAATGCTGGACAGATCTAGAGCAGAAATTATATTTATCTAAATGCTACCAAAAACTAAATGTAGTGGTTGTGTGCCTCACCACAGGGAGGTTTATAATCAATGGATGAACTGTGTAAAGTCACAAAGCTGGTCTTTGACAATTTACTTTCTGTTTGCCCTTACTAGATCATCATCATCATCATCATCATCATCATCATCATCATCATCATCATCATCATCATCATCATCATCAACAACATAGTTAAAAATGATAAAATTCACAATGAAAAAAATAAAATGCAGCATAAAAATATGTAAAATAAAGATTTTTTCAACTAAATAAAGTCACAATGACCAACTCCTGGTCACTCCTGCCAGAAGACCCTGGCCTTTTTGAGCTTCCTTCTAAATCTCAGTACCTGCAGGAGCTGCTGCTCTGCTGACCTGAGGGACCGATGAGGTAAGTAGGGGTAAAGATCATTTAAGCACTTAAAAACAAAGGTAAAAATTTCACAAATGTACTCATAGATGCGTCGATCTGGAGAGGATGTGCTACCTGTTAACTCAACAGCACAGCTAATCAGTGAAGTGGGACAGGCGTGATGTGATAAATCACCATCTCACTTTATAAACTCAAATGTAAACTTTGCTCTAACTGCTATCATCTTTTGATAAAAAAAATAGTAATCTTACCCAGATCAGAGAAGTTGCTTAGGGTTACAGAAAACAGCACTTACCAACCAGGTTCAAATTTTGTGAAGTGGGCCCCGATAAACAGTTAGAGAAGCATTTTATACAGCTCCAGTATGCCACATCATCACATCAGCACATCATACATGTTTGCAGATGAGGAGACATTCATGGCTCCAGTTTATCAAAATATTACTTCTTGTTTTTAGATCAAGGACACCGCTCTCATTCCATTCCCAAATCTTTGCAACATGCAGAATGAAGAATATAACTGTATATCCTGACAGAGCTGGCCTAATTAGATAAACTACAGGGGAAAACATTAGTTCCGACAACAACAGGCAGGTAATATTAGGGTGTAATACACTAACACATCATTAATGATAATTATCCTAACACATGTCAGGTACGCCGGTCATTGACCTTGACCAAGGCACCTTACAATAGAACTGCAGTCTGTCCCTGGATTGGCATGGCTATCACTGCCCCTGCATAGTTAGGGACACATGCAGAGGACGAATTTCCCACTGGGATCAGCTTCATAGTCACTTCCACTTTTTTGATTTTATTTATTTTGCTCAGCCCACACCGCACCAAATGTTGAAAGGGCAATCTTATTGCCATTACTGTTAATATATAGTAGACATTTTAGACATTCAATAATAAAATGTCAAAGGGGAAGGTATGGGGGATGGTAATTTAAGAAGGCGATGATTTTTAAGATTTTTTTTAAGGGGGATGCCACCCCCCCTTATCCTCGCTAAACTCGAGTACTGACTATGTTATTTTAAAGGAGAAGGCTACATCATACCAGGTATTTCTGAAGTTTGTTCCAGAGAACGTAGAATTCCTTCAAACCCAGCTTGGCACTTTCATCTTTCTGAGAATGTTAAGGCTCAAAAAAATATATATTTTTTTATTTATATTGTTACCAAATTCTGGCTTTGAGTACCATCTTTAATCAAGGATACATCCAGCAGACTGACTATGAGGCGCCCTGTCTCAAGGCTGAATCCATCTGTTTTGAGGTCAGGGCCTGGAGAAAGAAGAAAAATAATGCATTGTTCACTGTAGTCTTCAAAAACCCCAAAGAAAATGTGAAAGATTAAATGCATTGCAATGCATCCATGTATTGCAATGCATTCATATACAATACAGAGAGGAAAAATAAATATTCAGAGACCACTAGCAGCAAAGAGTGCATATCTTTGTAATAGCAACAAACAATTCAATGCATCTACATCCAGTAAATTTTGAGAGGGATGAACCTTTTGTAATTCCAACATCAGAAATTTAAACATATATATAGTTTGCTAACCGCTACTGGGACTTTAACTGGAGCAGTGTACCTTGATATTTTGGGACAAAAACTTCAGGTGGGCCAATTTTTAAATATGGATGAATAATTTTTGCTGCTGTTGGTTCTGTTTTCTTTTATGTTCTTGGAAGCCTTGTTGGATTCCAATACCAATCCAGTGGAATCAGTGAATCAGCAGGTCATGTGGCAAAATAAACAGATATTATTACACAGAAAATAGCCATAGTTATCTGAGTCCTTGTAGCTAAATCCTGCAGAAAACATGTGGTGAGAAAATTGTCAGATTAGAATGGCCACACCTCCTTTACTTGACTTGGTGAAACATGGGTGCTGCTTTATAAACAAAATGGTACTTTAAAGTATTAAAAGCAACAGCTCCTTCAAAAGTGTTTTCTTTTAATAACAAAACCTTCATATCTCTAGATTTTTTTTTTTGTTCTATTACATACATTTATTCAAAATAACATGGTTTTAGTTATTAAAAAGAAGTAATTTAAAGGCTTATACACTTCTTTACCAGGTTATCTAGGGACTTTACTTACGGTGAGAAACAATGTTGTTCAAAATTTTAACCAGATCAAAGACAGATACCTCCATGTCCTGTTAAAAGAAATGTAAATCATGATCTGAATTTTGCATAATGGAGTCCGGAAAAGCTCAAATCTCCAATGCAAATTCTTAGGACAAAATGGAGCATTTTTGCATCGGAACATACATTGCCTGCAACTTCCTTGAAGATTTTCTTGAAATTGGGATCAATATCACTCTCTGACAACTCCTCCTACAAGAGAGCGAATTGTCAGTTGAAAACAAAACAACAACAAACACTATCTTTTTGTGAAAACAGGAAAAACCGGATAGACTGTCAAGTTTACCTCTTCTATGGTAGCACCTATCTCCTCCTCCAATGAACTGAAATGAAAGCAAAAATCTAGGGTTATTTATTCTCAAATAGACTTCATATAAGAAGTATGAGCTGCAGCTTTAAGCTTCATGGGTGTTAAATAAACAGATGCGAATGCATCTCCAATACCTGGTGCTAGCCTCTTTCTCTGAGAAGACCCTGAGAAGAAAACTGCCGTTCTTATAGGGATGAAAGGTCGAAGGAATGATGACATATTCTCCTGGAGGGAGTCTGAAGCGATCACATACTTCACGGGTGTTGATGAAGTTGCTGCTCATGGCTACAGGATTCTGGCGCAGCAGTATGTCTGGGCCAAGGTGAACATTATGACAGCCTTTGTACTTGAAATAGAAAGGAGCACTAAAACTGAGATACTCAGGGATCCTATTGCAGGTTTGCTTCAGACTCAAATGAAGGAGAGAATAGAAAAGTTTGAGCTGATACAAACCTGATCTGGGACCTATAAAACACATCACAAATGTTTTAGAAAATTATTGAGAATTAATTTCAATATATTTAAATGACGTGGATATTATTTCATCACACCTTATAAATAGCAAAGCCAATGGTTTCCATATCGCGGTTAAGCCTCCTCTTCGTCCGTCCATCCTTTTGCATCAGCCCCACCAGAAAGGTGCATCCATCCTCCCCATCCACAGGATCATCATCAACATCCTCCAGACGCACAACAAACTGAGGATTGGTACAGAAAGTGGCTGGAAGGAACCAAAATGAGAAATATTTACACAGAAAAACCAACGCAAGTCTTTGTGCTCGGAATTGTAGGAACTTTTTCCACAGATCTGTCCAACCTAGATGATTTCTGCAGCCGCCAGCAGTGGATCCAATCCTCCACATCCCTTCGAACTGGTAGTAGTTCCAGTGACCAACTTCATCGCTTTGGAGCGTGTCCGGGCTCAAGTTACAGATCTCCAGCGTGGAGAAGTGCTTGATGAAGTCTAAGTAAGACATCCTGAAAACGAAGAGTAACTTTGTTCTACATCATTTTGCAAAAGTACTTTGTGATTCATAAATCTTTTTAAAAGTCCCAGCATAAAAAGTGAAGCCACACACTCTCAGCAGAGTGTAGTGTCTGTTTTTAGCATCATTATGCTTGGAGACAAAGCTTTGCCCAAACATTTCTTTCATGAATGGCCCCTATTTACTCTGATTTACCCATCATCTCCAACAGGGCTGAAACTAATGATTATTCTGCATATATTTTTCAGCTTAATAATTGGATAGGCAAAGGTTCCTCAAAGAACGCTTTTTATGAACTCAAACCAGATAAATCTAAAACTTTTTGACATTAGGACTTCTGGATAGAGCAGATTGACAGACTAAAACACAATTTTTTTTAATGCAATTTTGGTATAGTTACTGCTCTAAGCGGGTTGCTCTGTCAGCTAAAGGCATGTTTAAGAGTCTTTATAATCCAGTTAACGAATAATTGATTACTAAATTAGTAGACAATTATTTCAATAATTAATTAATCGCAATTAATCTAATTAATCATTTCAGCCCTAATCCCCAACCAGGTTACCTGTTCCTGCTGAGGAAATATGTATTATACAGCATGATGCTGTTACCACCATGTTTTACCAGTGGGATGGTGTGTTGAAGGTTAATTATCTGTAATGAGGACTTTTGAATACATGCTAAAAAAAAATGAAGCATCAATATTATCTGACCAATTTGTTTTCACCATGTGTGATCTTAATGGTAAGCTGGGGGTCTGTATGATTGCCCTTATGGCTTTTCAATGCAGAATGAGGGTGAGCTTTAAGAAAGCTTTACATATAAAGCTTC
Organism: Cyprinodon tularosa; assembly: GCF_016077235.1. Lineage (NCBI taxonomy): Eukaryota > Metazoa > Chordata > Actinopteri > Cyprinodontiformes > Cyprinodontidae > Cyprinodon > Cyprinodon tularosa. Next base: position 1,014,168 of record NW_024037959.1, read on the forward strand.
TTCGATCTTATTTGTCGCTAAGTTGTCTGATGTGTTACTTAATTTTCATGGTGATTCTTGTTCATTAACCTCAGAGGCCTTTACAGAGCAGCTTTTGGCAATGGAATAAATTAAGGTATAGTAAAGAGCAAAAGGCCAGATTGTAAATATATACATCACTTATAAGGTTGTGTTTTGATGTGGCATTTAATTAAATGTATAGTTTTCCTTATACTTCAGAATGATGTGTTATAATTGTGGTCTGTTGTATAAAATCTCACTAAAGTAAAGCTCATAAACTAAAAAAACTGTAAATTCAAACCTCTACATACCAGAACTCTCCATCTTCAGCCACGTGGTTCAGCTTAGTTTTGTCCTCCTCACTGACGTTCCTCCACTCAGAGGATCTATTTAAAGAAGATCAGATTTTCTGATGAAACACAAAAATCTGTGTGCAAAATCCTATTGTGAAGACAAGTTGATGGAAGCACAGTTCTAAAGAACATCAATAAGTAGAGAACCATTTTGACAAAGTAGACAGGTGGTTTGAGAGGGGCGTGAAGGAAGCCATCTTAACCAACGTTAAACAGAGGGGGTGGACTCAGATATCAGCTTTCAAAACCCCCAATGCAGCTATAGAGGTGATTCCTTCCCGCTATTATTGCAACCCCCTTACAGGGGAACAGAACTCCTCACCTCTTCACCCAGGCCAACAATTCCCTCTAACGACCCCCCTTTCAGTAACATAGACAGGTGTCGGGTATCACCCAAAGGATCCCCATTCCTAAGGGGCGGAACCATTAGTCTGGTTCAATTTGTATGTTTTCTAAGCCAAAACAAGGCTTTGTTTTTGGTCCACTCTATAAAGCCGCAAACTCAATGTTATTTCTGACATTTTGAAAAAGCTTCTTGGATGGGTAGCGAAACATCTTCAAACTTAGAAACAAATTCCAGTGGATTGTGTTTTTTTTTAAAACTTTTTTGGAATAGATAACAATTATATCTGGAATTCATTTTTTGAATATCCGGTATTTACCCATCACTCCAAGGACCTGTCCATTCCACTTTTCCCCATGGGTTTCTCATCCGGACCAGTTGAACAACCCTGCCATCATAGTTAACCTGGATACAGGCAACAAGAGTAACAGGAGGGTAAAAAGCTAACTCCAGCATTTTGCAGGAAAATCAAAGAAACTGAAATAATCACCTCCTGTGCTCCAGTAACAGAGTATGCATGACCTTTAACAAGCTTCAGAGCTGTCACTGCCTCTGTCTCATAGGCACTGGTGATCTAAAAACCACAGAGATAAACATTTTAATCAAATACTCTCATGATTACATTTTTGTTGTAGTTGTTTTTTTTTTTTTTTACACACTGTTAGCTATAGAATAATACTTACATCAATAGAGCAGCCCATCAGTGAACCCAGGCATAAGGCTTTCCGAATGATTTGGAAGAGCTCAGGTGGAGCCTTGTTTAAGGTATAAATTTCAGCAATTCCTCCTGTGAAATCCTCAAACCCCTCAATGGTCTGTCCTCCAGACAGAGCCTCATAGCAACCGTTCACCCTATCAGACAAAGACGGCAGATGCACAAATTCAGCTTATGTAGTTACACTGATTTAGATTTTTAAAAAGCCAAGTTTGAATGATCCCTACTTTGCGTATGCTTTCTCCAGCAAAGCACTCCAGAACTCTGAGCCTTCTGCTGATTGAACAAACAGAAGCTTCCCATCTTTAGTGGGTAAACGATCATCCACCACGACATCCACCCACTCACCATACTGCCAAAACTGGAAGAAACAATATGAAAGTGTTATACAAGGTATATATCAGCATGTTTTCTTTTTATAGCCTTTGTGGGATCCTTGTATTGTTCTGCATCAACTTTTACAGAGTGGTGCAACAGACAGCTCTACGCAAGTCTGGTGTTGTTCTCTCCTGTGGTGAAAATGTTTAATCATCTTTAAACAATTGAAAATGCTGAAATAAAGAAGCCTGTTGGGTAAATGTTAGTACAATGATGGGAGAAAGTTTCCCTGACCTGAAAGTGAAATATTCCAGCATAATCCTGGGTAAAATCCTGTCCAGGTGGCACCACACGATGCAGGATCCGCTGGTCAAGAGTTAGAGAAGCAATAGCTGCCAGGAGCCAGCAATCTCCTGAAACATTAGGGCAAATTAAACTGAATTAGGACCTGGTTTAATGGACAAGTGATTGCTGATTGGGAACACAGAATAACACTTTTACTTGATAGAATATAACAGACCTGCTGGGAAACATCCTAATACATGTCAGTGCATATTAGGTATTCTGGACAGAACTGTTGAAAAGGTATTCTTTAAAAATTAAAGTTTTTGCCGCAAGCAGTCATTTACTTACGCACATCCCTAGTGGCCCACGAGTGCATTGCAAATACATGAAAATATTTTATTTCTTAGGTAGTCCCTGGGATCTTTGGGCTTTGAGAGGACCCAGTTGAAAATTTAAACAAGCTTTTATCAACCAAAAAGATATTTGAGTTCATCTTGAGCTGTGACCAACATCAATATCAAGCAGAGGAACAGACGAGATGCAGAGAACAGCCTGGTATCAGCTGTTTTTCACACTGAGCTGTCAGAGCTAATCAAAGTAGCTCAGTTGTCTAGATGAAAGCAAATAAAACTAATTAAGTCAGTCTGACTCTAATTTTTGTTCAGTATTTTGTTCCTAATTCATCAAGTTTAAATGTGAGTATAAGGGAGTTACTCGGAGGAGCTCCAGATTTATAAATACAGGTTTATAATATGGTTTTATTTTATATTTATTTTGTTCCTTTCCAACTTCCAGGCAACATATTGGTGTGTTTTTTTGTTTTTGTTTTTTTTTAAATGGAAAGCATAAAATTATAAGAATTAAATGTTCAGGTTGGTTATTGTACGTTCCACTTTTGGACAATCATCAATCCTTTTGACTGAGAGGGGAACTCATGGTATGACAAAATGTCCAAGGCGGTACACAAGACAAAAAAGGTTGGAAAACACTGCACTAAAGAAAGACCTTGACGTATCGCTTTATCTTCCCTAACTTGACAGGTATCCATGCTACTGCTCTCAGGTTATATTTCACCCAATTCTCCTCACTCCTGGATAAATAAACATGGAAATCTGTAATTTAAAGACCTAAAAATGGAGCTGGAGACCTTAACATAACTTTTAAAATTACTTTTGTGTCAGAAGAACAATAAATTATGTATTAAAACTAGCTTCATTCTGATTAACAGCTTGTCCTAAAAAAATGAGGTGCAAAAAATACTTTAAAATCAGACTGTAAATAAGCCTCAAGGCTTTCCAATTAGACCATAATCATTATATTATATTCAGCTGCTTTGAAAACATTTATCACCTACAATAGTCATGAACTGTATAGGTAATTTAGTAATTTAAGTCCAGCTTTACTAGAATGGACTCGATCAACTACATTAAACTAAACATGTTTTTTCTGCATTAATATGCAGTAACTTGTCAGCAATTTCAGTTTTTATTTCAAGGTTTTGCTTTATTTTGTTGACTTTCACAGAGTAAAACAAAACATTGCTTTGTGGTGTCAAACTAATTTTAGGATATAAGAATAAATCTACAATCATATGTAGGTTGGCTGCCCAGAAATTTTGTCATTAAGTTTAAATTTTCGTCTTGAATTTGGTCTTAATTGTTCTTATAAGGCTAAGATTTTTTGAAGTGTCCACAGTTTCATTTACAATAAAGAAAAAAAAGCTACTAAATTACCACTCAGTGTAAAAGGAGTATTTTCTGTTTGGAAATTTTATGGCAGCAGTGGGTGGAGGTTTTAAGACAGAAGGGTAGTTACTTTTTGAAATGGGAGCATGAAACTCACCTAAAATTCCTTGACAAATGTCTGTCCTGGTGGCTCCATCGTTTATAAACTTTGGGGAAGGACACAGCTCCTATTAGAGATGAAAAACACAATGATTTCTTTTAAAACTGAATAATTTATGTCTTTGACACCAATATTTTCAGTGGCTTGTTACCGTTGGCCTCTTCCAAACAATCCCTCTTGTCTTGGACGAGTATGGTCCCAGTTCATTATAACCTAGTGACTTGCTCTCAGCATTGAAGCAGTCATCTTCAAACAGGCATCCGCTGCTCAAACACTGCTGCAGCAGGGTCTCATAGTCCTGATTGCAAAACTTCACTGCCTTCTGGTTGGTACCAATGCCCTCAGCCCTCTGGTGCTGGTGGGCCAGTCGATCTGCTGTGGAGGTCATCTTCACCCTCTGTAAATGCTCGCAGGCAGGATTTCCTTATTTAATAACAGGGCTCGGTCAACTTCTACGATGGGCCTCGACAAATAGAACGCTTCCCTGAAATGTCTTTGTCTGTTAGGGCTTTATAGTCGCCTGTGGTGACAGGGAACTGGAGTCAGATAACAGGGGTGGAGCTGCTTGTGGACAGGTGAAACAGATGGTGCAGACAGCAGCAGTCGTAGGAAAATCCACCGTGAGCTCATTGTGACCACAGCTGAAACAAAACAAGGACACACCTGAAAGTAACCACACCACAAGCCCCTCTTTTTTAGCAAAACATTAATACTGTATGTTGGATGTTGGAAAAGGCTGTGAAAACATCACTGTGATTTCAAAATGTTAATATACCATACATGCTATCAGAAATTCTAAACTTTTTTTGTTATAATGACATTCCCGGAGCATGGTTGTTGGTTGTAACTGCATACTGTAAATACAGGTGCCCGTTGTGAAAGGGGTCCCTTGGAAAACTGAAGCAACAGTTTAAACAGGTCACATTTAAGATGCTATGTTTCATAACCTGAGGCATATGTGGTCACACCCAATCAGTAGCTGTGGTGTTAGAGTACATCCTCATTCTCTGTTTACATCCTACAAACAAAGCACTGAATAGTAAAGCCCTGTACAAATGTTATTTTAATGTTATTTAAAATCATCTTAGTCAGGCAGTAAAGTGACCATTATGTACAATACATATATATATATATATATATATATATATATATATATATATATATATATATATATATATATATATATATATATTTCTTACAGTTTTTGGTGGGAGCTGCTATAGCAGTTTATGGGAGAGAGGTGTGGCACACCCTAGTCAAGTCATTGCCCATCACATTTTCTATCACATAATATTCACCAAAAGTCAAAAAGTGGAAAGACATTTATATAATGTAAATTATTAAGATTTAAATATCAAACAATTATCCAAAAAAGCCCTAAACAGTTAATCACTGGACATATGTGGACACTTTGTGATATCATTTCTTCCTATTCTCAGATTTTAACAAACCAAGCTTTTATTTAATTAATAGGTTTGCACAGATGGTCCATATTTCTTAAAGGAAATGTTTAAAGATTGAAGGAAATTACAAAAATAAAGCCCATAAAATAATTTATCTGCCTTTGCTCCTCTATATCTCCATGAAACGCATTTGCATAATATCTCCTTTGTGATTAGCTCAATACGCCTCAGGGCCAGAACCAGCAATCTCCCACTGGGCCTCAGTTCATAACTAAAAAAAGTAAGTGAACTTGAGAACAAAGATCAGTTCTGGGTGTGTAGGTTCTGCAGGGATGTGAAATTCTCTTTTCCTGACCCGAGATCCATCTTTGCAGCCTGGATCAGTCCTGTTTTGTGCACAAGAGAAATCACACAGAAACAGCAGTGAAGAAAATAACCAGCAGCTCCAGTGGAAGGTTGTTCTTGGCCTCAGGAGGTTCAGTCTTCTGGGTGTTTTTTTCCCAAACAGTATTTTCTTATGAGGACTTTCTAAGCCTATGTTTTTGGAGCAAATAAGTCTGTTTGGATTTATTTGATTCTTTGAAGTCATGAAAGAGGTTTGGATGAATTCTAAGAGGATTTGAAAGGAAGGAACCTAAATTAAAACTATGTTTTGTCCTGTGCACAAAACCAAAACAAAAGGTGAGGCTCAGCAAAACAAACCAAAATTGTCGTACAAAAAAAATATCAAACTAACAAGGAAAAATAGAGGAGCTGAATAGACACAGGTTAAAAAGCATTCAGATACAAAGGTACAACTGACAAATTGCCAACACCACCCATATGAAAAGTAATTTTGACATGGATGTAGCAATGTTTAAGGAGCTCAGTATGTCATTCACACACCCTATTACTATCTGACTATTTCACAGAATATGTTTCCACGGATGTGGGAAACCAGATGTTGTTGTTCCTGTTTTCAAAGGTGGATAACCTCATGTCATGACAGACCCATAAGCCCATTGGCCACAATGTCTATGCCTGTTGACAAACTAGTAGCAAAACAAATTATTATTCATGTAAAAAACACAACCGTTTGTCTCCACCATAGGAAGCTTGGCTTTAAAGCCAAATAATCTACCTAGAGAGCTACTTGCTTCTAAATGGAAAACATCAGGAAGAGAGCCGTGTTCCAGGATCTCAAGAGGGTCCTTCATGAAAGAAAATTATGTTTAAAAACAAGCAACGTAAATAAAATATATATATATATATATATATCTGGTTTATATCTGAAGTGTACTTATCTAATGAAATAATCATCATGACTTTCCATCTGTCCTTCCATTTACTGCAAACTATATCTGAAGTGATATGTACCTGCTTCAGTCTGATGTCAGAGCGAATTATAAATTTAGCATACCGGTATGAAAAAACTTTCCTGAATTTAGAAGAACTTGCAATCAACTAAAGCTCAAAATGTTTAGAGGGGCTGAATACATATCAACTTTTTTTTATTTTATTTTTTCTGTAAAACAGAAAAAAAACCTTGATTTCCATTCACTTTACAATATACACCATATTAAGCTGTCTCATTCAATTCTGGCAGGATTTGCATTTGGAGTGAAAATATCTGGGAATTTTTTAGGGTCACAATTACTAGCATAGCATTCTGTACGTATTAAACAATTGACAATTTAAAAAAAAATGTGTATTCTTTAAAAATTGGGAAAACATTTTTTTTTTCGTTCATATTTATGCAACAGTTCCATTAGAAATTACATTTATTTTCTTGAGCACTTTTGATTTTGAATTTTCTATATTAAGATATCCACAAAAATGTGTTTAACTCAAAATTTACGGTAATGGTGAAGTATTTTCCCAAAGGTGTCAATGCCCATAATTAAATATATAAATGTAATTTATTCTCTTTAATCACCTAATATGTATAACATATGGATGTATTTCATAACAATCCACCTATTCAGTCTTTAGCGCCCCCAGTGGTCACAGTGTGGTAGTGGTGGCCATCAGTGCGCCCTCCCCTTTAAGTGGAATGGTCTTTACTGCAGTGCGTGTGGGAACGCGTGAACACAGACTGGGAGGGCTGGACCACTCAGACCGCCCCCCTGTAAGTCACTGATTCACAGATAATCACAATAAACGCTTTCTGTTTTATATTCAGGAAGCCTGAATCTGCCTCCTTACCGGTGGTAAGTTTCATTCAAATGCTTAATTTACGCACAGTCTCTAATTAACGGTGCCGGTGGCGCAGAGCTGCTTTTAATCCGCTGCTCCTTCTGTCTCTGGTAATAATAGACAAGGAAGTGACAGCTGCGCAGTGAGGCAATCAGAATGAGTATAGCGGCGGATTTTTGCTGGGAAATTGGTGCAGCTTTGATTTAACGTTATGAGAGATATTTAGTAGACCCACTGAAAGGTCGCTGAGGACAGGCCTGCATGTTTTACTGAACAGGTGCAAAACAGTTTGGGCTGAAACTGCAGGCCTGACTAGGTGTGACTTTTTACAGCAGCTGGATAGAATCCACAAAGGGTTTCAGAAAGCGTTTTATTAGTGCAGTATGTGTTTGACCCCTGTAGTCATGAGGCTATTTATTGTTTTAAGATATTTGTTTAGGGTTGAAGTCCTAAAGATGATATCACTAGAGTGCTGTACTTCATGGATTTGCTGTTTTTTGTTTTTTTGCCATCACATTTAGAGAGAAAAAGATATATTAAGATATCTGTGTTTTTTTTTCTTTGAGATTGCAGGGACATGACATTCCTGTTGAGTCTCCATGGTCCCAAGGGGCCTCCTTTGGGGGCAGGCCTCTTTGTACAGTTAAAAAAAACGTCCTAATAAGTACTTCTTTATACACATCTTTATATAATTTGTTAAGAGTATAATTTCCCTAACTTTGTGTGAGTCCTGGACACTTACATTTTGTTACACACACACAAACACAAATGCATTTCTCTATGTTTAGGATTCTGTCTCCTTTCACATTTGCTGTGGCCTCTACACATCTTTCCAATTACCTCACATTAATTTACTGCTTTCTTTTGGTCCATCACATAAAATAAGCTGAACTTCTATTTTCTCTACACTTGTCAGGCACTGTACGTCTATTCAAGTGTTCTTTACAGACTCAGCTCATTATAATTGAAAAGTATTGTCAGCTATTTAATTTGGTCCCACTTCAAATGAATGAATAATCCTTTCCTTTCTTTTTATTTAACTCTCTACTTCAGCCTGACCATAAAGAAAAGGTATCCCATTTCTAGCATTTTTCTTGGTATTTCTTATTTTTGGCTTTGCTGTGTTCATATTGCTGCGCCTTGTGTCCCATTAAACCCTTTTCGTATTTTCTAATGTGTGAATACTTTCTGTTTCTTTAATGTCTTTTGCTGGCCTTTTATTCTGGTTATTTTTTATTTTATTTTATTATTATTTCTTTTTTGTCATTCCATAGCCAATGTGGAAAAAAATATAGCCAAGAAAAGGCCTGCTAGTACTTTTTAAGACTCTAGACTCAAATCATTAGTCCTTTTTATTGTATATTTACATATCTTATTTATGTGGATAGACTGAATATCATTTGATTTAATTTGAGATTTTACTAAATAGTAAATACTGACAGCTGCACATGTTAGGGTGTTTTCTATTAGAACTGTTTGGTCAACACAGAATTTGCACCTAAAATCTGTAATGTACATTTATATCAAGTCCACTGCTTTAAAACTCTGAAGAACCACCTTTTACTTCAGCTGCAGGTCTTTTCGTTCTAGTTTCTATCAGCTTCGCTCTCCTAGAGACAGAAATATTTGCTCATTTATCTCTCCCAAATTGCTCAAGCTCAGGCAAACAGGATGGGAGTATCTCTGAACATCAATTTTCAGATCCAGAGTTTGAATGGTTCAGGCCATTCTAACACATGAATATACTTTGATTTAAACCTCCATATAGCTCTGGCTATAGGTTGATTATTTTTCCAATTAAAGCAGATCATCCTTTGTATACACTAGGGTGAATCATTTTATTAAATGATTAATATGTGGTAGCTTTGGCCTTACCTGCACAAGCTGCTGCAGCCTTTGTGCTACTAGCGGTAACTTTGCCCAGAGCAGATTTTTGTTTTTTTCTAAACAGACTTACACTACTGTATGACATGTTGTAACATGCAGATAAGCATGCCACTATTTAGCTTGTTGCTATTTATAAATTGTGCTGTGCATACCCTCCCATCAGCTCCAATGTTTCTGTCTTGCTCCCAGTATGTATTCGGTCGGTGGGATATCTGCAAGCATATATGCCAACAGGCTTCGGTCGGAGGGCATGGGTTCTAAGGAGCAGGCTGTTCCCTTTGCCAGTCAGGACTATGAGGCTCTGAAGCAGGAGTGTCTGGAGGCAGGCCGCCTCTTTGAGGACCCCTGCTTCCCTGCAGAGCCTCCATCTCTGGGCTTTAAAGAGCTTGCACCATATTCATCTAAAACTAGAGATGTGGAGTGGATGAGACCCACGGTAAGAAAATATTAATGGAAGATTTATGCAAAACTGACTGTTAGTCAATATTAGGTGCTAAAACTAAGATTTCCAGATCCACCAGAATTTTTCAGCATGTAGATATAAATTTTAAGCAAAAATGACAAAGGGCTCTATTTTCAAAAACTGAACAAATGTGTTTTAAATCAAGCATGTGTTTGTGTTTTTTTTTTTTATATATATATATCTTTTTTGCCAATTTGCTGCTCTTTATTTCACAATGCAAAGGCTAACAGGCTGATATTAACTTGTTAATCAACAAACTATCTGCTTTAGTTTTATATCAGGCTCACCTCTAAAGTTATGTGTCAGTGACTCTCTTTTACTTTCTAATCCATGACTATAAGGATTTCTTTGTGACAGGAACATCTCTCAAACATCCAGATTTGTTTTACTAATAATAGTGGGAAAAGTTTAGTAGATTTCATTCAGCTGAACTGCAGTGAGCAGCAGCAGGTATGGGATGTTGATATTTACCCCTTTGGTAACATTTGCTCCATAAAACCAAAGAAGATTCTGGCCACTCATTAAAATAAAAACTTGAAATGATTGAGAATCATTAATTGAACAATTAAAAAGAAAATTATTTATTAAAAATGTATCTAAAAAAGTAAGTGAGTATATTCCTGTTCTAATATTTTAAGTAACTAGTCTGTTGTTGTTTTTTTGTTTTTGTTTTGCTTTTTCCACATTCCAGACTGAACGCAGATAACATTGATTGATGGACATGTGATATTTCAAAGCAAGAAGTTAATCTGGACTGTTGCATGTTAGCAAACCTATCAGGTCTCAGTTTATGTCTTGCAAACCCGGACATAATCGGGCCTGTAGGGACAAGCGCTTTGGAGACCACTGCAGCTGTTGGACCTCTCCCCTCTCTGACATTTGTTTACAGCTCCTCAATATAAACAGGAGTAACACTTCATGGGGGGAAGGCAGGGCAGGAAATGATCTTTAGAAGGTATTTGATTGTTCTGTCTTTTTTTTTTTTTTTATCTTTATAGGAGCTGACAGAGGACCCTCAGTTTATAGTCGGTGGAGCCACCAGAACCGACATCTGTCAGGGGGCTCTTGGTAAGTTTTGAACTTCCTGTAAAAATAAGGTGTAAGAATTGGTTCTGATGGGGGGTTTTATGCACATTTCTCGTCCCCTGCAGGTGACTGCTGGCTCCTGGCAGCCATTGCCTCTCTAACCCTAAATGAGAGGCTCCTTCATCGGGTTGTTCCACACGGCCAGTCCTTCCAAGATGACTATGCTGGAATCTTCCATTTCCAGGTTCTTTTTTTTTTTTCAATTTATACTATTTATTTTTTTCCTCCTTAAGCAAACTCGATAGAGGGATGTATTGCTCTCCCTTGCATTTCAGTTCTGGCAGTTTGGAGAATGGGTGGACGTCGTGATTGACGATCGACTGCCTGTCAAAGATGGAGAGCTGATGTTTGTCCATTCAGCTGAGGGCAATGAATTTTGGAGTGCACTCTTAGAGAAGGCTTATGCAAAGTAGGTATTTAGCAACGCTTGCAACAGTTTGTTTAGAGGGAGATTCTGAAGTGCTGCTGTTGAGAGCAATCAATCTGATGTGTTTCTCTAATATGTTATCAGGCTGAATGGCTCCTATGAGGCCCTCTCTGGAGGAAGCACCACTGAGGGCTTCGAGGACTTCACAGGGGGAGTGTCTGAGATGTACGAGCTGTCCAAGGCCCCCAGAGATCTCTACAGGATAATCAGTAAAGCCTTGGAAAGGGGCTCCCTGCTGGGCTGCTCTATCGACGTAAGTGCTTATTTCGACCCTGTGCCTATTGCTTGATTTATGCTTGATGCGTCTCTTCGCTGATAAAAGGTCATTTTAGCTTCCACCCACTTGTACGTGGTATTGTACAACATCATAACTAGAAAATGTGTAACTCCAGGGACAGTTCCCGCTGAAAAAAAACATGGTGGACGAGCAATTTACTATCACTTTTGAAAGACAGGTAGACACTTTGAAAGAGTAGGAAACAGCTGTGTTTCACATGTGCTATGGTGTTACAAACTTGGTGTTTGTGTTGTACACGCCCCCTTGGAGTTAGCGAGGATATTAGATAAACGACGAATGCCCATCAAGCATAATAGAGCCTTAAAAATCCAATTATTTCCATGTCAAAAATCTCTGCTCACATGTTCAAATAGATCACCAGTGCCTTTGATATGGAGGCCGTGACGTTTAAGAAGCTTGTGAAAGGCCACGCCTACTCAGTCACCGGACTACAGGAGGTCTGTCTTTGTACGAATATGTGGACATTAAGCATGTAAGTTGTGGCTTTTCATTTACTACCGCTATGCTGGGTTACAGGTTGATTACCGTGGCAACATGGTGCGCCTAATCCGAATACGTAACCCGTGGGGCCAGGTGGAGTGGACTGGTGCCTGGAGTGACAGGTGAGTTTGTCCAGAGCGGGAAATCCAGGTGCATCTTGAAAAGTTATTTATTTCTATACTTAAATTAAAAAAGTTCAACTTGTATATTAGATGTATTCGTTAAAAACAGAGGATGTATTCTTTCCTTTCACTTAACTTTTCATTATGTTTGGATAAAATCCTCTTTAAATAAAGAAATTTAACTTGAACTTTTGTGGCTCACTGTCCTTGTGGAGGGTATTGCTGAATTTGCTGGAAATCTATATCTTTAGCATTCTTCTTAATCAATGTGTAGGCCATAAATCAGTTTTTGATATTACAGTTTTTAACACAATATTTATATTTCTTTTCAGAAACTGAATTTTAGGCCTCCACGAGAAGTGAGCCAAAATTATAAGAAAATAACACTAAAGCCTTAGTCTATTAAATCTACAAATGAACTACACCTTTTGAATTGAATTTGTGAAATAAATTAAATGAATAAAAATGGCCTGTAAATGTTTTCTGAAAGCTTTTCTATCAGTGGTTAATTTTGTGAACAGTTAGTAGGATTTTCTTTTATTTTTATTCCATGTCTTTCATTTATAGCTCCCATGAATGGGATGAGATTGATCAATCTGAGCAGGAAGAAATGCATCATAACATGGAAGATGGAGAGTTTTGGTAAGATCATTTTTTTATGCTAAAAGAAAATAAAGGGATAAATGAATGATGTAGATTTTGATGTTTTTTTTTTCGGGAGGTGGTTGTTGGTTTCATACAACAACCTTAACAAATAAAGAGGTCTCTGTGTGCTTTGTAATTATTAATCACTTACTGTTTCGTTGGTTTAAAATATGAGACACTGATTGAGTTCTTAGCTACTATTCAAAATGAGAGGAAAGATTGCATACTATTCATGCTGTGCAGATATTGATCCTACAAAAGTAGTTTTATGTCGGCATCATTCTCTTAAATATGCCGCCCCTGGATTTGGACTCCACTTGTCTTTTCTATTAAAAATCTAAAATCAAAATCATATGAAAATGGCTGGATTCCATGTTAACATATCATTCGGCTGCAAGAAAGTCATTATTTTAAAGAATGTCGGAGAAGGGATGCATCTAAAAGTTGCTGGAGAGTAGCCCCTGAGGATTGAACTTTGGTAGCTTTGAGTTAAGACCTGGCTAAATCAATACTTAGAGGATTTCTAAGGGACTAAATCAACCTTGTTCTATGGCTGTCTGAGTCCTTTGAAATAGTAGACACATACAAATCCTGTTGAGTAATCTCAGAAAACAATGTAATTATAAAAATAGTCTACATTATCTATAGAGATTATGCAAAGATGGGTAGCCAAAGATAACCCTCCATGTCTTATCCAAACCTGTAAAGTGTTACATAAGACAGTGCTTTTCTATAGCTCACTAAGCCAGACTGATTGACACAGAAAATCAGTCTGGTAAGGCTCAGGCTCTATGTTGTAAAACAGACCAGACCAATCACAGCTCAGAAGGCGGGAGGTTGGTCTTAGAACCAGAATTACCCATAGTGCAGCAGTGCTTTTTTGTAACCATTAGAGTCAGGATTTTGGCCTCACCCAAGCAATGCTTTTATGATGCCTTTTATTACCCGAATGAGCTGGATATATCTTTGCTGTAATCTTTTCATTTTGCATGATTTCTGTAATTATCTGTTTGGTTCCAACCTGTATGTGATGACTCCTATTTCCATCCATGTAACCCCACTGGTTACCTGTTCCTTTAAGGACTGATGCACAGTTTTAAAAATGTGCGTCAATCTGGCTGGCTAGGCTAGCTGTCTATGGTTAAAAAAAAAAAAAAAAAGTTTTAAATAGTATTAGGGTTGAGCAAACAAGCATTGCTTAATTTGTTAAACAACTATTTGCTAATGCAATCTAAAATGATCTCATCTTGCTTTATAAGTAAATTCTATACATTATGTAAAATTTGCCGTTTTTTTTCATTCTAGGATGTCCTTTAGTGATTTCTTGAGGCAGTTTTCTCGTCTGGAGATATGTAACTTGACTGCAGATGCTCTGAGTGAGGAGAGCCTTAGTCACTGGAACACCATAAAGTTCTACGGCACATGGAGGAGAGGCAGCACCGCCGGGGGGTGCAGGAACCACCCCAGTAAGTTTTGGTCAAAATGACTGAAAGTCTACAATAAAAGCCTTTATCTATGTTATCAATTAGAATTTCATTATAAAAAAAACTACTGTTGAATGTACTGGTTTGATAACAGGGGCGGTCCTAGCCCCTTTAGCTCCTGGGCGAACTACCCCCTGTACCTAAAATAGTATCTTTAACAAGAAATCAATGCTTCAAAAATAATAAACAAACAAGAATCTAAAATGAAATTATTTTATAAATAATGCTATTTCTGCAGATTTAATGACTAAATAACACATTCTAATGCTAATGTGTTTGAAATCTGCAATGTTTGATAAAAGAGGCTTGACATAAAGGCTGTGTTTGTGTAGACACCTTTTGGATAAACCCTCAGTATAAGATCACGTTGCTGGAAGAGGACGATGACCCAGAGGACGATGAGGTAGCGTGCAGTTTTCTGGTAGCCCTCATGCAGAAGGACCGTCGCAGGTACCGACGCCACGGTCAGGACATGCACACCATCGGATTTGCTCTCTATGAGGTGAAAACAGCTGGAACACATTGCTTCCATTTTTAACCCATCTCTCATTGAAACGTCTGCTTCCTGTTGCCATCTTTTAACAGTCTTTCTTTTGTGTTCCTTTTGCAGATTCCAGAGGAGGTAGGCTTAGGATCTCTTTTAGCACTAACAAAGCTGTGAATTTTCACAATCATGACTCATTTAGCAGTTTAGCATTAGCCTTTTCATACATCTGAGGCTGCAGTGGGTCCCAAAGTCTAGCCTCCTGAGATGAGCATCAGACATCCCACTGGGTGTACTGCAAAGAGATGATCGCAGTAGGTCTTTAAAGGTCTGGATGGAGATAAAGTATCTGAAACACAGCAAAAAAACCAACAAAAACTTGCTTTGACTATTTTTCTAAAATCTGGAATTAGAGCAGAAAAGATAAATGTTGAAACAAATAATTTAATAAGCTATTTTATTAATAATAATGGCAACATCCAAATAGCATACGTTATTGGCTATAATCCTCTGAAAATGTAATTACTGCAGCCAATCTGGCATAATACATTAACCAAGCTTTAGGATTTGTATAATGCAGCCCTTTTTCTGTCAAGAGACTATTTGAGAATTAACATGTCCAACATCATAAAGTAGATTTTTTCTTATAATAAATATATGCAGGGTAAAGAAGAGCACTAAAAGTAAACCAAATTGTATGCAGAAATAGTGCAGTCTGACTAATACTCTGCAAAACGCGTCCATGGTCTGCTTCTGCTGGCTTCAAATATCCGATGGAGGAGTATCTGTCACATTTCAATCAAAATCACTTTCCTAAAAAGGACAGCCAATAGAAAACAATTTAATTTTACCCGAGTGCAGGGTCATAATCAGGTCAGATTTATTGGTGTTTCCTAACGTTGCATAATTTATATACAAGATTTAATTTGTGAAAAGATATTTGATTTATTTATGTAAAGACCAATTGGTTGTTAGTTCCCTCAATGCAGTTCACTAGAATAGGACATTCTGTGACAGTAATTACAAACATGTGATGCTATACGCTGTTGCCAAAATTATACTATACTGGGAAGTCATTACATTATCGGCCATGATTATAGAAATGTCTTAATTCAAAGGCTGCTCAGTGGTGCGCTTGGCTGCACTATTTTGTGCAGTAAAATGCGATGGATTGGTGACCCTTCCATGGTGTAACCTGCCGCTCACCCACTGGATGGATAAGACCAGGTTTAGTTGTGTTTAGTTACACTCGATGACTGAAGCTTTGCACCAAAACTGTAAAAACATTTACTAAAGCTGCTCTATCATTAAGATGTAATTAGCTGTTGTCATCCTGTAACAACAAAGAAAACATGTGAGTTGCTGCAAGAGGAATCTCACTCTCTCATCCCTACATAGGGGTGTGCAGCTCAACATGGCTTCTTATGGTTTTCTAAAAGGTCTCAAATACATGTTCTCCTTTCATCTTTTGTCCCTTGAGCTTGGACAGGAGAGTCAGCAGAAATTGCTTGCACATAAAAAATGTACACAAGAAAAGAAAAACTTGTTTAAAAAAAATAGTTTTGAAGAATGTATTTTGTTCTTGGCGTGTAAAAGGTTGCATATACTTTTAACAAGCTCCTTAAATTACAACTGATAGTAAGGAAATCACAATGTAAGCACACTTCATTGTTTAAAATTAATTGGTGTGTAATCATAAAAAAACCCCCACATTAAGTCATTTGTCTCCTGCTGCCCTCAGTACAGAGGCTGCCAAAATGTCCACCTGAAAAAAAACTTCTTCTTGAGTCACTCATCGTGCACCCGATCAGAGACCTTCATCAACCTGCGTGAGGTGAGCACCCGCCTGCGGCTGCCCCCCGGGGAGTACCTCATCGTGCCCTCAACCTTTGAACCAGGCAAAGAGGCGGACTTTGTACTCAGGGTTTTCACTGAAAAGCAATCAGAGACAGAGTAAGTATCTTCTCACATATTCTTTTTTAGTGTTTATAAACCATACGAACTAAATATTTACTTTTGTTGCAGAGAACTGGATGATGAAGTGACTGCTGATTTTGAAGATGAGGTGTGCATCAGGAATGCTTAGCTGGAGCTGACTTTTCTTTTCTGCAGTAATTGCTGGAAAAGTATAGATGTCTTTTTTTTTTAATAGTTATTTTTATTGTAGGAGGAAGTAACAGAAGATGATATTGACGACTCCTTTAAGTCCATGTTTGCCCAACTAGCAGGAGAGGTAGGTCATAAGATGAAATGGAAGTTTAAAGAAATTGGATTTATGATTGTATTCCAACAATTTTAAGGTTTAGAACCGCAAAGCTGAAATCAGGATTTTAATGTGATTAAAAAACAAAAAAGAAATGCCTGCTTATTTCCCTCCCTATGTGGTTTATTAGGATATGGAGATCTCTGTTCGTGAGCTCAGGACAATTCTCAACAGAGTGGTCACCCGCCGTGAGTTTTCTGTTTAACTTACTTAGACAAACTTTATTGTCATTTTGTATACAAAACGAAATGTAGTTTTGTTCAGCTCTCATGACATTTCTATAACAATTGTGTTAAAGAAACACTGTGTAACTTTTGACCCATCTTTTAGCTTCATTTGAGAAGTATTAAATGATTCTTCAGGTTGATATACTCTCCTCAAAAACACACCTATGTAACTTTAGTGGGTTGGATCCCTTGCTGACCGGGTCATGTTAATCTGAAGGTTACAGATCTAGCGCCCCCTAGTGGCTAAAAGTTACTGAGTGTTGCTTTAAGGTCCTACTGCTCATCAGTGTATCTGTCAGAGTTCAGTTTGTACATAATTTCTCAAACTGCCTCATAAACCTTTATTTCTACTTTGATCAAACTTTAAATCTAAAATGTTGCTGTTTCAGACAAAGATCTACAGACTGATGGCTTCAGTATAGAATCATGCAGAACTATGGTCAACCTGATGGATGTATCCTTTTGATTTATTGTCCAACAATAAGCTAGTTTACCCCTGATCATTTTAGGGAAATCTGTGCATTTTTTTTTCAGCTCTCGAACTCTTTGAAACTGTCTGTTGTTTGATGCCTTGACGATATTTGCCAGAAAGATGGCAGTGCTCGTTTAGGATTGGTTGAATTCCAGATCCTGTGGAACAAAATTCGAAAGTGGCTGGTAAGAAATAAAGAAAATTGGTGCCGAGATGATAATCTCTATACTTCTTTTTTAAATTGTGCCTCTATTTTCCAGGTCATTTTCAGGGACTTTGATCTTGACAAGTCAGGTGCCATGAGCTCATATGAGCTGCGACTTGCTGTGGAAGCAGCAGGTATAATGATCATGGCCATATTGTTGCCCAACATAAACAGTAATGCTTTAAATAAGTAAAAAAAACTTCTGTAATTTTAACTTATACTATGTCTCTGTACAGGCTTCAAACTAAACAATCAGCTGCATCAGATACTGGTGGCTCGGTATGCTGAGAATGAACTGATTGATTTTGATAACTTCATCTGCTGCTTGGTCAAACTTGAAGCAATGTTCAGTAAGTAATTCTTTATACAGATTATTAAAATATATGTACTTTGTAAGACTAGCCATATCACTAAGCTTTTTATTTATTTCTCCATGCTATAACCACACAAAAATGTATTTTATACCAACACAAATGGTGCCAAACATTAAGAAATCAAGTTGTTATAAAGTTTTAAAAGAATTACAGATATAGAAGTGGACCTTTGGCCTCAAGCATCTCATGATTAATCAGTAGTCGAAAGCCTTACGGGTAACTCTGGAGGAGCTATAGAGACTCACTGCTCAAGTGGGGAATCTGTCAATAATACACTTACAATCTGGGATCTTTTGTTGTTGAAAGAAATCCATAAAAAGTTTACATTTAGCTAAAAAAAAAAAAAAAAAAAAAAAAAAAAAAAAAAAAAAAAAAAACAGAAAAGATTGGGTACCAGAAAACCAGTGGAAGAAGGTGCTCTACTTATCTGAGACCAAAATCAAACTCTTTGGCATACATGTGTGCCTGCAGGACTGCCATGTGCAGGACATTACTGGAAGAAAATCTGTTACTGGTGTCAAAAGCCTAAGATGGGGCCAAAGCTGTGAAGAAATGGTTTAGATCTGTAGTGCCTGATGTTCGTTAAAAAGAGCCTTTTTCTTCTGGTCTGTTCTTAAACGATTCCCTGGTTTAACATTTGAGTCAAAGTTCATTACAAGACCTAACTCAGCAAAGTTTTTACAGTCTTCTGCCCATTTTAAAAGTCAGACAAGTAAATCTATTGGTTGAATGAATTTACTAAATAATATTAAATGTTGTTTAACTGAACAGGAACAGCTTATCCTCCATCAGTTATCTAACATGTCAGAGAGAAGGTAATTGAGGCACCTCAAACAGTTTTGTTTGAACAAAGAAACATCTAAAACATGCAAGAAATTAGCTCTTGAGGATAAAAGTGCACATCCCTGATTTAGGCCTGTAATAAGCTTAGAATGGCTCAGTAAAAGTCCCGGACCTAAATCCAATTTAAAACCAAAGCTGGTTGACATTCCCCAAAGGAACTAGTAGCACTGAGACATGTCTCAAAATGTTCACTGAAAGGGGATGAATACTACATATGCTGTAAGCCATTTTAGATAGAAATCATTTGGAAATTATGTTCAAATTACCTCGTACTGTAGAGATTTTGAATACTTTGCATTGGTCCATCACATAGAAGTGATTTTAGTGGTTCTAGCATGAGAAAATGTGTTAAAAAAAAAAGCAAATGCTGCCAAACCACTGTTAATGTGGTACACATTTTAATTTGACAGGATCCTTTCAGCACTTTGACAAAGAGGGATCAGGAGTAGCTGAGATGAACCTCACAGAGGTGAGTGATGTCATAAAGACAAACCTTATTTAAAACTCTTCTTTTATTTAACTCTTGTTTCTCATTCTTTATTCAGTGGCTTTATCTGACCATGTGTGGATAAAGAGCTTCGCAGTTTCAGAGAAAGATGTGAAAACATAATGCCTGCTGCTGCAAGGATCTGTCCGGATGTAAAACCCCCCACCTCATTGCAAGAGCTGTAAAACAAAACCAAAGTGCACTAAAGCCAAGTTTGTTCTGGGTTTAAGTTAGAAGCTATGCAAAGCCATAACTAAAACAAGACAAACGGGGGGAAATCCTTCCATGAGAATAGCATGTGCCTTTGCATGATACACAATCTGAATTCTGCATTAATAATGGATATTTTTACCAAGTTTATTTTAATATTAGTTTTATGTTACCATAGTTTATTACACACCAAATCGTGATAATACTGTAATTGTGTCATTTTGCCTATCAATATAATCCTCACAATTTCATGTGTACCTTCAAACCCCCACCTCAAGGTGGCGGTAGAGAGAGATAACCTTTCAATTTAACGTTGCTTCCCTAATTTCAGTATTAAATATAGTTTGAATTAACTTTTTTCATAATCTGCACTGAGCTTTAGTTGAAGGGAGCCACCAGTGAAGTCATCTCATATCGATTGCTTATACTGAAGTATTTTTTTTTTTTAATATACTAGTTGCCAAAGTAGCAGTAGTCTAAGTGCCACTCATCTGTTATGTCTTTTTAATGTATGTTGTGCCTTTAATAAATACTGACCCCGCCCCCCAAAAAAGTGTTTTGTAATCTGTATTTTGACCCACTTAACTGCAGTGCAGCAGATGACCATGTTTCAGGTGAAGGTCATATTTGCTGTAAACATCAGAACTCAGTAAAATGTAATACAAGTAAAATAAAACTTTAATTCTTGATAGGTGGCAGCAAAATAATAAAGCTTTTCCATTTTATAAAAGAACATTCAAAAGCTAAAGGTATACATGTCAAACAAGATGGAATTAGACAAATGTGCTAGCAATTGCCAGAACTTTAGAGTAATCTCCTTCCATTTGACGCAGACTTGTTGGTATAGGGACCTTAATCCTTGTTCCAGTAGGGTTGCCATTGTCCTCAATCAGAACAACATTGTTGGAATCAAAGCGTGGAGTCATGCGATCTCCAGGCATTTTGTGTCCAACGATGAGGGCTTTCTTCTTTTGCCCTTTAATGGCCAGCAACACTTTGTCACCGACTTTCCCGACACCGTTCTTCGTGTAGACGTGGATCACTCTTGGCGGCCGGTGATATGGCGTATTTCCGAGTGAGCTGTTGTCAACCACGCGTACTCTGGTCATCTTCTGAATTGCAGCTGCAGCAGCAGAGACGCTGGCAAGACAAAAAGCAAATCAGTCATGGAAAACTGAGCAGAAACTAAGCGAAACTTCTACTGCTATTAAAAGTATTTCATGTTCCAATTCATGCTTTACAAGAATATGTACACATCTTGAATTTTTGCTATTACAACCACAAACATTGTTTTACTGGGATTTGGGGATTTTAAGTGGTAGACTAACACCAATTGGTGGATAATGGTGCTAACGCCTGATGGTGGCAACCTGATAAAACACTTTTTTTTAGATTTATACCCCATCAAATCAGTCCTAAAATATGGCCATGGATAGGAGTTTTGCTTCTTTACACTAGTACCCCTAAAGAGAATCTAGTACACCCAACTGCTTCTAAATGTCACCGTAATTAAGGGGAAAAAAATCTTTGCATCGATTAATCAAAATATTACTACAGCTCTGAAAAAGATATAAAACAGTATCACAAAGACCAAGGATCAAACAACTCAAATGAAATTCAGAGCAAGGATGGAGTATCTAACATTTCCAGGTGTCAAGAAGCTCAGTCAACTCTATCCTGTAAAATATAGTGTATGGAACAAAATCAAGACAAGTTGGTAAGTGCACATTGTAACTAGAGGTCAGCAGTAGGTACTCATTTTGGTATCAATAAAAAAAAAGGAACAGTATCACTGTTTCTTTGTATCTTATTTTGATTTACCAAGTTTCAAATAAAATATAACAAAAATAACATTTCTGCTTTTGAGTGCAGTTTTCTGGACTTCACAAAAATTAAAAAGTGCATAAAAGTGTCAAACAGTAAATGATGTATTAAAAAAAATCATATGAATCCTCACTTTGGGCCTTATGCAGAACACATGATAACAGGCTAATGCCTTTTGGACCAATCTGCAGCAGTGCATGCAAGATTAAAACAATTTAAAACTAAGGCATCGATCTCACCATGACAGCTTCCATCCAAGACTGATAACTTGGTGTTAATATTTTGGATTAATTCGCCCACCTGAATGTCAGAAAATCTGATGAAACTGTAGAACACTGCAGTGTGGAAAGGGAAAAAAACTCTGTACACAACCTGGCTTTTATGGAAAAGATTCTTATTAAAGGTAAGTGGGGAAAAAATAAATCCTACAAGTCATTTTTCCCTCCAACAAACGCTAAGACTGGAATTAAACAGAAAGCAAATCATTCCTGTTTAGGAAAGGTGTTTCAGAACAGCGCTGTCGGGATGCCAAATTAAAACTAAGCTTTTGTTTGTAACCTGGCAAAATGTTGCAAAATTCAAGAGTTATGCAAATATTTCCAGCATCATTTTTAAAAGAAAAAGTAAAACAAAATGAAAATACTAGAAAATACATGAATTTTTCATTTTAAGCAGTGCAATTGGATACCCTACAGGGCTGCCAACGTATCACCAAACCTTGGGGTGAGATTTTGAAATGGTTTGGACAGGAAACTTACTGTCAAGTTTAGATGAGGATAGATGCAGCTATAGGTTGGAAGTTTTTAGAGGATTTAACCAAAACAAAGTGGCAAATGTGGATTTTTTTAAAGCACAGTAAATGTTACTGAGTAACAATAAGTGGTCTGTAGTTATGTGGAAACTTTTTCTCACGATACACATTATTTTCTCCTTTCCGGTGATTTGTAGAGAACTGAAGTAAAGCAGAATGGCCCTACTAAAATACTTGCATCTTAAATATACTTTAAGAATTTCACAACTTTGCCCATTAACTATTCTCTGCAGTTCAAGTAAATTAAACAATAGGGAACTAATAAGCTATTTCTAGAAGACTGGCACCAATACAGGAACCAGTGCAACCGAAACCTATGCAAACTACACTGTGTATGATTATATGGCAATAAGCTAAGGATTAAAAAGCTCAATTCTTTATGTCATTAGTTACAATCAATCTTAAAATTGACAAAAGCTCACCATGACAGGAGACAGCACTTTTCTGGATGTTTCAATTGGAAGGTGTGATGGAAATTAAGTTTTTAAACATATTCAATGGACCAAAATAAAGATAAATGAATAAGATAAGCAATAAAAAAGACATCCCTGTGGTTCCTCCTCTATGAATCCAGGATAAATGAGTTGCTCTGCACATCCTCTCTGAATGTGGTTGGTCTTTTCTCGGGTGGCTGATCTTTTGAAAAATAAAATGCAATGATTCTTTTTCTCTTTTGTGGACCTCCTATGGGTTTGAGAGGCAAACCTAAATGCCAAAGGGAGATTATTAAACTAGACTGAGCAATAATTATTTAACTTGAGCAAAACATGGACTAAAACTGAGACTAAAAAAGCACCAGGTAAAGAGAAAACAAACTATTAGATGTGATCCTACACTCAGTCTCCACATCAATAATTTAGGCAAGCTGCTGTATTTCTATTCATATTTATCCAAGTACTATACAATACATAACTGGGACGGAAAAGAGTTTTAATGTTATTTTTTAGAGTGAGAAATTGGGAATATTGAGTGAGAGTGTAAGACACTGGGATGGGTGAGAGTTAACAGCCCTGGATTGTACGTTCAAACTTTATTTTTTTCTAAAGATAAGATATCCTTACCTGAAATTTCTTTGAAAAACTGCAGAGGTCTGAGCGAGGAGCGGAGAAAATCGTGGAAAAGCCATGATTACACTAGCAGTCCTTTAGTGAGCTACAAATACAATGAAAAAGATTAGCAGCTAATAAGCTAAATGCTAGCATTATATAACTTCACATGGTAACCTAGTGGGAGTAAATACGGCTAAATTAATTTGATAATAGTATTTTTAAAAGAATATATGTGTTCGAGCATCAGAGTGAGTAAAAAAAAAAAAGCCTAATTTTAACATATACCACATTTAACCGTCGTAATCTCCTCCACACCAATGTCAAAGGCACGTCATCAGAAGGCGACAAATCCCTCAAGAAAACGAAAAAGCTATAAGATACAAGTATTACTTACCCTAATATTAACTTGGAACAGTATGCTAAACATAAATTTTAGTCGTTTGTGCGAAATATGAGCTTTGGCTTTTAATAGAAGAGGGGAAAATAACAAAAGCGTGTCTGTTGTTTTGCATGCTACAGACATGCGCAGTACAGGCAGTATAGAAACCCTCGAACTAGAACCCAACCAAAGACTAGAAGCGAACGAAGCAGGCGCGTTCTACGTAAGCATTTCTATACTGAACTAACTAAACTTGCGGTCGTACTGGTTTTAGTTGACCACAGTGGTTCCACCGGCTTACTCAGCCAGGCTTAACCGCGGTGGCGGAGGAATGTTTATCTGTACTAAGCGAGGAAAATAATTGAACGAAGTACTTTATTTTTTTGTTGCGTTTTTTTTGTACATCGTTGGCAGACCTTAGACTAAAAGTACAAAGGAGTTTCCCGATAGAAACTGTTCGAAGAGCTAGGTTAGCTATCCTCAGTGTTGACTGCTAGCTTCTATTTGAGACGGTGGACAATTTCACCAAAGTAAGTTGCTTTTTTAATATTTGTGAACAATTTATCTAATAATGTCCAAAATTAAACCTTGTGGTATTTCTGTCGTGTTAGATATGGGTAGTTGACTCTTTCTTGAAACTAACTTATTTGATGCTGTCAGAACAACAACTGCGTAAAACCGTTGCATTACTACTAGCGTTGGCTAACATTTCTGAACAAACTGTTCCATTTCAGCTTTTCAACTTATGAGTTCAGATATTTTAATATTTTCTTTTTGCAGCAATTTAAAAGCTTAATAGTTTTAGTACTATTAAGGACATGTCTGTGGAATTTGGTAGATTCTTCTGCTCAACGTAATCGGATATTTCTTGCTAATGAAATTTTAATAGAGATTTATTGGTTAAATAGCAGCAACGACCAAATGATTAAAAAACAAACTTAACAAGAGTTGGAGAATTGTACTGCTTGTGCTCGACAATCATGAATTGAGGTCTATATTGGCAGAAAGAAAAGGGGTGATGTTTTTACATGCCTATATAGATAATCAAAGTGGCCTTTTAGCTTCTTATAGATTTATACTGTCAGGGTTTCATCATGAAAGGATGACTAGTTAGAGCTTGGCTAAGATCATTAATGCCCTCAGCTATCCTTCACGCATGCAGAGCCTATAACAAGATCCATGTGAGCTGTTTTATATTTTAATACATCAGTAATGTTGCATTAAAAAGTAGGCGTGCTTATCCAAAACATACCAAAAGCATCAATATTAGTAAGGAAATGCAACATGTCTGCAACAAATGAAACCCAACTAGATTTACACTTTTTTTTTGTTTTTGCAGAATTAGCAGTTGCTTGATAGAGATTAAAATGTAGCCTAAGTTTAAAAAGTGGGTGTAAGAGTAGAGTACGTTAGACCTTAGATGGATACATCTTCCATGTCTGTTTAAATTTGTACTTTTCTACTTGTATAATAAAGATGTATAAAATTAGGATTAGATATAATAGTTATGTTTTTGGTAATATATAAGACATGGATCAAATCTTTTTACCATAACCATATTACTTTTGCAGAAGTTAGACACCACTCTGATTCTAACACTGTTAGATGACATTTTTTTTCCAATGTTTATCATGTTGATCACTTTGGAGTCAATCCTACAAAAGAATAAATATCCTGGCTAATTTCACTTGTGCATATCTAACTTTTGCCATTACCAGCTTTGATTTGCTTTGAATTTTATATGAAGGTTGTGCACCCTTAAATTAAAGCTTTTTGAAATTATAACATTTATCATTTTTAAAGTGTTCTTTTTGCTTTTTTTTTTTTTTTTTGGCCTCTCTTCTCATGTGGGCGTGATTTTCCTCCATGATGCTCAGGGAGATGTCAGTGATTTATAGCTCAATTCCAGCCAACCTAGCCTTAATATTTTAGTATTATCATTCTTTAGCACATATATATATATTGTATGTATTCATATGTAAAGCTATTTGTAATTAATGATTTAGATGGCAAATTCAATACAGGGGTTGACTTCATGCTCTAATACACTATATTTACAAGAGTTAATTTTAGAGGGAAATTTTGGTTTACATATTTTTAGGTGAATTTATTTAAGATTGTGTATTAATTGTTTTATTTTCTGTTTTCACATCTCTGATGAGTTTGCAGATGGTGACAACTTAACTATAATATTATGAATAATAATGTCCAAATCACATTTTTGGACCACATGTATTTGTAAAAATAGTGTACTTTTTCATATTGTTCCAAATTCGGGGCTGCAATGATGTGTTGAAAAGGACTTTTATAAATATTATTAGAGTGGAACTGCAAAATTCCCATTTCTCCAATGCACCCAAAAGTCTTTTTACTGTGGAGTGAGATTTATGTAGTCATAATGCATGTAATGTGTATATCATTGAAGAGTTATTTTAATCCAGTTCATCTTATGTGCACCAATATTTGTCCGTTGCCATACTAATAAGAAGTTTAAGTATAATTGTTGGTAGTCGTTTATTTTATTTTATTTTATTATTTTTTTTATGTTTTTCCAGCTTGGGGTGTCCACCCAGATTTTCCTTGGTCACAGTCCTATTCCAAATGTTTGCACTTTGGAGTTGGTATGCGTGAGTGCTTGGCTAGTTTGCAATTTCAAAAAATAAGGCAAGGCTTGCTCAAATAGTTTACTTATGATACTATCAAACAGAGGCTTACACAGCCATGGAAAAATGAAGATCAAAATCTCATAAGTGAGTCCTATGTAATTGTAAAGAAACTACAGGAAGTTTGACTTTACCAAATGGTTCCCTTTGACCTCATTAAGGATATCTTTGAAGTAATCTGTTTTGTGGTTTGCGATTGCGTTGCTAGACAAAAGAAAGGAACTATGTACATACCTGAAGATGTAGATGTTATGTAGTCTAAAAGGAAATGAAACTAACAAGTCCAGCTTCATACAGCAGGACATGACTCATGTCTCATGATCAATCACAAGCTCCTTAGCACATCTTTTTAATTCAAATGCCTCTTTCCCCTTTATTTATCAATAGATGTCTGTTTCAGATCCTAATCGAAACACATGTGTTGAAATAACAGGGGACATACTTGCAGCTGGCCTCTGCTGAAGTGGTATTTAGGATGTTTTTTTGTCTGCTGTAATTGGGGTTTTATTGTTATCTTTTTATGTTACACTGAAACTAATGGATGGATGTGAATACAAATTTATAATCGAAACATTTAGTTTTATAGTCTTTCTGAAATTCTTCATTAGTTCCTTATATTACAAGTCTTCAAATGTGCATAGATTATCAGCATCGGTGTGGGTGCAGTAAAAGGGGATATGTTGTTTGCTGCTTGGGTTGAAACCGGTCCATTTGAACCCTGTAGTCTCTATCAGTTTATTGTTCAGCTCTGGCTGTGGCTCTTCAGTGATATCACAGCATTCCAGGGAGAAGATAAATGAGTTAGTGTTAGGGCAGATGAGCAGCATTGTGGATTTGGCTGATAGTCGTGGGTAGAGCGGAGCAAGTCAAACAGTGCAACTGTAAATATGTAAAAAAAAAAAAAAACTCTTAGACTTCTCCAAGCTTGCAGCCAACATTTTTTAATGGAAAATGGATGCTAAACTGTTCCAACTTTTTTTTTTTTAGCTAATCAACAGGAATAAGAGGATTACAGATATTGTCTGTAGTTTAGCCTCTTGTGTTGATTTCCTGAACGCGCAGGTTAGTGTTTCAAAGCCTAAAGTAAACCTAGATGCATTACGGTGTATTGAAGTGCATCATTCATAATTGATGCTGTGGGTCCACTTGGGGGACATGCTGTAACTCTGATTGTTTTACAGCAACATTGAAACTAGAGATTAAAAAAGCAAAAAAAACATCTTTTAGACTTTTCTGAATCAGAATTACTTTATTAATCTCTTTTGGGAAACCCTTTTCTTGCAATGCACCCGTTTACAGAAGAGATGGAGCAAAATAAAATGTACAATGTTGTTTATGCGTGGAAGCATTTAAAATACACTATAATCCACTTATAATCTGACTATTCTCTTCAAGATGTTATCAAGAACATGTTACAATTTGTATGGTCTTTTAAATGATTTACCAGTAATGTTTAGCACCAGCTTGCCAATAGAATTAGCATTAGAAAAAAGACCACCTGGACGTAGGTCTCTTTTATATTTAGATGAACATTGATACATTTTTGTCCTATATAATAAGAAAATTATGCTGGAGATTTTCTGCCTGAACTAGTCTTTTATTGAAAAGTCGGCTTCTGTGCTTGTTTTTGGTTTTTGAGATGCGTCATTGAAAGGAAAATCCCTTTAAGAAATGTAACATAAGGCCAACCCATTGCAGACTTGTCCCAACAGGCTTCATCTTTTTAAGATGTCTTTTCAACTTCTTTGCTAGTAATTCTAAACAAGTTAATTCAACCTGTACCAATGTTTTCTCGGATATTTAATTTTTTGCTGAAATAACAAACTTCTGTTTAGTAATTTCAGGAAACGCTGAATAAGTGTAAGCATGTTTCTTCCCCCCAAAGTTATATAATTACATGTCGGCCACAATTCAGGAACACAAATGCCTTTTGCTATAAAACCACTGTGGGTTTTTTTCTGTCATACATGTGATCAAATGTTGCAGCTAAATGTGTGACTAGTGACATCAAGGCATGGTGAAATTATCAGATCATAACGTTTTGACAATGTTGGGTGAAAAACCCCATAAGTCACATTATGTACACAGAAAAATCTATAACAGAGATGTCTAAAATAACCTGTTTTCTCTGTTTAAAAAAATCAGACAACTGCAGTTATTTCTGCTGATCTCAAAGCAAAGCAGCATACTTTATAACACCTTTGCCACTCCAGTACAGTGGGGCAAAAAAGTATTTAGTCAGCCACCAATAGTGCAAGTTTCCCACTTAAAAAGATGAGAGAGGCCGGTAACTTTCATCATAGCTATACCTCAACTATGAGAGACAAAATGAGAAAAAAAAAATCCAGAAAATCACATTGTCTGATTTTTAAAGAATTTATTTGCAAAATATGGTGGAAAATAAGTATTTGGTCAATAACAAAAGTTCATCTCAATACTTTGTTATATACCCTTTGTTGGCAATGACAGAGATCAAACGTGTTCTGTAAGTCTTCACAAGGTTTTCACACACTGTTGCTGGTATTTTGGCCCATTCCTCCATGCAGATCTCCTCTAGAGCAGTGATGTTCTGGGGCTGTCGCTGGGCAACACGGACTTTCAACTCCCTCCAAAGATTTTCTATGGGTTTGAGATCTGGAGACTGGCTAGGCCACTCCAGGACCTTGAAATGCTTCTTACGAAGCCACTCCTTCGTTACCTCGTTCATGCTGAAAGACCCAGCCACGTTTCATCTTCAATGCCCTTGCTGATGGAAGGAGGTTTTCACTCAAAATTTGACGATACATGGCCCCATTCATTCTTTCCTTCACACGGATCAGTCGTCCTGGTCCCTTAGCAGAGATACAGCCCCAAAGCATGATGTTTCCACCCCCATGCTTCACTGTAGGTATGGTGTTCTTTGGATGCAACTCAGCATTCTCTCTCCTCCAAACACGACGAGTAGAGTTTTTACCGAAAAGTTCTATTTTGGTTTCATCTGACCGTATGATATTCTCCCAGTCATCGTCTGGATCATCCAAATGCTCTCTAGCAAACTTGATACGGGCCTTGACATGTACTGGCTTAAGCAGGGGGACACGTCTGGCGCTGCAGGATTTGAGTCCCTGGCGGTGTAGTGTGTTACTGATGGTAGCCTTTGTTACTTTGGTCCCAGCTCTCTGCAGGTCATTCACTAGGTCCCCCCATGTGGTTCTGGGATTTTTACTCACCGTTCTTGTGATCATTTTGACCCCACGGGGTGAGATCTTGCGTGGAGCCCCAGATCGAGGAAGATTATCAGTGGTCTTGTATGTTTTCCATTTTCTAATAATTGATCCCACGGTTGATTTCTTCACACCAAGCTGTTTACCTATTGCAGATTCAGACTTCCCAGCCTGGTGCAGGTCTATAATTTTGTTTTGGGTGTCCTTTGACAGCTCTCTAGTTTTGGCCATGGTGGAGTTTAGTGTGTGACTGTTTGAGGTTTTGGACAGGTGTCTTTTATACTGATAATGGGTTCAAACAGGTGCCATTAATGAAGGTAACGAGTGGAGGACAGAGGAGCCTCTTACAGAAGAAGTTACAGGTCTGTGAGAGCCAGAAATCTTGCTTGTTTGTAACTGAAGAAATACTTATTTTCCACCATATTTTGCAAATAAATTCTTTAAAAAATCGATTAGCTGTGTCGCGCGATTAATGCGTCATCCGCCGTCATCACTGCCACTTGACTGAAACGCGGGAAGAAAAAAAAAATACGGTCAGCAGGATGAGTAACCATGTTTGTTTCGTTTTAAAGTGGGGAAACGTAACGTTAGTTTCTCAGGTAGCTCATCTGATGCTTTCCTTACCTTGTTAGTAGGTTACAGATAGTGATAAGGTTGGCTACTTATTTTACTTTTAATTTCATTTGAATTAGCTTAAGCAGCGTTTATATTTACTTTATAAATAAATTAACTTGCAAATTATGAGGGCAAGGCTTTTAAAGTTTAAATCTTCTGGCAAAGATAAAGTAAAGAAGATCCTGCAATTTATGGAAGTAAAGCAGAATAAAATCCAGCAAGATCAGTAATATTTCAATTAATTATATGCCACATTCCCATGTAAATATCTGTCTTTGGAGGATGTGTTTTTTAGCACCCCCAGTTCTCTCATTTTTATTCCAAATACAATTTATAATTTGAATCACAGGGCTATTTTTATCTTCATGGTTAAGTATTTTCTCAAGTAGTAACTTTAACTGCTATACTTCCCTGTCTTAAAAGGCAGAACTCTTCTAGTCTAAAAAAAACTAATTTGTTGAAATGGGGGGGGGGGACTATTGTTTAAACCCCTTAGAGGCTTTAAAAAACAAAAATGCCTGTCTCTTTTTTGTGCTTTATGAAACAAAGTACCCTATATTTTGTGGATGTACAGCTACATTTCTCATGTAAGTTTGCGTAGTTTTAACACAACCATTTATTTTTCATATTGCACCAGTACAGTTAATGAGCAACCTGTACTTGTGTGATTGTTTGTTCTGTCTAAAATGTTTATTTTGGAATAAAGAGGTTAATATAAAAAATATTTTTGTCCGATTCATCGATTAATCGAAAAAATAATCGTCCAATTCATCGATTTTTAAAATAATCGTTAGTTGCAGCCCTAGACTAAATACTTTTTTGCCCCACTGTATGGTTATTCAAAGCAGCAAATTAGTAAAAAGACACTATTGAATTACAAGTAGCTTAAAGTTAACTTTCTTATTTTGTGGCATATTTTACCCTTTTTTGCTCTTTACATATCTATATTTTAGGTAAAAGCGGCAGCAGATTGGTTTCCAAACATATGACCTGCTAAAATTTCAAAATTTTATTTAGTTTAATATATTTTCAAACAGCTTTTTTATTTCTAGTGAGGGAGGATCAAGTGTATTAGCTTTCTTTCACTCACTGGGAAGTGCGTAGCAACAGGTAAGGCAGGGGCTGCACCATAACACCCTGTGTGCAATTCAACAGAAGAAAGCTATGGTCATTCTGGCCATTATAAAAGTGGAAGTGTTTTGAAAAAAATCTTGGTTTTGATAATATAGCTTTTTAAAAACCTTAACAGTGACATCCAGCCTGTCTGGGTCTAATGAAATTGATAAAATGCCCGCCTCAGAGCGGGGAAGAGGTTAGTCACAGCTGTTCTAAAGTGCTTTGACATGTCCTTCCTTTTCTCTAAGTTCGATGGAAGAATGTGAAGAGTATGGCTCCAATGCATTATTATTTCAGTATATTATGTTATTAAAATGTTTTTGTTGTTGTTTTTGTTTTTGTTCATAGGGTGCCAGCATGCTGCAGTAACTGAGCTAGAGACTGGGATTTCACAATGGGCCTGGTCCAGCAATGTGCCGATTCAGAGAACTGCCCACAACTGGGGGGCAATACCACAGAAAAAGACGTCTGCTACTCGGCCCGAATCCGCAGTACTGTACTCCAAGGATTGCCCTTTGGTGGTGTGCCAACTGTCCTTGCCCTTGACTTTATGTGTTTTTTGGTGAGTATTCATATCATTCATCTGTGGGGGCCAGAATATTGATTCAGAGGTCAGAAACCAACCCCAATATTGACACGACCTTGTATTTTTCCTCTTTAAAGTGAAATACTTTCAGGAAAGTGTTTTGAAATGTAGTTATGCAACATTTGTGTTTCTGGTCCCTTTTGTGTAAATGGAGGCAGTAAAACAAGCACTGTTTGTTGTGTGCCTGTAGATGATGCTGGTTGTGTTTTCCGTGTTGAGGAAACGATGTTGGGACTATGGGCGCCTCGCCCTGGTGAATGACGCTGACAGGTAAAGCTTACTCTCCTGGAATAACCTGTTTTTGATCTATGGGAAATTATAAAAAATGGTAAATGTCCAATAAAATATTCAATATTTGATGTATTTCAGGCAGTGTTTAAAAGATGTTAATGCACAAAAAGCAGATGCATTTTCCTTTTGCAAGTTTTCAAGAGTTTTCAACATATTGTTTACAGTGTGTGGGACTGTTTCTGTTTCATCCATTTATGCAAGTCGTACTCTTTCTTTTAATTTTGAAGTTGTTGGGATATTTATGTTTAGTTGGTTTTGCCGGTCTGATCTGTTCTTTAGATGATATCACTCTTGAAACATTTTGCTTTTCTGGGTATCTGTACTGGTAATACAGACATTTTATTGCATTAGCAGGTCTGTTTACAAAGCAACCACACAAAAAAAGATTTTATGTTTGAACAAATGTTTGGGTTTGAATGAAATTTATACCGATGGAGTTTTATCTGGGAGAACATGGTGGAAAACTAGTTGTTGCCATAATTGTGTTTTATGCACAACTGAAGATATCCAATAATTAAACATTTAATTATCTTAGGCTACATTTAAATAAACCTTAAAGCCACAATAAACAGAGATAATGAAGAAGCGAATAAACAGGTTTATCAAGAGCTGGATACTTCTTATCCGTGTTTTGTTTTATATTTAATTGAACAAAGGTTAGACCCAGCCTAATTCTAATTCCGTTTTAGTCCCAGAGCTATGCTTTCAGTTAGCATCTGCTCTTGAACTATTGATTTGATGCTCGTTATATAAGTCATAGCCACATACACCAGCAGCCCTGGTGAGGTTTGGTTAAAATCCCTAAGATCAAAGCAATGTCACAATAAACCTTTTTTAAGCTTATAACTTCAAAACTTAAAAATCTTTAGAAAGACTGCAAAAAAATGTCCACAACAAAAACCTTTACCAACTTATGACAGTTATTTTGCCAAGTTACTGAAGTTCCTCCAATAATACATTTTCAGAATATTTTCTTTAAAAAACACACACATAAAAATATATAAAAGTTAAACATTGGTGAATAGCCATACACTGTAGTGGTTAGTAGTATCCCCCTGCAAATACTTCATTGAAACAACCCATTGCTATTAGCAGCTGTTTTTTTCATGTAACATTTCCTAAGTTTGGAGCATACAGAGAGAGAGATCTTTGACCGTTGCTCTTTTCACAATCTTTGATTATCTGCTCATGCACTCATTGCTTGAGCAAACCTCACAGGTTGTCAGTTGCATTTAGCACTAAGGTTTTTCATTCATGTCCACATAGATCAGAGTGTATATTCAACCGTTATTTAAAGTCAGACCCAGCTTGTCTGTCTAAACTATATTTTAATCTGATCAAAGAAGTACTTAGTTCTAGTCAAAGTCCTCATAGATTTGAGGACAGTGCAGTTTGTTTGCTATTGTGAGACAGACAGGGCTTTTTCTGCTGTTATTCCCTAGCTACCACTTCACAGTAATCAGTGGTTCAATTGAAATCTAAAATACTTTATTAATCCCAAAGAGAAATTAAATGTTGCAGTAACTCAGCTATAGTGTTACAGAAAGCGATAAGATACTGAAACTTTCCCAGAAACTATTATTAACTTTACAGTATTGTCAGGCGTACCAGTAATTCTGTCATTTGAGATTTCCTATTTTGATTTCCTATTCTGGTAATGTTGTTACTTGGTTTGTAGTGACGGACAGCCTTGGGCTCATTTGGAGTTTCCTCTCTTTAAAGGAAACCAAACCATGAAAGAAATGAAAATGACAGGTTTACAAACTAAACTGATTCAGACCAAGGTTAACAATGTGCTTTTTATGATTCAGCAATGATTGTTTGCATTTAAAGACCCTTAGCCTACTTTATGTTGCAGGTGAAAAAAAAGTCCAATGAATAATGTCATTAACCACAGTTGGTAAAGAATTGAAACACTTCTGCAATTTATGTGTTCTCCTGTGGCTGGGTTTAGTTGGCTTTTCTCTCTTAATAGAAGAAATATATATATTTTTTTAAAGTATTGCATTTATTCATGTTGTCAGGGATAATTTTGTTTTATTTAAATCAAATCAAATCAGTTTTTTTTTCCATATACAGCACCTGTCCAAGAGACGTCATCACTTGCATTTAACTGTATATATTCAGTTAAAGATACAGATTTTTTTTAAACGTTATCAATTTAAGGAAACCTGCAGATGCATTCGGTCATTGATTTAATTTATACTTATATATTATAGAATTTGTATGGCTTTAAATACTTTTGTTTTGTGAACCTACTGTCCAATAACAAACGTAATGTCTACTGTCTGACCACCCTTCTGTGTTTATTAGGATTTTTTCAACTTGAAACGGATATGAAAAAGGTTATTCAAGAAGTGATGATCTGACTGACACAGGTTTTTGTATTTCCAGAGTTTGGTCAGCATAAGTTTAAATAAAGAAACATATATTTAATGTCAATATTTCTGAAGTAAACCATATGTGATTTCTTCTGTCATCTCAATTCTTGTTAGTTGCTAGGCTTCATGTATGCTGATCGCCTCTTAAATAGCTGCAGTTAAAAAGACATGTCTAGATCCTTTTAGATGGGAAAAACAAATATGGGTGGATGATTCCTAGATTAAGTCGTCCCATGTCTCACAATGAGGGGAAAAGCCTGATCAAGTTGAGAAAAGACAGAGCAGATTGACCTCGGACAGAGTCCTTGACATAGTGCTCCTTTACCTACATTCCCCAGCTGTGACTGTATTGCGTCACAGCCTCCTTATTTTTCCAGCTGCGTGTGAGCAGAGAATGGGTCTGTAGTATGACTGGAGGAGGGGGCAGCATGGGACGCTTGTATAACAGACAGGATATGGAGTTTGCTGAAGATTTACACAACATTCAAATGCATGGTTCAACCCTTTAAGATGAACTTGGACAATCAACACTGTTGTAGACATATTGCAGTGTCTCAGAACATCATTGTTTTTATAAGGTGTAATAAATTGTACTGTGCTGAAAAGAGATAACTTGTATAATTGTGGTGCAATATGGCGCATGGCGTTTTCACTGAATTTACCACCCCCTTTTATTTTTTGTCCCCGGTGCTTTTAAGTTGGCTTAATGGTGTTTGTTTTTCTCTTTTTGTTTTGTTTTAATCAGGATGATGATGAATCAGCGGTATAGCCGTCTGGATGATCAGGACTAGTATGTCTATCTCGCCGCTATGCAGAATTACTTGCTGCCTCTTCTCTTCATCTCTTTAGCCAAACTAACGCTCAGCTCATATCCTGTCTTGGGTTTTCCGTCTTGACAACTTGATGGTTTTCCTCCTCTTTGTTCCGTTTCTCAGTATAAAACTGCTGGCCACTCTTTCTACATGTCATTCTTGTCCTATTGCTGTTGGGTGTCCCTGTTCTGTCACTCTCCTAATCAGATCTGTTTGTGCTAATCTCTGTATTGACCTCCTTATGAAGATTGAAGTTCTCCTGTGTGAGCGTGCTGCATGAGCCACACAGTCTGGACGGGGAGAGGTAATACTTCCCTGATGTGCAGTTGTTTGTAGACAGGTCTGGCCCCTTATGTGGTGGTTGTGCAGAGTATCTAGCCTAGCAGAGCGTAGATGAGTTATTTCTCCTTACAGGAATGTGGGAGAGGAGGCCTCAGGCTCTTCTTTCATTTCTTTTTTCTTAGAACTCTTAGAGCCCTAAATGTTCTCATACCCGAAACATCAGAATACTTCATTTCCAACAGAGTCATGGTTCTCTTCATATTTTCCAGCTGCTGTTGTATCACAATGTTTTATTACCTTAGAAGAAAGAGCTTTTAAATTTATAAATATTAAATAAGATCTTATTTATATTCAAGACAACTGATGGCTCTGCAGGAAAAGGAAAAAAAAAATCAAATGTATTAGAGATGCACCAATTAGAATTTTATGAGCAAATTAAAATCTGTTTTTTCGGAAGTTTCGAAATTTCCAAATATATTTGATCCAATTCTGATTACTAAAATAATAAAAAAGAAAGCTTTTATTTCTTTAAACAAACAAAAAAATGCAAACAAAAAAATTCAAAACTGTTCTCAAGGGCTAAAACAATTAACCGGGTTAATCGTGATTTATCAATTATTGAAATAATCTTCAACTAATTTAGTAATCAATTATCATTAACTGGGATGTAGAGACTCTAAAACCTGTCTTTAACTGAGAGAGCAACCCTTTTAGAGTAGTAATTAGATCAAAATTGTTTGAAATATGTAAACATTTTGAATTTAAGATAAAAAAAAAACATTTTCTTCCTTTAATGTGCTCCAACCTGGAACACATTAAAGGAACTCAAGTGGAAAAGTTTTAGCTCAAGTGGAAAAGTTTTAGCTTCATCTGCTTTAATTTAATCAAAAGTCTTCTTTAAGGAACCTTTTGCTATCAAATTATTAATCGATTAATCAAAGAAATTATCCACAGATTCATTGATATGAAAAATAATCATTAGTTGCAGCCCTACTGTCCTCAGGCTTGCTCATGGCGGGGAATGATGATGCACCTGAGTTTCTAACAGTGAGAATGTGAGACTTGCCTTTGGCACCTACTGTTGACAATACAAATATTGTTAAACATTGAAAGTAATTCATACACAAGTAGATATTTTACACAGCTATGTGTGCCACTGCTTTAGGGGTTAATAATATTGAAAGGGATCTGTTTATATTTTGTTGCTCCTTAAACTACCTTAACAGAAACTGCAGCCTCCTGATGTAGCCTCAGACAACTGGAGTCCTAACATGAACTTTTGGTTTTTCGTTTCCAAAAGATAAAACATGGCTGTTCTGTAGGATATTTAGCTTTCTTGTTAACAGCTAAAAGACTTAATCTCTTGGTTTATTTCAGTCTGAATGAATAACAGACATGTGCTTAAAAGTAGCAAACACATTTTCCCTTTAAATAGCTTCTGCATCTCTAGCTTAATCTAATTTAACTTACTAATGTTATAATTAATAACTCTGAGTCTTCTTCACTCAGTTTCATCGTTCACACTGTAGTGTTTAGTGTTGGCCTTCTAACACCTAAAATGTTGCGTTTACTTGGTAGAAACTTGATTGGATTTTTTTTAGTTTCCATCCACAGGTCGGAGCCAATAAATCTGAAAACTGTCAATTTTCAGGCATTAACATATTTCTTGGTGCATCCCTAAAGTTTACCTCTTAAACCCCTCTATTTAGCCCTTCTATGAATGCTATCCTCTAAACTTTACTGTGGTATTCTTTTAAATATGTGTTATTAACTGCAATAACAACGTTGGCTCTTAAGTCCTACCACTGCATGAAAAGTGTCTACAGAGATTTCTCAACTTGGGTCCCTCTGTGGTCAAATCTCTTCCGTCGATTCCTCAGCATGCGTTTCTGTACCATTTTTTTATCTTTACAGTGCTGTGGTCTGACTCTCCTTTCTGTGACATAGAGCCCTAAGACACCGTGTTCGACATACATGTGGGGTTTCTTTGTTTGTACTCAGTGTCATGCAAATCTTTGTTTCTGTTGATAGCGTGAACTCTACTATGCCATCAGAAGCTAATGAACGCTACTCACGCCTCACGTCAGTTTCAAGCTCAGTGGACATAGACGGGAGAGATTCAGTAAGTAATGTGTGGCTGTTACAGGAGGAAAAGAGTTCATTTTGATAAAATAGGAAATATTGATTATAAAAAACGTAGTTCTGTTATGATTCATTACTTAGTGATATATTTAAGTATTTTCTATTTGTTAATTTTGATAATTATGGCTAACAGCTTTAGAAAAAAAAAAACTGTTTCCCTAAATTTATGCTATATAAAGCCAATTTTAAAATATGCTTTAAAACTATACTGTGACACTACTAGAACGTACAATCATATGGGGCATTGACATCCTCCCAAAGGAGAGTAAGTCCCAAAAGTCCTCTGCTAAAAAAGATGGGTGTTAAAAAGCAATATGCAAGGTATTGTATGAGGTATTGAACAGGAGAAAGAAGTAGTGAATAAAAAAATAATAATAAAAATGCACAAGCAGAAAAAGTTAAAACTTCAAAAGTTTTAGACACTATGTTGACTGCAAATCTATATAGAGATGTAGCTAAGAGTCAAAAGTGTACTTTTTTTTCTCTTTTTTTCTTAATAAAAGTACATTTTGCCGGTCCCTTATTCCAGAGGAGTAGTGTAGCAGCAGTGAATCCAAGTTGCTTGAGGACTGTTTTGAAGTTTCCGTGGTAAACAGTGTGGAAAATAAGTATTTTAGCACCCTGCTATTTCCGATTTTTTTCCAATCCGACCCAGGCCACTTGGCTATGTGGTCCTGAATCCGATACAAATCTGATCTTTTCAAATGCGACCTGTGTCTGAACGGCCAGGTCAGATTCATCAGATCTGAACGTCATTAATACCTGACATAGGTCACTATTCTGCGTCTCGCTACGCAGAAACGGCAAGAAAAACAACAACCATGGCAGATGATGATGCGGAGAGCAGTATTTATGTTTAACCATGTGAAAAGATTGAGTTTTTATGGTTGGAAAAGACCACTAGATGCGCCCCGGTACTACCACCCATGTTTACTTCCGTAAACATCGAGCACGCTGGCCTGTGACGTCATTGCGTCGTCTACTGCCCATGCGGGACACTTAAGTTGTATGACTGCAGATCACAGACAAGTCTCATATATTTGGAAATATATGAGACTTTTAGTCTAAAGTCTAAAAGTCTAAAGTCTAAATATGAACAGCAACGCAAAAAAAATCGGATTTCACAAAAAAATTGGATCAAGGCCTGCAGTGTGAACGTGGCCAAAAGCTACTGTACCAATATCTGTATTCAGATGAGCATTACCTATTAGTCAGCGTAGCGTTTTATTTGAGCTACTTGAATTATTTAGTCATATCTAATTCATTGTGACTTTCCCACATCATAGCCACCCACGCTCTTTCTCCTCATAATAGGCAGAGCCTCTCATTGCCTCCTGGCACTGCCCACAATTTGTCTGTGGAAGGGTCTACTTTTACATGAGGTTTACTTACATTTTAATGACCGTGATATCGATGTGCCAGCAGAGCTCCCTGGCTAAAAACCCTACAATAAATCCTTTAAATTTTTTCAAGAGGCCGTTTGCAATTGTTCTTTAATAGCTCAGTAGGGCGGCAGTCTGATTTGCTGCATGTCATGCTGCACTGATGCAACAGTTGGTGCACAATAAGACCCAACGTTCTTCCACTGCATGATCCCTAAACATACTATTCAGTTGGCGAAGATATATGAAATAAAAGAAATCAAAAGTCTTTTTAATGTTGCAGAATGTTCAAATAGTCATATTAACAAAATATACCTAAATATATATAAATATTCTTCAAGTGTAAGCCATAAGAATCAAATGGAGAGAATATTCTGTTTTGTAAATATTTTACCCAAGGACCCTTTGGGTAATATTTCCCTTTTCTTCTTCTTCAATTGCACCTGTATGTTTAGTTGCAACAGAACCTACTGTGTTTAAGTGTACAAACTTGTTCATCTCTTCTATTTTAGGGGTTTTGCTCCTGGCTAACTGCTGTCTTCCGCATTAAGTGAGTCTGCCTCCTGATTATAACAAGGCAGCTATACCTGTGAACCCTTATCTGAATGTTTTTTTTTTTCTATATCCTCTCTGCAGGGAAGAAGAAATAAGGGAAAAGTGTGGTGAAGATGCAGTACATTATTTATCCTTTCAGCGGCACATCATTGGGCTGCTCGTAGTGGTGGGTGTGCTCTCTGTGGGCATAATTTTGCCCATTAACTTCTCAGGGAACCTTTTAGGTGAGCAAACTCAATTTTTCAATTTACAATAAATTTTTGTGTATGTGTCTCTTTTTTAAAAATATTTTTCAAGAGTGTCTTTTGTTGCAGACCTGCACTGTCAGGACCCATCGTTGCAGACCTGCAAAATGGGGTCTCCTGTGCGCAGAACCTGTTTGCTGCCAGATTAGAGTTTATGACAGGGTTAAACTAAACACAGGAGCAGTTTAAATTATACAGTAACCTACCAAACTCCATTGTCGTTAAGAAAATGTCTCATAGACCTAATGCACTTTTCCATCCAGTATATCCAAATATAGAAACTTATTTCTATGCAGCACATATCTATTATTCCAGATAGGAGTTTGGTGGGGAGTAAAAATGTGCGTGTACATAAGTTTCCAGCATAACAACACCTGTTGGTGAAAGGTAGCTAGCTTCACTTGAAGTTTATTAATGCTAGCTTTTACTTTAGAAAGGCTTTGAATCAACTTTGCTTTTACTTTGAAAGTCTTTCAAATAACTTCCTGTGCAAACAGCGCAGGAGACCTCACAGTGCAGGTCTACAGCCAGACCCCTCTCATATTTTTCCCCCATTTATAGAGTAATGCAGCAAGTCTTTATTATAATTTAACTTTTTATGCACAGGAGGTCAGATGTGTACGGTAAATAATTAAATGTGTGACAATTATATTTTGCACCTGTTATCTTTAAGGCTATAGCACTAGTAATAAAACCGTATTCCATGTTTCATTTTTCTCTTTTGACTTTTCTTGTAACAGCTGCTATGTGCTGCTGCTTTTCTACTTGTTTTTAGTTTCACATTGAAAACGGCTATTAATGGCTGCTGACATTTATTTTTTTTTTAAGTGAAGTGAAAAAGACTCAATTGATGATAAATCAGCTTTTATTTCTGTTTAGGTTGTGAATTATACATCTGTCTTTGAGGAATATTAGTATTTTAATTATACAACCACAGCTGTTATAAACTGCTTGCCTTTTTTTTGTTCCTCTCTCATTTTAATAGAAAACTCTCCATCTAATTTTGGGCGAACCACTATAGCAAATCTAGACACTCAGTAAGTCTCTCTCTCTCATGTAATCCATTCATTTATTTAAACTGCATTTTGTGGATTTTTAATTATAAAATGTTCTGCTCTTGTTTTTGCTACAGCACTAAACTACTATGGTTGCACACTACCTTTGCATTTCTCTACCTATTATTAACGGTGTACAGCATGAGACGGCACACGTCAAAGATGCGCTACAAAGAGGATGATTTGGTATGGATCGTTAAATTTGGAGATTCTCTACTTTCTGTAATAATATCTCAGGTGTCGTTGGTATTTACTTCTGTGTTGTTTTCTCTTTCCTTTAGGTGAAACGTACTTTGTTTATTAACGGGATATCAAAATATGCAGAAGAGAGGGAGATAAAGCTACACTTTGAGTGAGTTGTTTTAGCTGCTTTGACTGTTAACATCTCCTCACTTTGCAAATTCAAATGAGTGTTTTAAATGTGAGAAATGATGCAACTGCTGCATATCAACAGAAGTTTCTGCTCAGTCAATCTGGATTGAGAGCCTTGATTAATCTGTCTTAATTTGTTTTAATGTCCCATTGTGAGATTCGCACCTTCTGCTCTTCCTCAGAAGTAATTATCCCAGACCTTAAATGGTCATGGTCATTGTGGTGTCTGTAGATTTTCACCTAGTTTTAGGTTCTCTTCATTGGACGAGACCATTCTGTTGTATACTTTGAT
This sequence comes from Cyprinodon tularosa, assembly GCF_016077235.1. Classification (NCBI taxonomy): domain Eukaryota; kingdom Metazoa; phylum Chordata; class Actinopteri; order Cyprinodontiformes; family Cyprinodontidae; genus Cyprinodon; species Cyprinodon tularosa. The sequence goes on from NW_024037959.1 coordinate 1,056,117, forward strand.
ATAAAATGTGTTAGTAGCTAGTTTTGTTTTTTCAGATTTGCTTTTATACGTCCAACATTTGACAAGCTTTTGTCTACCGTCTGAAAAAAGACATCCCCACAGAATGATGCCGCCACCACCATTATTAATCACAGTGATGGTCTGTAAATAATGATGCTTCGTTTACTCCACAAACACTTTTTTATAAACCAGCAAAGGAGTATCTTTCTGTATTTATTTTACTGTATTCCCTACATGGCTTGTAGCAGACTGCAAACAGGCCTGAATATGGCTTTCTTCCAACAATGACTGTCACCCTGTCGCTCATCCGTAGAGGGCAGATTTTTGGTATGCAGTTTTCGTGTCAGCAGTTGTGCATACCTGAGATGCACCATTTTCTCAGTAACTCTGAGCTACTTGGCTGATCTTCAATCAATGCTTTCCTTTCTTAGCCTAGTCAGTTTATGTGCTGTGACATGTTTTGATGTGTTAGCAACTGTGTCACACTCTTACCCTTTTAGATCAATAACTGAACTGCGTAGGGTAATATTTTAAAACATAGGGACACTGTTTTATAACCTAAGCCTGCTTTTGAAGCCTTAACAAAACAGCCAGATTCATACTGTGTTTGAAAGCTACACATAGGAGGACTTGGTTTACCAATTAGGTAACATTTAAAGGCATTCAATTTATGAGTTATAAATGACTACAGGTATCATATTCCAGTAAATACATTGAAGGTCGTGGTTGTAACAATAAATGTGGAAAACCTTAAGAGCTATAGTTTATAACTGGCCTTGGACATGTTAAATCAGTTGATATGTTAGTATGGACATAATAAGAGTAGTAGCCATATTAAGATGTATGAGAGACATGCTTTTTCTTGTTAAAATGGCTGTTCTACCCCCATTCCTGTGTCTGGATAAGACAATGTCCAGCCTATATGTGGAATTGTCCATAACAGAAATCAGATGAGTAGAATTACAAGAGTCATGTGTCAGGTTGGTCTGAAGAGGTTATTGTTACTGTCCTACATAACTGATCATGTAGTTAAAGATTATTTTAGATAGGGGATGTTATTTGTGAGAGTTATTGATTATGTTTTGTTGGGCAAATGTAAATAATTGTATTTTTATAAGTTTGTACGTCTTTTATACTTAATCTTTTCATTCTCATTGCGTCTTTTCTCAGGCAAGCATATGAAAACTGCACTGTGATAGAAGCTAGAATCTGTTATGATGTGGTGAAGCTGATTAACCTCAATACTGAAAGGTAATGGATAGTAACAGCTTTTTGAGTTGCATTTCATAAATGTTTCTTATTCCTCCCCTGACAGAAATAGCTCTTCCTCTGTCTGACATGGCTGTTGTGTTATTTTTATTCAGGAAGAAGGCAGAGCGCAGCAAGAAATTCTTTCTGGCCTTGCAGGAAAAGGACGATAGTATAACTATGGTTAACCCCAAGCCTTGTGGACACCTTTGCTGTTGTGTCATTAAAGGCTGTGAACAGGTAAGAAACACATTTTTCTGTTCAAAGAAAAATGTCTAAGTAAAACTAATCTGTTGGATACATTACTTCTACTTTTTCTTTTTTTTCATATTTTCATATTGGGCAAAAAGTATTTATTCAACCACTGAAAGTTTCTCATACATAGAAACTTAGAAAGATCAGAGCTCTGTAATTTTCACCATAGGGTACTTGAACTATTTGAGGCACAGTGATTAAGAAAAAAAAAATAATCAAGCTAATCAAATTGTAGGATTTTTAAAGAATTTATTTGTAATTGTGGTGAAAAACAAGGAAGACGTCTGGCCCTTAGAGACCCCTAACAGCTTCTTTAAGAAGCTCATCTGTTCTCCACACGTTACCTGAATTAACGGAACTTGTTTTAACTTGTTATCTGTATAAAAAACCTCTCCACAGACTCAGAATCCAAACTCCAGCATCAACCTTAACAATGATCAGAGCTTTTAAAAGAAACACAGATAACAACTGTAGACCTGAACCAGGCTGGGAAGTGTAAATCTTTAATAGGCAGGCAGGTTGGTGTGAATGAGTCAACTGTGGGAACAATTTTAAGAAAATAGAAGAAATAATAGACCATTGATAATCTGGAGATCTCATCCTATGGGGTCAAAAATTATAAAGAGAGAAAAAACCCATGAACGACATGGAAGAGCTGATGAATGACCTTCAGAGAGCTGGGACCAAAGTAACAAAGGCCACCATCAGTAACGCACTACGCCCAGAGGGACTCCCAACCTGCCGGGCTGGGTGCGTCTCCCTGTTCAATCCAGCACATGTCAAGGCTTGTCTGCAGTTTTATCAGAGAGCCACTTGAATGATTCAGAAGAGGACTGGGAGAATGTCCAGCTAACTGCCCTGCAGCTTTTGCATACATCCTGTTCCAACAGACCTGAAACAAAAGGCCAAATTTTCTATGTTTCAGGTGTATTGAGCAAACCTGGAGAGTTTTCAAAAAAGGCTATACTATAGAATATTTAGTTGAACTTTTTTTATTAGAGTTGCACAGGTGATCAGCTTCTGGCTTTGTAAACGTCCAAGTTTTCCCCAATAAAGCTTGGTGGTTTGAATACCACCATGAATATAAAAGCAGCTATTGGTACTCTTAAGATTGTGGGCAAGTCTTGCTCAGAATATCCTGAACAACAGCTCCACAAATCTCTTCAGCACAGGGAAGCATGATTTTTCTCTAAAGCTTTGTGGTAGATGACTGAAGACTGTTGATGATATTCTTATTTACTGTAACAGATGTCTGTTTCTAATTCTATAGGAAGAAGCTGTGAGTTATTACACCAAACTGGAGTCAAAACTGAGAGATGAATACAGGAAAGAGAGAGAGAGAGTTAATAAGAAGCCTTTAGGAATGGCCTTTGTCACCTTTCAAAATGAAACCACAACTGAAAGGTAAGTCAATTTACGAAAGCCCCAGGATCGGTGTTAACCAGGTAATAGAAATCCTGGGTAATTCATTAGCGTTTTCCCATTAAAAGCCCTTTTTTTTTCCATGAAAAGCCAGTCTACAGAAAATAAATACAGTTCCTTTTTCTACAAGGAAAAGTGAAAGAGCTCTGCCATGTCACTGCTCCATTAATTCAAACAATTTTCTTAAAACTATGTCAGAACAGTTTAATACCTATATTAACCTAAACTGGCACAACACTACATTTTATATCCCAGCATTGACAATTTTACCTCATTAAAAAATGTATACAAATTTATCTCATGAATTTTTTATATTCATTACAGTGAAGTAAAGCGGGAAGGAAATCCCTGAGCCCCTGGCTGGGTTATACAGCTTACTACTACTGCCACCAGATTAGCTTATATGAGAGGGTCTCCACCACTCTATAAACATATTAAAAGTAAAATCATAATCTTGATCAACTGACTACACAGGTGAAGTTTTAAGGTGTACATCCCCACTTAAAAACATCTACAAACTAAAATCTAATAAACTTTAATTGGTGGGTAATGACAGACTGACCACCACTAAGCAGCCACCACTGACCTGCCTTAAGGACCCAAAGCTCAACCATTTGATATAGATTTACCTGGGTAAATGTGCATGGAAATGGTATGTGGGCTTTCTAATGGCAATGGAAAAAAGGCTTGTTTGGTCTCTGAGCTGGTAAAATTTGTTTTGTTTTTTTCCTGTAACATGTTTACTTTTTTCTTCTAGTTTTTTATTTTCATGTTTTCTCTCTCAGAATTTTAAAGGACTTTAATGCTTGCAAGTGTCAAGGTTGCGATTGTCGCCGTGAAAGCCAGGCCTCTCAGTTCAGCCCCAGGCTGCAGACACACAACTGGACCGTCACCTATGCCCCCCATCCACAAAACGTCTACTGGTGAGAACAAACTCTCAGTCACATACTAAAAACAATATTTGAATATGATTAATTAATATGCTTAATAGGAAGCAATTCTTTCAATGTCAAACTACTAAATGTGTAAGACTTTTTTGTAAAAAAAAACTCTTTGTCTTTGATATGTTTTGCTTTTTTTAACTGAGATATTAGTTTTCTGGGCAGCTGTGTCCATTTCTGCAGGATATCACACCATGTGTTTCTCACCGCTGTGTGATCTCTTTTCCCACAGGGAGCACCTGTCAGTGGGAGGAATCAAATGGTGGCTCCGCTGCTTTGTTATCAACTGTGTCCTCTTTCTCCTCTTATTCTTTTTGACCACCCCAACCATCATCATCTCCACCATGGACAAGTTTAATGTCACCAAACCAGTGGAGAACTTACGAGTAAGTAAGAATCTCCAAATCTGGAAATGTTAATTCATTTATTCATTTAATTTGGTCATTTCTAAAGTTTGGGTAATTCGTGGAAAGGTAAAACTAAAGTAAAATGATTATTAAAAAAAAGTTTGATCCATATTTATTAGGTTTATAGAATTAAATTATCTTTGATAGATTTAGTTTCTAACCATGCACTTTGTTTTGTTTGCCACAAACAACTTCATTTATTTAGTTTTTGAGCTGCTAACAGAAACCCCCCCATACTCATGTAAAGTTTAAAAAAAAAAATTCAATGTTTTTGGCTTTTAGGTCCTTTAACATCTGTCTTTAGAACTAAACCCTAATGTTTTGTATTACTAATCATAAACCATTTTAAAGGATCTTTAGGGATGTTTCAACACCAGTCTTTTTCTGAGTACAAATACTGATATCTTAGTACTTTCCTTTGCCCAGTGCCAAAAAAATGTTTGTCAAATTTAAAAGGTTTGATTTTATTTTCTAAAATGCTAAGCCAACTAAGTCAACCTTTTACCCCTTGCATTCAGTACAGCTTAGATACAGTAGACGAGGCTTTTTCCAGCAGGGAAGGGCCTCTTGACTGCTGCAGCTAGGGTAAACTTAATTGTTTTGATACTGTAAACTTTTTCTAATATAGAAGTAGTATCAGATCAGATCATACACTAATCTAAGTTTGTCTAGATGCCAAAAAAGTTGAAATTGCTAATTGTTGAAAAAGAAATAATATAACAAGACCATGCAATTGTTCTGCACCCATATGTCCAAAGTATATTGATGGTAAACTTGGGCATGTTTACAAAAATCTCTTGTAAATGCCAAATTGTCCCTAAAATAATCCAATTTAAGGTAGCATAAATCTTGTCAGGTTTGTGTTAAACATTTTGTTTTCAGATGATTCACGATTTTCTTGTGAAACAGCCCTTCAGCACGTTGCTGAATCAGGCCAATTTTATTGGGTCATGACTTGTGGAAACTGGAGGCAATGATCTGCCAGTTTGTAAATGTCGGGCAAATAAACTGATATTCGACTTTTTTTTAATTCTAGAATCCCATCATAACCCAGTTCTTACCCACAATCCTCCTGTGGTCTTTCTCTGCCTTGCTTCCTACCATTGTTTACTACTCTGCCTTTTTCGAAGCCCACTGGACCCGGTATGTTGAATATTTAGTACTCCTGTTGTCTATTTATATCTTAAAAGCTTGATGTTTAACATGTGTGAGTTTATCTGGGATCACAGGTCAGGAGAGAACAGAACCACAATGCATAAATGCTACACCTTCTTGATCTTCATGGTCCTGTTGCTGCCCTCTCTTGGACTCTCAAGGTGTTGCATTTTATTTTCATTTTTGCTTTGTAACAATATTGAAATGTTATATGACGTATTTTTTGTAAAACATTGTAATGTTTAACATTAACACCTTTCAATTATTTTTGCAGTTTGGATTTTTTCTTCCGTTGGCTTTTTGACAAAAGTTTCCTGGATAATGCTAAAGTGAGATTTGAGTAAGTAGGGAGTTCATTTATGCTGTTTCCTTGGAAGTCCAAACTTGTATGTGGGACTTTTACAGTCCTAATTAAAAATCCAAAAAAGACCATTGGAAATGTACATATGTGACCTCTGGATCTTAAAATGGCTCAAAGTACAGAGAAAAGGGGTCAGACTAAAAGAGTTTGGAGCAGACTTTGTTTTTTTTAAACTATCTAACTAAAATTAACTGTAGGACTCGGTAATGGAGGCTCCAGTATTGTTTATTACACCAAACAGGCATTCAGGTATGTTTGATGCAAGTGTTTCCATGATGCTAGTCAAAAAGTTGCTCCAAGTGTGTAATGGCTTTAATTAGTGCTAAGACAAGTCCCCTTAAGATTTAGTCATATGGGATGATTGCAGCAGCATCTCCTCCTAGTTAACTGTTGTTTGCCACCTCTGCAATATCTGCAGTTTCATTGATCCAAATCATGATTCGGAATCATCAGTCGTTAGACACACTAATACTACAGATTCTCTTATCTCGGCACATGAATGCTGCATTATGTTATTGTTCTCCAGGCAGCCACGGGGCTTTACCTCATCGTGGCAACGTTCAGCTAATCATATAGTGTAACATAAGATCTGGTACGCACTGGTAATGTGGAAGCCATCCTTTAATGTTAATTAAAACTTCCTTTCACCTTTAAATTGGTGCTCATTTGAATGTTCAAATGGCCAAGTCTTTCAAAAAAGTATTTTTTCTTTTTTTATGAACCCCTTTCAAGCCATTTAATGGGTATTATGCTGTTGTTAACACCTGTAATGTCCTTAATTTGTGCCTGAATTACAACCAATCGAATTCTGTGGCCAGTGACATTTTTGTTCCATGACCCTTAGGAACAAACTTCAGCAGATATTGCACAATATAAGAGGCCTTGCTTTTACATTTCAGCAAAACTCCCACGTTCAAAGTCAGTCAGCTTTATTGCCGTTGATAACAGTAGGTATTGTATCAACACTGCTGAAAATGACATAGAATCCACATGTTTGCCCAGATTTTGTTTTTAAAGGCTGCACTCGTCAACTCATGATTAGCTGTTATAAAAACTGTAATAAAAATGGGAGCCACTTGTTCCTATTTAGCGCTCAACCATCATGAAGCTCTACTTTTTAGCATTCATTAGTGTTAAATACCATTTTTTTTAAACTTTTTTAATTAATCTTAAAATGTTGGTCAAGCATGTATCATAACTACATTTCTGTCCAGTTTCTGGATATTCCAACCAGCTTGTGAAGCTTTGCTTAACGAAGAGCAATTAAAGCACCAGTAATAAATAGCTGTGTTAAATTAAGAATTCTCTCATGTTCTAATGGGATTTTCCATCTCCTGAGACTCTTGTGCCCTTTTTAGGTCAAGTGAACATACAGTAAACAGTAGATATTGTCACCAGAAGTAATTTGTGCTGTTCCAACATGTGTATTATTGAGTTCAGAAATGTTTTTTTTTTTTTTCTTCTGGACTCTAGCTTGTAATGATGCTAGTTATCTCAACTTATTTCTTAACTATATCTTTTTGAAATGGTAGTTTGCACATCATTTCATATTGTCGTCTGCCTGATTAATTAACTTTCACAAAGATTAAATTGTATGTTTGGATCAAAGAGTTACTACCTACTTGAGTAGCCAAATGTTTTTCAGCTTTTTCTTTTAAAGTATTTTTATGGATGACTGCTTCCCAACTGTACTTTGGTAAAAGTATAATAAAGAAATGCTACTCCTGCTTGGCTGCTTTACCAATCACTGTTATGTGGCTGCACTGTTTCTCTGTGAAAATTATGCTTAGAGGTTAAACCTTTGTTCTTATCTTCTGTTTTATTTTCTTAGGTGTGTGTTCCTCCCTGACAATGGAGCTTTCTTTGTCAACTATGTCATTGCTTCTGCTTTCATTGGTAATGCTAATGACCTGTTGAGGATTCCTGGATTGCTTATGTACATGATCCGACTGTCCCTGGCTCGCTCTGCAGCTGAGAGGAGGAATGTCAAGAAGGTAAGTCTTCACCTCATGATCCCAAACACCAAAAGTTAGTTAGAGACTGAAAACATTGCATTAATCAGTCTTGTAAGGAGATCGGAACAGTTATTGTTATAATTATGTTTCTGCGTAAAATAAAACGTATTAAACTGTTTTTTTTTTTTTTTTTTCTTTAGCATCAAGCTTATGAGTTCCAGTTTGGAGCGGCTTATGCTTGGATGATGTGTGTCTTTACTGTGGTCATGACCTACAGCATCACCTGCCCAATAATTGTCCCTTTTGGTGAGTCCTACTGCCTGGTTAGTCTTTTTTGCCATAAATAGAGTGCACGGATAAGATGGCCGGAGGTTAGCCATGCACAGGACAGGCAACTTGCAGTGGTTCTGTTCTGCATCCAGAGGCTTATCTACAGGACTAATTGGATTAGACCTGCTGATTTCTTTCTCTTTCGGCCTGTGCAGGACTGATGTACATGCTGCTGAAACACCTGGCAGACAGATACAACATGTACTACGCCTATCTACCATCAAAACTGGACAAGAAGATCCATTATGGAGCTGTTAACCAAGTGGTGGCGGCTCCCATTCTCTGTCTCTTTTGGCTTCTGTTCTTTTTCACTGTTCGCGCTGGTAAGGGCACAGCTCCCTCTACTGGTCACATAATTAGTCATTAAACACAAATACTCTCCCCACTTTATTTTAAAAGCTAAAATAAATGTGATAACCCATTGAATAAATGTTTTCTCTTCTGTTCCTCTCCAGGGTTTACTTCTGCAACATCCATGTTTACTTTTGTGGTTTTGATTACCACAATCATCATTTGCCTTTCTCATGTCTGCTTTGGGCATTTTAAATACTTAAGTGCTCACAACTACAAGGTTTGCTTACTTTCCTTTAATGCCTCCTTTGATTACTTTCAAATGACAATATTTACATCTGCCTATGGTGAATGTCTCTTTTCCTCTTCAGATTGATCAGGAGATGGACGAGGTGGAGAGCGCACGTTTAGAGCGCCACATCACAACGGTAGGAGCACGTTCTTGTTTCTTCTTCCTTGACTTAAAACTATGGCTTAATCAGCTTTAAGCTTATGTAGGTACTCAGTCTGGAGGTTAAAATCCAAGGAAGTAGACTGTAAACAACATCAAGAAATGATTTAGTTTATTTCTTATACTATATCAATTAAACTTAGAAACTTAAATATGAAAGACGGTGACAATCTTCTGTACAAAAAAGAGGAAACACAAAAAAGAAAATCTTTATGGTATACAATGGGGCTGAAACGTATTTAGTCAGCAACTGATTTTGTAAGTTCTCCTATTTAGAAAGATTACAAGTCTTTAATTTTAATTATAGAAACCCTTTAGCTAAGAGAGACAAAATTAAATTGTAATGTACGGTTTCTTGGTAATTTATTAGTAAATTGTGGTAAACAAGCAAGATGACAGGCCCTCACAAATCTGTGACTTCTTCTTTAAGAAGCGCCTCTGTCTTCTACCCGTTTCCTTTATTAATGGCACCAAGTTGAATTTGTTATCTGTATAAAGACACCAATAACAGTCAGCCTCCAAACTCAACTTTGGCAAAGACCAGAGCTGTAGAAGGACACCAGGAAGACAACTGTAGACCTGGCAGGCTGGGAAGAGTGACTCTTCAATATTTAGGCAGGTAGAAGTGAAGACATAAACTATGGGAGCAATTATATGAAAATAGAAGACATACAAGACCATTGATAAAATAAACTAGGCATTGGGTACCTACACAAGATCTCACCCCACTGGGTCAAAATGATAATGAGAAGAAAAACCCCAAAACTAAATGGAGGGAGATGAAGGACCTGCAGAGAGCTGGGACCAAAGTAACAAAGGCCACCATCGTTAACACACTACGCCCAGAGGGACTCTCATCCTGCTGTGCCAAGGTCTGTCTGAAGTCTGTCAGAGAACATATGGATGGTGATGGAGGATTGGAAGAATTTCATGGCGAAAGATGAAACCAAAATAGAACTTATGGAAAAACAAACTCTCCTCTTGGGATTTGGAGGACAAAGGAGGCTGAGTTGGTATCCCAAGAACACCATACATGGGGGTGGAAACATCATGCTTTGGGGCTGTTTTCATGCAAAGAAGACAGGATGGCTAAGGATCCGTTTATCTGAAGAATGAACCGGATAATTTATAGTTCATTTTAAGAGAAATCTTCCTTCTATCAGTAACCTTGCTGGATCTTCCACCACAACAGTGATCCCAATCACACTGCTTCGACAATGGAGTCGCCAGCCTCCAGACCTCAACTCTATTGAAAATCTGTGGAGGGAGTTGAAACTTTGTGTTAACCAATAAAAAGTCTCAAGTCATCCAAACTTTAGAGGAGAATAGAAGAATGGACCAAAAAAGCAGCTACCGTGTGAGCAAACCTGGGGAAGACTGACAGGAAATGTTCAACCTGTCAGTCAGAAAGAAGATAAGGCAACAAAATATTGAGTTGAACTTTTATTATTGACCGAATACTTGTTTTCCTACATAATTTACCAATAAAGTTTTTAAAATCTACAAAACTACAAAAAATATAGAACAGGTCCACTAGTGCTTCCTGTTATAAAGAAATACTGAAAGTAACAGAAAAGTGCTGATGGGCATCCAACCAGAGAATGGGGACAGTTTCTGAGTGGTAGGTTGGTTTGGTAGATCATGGTTATCAATAAAAAACATGGTTTGTATCTAGACTCGTTCCAACTCATTACAGAGTTTTAGAGGAGAGTGTGCTGCTTTTAGAACCCAGTCAGTTGGTAATACCCAGGAAACATAGACGGTAATTACTGTATACAGTTTAATATAAAGACATACAGAACTCTAAATAAATAAGCCTGTTTGTGATGAATACATTTGTGCTGTTATAGATAATTAACACTCTTATTTTGTTTTCTCCCCCACAGCAAATGTACATATGTCAGGTACTTCAAGATCTCCAATCAGAGGAGGCTGCATCAGGCAGCGGAGAGGACGATGGGCAGGGCTCCTCACAGGATGAGGAAATTATCCAGACTGATAACAACCTGACCGCTGACTTCCAGTCTGGGGAGGACAGCCTCATTGAGAACGAGGTGCGGCACTGAGGCAGTCTGGGAGAGGAAGACAGGCACCAAGTAAAACTTGATGAGTGCACTCAATGTGTGAAACTAACATGGAACTGGACCAGCAGTTCACCAAAGCATCAAAGCCTCCATTGAGGGAACTTATCCTAACTAATATAAGCACATCGTCTACTAAAGGTTAAAAGGTTGCTTTGAAGGACGTTTTCTTCATTGGGTCTCGTTATATTACCGTGTACCTGAAGAGAAAATCTAACAAGCGGAAAAACGAGACTGAGCAGTGCAGATTGATGAAAGAAGACTCTGATGCACAAAGGAAGACTTGGTGCCTTTTTTTGGGGAGAGAAGCTCTCTTTTTTTCTTAACTTTTTGCACTTGAAGAAAAAAAACTGGAAAGCTCAAGTTTCTCTGAGGTACTGCATCATGGCATGCAAATTCAAAAGATGGAGCAGCTTTTTTTTAATAAAGCTTTGTCTGTCAGCATTAGATGCTTCCATGAATAAGCAGCCTACTAATGTCAGCTGATTAATTTGAGCTCTAGTAATGGACTTAAACTGTTTTTTTCCAAATCCATAGAAGTTTATAAAGATGAGAAATGTGCTACTAACACTCCTGGAAGCTCTGACACTACATCTACATAACTAAAGTAGCCTTTTTTATATTTATTGCAAGCAGAATATTTTTTTGAAATACTATCCAATCTGGTGCAACTTTAAACTGTGGAATACGGTATTTAATTGATCTCATAGCACACCACACTGTTGCAGTGCTTTCCCTCTGCCTCTGAGCCTTTTAAGGACCTGCTGCTGTGTCGGACCTCTGCTGCTGATGTTACCACTTGTGGAAAACTCTCGCCCAGCTGCTCCAACCGAACTGAAAGCTGAGAATGTTGCTCAGAGGCGATGTTTTTTTAGATCACAGTATGAATACTTCCTAATGAAATGTTTTCATTTAAATCTTATTGTGAATGTTTACAGCTTGACGTAGAGGTTTAGATAAAAAAAAACATCAAGTTTAGATGACCTGCTAATAGTTCTTCAATTGGCTATATGAATTTCCTACACATCCTTAATTTCCATTTATTTTTTTTCACACTTTTTTAAATCTCTGTGCCTGTCAGATGTTATAATTACACAACAAACTACTTTAAAAACGTTTAAAGATATGACAGGGTGCACAAGCTTTTTGATATAATGCAAACTAAACAGACTTAAATAAAATATGCAGATACATTTCCACAAGTGACACTTAAATGCATGTCTCTAAGCAGCCTGTACAGAAACCACTAATTTTCTTTAGGCGTTAAAAGATTTTCTGGTATTAACTTTCGTCCTATTAATGTTTTATCCTTTTTTCATCATATCTTACAAAGCAGACTTATTGGCATGAAGTACTGGAACTGTTCACAAGCTTTATTTCTTACTGTATCCACTCCATGTGAGGTGGAGGTCATTTCCCTTTGCACATAAATGTGCCCAAATTTCCGCCACCAGGGTGTTAATTCGAGCTGAAGCTAAATTATTCAATCATAGTCTTTATTTTTTCTATACCCAGTTGCATTTTGCTGCTATTACTAGAAGTGAAACAGCTTCTTGGCATGATGCTGCCACCATCGTGTTTTATAATTGGCACAAAGTTCTAATGTTTCAAAGCTTTGCCATGATGCCTCCAAACATACATCTGGTGATTATAATTTGACTTCAGTCCCTTTGGAAGCGTTTGATATCGGTCTATTCCCTATTAAGACAGTAACACTGATGTTTCAGAATCTTCCAATTATTATTCTTGAGCTTTTTCAGTTCCTCATAATCCCAACTCATTTAATCTTAAGGTCAGGCGGTTAAAAGTCGGACATCAATTGGTGTTTCAAAGCAACAATCTTTAACACTTGTCCAAAATGGCTAAAGTGACATTAAGCTCCTCAACTCTAAGGAACATTTATGCACTTTTATGTTTTAGAGAAAATACTTGATGAAGTTAACCTTATTCTCTCAATGCATGTTTTTAAGTTTCATTGAAGTTATTACTTTTTAAATGATTCCAGATTCAACGCATAAAAAATTATTACTGTATGTACACTACTGACCTATACTAGGTCGGATGCACAAAGTTCTTGTTGCCCCCAGTTTCTACAGCAGCCGAGTAGATTAATTCAAACAAATTTTTTGCAGTAACATGTCAGATTTTGGTTCTTGGCTGCAGAAGTGTTGAGCTCTAACACTGGATGGACAGGTGGAAGATGTTTCCCTTTTTCTCTTCCGTACCATGAAAGGAATGTAATTATAAAGGCAGAATATGATGTCATGTCTGCTTCTGGAGCTGAGGGGAAATCATTTGGTAGTTCATCACACACTGATATCTCTGCTACAGGGATGTCTTCATGCTAAATACCTTCCATCTTGAATAGTTAACACATTCATGATTAGCCTCAGCTAGCAGAAGTAGCTTCTGGATTCTAACCAAACATCAAATGCTATGTAACAAATTATATCAAACCCTAGTGCCCATGCAGTTTCTCAGGATCTTTTGAATTTTTTTTTACTTTTTTAAAAGAAACTAACTAATGCAAAAAAAAAAACAACAACTAATCAATCACTGTTGAATATTATGCACTAATATTTTATATCAATAGAATGTTCTTTCTCACTGATATGACTGATGCAGAGGAGCATGCAGTTACTTCTTCCATGGGGTTGTTAGCACCATTACTTTGCATATGGAGGTTTTGAGGACGACTCTAGAACTGACACTACTGCTTTTACCTGCTGCCTCTGTTGTCATGATTGGATGAGCTGCTTTAAATCTTAGATAACTGGAAAAACCTCTGAATGTGTCCTGTCAGGGTAACAAACAACGTCACATTGTGAGGGAGATGTTTGGAATCTCAGCTTCTGTGTTTTAGTGCTGAATATAGTCTCTGTTGGATAAATACAAAATAATTAATGAATATCTGAATGTTTTCTTTTGCTAATCAGGAAATGGCCATTTTTATACTGTAACAAAAGTCATGTATGTCTAGTTCTGCGTCTTGGCATTTCATCAGTGCGAATTGATCATTTGTTTTATCTGTGTTCTTTATAGATGGTTGAAAAGAAACTGGAAATGAATGGCTTATTGTAAAAGGCCGAGCTAACAGATTGCCCTCTTAATGTTTCCACTGTATGTTTAGAAAAGATGGTAAAATGTTTCTTCACACTAAAAAGTTTAAATGTCTGTTTTTGTTTTGTCGAGTTCTTTGTGTTGAAGTAGCAATTGGGGATTTGAACCTTTAACTTGGTTTATCATTCTCTCCAATACCACATCTGTTCAGCAGATATAGGATGTTGTGTATGTCTATACTGCTGTGGAGTTTTCTCAACAATAAATCTTCATCTAATCAACATTGGCTGATTAGTCTCAGTTCATCTATTTCCTGGTGCGATCTACATGTATGTTGAGGGATAAAACCCTTTCTTCCATACATTTTGTGATCAGTTATTCAGTTTTTGGAGCTCAAAAATGACTTTTTTTTTTTTAGCTTTAAAGACCTCATTGAATAGAACTTGGCTTTAAAAGCGGATATATACATATATATATATATAGTTCCTACCTTTCATAAGTCAGATGCTGGCCTAACTTGACTTTAGTTTATATATTTTGTGAAGAAAAATACTATTGTTTTCTAATAACATATTTATTTTCTAAGCTCTATTAAAGGTAATTTTTATATCTTTTTCCCCACATATTATTGCTTAAATAAATGGCAGGAATTCATTAAGTGATTTTTTTTTTCTGCAATACATGATATTCTTTCTTATAGATAACTTTTTTTTATGTATTATCTAAAAAATTTTATTATCCCAATTTCTATTAGTTACAGCCCAGTGATACCAGTATACTGGCAACAAAGCTTCAAAAAACCTGATGCGCAGCTGGGAGCCGGTTTTCACACTGCCCAAATACCTTTTATTACGGTATTATTGTTACTTCAAAATAAAAGCAGACTTCCAAGATGTCTGACCATTTTCATAATTTTAAAAACGTTTTATAATTTATATAGGCTATTTAGAATGTATACAATTCTTGTAAGAAAATTAATTCAGTATCGCTCTGTCAACTGTAAACCTCCTGCAAATGGCGTTCTAGATGTTTGGTTATATTTAGGGAAATTTACTTGAGAAGCTTTGTTTTTTTTTTTTTTTATCTGCCCAGCCTTACTTTGGAGGTTATATAACAATAAATGGTATACATTACCAGAAATAGTTTATCCTCCCCTTACACCAAGTTTAGTGGATTTGTTTAATTAGTTTTATGAAACAAAATGATTAAGAAAAATGTATTTTCTGTCTGGATTTTTTTATTTTGCAATTATGTTATTTATTTGTATGAATATTTTATCGTGGACTTTGAAATACCAGAACTGTCACAGGCCTTTATATTTTTCTCCGTATGATCCATCGGCTTTATTGTTTGTTAAAGGGGTCCCCGTTTTGGAATCAACATTCTTATATAAACTATAAATAATCTCAGTTTGCTCGAATTATAATTTGGCTTTGATTGGCTCTGTGTCAAAAGGAAGCTTTTAATTTGAAAGTAGTTCATAAGACGTACCGTAATAAACCGTACAATTGCGCACAGCTAAAGCGTGCCAGGTTCAGGCTGGCTGTGAGGGAGGTTCTCCAGGGGAAAGGGAGGAAGACAGAGGTGCGACGTGGAAACATAAACAAAAGAAGTAACGAGGAAACTTTGAGAGACCTTTTAGCTTTCTGGAGAACCTGACATAAATAAATGAGACGAGATTCAGCTAAAAGGTGATAGGACCTGGGAGGAAGCAGCCGTCGCCATGGACGAGGGGCTGACTATTACTTTTATATCTGTGGCGATGTTTATAGGCTCATTCCTGCTGGGATTCATTCCGCTGTTGTTCAAACTCTCTGTGGTAAGTTTTATTTTAACTCCCTCTTTTAAAAAATACCAACAGGTCGATCTATCAGTATAGATCTAGTATATTTTAATCTTTTAACTCGCTTCATAGGGATGATGCTCGTCCAGGGGCGGTCAAAGGTTAAAAAGGGGCTCTTATTAGGGGCTTAATTGTAATTAATTGTATGAGTAATAATTATTTGGTGGAATTTTAAATAAAGGTCTAGATCATTGTAGAATTAGGAAAGACTATTCAAGTTTGTTTGTCTTGTGTTTTTGTCCATATGTATACATAGAAAATATCACTATTTTAAACACAATGTAAATTATTACACTTTAATAACAGAATAACATTATAATAAGTAACTTTACACGTGTTTACTTCATTTTTTAAATGATAAACAGCATAATTTATACCCTCTTGGGAAGTTATCAATTACTCTTGGCTTTTTTGCTATTTTTGTCGAATTGCAATCTGTAATTTAAATGTTTTTATCCTTATTTCATGCTTAGGACCTGCATTAAATAGTCTTATTTGGTAAAGTGAAATGAGAAGTAAGTATGGGGTTGGTGCTGTTGAGATGGTGAGGGAATAGAGCTCCTGGGGGCACTTCCATTTTTATCTTTTAAAGTTGATATTTAGCAGAACTTGAACCTCCGCTGCTGTGCTGGGACATTTATTAACCTCTTGAGCACACTGCGTGTTTCTTTGAAGGTAACAAAACGAGCCAAGAGCATATGGCTGCAGCCTGGACACCCCTTCACGTGTTAGCCCCACCCCCCTGAAGCTCTTACATAAAAAAAAAAAACTCATGTATGATATCATAACTGGTTTGTCTTATCAAATTTCAGGTTTTAATGGTTAATTAATCTTGTTGCTTGTTGGGGGTTGACTTAAAAATGAGGTATAGTTGGGAGTCCTTTGAAGTTAGGGTTAGTTCAACCATTAGCATTTCCTGTCCCTGATGTGTTTAAACTACTAAATCAATTACACCGGGGTTATTTCATTGTTTTAGATACAAAAAACTCTTGTATTAAAACAGCTACTTGAGAAACTGTACTAAAATGTTCTGGGATCCACACTGTTGAAGCCCCCCGACCATGGGTCCAAATAGCAGCTTCTATGGCTTATCTTTGGGTCTGGCTTAATAGGTTTTACGAATAAAGCCTAAACTGATGTATTGAATTTCAAACCTGACAGAAAAGCCTGCAGTTTGTGTCCATTCTGGGAGCAGGCCTACTGTGTGGGACCGCGCTGGCCATCACTATACCTGAGGGTGTGGGCTTACTGGAGGATTCGTGGAGAGGTTTGAATTTTTTACAACCTGATTCCCATCCCTCTACCTTCTTTGTCTTTGGTTGCTTTGACAACTGTGACATGATGCAGCCCATCCTCTCCCATTAAAATGTGCATGTTTCATTTCAAACCATTGAAGTTGGAGCTGTTCTCTCCTCACTTTGATCCCCCCCTCCATCTTTTGTCTGCAGAATCCTCTGATTCTCCATTAGCACCGAACGCCAGTGAAGAAAGTGCATCTTCCAGCGATGGAAGCTCACCGCCTCGGTTTTATGTCAGCATAGCTTTGACCTTTGGGTTCACCTTCATGTTTGTTGTTGATCAGATTGGGGGATACTTTTCCAAGCAGGGTAAGTTTAAATAACTCACTGTTGGAGCAATGTTTTAGATCCAACCTTCCATCACTTTGTTTATCATCTAAACACGTCTGATTTCAGATCGAACAACACAAATGTCGAACAACGCTCACATCACAGCCACCATGGGGCTGGTTATCCATGCTGCTGGTATGTTGTCTCATGAAATGTCACCTGAATATCCAGAACCTTCAGAAACTATTCACGCCTTGTGAAGTTATACAAACAAAAACCTTAACATATTACATAAGGAATTTAAGCTGTTAAGCTGTTTTTTTGTTTGTTTTTTTTATGCTGGGCTCTCTGTCTGTGAGTGCATAAGGATTCATAGGACACAAGCATGAGAAATCCCCAACAAATCCAGGATATTCATGCCCTCATGTGACTCAGCATAGGATTCATGCACTGTGTGATTTTTTTTTTTTTTTTTTTTTTTTTAAGCCAAGAGGCCTTGACTTCAGACTCTTAAAATAAGTTTCCTTGAGCTAAAATCTGACTTCACACCCTATCAAAGCCATTTTAACGCAGGCCACTTTTTTTTTTACTTTATAAGCTAATAGCCAATTAAAATGATCATTCTCGTCTCCAGCTGATGGATTTGCTCTCGGTGCTGCTGTGGCCACAGGCCAAGTCACTGTACAGGTGATTGTGTTTTTTGCCGTCATTCTGCACAAGGTGAGAGAAACTATCACTAATTAAGCTGTGTAGTTATTTTAAAAAGATGTAGAAAAAAAAAAAAAAAAAGTGGATAAGTGGATGACATCTGTGTTTTTTTTTTGTTTTGTTTTTTTGGCCTTCAGGCTCCTGCTGCCTTTGGTTTGGTTTCCTTCCTGATGCATGCAGGCCTTGAGAAGAAGTACATTCAGGGACATTTACTGGCCTTCTCAGCTGCTGCGCCTGTAGTCGCTATCAGCACTTACTTCATTCTGCACGCTGTAACAGAATACACATTAGCAACATCTAGTGACACTGTGCTTTGCAGATTTAACCAATTGTATCTGTGTTTGTATTTTTCCACAGACTGGAAAATCCTCTGAGGACCAGCTTATTGCAACAGGAGTTGGGATGCTGTTCTCAGCAGGGACTTTCCTTTATGTAGCCACTGTGCACGTCCTCCCTGAGGTCAGCTACAGCAGGATAGAAGAACCCATCTCAAACAGCCAGGAGCACAATGACGTGGTGACCCACCAGACCAGACACCTGGGGCTCCTGGAGAGCCTCACTCTCATCCTTGGTGTGGGGCTCCCTGTAGTGTTGGCCCTTGGACTCCACGATGACTGAAAGAGAATGGGAGTTTACTGCATTGTTTAAAAAAACAGAACACTCTCTTATTGCAGGAATTATATAAACCTGCCATTGTTTCTGCTTCTTTGGAGCTTTCCAAGTTTTGACAAGAGTTTTCTCTTTCACCTAAGTTTCCATTACAAGGAAACAAAAGAGGCATATTTTTTATGAGGAGGTACAAGTAAAATCACACCCAGTGGGTAGATTTACAGGTAGAACAAGAGAATAATTTGATACTGTCGTGCAAAAATGTGGAATCTAGCTTTTGCAGTTTGCACTACATTTTGTTTTTATTTAGAGTTTAAAAACATCAGCTAAACATAAAGGAATGCAAACTGAATGAGACATTTCCCCTTGTGACTAGCTGTTCCTTGTGTATTTATTTGCTTACTGTAGCTTAAATACTGAGGAGTCCACATAAAAGACATGAAAAGTGCAAAGATACTTTCTATTTTTGATGGATTTTTTTATGTGAAGCTTTACTTTTTAACATGGCCCTATGAATGTTGTGTAATAAGCTTCAGCATTTTAATTGCAGAGCCTTAAATCGAGCTCTGAAAACTAAATAACAATCTTTTTTTTTTATTTGAGGATACCAAATAAGTAGTGATGAAATCCTTTGTATCTTGGCTGACACTACTACTTACAACCCCATTTTACTCATGTTATTGTTTCTGGGTTTTATAGTATTTTTACAAGGTTATATCCTGCTATGTTTTGCACAATCTCTCCAAATCACCTTGTGGATTTGGAGCTGAATTTTACTTTTGAAACCTCTCATTTTATCTTATAACTTTGGTGAATAATGCCAAATGACTGAAAAGTTTTAATATGTAAAGGTGATTAAAAAATATCTTTAAGTTGTTCTTTCTGGCTGTTTTCATTAAATATAAAGTCATCTTTTGGGGGAAACGAGTTGTAAACTTAGCTTTTTCGATGTTGTCTATCAAAATGTGTTGTGTCATTGAAAAAAAAAGTATTAAATTAAAAAGTATGTATATAAAACATAAAACAAGGTGATAAAAATCTTCAGATTCTGCAGAATTTTGTATCTGATATTTCCAAATAATGACAGCTTAATTCAGTGTTTTTTTGTTTTTTTTTTGTATCTGTGCAGTTTTATAGCCGAGTTTAGCTGGACTTACTTTGTTTTAACCATAAAAGAAAAACAACAGTGTTACATTGTGATAATATGACAGTTCAGCATTAAGCTATATCGCTTTCTATTGCTTAATGGTATTCATGTCAGCATTTTAGCATCAGTTTTTAAAATAAACCTCTTAATAGATTAACTTTCTGAAGGAGAAAACACATTTTTCGGTTCCTCAGAGTCAACATCAGAAAATTTAATAGAAATTGATTTTATATATATTGCACAAGTTGCACTTATAACAGCTTTAAAAGAAGAGATGCTTTACTGAATGTCTTCTACCTCTGTGGACTACCTTCTCATAGCTCTAGATTAATGGTTTCATCAGAACAAGTAGAAAAAAGAAATATATAAGCAGGTAAAACATTAACTTGAAGTGCTTTTTAAGAGCATTGAACCTTGAACTTTTTTTTTTCATTAATCTTACCCACAAACTCCAGGTAATTTGATTAAGATTCTATGCTATCGTGTGCCACAGAAGCTGTTTAAAGGTTGTATTATTTGAATAAATAAGGGGTGTGTCCCACATAAGACATGCATGAAAAAAAATATATATATATATATATATATAAAACGACCTTTTATTTTATTTACATGTTTAAGTTTATTTCCTTTGGTTAGATTAGGAAACAGTTTTACAAATGATATTTTTTAAGAGGACCATCAAGCTCTTATTTTTTTTTTTTAATCTTTAGTCAGCATTTCTGATAGATAAAAGTTTATCTTTCCATTTAAAATTAAAGTTGAGGCTGTTTATAGATTTTGCAGAAAGGATTGTGTGAACATCACATTTCAGTCTGGTGGGTGGCAGTAATTCCACCTTGGGTCGGTTTGTCTACAGTTAAATTCCAACAGAAGAAGAACAGGAAGCGGTCCTGTGCTTTCCATTAGTGGGTGTTTTCGATTTCAGAGGCTACGTCCTCCAACGGCGCGATCTACAAAAAGGACTGGGTCCTTTGAGGTCCAAAATAAGGAGGCCAAAAAAGTTTTGGCTATGGATTCAAACAACTCCATTGTTCTTCGGATTTCATCGCCCTACGTTCTGTCGCCTAGCAACCGTGACAGTTGACACCAAAGATATACATATACATATAAGCCTATGGGCGCTGGCATGATATGGTGGCGCCATCTTGGGGCGGTCGACAGCTCCGAGCCGTTTAATGTGTCGAGCAGGAACAGATACAGTTTTAACTCGCTGAATTTGTCTACCGCATAATGGCGAGTCTTCCAATATGAACAGGCATCGTCGCCACGCTATGACGTAAACACAAAGAACGTGTCCTTCGGATGATGCAACCGCTGAATATGAACACAGCCCGTGCTTTTATTTAGACAAGTTCTATAAAACCTTCAAAACAACTTCCTGTCTATGAGCGCTGGAAAGTAGGAGGAAAGTTTTTGAATTTTTAAAGTAGCTTTTTTGAGTTTTATTTTAAATTCCTTTTGTTGTTTTTAATTGTTTTTATATTTCATCCCGTACGCACCAAGGTAGGTTTTATCGATTAAACCAAAATTTAGACGTTAACGGTTAACGTTAGCGTTATAGCTAGCGTTAGCTTTCATTTAACACCAATCTTTACCGTTAAGTTTAATTTGCAACTGTCCTTGTGTGCTCAATAATTATCTAGGTACAGTAGTTTGTCATTTTTGTCTTTAATATGTCGGTGGTCGACATTGGCGCCGGATGCCGGAGGTTGCTCTGGAACTGGAGAGTTGTCGGTTCAAATCCCGGATCTGGCTCAGTGTCGTTGTGTCCTTGGGCAAGACATTTCACCTACTGATGGTGGTGACAGTGTACTGCAGCCTTGCTTCTGTCATTGAGCCTCAGGGCAGCTGTGGCTACCATTTAGCTTGCTACCATCAGTGTGTGAGTGAATGACTGAATGTAGTGTAAGCCATCTGACTTGGAAAGAAGTGCTGTATAACTACTATTTTCAGATATATTTGTACATTAATTAAATTCAGTTTATTTCACAACACATATCTAAAAGAGAAATTTACTCGTTACATCAGCTCAAATAGTCAAAAGAAGAAGAAGAACAAGGTTCCAAAGGAAGAAAAAGGTGCATAGGATATACACTATATTGCCAAAAGTATTTGCTCACCCATCCAAATTATTGGAATCAGGTGTTCCAATCACTTCCATGGCCACAGGTGTATAAATTCAAGCACCTAGGCATGCAGACTGTTTTTACAAACATTTGTGAAAGAATGGGTCGCTCTCAGGAGCTCAGTGAATTCCAGCGTGGAACTGTGATAGGATGCCACCTGTGCAACAAATCCAGTCGTGAAATTTCCTCGCTCCTAAATATTCCACAGTCAACTGTCAGCTGTATTATAAGAAAATGGAAGTGTTTGGGAACGACAGCAACTCAGCCACGAAGTGGTAGGCCACGTAAACTGACGGAGCGGGGTCAGCGGATGCTGACGCGCATAGTGCGAAGAGGTCGCCAACTTTCTGCAGAGTTAATCACTACAGACCTCCAAACTTCATGTGGCCTTCAGATTAGCTCAAGAACAGTGCGCAGAGAGCTTCATGGAATGGGTTTCCATGGTCGAGCAGCTGCATCCAAGCCATACATCACCAAGTGCAATGCAAAGCGTCGGATGCGGTGGTGTAAAGCACGCCGCCACTGGACTCTAGAGCAGTGGAGACGCGTTCTCTGGAGTGACGAATCGCGCTTCTCCATCTGGCAATCTGATGGACGGGTCTGGGTTTGGCGGTTGCCAGGAGAACGGTACTTGTCTGACTGCATTGTGCCAAGTGTAAAGTTTGTTGGAGGGGGGATTATGGTGTGGGGTTGTTTTTCAGGAGCTGGGCTTGGCCCCTTAGTTCCAGTGAAAGGAACTCTGAATGCTTCAGCATCCCAAGACATTTTGGACAATTCCATGCTCCCAACTTTGTGGGAACAGTTTGGAGCTGGCCCCTTCCTCTTCCAACATGACTGTGCACCAGTGCACAAAGCAAGGTCCATAAAGACATGGATGACAGAGTCTGGTGTGGATGAACTTGACTGGCCTGCACAGAGTCCTGACCTCAACCCGATAGAACACCTTTGGGATGAATTAGAGCGGAGACTGAGAGCCAGGCCTTCTCGTCCAACATCAGTGTGCAACCTCACAAATGCGCTTCTGGAAGAATGGTCAAAAATTCCCATAAACACACTCCTAAACCTTGTGGACAGCCTTCCCAGAAGAGTTGAAGCTGTTCTAGCTGCAAAGGGTGGACCGACGTCATATTGAACCCTATGGATTAGGAACGGGATGTCACTTAAGCTCATATGTGAGTCAAGGCAGGTGAGCAAATACTTTTGGCAATATAGTGTATATACAGTTTATACAGTGCATCCGCATATTTGATATATATATATATCTGTATATATATATATATATATATATATATATATTAATATGCAGGATTATTGCACAGGGTGTTAACATGGGTATTTATATAGATGGATATTTATATCTAGTTATTGTACTGGATATCAAATATAGAGAAATAGCTTATTGCACAGGGTTTTAAATAGTAATTGCACTTTATACATTGCACAAGTTATTGCTGTTTTAGTGTTGCATTGTAGAGTCTGGTGGCAGTAGGGATGAATGACCTGCGGTAGCTCTCCTTTATGCAAACAATATGTAAAAGATGTATCTCCGTACTGGTTGAGGGTAACTAAATAGTCATGACTTTAGTAAACTTGCTCTATATTTCCTTTTGTCTTCATTTCGTTGAACATGACCTCTAGAAGACGAGAGATGAGAAAAGCCAGAGCGGGCGCTGATGAAGAGTCACCCCGGCAGAATGGGTCCTCCAGCCGGAGGAGGTCAGAGCAACAAGCGTTTGAAGGAGAGGACCCAGACTCGATCCCAGGAGGTCTGCAGGACAATGTCGACGACGACAACGATCAGGGCCGAAGGAGAGAGATAAGAAGCAAATACAGGGACCTCATCAACTCAGTCCAACGTCAGTTATTACTTTCTAATAATAGTTATAAGATGTATCGTTTTACTTATTTTCCAATGAATAGATTCATTCATCTTCTTTTGTTGTTTTCATTTACAGAAAACAGGGAAGATATGCTGAGTCCCTCCAACAACAAGCTCACAGAAGTCTTAGAAGAGGCAAATAAGCTTTTTAAAGAGGGTATGTGAAAAAGAAAATATTTTTAATTAGGAACTAAATAATTCACGTGTTGACTGAATGTTTAAAGAGTTAGACAGGAAGAAAACAGGATTTACAGGAACTTTTAGTAAAACCAGCATTATTTTTATGGTTGGTTGTTTTGACAATTTTAAAATTAGCTATAACTTTTATTTTGATAGTTACGGTTACAATTTATTTTTTATTTTATGTAAACTCAGCATACTCCAACCCTTGCATAGATTTTTGTACTAAGTATCCATAAAAAGGTGCATAAACTGTAAAAATCCACAGTAATCATTTTAGCCACCATGTAGTCTAATGGAAGTTTACATTAATCGTCCAATGAATACCATAAGTATTTCCTAGTGGATTTTGTTTTTCTGCTCTCATGAGCGTTTTAAAGTCCTCCTCCTCCTGCTAAAGCTGCTTTGTAAACATTGCACTTTGTGATTTTGCTTTGAGACTAAACTTCAGCCTCTTGGTACAACAGCTTTTCTAAATATTAGATCTGGCTTCGGGGTGTTTTTAAACATAAAATATTTTCACATTGCAGCTTTTATTACACAGAGCTGTTGACTGAGTGGATTCCAAGAAGTTTTCAGCTGTTTTCTCATTTCATTTTTAAAGCAATGTCACACTCTGCACATGACAT
Organism: Cyprinodon tularosa; assembly: GCF_016077235.1. NCBI lineage: Eukaryota > Metazoa > Chordata > Actinopteri > Cyprinodontiformes > Cyprinodontidae > Cyprinodon > Cyprinodon tularosa. The sequence continues at coordinate 1,080,763 of NW_024037959.1, forward strand.
GTGACGCAGTGCACAGCTTAGAAATAGACTGGATAGATCCACCCTTAGGGATTGGACATATTGGAACTGATTTCTGTTGTAGAATTTTTTTGTCATCTGGACTGATACAGATATTAACGTTGGATTGTGGGTTGTATTTCTACTTTGAACTGATCTCATTGTACTCCAACAGTGCGACAGGCGAGAGAAGCAGCTCTGGATGCTCAGCTTCTTGTCGTGGCCACAGACTTGGGAAAAGAGAAAGCCAGCCAGCTGTTTTCTGAGGGCTGCGCGTTTGATCCCACTGCTTTTGCTGAACACTTGGTGAGTGCTTTTGTTGTTCTGATAAATTAAATTGCAATCCATAGCTCAATTGGAGAGAAACCTGTATGCAGTTTGAGTTTTTGTTCTATGGTATAACTGGCCCTTCATACTCCCATGCTCCCGATGCACACAGCTAACATCTATTTTGGTGACTATCATACTAAGGCTGACAGAGTGTGGGCACAAGCTAGCAGTGAGAGACAAAGAGAAAAGTGAACTTAAATGACTCTAGCAAACAACGTGTTATAGTTGCAGAGTTTTCTGTTGTCTTTCTGTCTGATGCTGCTATTTGGAGGATATTTTGTTTTCCAGCTTATAAAGCTGCACAAACTGTTGTTTCTGCCATGTGATGAAAACCAAAAAACAGGGAAAGATCACTTGTTACCATACCACAGGGCAGTCATGTGTAGCTGGGATTCTCATGGTAGTAAAAGCACATTTTCACATATATGAGGATAAGCACCACAAAGAACACCATCACCAGGGTCAGCCAACAATGACTGAGGAGGTTCGACAAACGCTAGAAGCTACAGAAGGTGGCATTGAGTTAGTCTGTGCTTCCAGCTGTTAGAAAAATCTCTCTACAATCCAGCTGTTTTACTGATATCTATTTAAAAACAGCAATTTTTTAAATAGATATATAAATCTATATATATCTATTTAAAAACCATGATACTTGTTACCTCCATGCGATGGATGGAGTTTAAATACTAATTTCTCTATTAGAAGCAAGCAGTCTAATGTGGCAATCTAACATTTGCACCTCTCTCTCAGCTGTCCTTCATGGGTCTCAACCGTCTGGAGGAAGAGGAAGAGAACGATGAGCTGCAGAATGGAGGTGGTGTTGATGGCTTCCTCCCCAAAGACGCCTGGCACAGGCTGGCCAGGAGGACAGAGTGCTGTTTCAAGACTGCACCTACGTTCCACTACATGTGAGTCCTGGAGAACATAATTTTAAGCATCTAAAGAAAAGCTCTGGTCTGGGCTCGCAGCTGATTTAAGTGTTAATGCAAAAAATAAGCTCCTAACTATACAGAAAACAATTGAGAACTGTGATTTTAGTCCTAAACTCTTATATTTGACCTAAAATGTATCTTCAATTGTAATATGTTTTCAAAATTTTAAAACATTTACTCAGAATAACTTTGTCTCCGAACATTATCCTGGGTCTGACCGTGTGTAATTTTTCTCCACAGGATGGGATCCTTTTACGCAGAGCCGCCTCCTCCGAAGCAAAAAAGCGATCGGCAAAGGAAAGCCTCAAGCAAGGAAGTCAAGAGAATCATGCCCACTCAGGTACCTCCATCCCCACCTGCACCATCACAGCTGTGGGTAAAAACACATCTGAACCAGTCTTATCAAACATCATTTGGTATGAGGATTAATTCTCCATGACCAAAGTTTCTTTTATTTCTATCGACATTTTAATATTATTTAAAAGTAATTTAATCAGTCTATTCAAAATATCTTTTGTCATATTCCTTATTCATACACATTTTACAAATTAAACTCACCTAATAAATAAAAAGGATTAATTTTCAAAATCACAAAATGCATTTAGTTTTTTTTGGCGAATTAAAACAATCTCGTCTGTGTAAGTTATGGTTACATACGTCATCATCTTGCGTTTCAGCTTAAGAAAATGGAAGAGTCTCATCAAGAAGCAACAGAGAAAGAGGTGGAAAGAATCCTGGGATACCTGAAGGGCTATTTCGAGGATGACCGTAAGTTGGAAATGATCTTTGCTGCCAAGACAGATCTTAGTTTACAGAGTTCTTCCCACTTCTAGGCTTTATAAACAGGCTGGAAAAGACTACAAGGATATTTTAATTGTTGTCAGTCATTTCAAGGTGCGTCCTTCTGTTTTTCTCTCCTCGTTTGTGTCCTTTCCTGGGACCCTCCTTCATATGTTCATCTTTCCTTCTATGCCTCCCCCCTCCTGTTCTTCCCTTTTATCTTCCCTTTTTTACCTTACTTTTTTTTTCTTCCTTGTGTCCTACCTTCCTTTTGTTCTTTCACCCCTCTGTCTTATCTTGCTTCCTTTCTTGTGTCTCTCCTTTCATTGTCTCCTTGCCTGTCTGTGAGTTTCTGATATTTCAGGATGTTGTCGCTCTAAATCCGGCTGTATGAACAGTTTTCTAAATCAGGGGTAGAATTTTTGTGAACAATCACTAAATAATTAGGCAGCAAAAACACTCAGTTATCCTAAACATCTTTAAGACATCTAGAGTCCTACATGGTGGACATTTCATCATTTTCCAGTCTTTGCTTAACCTGCAGTAATCTAGCCTATTTGGCCAATAAATATGATCAACAACTAACTTTAATTTCAGACAATCCAGTAAAAAATGTAAAACTATGCACATGCAAACATGTTTAGATAATGGTGAATAGATATGTTATATGTATAAATTAATTCTTATGTCTGAAAATCAAATGATCAGCATTACTCTATAATGAAACAATTGGCTTTGTAGACTCCGGGCTGTGAGATTTGAAGCAGATGTTTGCAGAAATGGAATTAATAAAATCGATTAGAGACTTGTCTGTCTTCAGCGTTTATTTATTTTTTTACATGTATTGGAGCAGCTCTGCCTGCAGCTCTGCCTCTAGTCTGATTAATCCGATATCAGTTCTGAGGCTGTTTACTCTTGTATTTAATTAGTCACCTCAAACATTTTAGTGCATTAAATTATTTTAGTAATTACCGTTTTTCTATTCGCATTACAGCTTCACCGATGTCATACTATGAATTTGTCATTGACCCCAACTCATTTTCCCGGACGGTAGAAAACATTTTCCACACATCTTTTCTCATCAGGGTAAGTAAATTCCTTTTTTTTTTTTCTATTTAGTGGCGCCAAATGGATATAACATTGTCTTGTTTGTTACAGGATGGTTTGGCACGGCTGTATCTGGATGATGACAAGTTACCTTGTATAGGTGGGTACCTGTAAGGACTTCTTCTGGTTGTAGAATCTTTTAAAAAATTATATCTAATAAATTTTTGTTTGTTTGTTTATAATTTCTCAGAGCCAGTAGAAGAGGAAGCTGGAGCTACATCCAACCGCAGACAGTGCATTGTTCCTATCAGCCCAAATATATGGAGGGTGAGCCGCTTTAAACTTCTTTGCTGAATTCTACTTTTGTCCTAGAAAATGTTTGATCTATGTCAAAAGTATTCACAGCCTTTTAACTACTTTTGCCTCTTTAAAGCAACAAAGTGTGATTTATTTTTTTAGGATGTGATAGCTAAACAACAAGCAAGTCTACTTGTTGAGAAGTTTCACTATTCTTCTTATTATTTATTTGTACAAATAACCAGCATTTGTTTTTATCTTTTTCGTCTTCATATTGAAAATAAACCCTACTGTAGCCAATCACCTCAAGAAGTTACATAACCTGTGAATAGCATCTGCTTGTGTTTGATTTGTTTTCATTATAAATCCTGCAGTTTCTGTAACAGCCTCAGAGGTTTGTTAGAGGATCATAGGGAACAATTGGCACCATAAAGACCAAGGAATGCAGCAGACAGGTCTGGGGGGAATTTAAAATAGGTTTACAATCATTAGAGATCTTCCGTATCACGTCCAATCCATCGTTTGAAAACAAAGAGCATGTGGCACAGCTGAGGATCTACCAGGATTTGGCTGAAAAAGAAAACAACAATCAGGATCGCAGCCAGCAGGTCCACGGTAACCCTGGAGGAGCTGCCAAAATCCACAACTCAGCTGGAAGAAATGATCAAACAACATTAACTGTGAAGCCCAACAAATCTAAGCTTTAAAAAAAAACAACTATAAAATAAATAAATAAATAAAATCCCTCTATCTGTTGTCGAAAACAACACATATGGAAAAATTCAACAATGTGAAAGAAGACTTTCTGTTCAATTGACAACAATAATAATGATAATACATTTTATTTCAAGGGCCTTGCAAAACACTCAAGGACACCGCTTTGGCGGCTTGGTGGTTAGCACGCATGACACATGTATGGAGGCTGTAGTCCAGTCGAGTTTAAGTCCCACACACTCCCACGAAATGCCACTCTGGGTCCCTGAGCAAGACCCTTATCCCCACACTGCTCCCCGGGGGCCCCCAGTGGCAGCCCAAGGCAGAGAGTGAATTTCCCCATTGTGGGAAAACAAAGGATTTAAATTTACAAGACAGGGGGAAGGAACAATGAGGTGAGGAGTAGAGCATAGGGAGGTGAAATTTCAAGTAAATCGGAGAGATGGGGAGGGGAAAGATTGTGAATAACTTTCAAATTAAGTAAAAGGATTTTGAACTGAATTCTTAACTCGACAGGGAGCCAGTGGAGCTACTGTAGGACTGGGGAGATGTGATGGAAAGAGAAGGTTCTAGAACTGATGCAAGCTGCTGAGTTTCTGACTGCCTCAAGCTTGTTTAAGGATTTTTGAGGTAGACCAAAAAGAAGAAGAGTTACAGTTATTGATGCAGGAAGTGACAAGACTATGGACAAGAGTAGAGGTGGAACCAGGGGAGAGAAAGGGGCGAATGATATTGTGTAAGTGAATGTAAACAAATAGAGTAAGGTTGTGATTGTGAGAGGAGAAGGACAGTGTACTATCAAGGATGACACCCAGTCTGCTGACATGAGGTTAGGGGGAGATTATGGAGTTATCAAGTGAAAGGAAGAAACTGTCAGCTTTGGATAATGTAGATTTGTTTCCCACTAGAAGGACTTCTGTCTTGTCATTATTTAATTTAAGAAAGTTGGAGGTGAACCAGGATTTTATTTTCAGCTAAACAGGAGGTTAATAAAGGAGGTGGGAGTGAAGAAGTGAACTGGTAACTGTACAGAAACTTAACACTATAAATCCGCCTGCCTGAACCCACCATCCTCACTGGGAAAGTCTCTGGTGGCAGCATCATACTGAGGAAGTGCTTTTCTACGGATGGGGCAGGGAAGTTGTTCAGAGCTCATGGGAGGATGAATGGAGCAAAATTCTTTAGCGACAGCAAAAACGTTAAAATTGTGGCTTCCTCAACATGGTGTTACAGCTCCCTGGTGCAGAGCTCATAAGTTTCACTTCTGAGGGTCCAGAGTCCTTCGCAAAGTAAGGAGATACTGACTTTATCTCTTTGTCAATCCTGGGGCAAAAAAAAGCTTTAGGAAATTATCAACCAGAATAATGCTGTGGTTTAGACTCAGGTTTTATCACGAGTGAGCATGGCCTAGTCTAAATCTTAACCCCATTTAAAACCCTATTGGAAAATTGATGTGCACAGAGCCTAATAACAGATGTTTACGGGAAATGTAATAGATTTAGTAAACTTTGAATAGTTTTCTTCCCATATCACTGTATATCTCCATCACATAAAATGATCTGCCGCTGAACATCAAAATACTTCAAGTGCTGTGGATACTTTTGTGAGGCATTGCAGTGTAATGAATTATAATCTATCTTCTCTTGTTTCTGTTCTTTTTCAGGAGCTAATAGATGTTTTCGAAATCAGAGAGGCAATAATTCAGCCTCCAGAGACACAGAATGAGTGACGGCGCTTTTTTCTTTCTTAACGGTTTAGGTTTTATGTGACCAACTTCTTTTTTCCTGAAATATTTTGTTGATGTTTTTATTAATAATAAATATCCATTTAGGATTTCACAAATGTTCTTTATGCCAAGTAAAATGTTATTGAAAAGTTTATTTTTCTGATATGAGGAAAATGTAAACTGTACTTCTGTTACATGTTTCAATAAAAGGTTTCAATAAAAAAAAAGGTTTTCTGTTTAAGCTCTTGTTTTCTGCACCATTTTAGCTGAGTCATCTGATTAAATGCAGTTTACCATCCTGGTAATTCCACACACTGAAGCTCTAGCAGCAGCATCATCCTTGCATTGTCTTGGGTCTCTTAAAGAGACAGGAATGTTTTTTGCTCCCTCCCTCCCACCCTTTCCTCTCCCCTCACTGAGATTTTTTTTTCCCTCCAAAGCAAAACCTCAGTCTGTGCTCCTGCGCTGTGATTTAAAGCTCAGTTGCATCTGAGGCTGCAGGGAGCATCTCCTTTTTTCCACTTCCATCACGTTCACTTGATTGAATGGGATTTTATGTAACAGTGACTAGGGAATTAATGTCACAGGAGGACCGCAGGCATCACAGCCAGTGATGCACACACACACAGACAGACATGGAGGCGTGCACAGGGAAGCTTCTGCAGTGATCTGCTTGTTCTGGTGATGCTGAAGCCGACTGATAAAGATGCAGTTCTGCAGAAAGGTGCTCTGCCAGCCGTGTAGCGCCAGGGTCACTTCGCCAGAGGAGGACATGGAATACAGGATGGGGAGCTGCATTGGAATCTCACACAAGCAGGTAAACAGAGGAAGACACTGTTGAATGGAAGCTTTTCATTCAGGGAGAGGTGGAGTGTATATTTAAGATGGACCGGGGGTTCAAAGCAGCAGGGAAATGTTCTGCAGAGAGCAGGAGCTGAGGATAAGCAAAAGGGTTGGGTTTGCAGAGGAAAATAGGAGATAGAGTGACACTTTGGGCTTATATGTTTACCGTAATTAAATAAGTAGCCCTAATACTAGGAAACAGAAGTAACACATATTGAGGCTGGTTTGTAGGAAACAGCTGATCAGAAGCAGGCTATTTATAGGAATGATTTGTAGACTGCTGTGCTTGTTTAAAGTGGCCTTTACAAATGGCAGATAGAAGAGGAACCACATCCACTTTCATCCATCTCAGTGTGAAGATGTTGCTTCTGTTTAATGGAGCAGCTCTCTGAGCGTCAGTCTTTTAATTGTGTGCATGTATTTTTACCTGTCAGTCAACAAGCAAGCACCAACACCCTGAAAATGCCACTGGCAATAAGTGTACAGGGTCATCCTACAGGTGGAACACCTGCAGCCTGCTTCATTGCCTAGCAGATGTGGTCGCAACCCTTTAATCTTTGCACATTTTGTCATGATGTATCTGTAAATAATGTGTTTTATTTGGGATTTTTAGGAAAAACCAAGATCCACCCATAGTGTGAAAGTGAACAGATCGCCAGTTTGTTAAACTAGGGGAAAACAATTTTGCTTTTACATACTGATAGAGGGACTCTAGACTGTCAGGTTGATCTTATGTATATTTGTGGAGTTGGGAGGGGATGCCAGGGCTACACTTTAGGTCAAAAACATGTTTATGTGTCAAAATGAAAAAGTCCAGATAAAAATCCAACACTTATTTAATCTGATATAAATAGAAATAGAGAAACAAGACCTCCATTGTGTTTTTATTTTTTTTTACTTCACTTTTGCCGAGAAAGTGAAAAGTTCAAGGGGTATAAATTACTCTAAAGCATTAAACCCCCATCCTGCTGTTAGTGGCCCGGTTTGTTTACAGTTCATCAACCTACCACCTCCCTGCTCAGCAGACATGGCTACTCCAGCTCCAGTTAGTTCCCCTCCCTCCCCTCCCCACGCATGTCCCCCCGCTGCCTTGTGTCCAGGGCTAAAATAGCAACAGAGGAACCGGGGTTCCTCAGGCGGCAGCACAGATGCATTAGTTTGACAGTAAACAAACCTGAAGGCTGGAACCTGTCTCATTGTTGCAGTGCTGATTTTTTTTTTATAGGCGGTAAGTTTCATCTGTGAGTTTTTTTTGGTGAAGTGTCTCCTTTAGCATTTTATTAGATGAAAATTGTGAGAAATTGTGATAGATGGTGAGTAATTTGTTGGATCCCTTTTATTTTTACATTTGATATATTTATAGATTGTAAAGCATCTAATAGAGCTATTTTTGAAACATTGAGCATTGTTTCATTCTGCTATGTTTACCCGTTTTCACTGAATAATATGTGCTGTTGAACAAACTGAAGAAAAAAACATCAAATGATCTCTTTCTAGAAATTAAGGAGGAGAAACAGGAATTTTTTGTTAGAAAAGATAAGAAGCAGGATAGGAAATGGTAAACTCACATACATGCTCCTCCATCTGAGCCACCCAAGGCTGATGTTACGTGATGGTCAGGCTGTAATGAGGTGAGAAGTGACCTGGCAGAGGTTAAATCATATGATTTCCCATCAGTGCTGCCAAAACGCCTTGAAAAGCCGCTGCCGGCTAAAGTGAACACAGGTTGGTGTAAAGAAGGGGGCTGAAATTACACCCCATTCACGCAAATAGCAGGCAGGGCAGATGAGCTGCCCCACGGCTGAAGGAGTGAAAATAAGGATGTAAGGAGACAGTGTTATTATTCTCATAGAGAATAAATGTTAAAATGTTGGATAAAAAGTGATTCGCAGAAAGGTCAGGGATGCAGCTGGGAAGCACGCATGACAAATCATGCATTAGGCTGGAATAAAGCAGTAAATATGAGGCAACTCTATTTATAAAGTCTTGCATATTCAGGTCATTGCTTCCTGGCCTAACACTGAGCTGGCATTCTGTCCCTGCAGTCATACAAGGAATGCAAATCAAAAGGAAACTTCAGAGCATAAGTTAGGTCTATATGTGATCCTCTAAACATCCTCTTGTACCGCAGTATCTTTTTGTGTCTTATTGTCTTAAATTATGTCCTATAAAAAAGTAAAAAAAAAAAAAATTCTTATTTGTAATTAGTCAGTGTCTGGTTACAAAGCCTAACCTACAAAGAACTGAGTTGTAGATAATTGCATTAAACTGCTGATCTGGGTTAGGGTTGCTTCTTTGTCCAGATAAGACCAGCAACACTGCTGAGAGCCAATCTGTTATTTACCATGTAAGGATTAAGTTGTGCAGGTTCAGTCACTGTGTCATTGTGCAACAGTCATTAATTCACCTCACAGGCACAGGTGCAGAATAAGAGTCAATTCAATTTCAATTCAGTTTATTTATATAGCACCACTTCACAACATGTCATCTCAAGGCACTTTCACAGTTCACCAGATCATCCATCCATTTTCCTTCACGCTTATTCCAAGCGGGGTCGCAAGGGGTGCTGGTGCCTATCTCCAGTTGTCTACGGGCGAGAAGTGGGCTACATCCTGAGTTTTCTAGTCAAGGAAAACCAGTTGATTTCATTGACACATTAACTCGGAGGCAATCCCTCACACTAAGCATACTTGTAGGGACAGTGGGGAGGAAAAACTGACTGAGGTTCAATGAGACAGAAGCAGAGATGCAAAAGGCAATTGTAAAAGGCGGCCACATCCAGGAAACACACAGCCAGTCGCAGTCAGAGAAACAGGACTGCACTAAAAAACAGGCAGATCTCGAACATCTATAAACAAAGGTGTTGATGGCAGCAGCACAGCTGATATTTCTCTCCAGGATGGAGTCACAGCCAAACAGAAACAGACGAGGCGGAGCTACTATGATAAAAAGCAGGGAGAGCACAACGATAGAGATTTAATTAACATATTCTACAGAGTGGAAGAATAGAGATAGAATGAAGCAGAATGATGAAAAAGGGGTCCCTATGTCCTCCAGAAGTCTAAGCCTATAGCAGCATAACTATAGAGATAGCTTAGGATAACCTGAGCCTCTCTAACTGTAAGCTTTATCAAAAAGTAGTTTTAAGTCAAATGAAGTTTGAAAAGTGGGTTTTTGGTTCAGCCTTCTAGGGTAAAATTATGTTACAACCAAATCTTCAATACCGATTGGAAAAACATTTTTGTAAATTTTCTCTGACCCATGCAGAATCAAAATTATACACATTAAGTAATGTTTTTATGATTAAATGCCTTAGGTAGGTACAGAGAAGTCACATGTTTTTGCAGCAGTCTTATGGTATATATTTATGTAGATAATGACCCTCTCTTTTTCTAGAAACTGATTGTATTTGCTTAAGTTTCTGGTACAGACTCACATTTAAGGTATTAATCGTAATTTTTTTATGAAGGTCAACGTTTTCCCAGAAGCTTCACAATAGACTCCTTTACAAAAACGCTTTAATGTCCTTCTCAGCTCTTTAACCAGCTTTAAAAAAAAAAATCAACTGGGTCTCTCAAACACCTAAATTGTTGATTGGATGGCATTTTAAGAACTTGGAGATAGACCTCCCTCATGAATACCCTATACACCTTGTACAATGCTTTACAACCACTGGCAGCAAATCTGGCCCTTGGCATAATGCTGCCTCCACCATGCATGACTGCTGTTTCTTTATATGTTCTTAGATTTTAAAGGCCTTTATTACTCTCCTCCAGTAATTTCATCAATGATGTAATTTTTTTTAATTTGATTTGTCCATGGGGGTGGCTGCATATATGCAGTCTTGGTTGAAGGTGTAGATTTTGGATCAAGAGGTTGTTCCTTGGTTGGCTACTCTATCATTCCATGGCGATCTAAAACTGCCTTAACTGTGGAAAATATCTGGTCCTTCAGTAACTTCAAGATTATAAATGGGTTGAAGAAAAAAAAAATTTAAGCTGTTGTGGAATATTAAAACCAGCTTTCTCACAGGTGAGGGGGATATTTTTGGTCGAATGGTTGACATGGACATAACTGGGTATTTTAACAGAACAGCAACCCAAACACAAGCACTTAGTTTTAGAAGACTTACAACAAGGCTCCTGTCTTCCCTGAGCTCTGAATTTAGCCCTACAGAATGCAAGGAAACCAACCAGCCCTATTTTTTTCCATAAGTGGATTTATCCCAGGGTCTTGTTGACGGCTTAAGATGCTCTGATTTGAGGAGTCACAGCCACCCCTTTTTCATCCTTACTACACTAGGAATATTCCCAGTATTTCTATAAAACATGATGCTGTTGTTTTCCGACCTTTTAAATCACACCAGCCAATATAAAGTTGCCCTTTTGCCCTGCAGGTAGGTTTTGCCATCAGTATGTTAATCCCTTTAACAGCAAACATATTCTCCATTCCTTCTCACCATGTGGCCGTTCAAGCTCAAAGGGTACCACCCTAATCCTGCAAGAGCATAAATCTCTTACTATTGAGGGGCAAGCAGGTTGTTTTTTATTCTGTCTCTCTTCAGCACCAGAGCGGCCGTATGCTGACAGTCTCTCTGTTCATAGTGTCTTTCAGCCAGCTGATGTGAGAGGCCGTTGGTCTGGGTAGTTGTGGCCCTGCACCTGGCTCAGCCATGGGAAACGAGAACAGCACAACTGAGGCATTGGTAAGGGAGAGATCGCTTCTTGCTCCCCCACTGTGCTGCTTCACATAACCATTCTATTCTGAGCACCGAGGTCTACCAAAGCTAACGTAGTTTTGTGATGACTAACTGTTAGATGTCTGTGACAGAGGCTTTTCTATCCAGCATTAACATTAAAATCATGCTTTATCTCTGAGTAATCTGAAGAATTTAAACTTGGATGAATTATGCTAAGAAAATGTATCATAATGACCATTACTTTTTTTTTGTTCTCATAAAAACTTGGCTGTTTAGTTGCATGTAAAATCTGTTATTTTGACTGGATAGCTAAGATACAGTTCTAGAAACATTTCTCTTGCTGCAGTTTTGTACCTATAGAACCCTTTGCAGCAAAACAATAATTGTCCCATGTGACTGGAAGACTTCAGGCATGGAATTTTGGATTAATCTAATAGGATTAAAATAACCATTTGTCTCATGAACAGCTTATAATCAAGGTCCAGAACCCAGTTAAGATTGGGGTTAAACTCTGATCCTGTTTTCCTGAGAATAAGCTTCCTGCAATGTGTGTAAAACAAGTGTTAAAATGGGAATCAGAGATAAAGCAATTGATATAACCATCAAGTTTAACACAATTCTGATGTAAAAGTTCATACAGTATTTATTTCTTTTCAATGGCTGTTGTTCTACCCTGTTTCTATCCATAACTGTGACGGGCAGGAGATAGGAACCATCGGATTTAACCTTGATTGATTCTGATTGATGATTGGGAAGAAAATGGTAAAAAATCTGGTAAATTTTTTGTACTTCAATAATTAATCACAAAAACTGCATCAACCAACAATATGTACTTTGATTTTCAGGCCTGTTTTTTTGATATTTAAAAGAAAATACATGTCAAATTTCCACATACTTAACCAGTTTAAGTGAAAAAAAAAAACCAACCAAAAATAAATGAAAGTTTTTTACATGCTCCTTTATTGGAATACATATTTAAAAAGGTTTGGATCAAAAACTAGGATTTCTATAACTGTGATCAGGTAGGCCTGTAAATTTATTTTCTTTTATTTATTCTTTAGGTTTTAAATATATAAATGATTTCAGAGATTCTACATTCATTCAAATACAATTACCATGAAGTGGGCAATAAAATTATGGTTTCCATTTTTACTCCAATTTTTTTTTTCAAACTTCCAAGGTTTGAAAAAAAACCTCTGTTAAGATTTCCAGAGTCCCTACTCTGGTTTCCTTTAAATCTCTGGCCTTTTCCAGTATAGCTGTCTTGGCGATTAAAAAAAGAATAAAAAGATTTCTGCAGTAACAAGATTTTCTTTTTTTTAACAGTTGAATTTTTCTGTTCATCTGTCTTTTATTGATTACATTTCAAACACATTTTACAATACATTGGCTACCATGTAGCTAATGTTTATAATCACAACTTTCTAGAAGTTCACTGTTACCTGCAGGTGTGCTATAGTGGTTACTCTTGTAGCTGAGTGAACCTCTTTGCATGATTTGAAAATGTACAACTGAGCTCATTGCACAAGATTGGTATCATTTATCAGATCCAAACTGTAACCCCAAGTATTGAGAGTCCCCTGCACTGCATAGCTGGCTTCAGATTGCACAGGGAGTTTGCCTAATGGTGGCAAATGTTGGCTATACAACTCTCCTTTTGTGGCTATTTATTCTCTTTATCCAGTTTATGTCTTTTTTATACCACCAAAGATAGTTTAAGCCACATTAGTGGTAAGTGTACCATAATTGAAAAGCTGTTTATAAAACAAACGCTGGTATTCCCTATTACAGCCAGAAGAGGGCGCTCCAGAAAATGTGATTCTTTTTCCACCTAAGCAGCAGAACCAACCTGAAACCCTGCAGGTACAAAAAACTGTAAATGTGTGACAGTGTGAAAGCATGTGTTAACATGTGCGTGTAAAGGTAGAGCGTTTGGAGTGTTTTTTTGCTCTGAACACTGTGCTTGCTATGCTGCAGTGGTTTGCAGTGCTTGTTTGGTAGAGAGGAAGCAAATTTTTGGACTTTTTCTGAGATATAAACAGTTTCTCATTTGTGAAATAATTCTTAAAGGATTGGATTTAAATGTACTGCAATTGTTTAATTACTTTTTGGGATTTTATTGTATCCTAAATTCAAACAGTGAAAGCATTTGGTTGCATACCTCATTAAAAGGTGTAGATCCTTTATAGATTGATGTCTTCCAATATAATTACACAGACTTTAAGAGTAGTACTTGTTCAGATTTATGTGCCCCATAATAAATGAGAATAAAATTCCAATTTATGGACACTGTGTTTGCTTGAAGGATGTAGTTAAAGTCTGTTTCCATTTCTACTTAGAAGTTTTAATGTCCAAGTTCCAACTGGATAAATACAAGACTGGTCATCTGTTGCTGAAGTGCCATCACCATTCAGCCTTTCTGTTTTTTTGTTTTGTTTTTTTTTTTGCCAAAAAGCTTGCTCTCTCTTTTTGGGATGCTTGGAGGAACCACAGACAGCTCTCAAACATTTAGAAAACAAAACCTTCTTTTAAAAACCTTTAATGTCTACTTGTTTCCTATGACTTCATTTTTAAATATCTGATCGATGCTGATGTGGCTATCCTTAGCTTTTCTTTCTACATAAACTTTAAAAAGAAGATTGGTATAAGTACTTTTTATGGTAAGTTGACAAAGTAGAAAAAAAAAACTTAATCAGATTTTTGAGATCCTGACTAGCTGGTCATCCATCAAGGCTAGGAATATTTCTTTTTGCTCTGCTACAAAACCTTTATTGCATCTCTGAAATGTTTTTTTTTTTTTATCTCTGTATATATTTAACTCTGTATCATATAACCTGTTTTAGTGTTAGTTGCTTATAGTACAGGTAGTTGGCCTGTTAGTGAGCCAGTGTATTAGTTAGTTTTTGTTTATACTTATAAAACTAGGACTAGGTCACATTTTTATGTCAAAGTTGTATTATTATTTGAATAATCTTTTCGAACTCTAGATTTACAACAACTTTACACTAATAAAGTACAACACTCCTTAACACAGTTAATCAGTTTTTTATGACCAAAAATACAAAAAAATGAATGGCCTTCTAGCCTCTCATCTTTTTATTATATTTTTACTTTAGCAACAGTTTGAGAACCATTGCTCTGGAGTAGATTATTTTCTCCTTTAAGCAGGCTTTTAGTGCATGCCCAACCTTTGGCCTTATTTCCCAGAATTCACCTGCAAAGGGATAAGTATGGAAGAGGATTAGGGCCACTGAAAAAATTAAAAAAGTTTTGATTTTTACATTTCAGTTTAATGTGGGGAAAAAAGTCAGAATTTTGAGATTAAAATCAGACTTCTGTGAAAAAAAAGTCAGAATTCTGAGATTAAAGTCAAAATTCTGAGAAAAAAAGTCAGAATTCTGAGAAAAACGACAGAGTTCTGAGATTAAAGTCAGAATTCTGAGAAAAAAAGTCAGAATTCTGAGAAAAACGACAGAATTCTAAAAAAAAAAAGTCAGAACTCTGAGATTAAAGTCAGAATTTTGAGAAAAAAGTCAGAATTCTAAAAAAAAGTCCGAATTCTGAGATAAAAGTCAAAATTCTGAGAAAAAAAAGTCCGAATTCTGAGAAAAACGACAGAGTTCTGAGATTAAAGTCAGAATTCTGAGAAAAAAAGTCAGAATTCTGAGAAAAACGACAGAATTCTAAAAAAAAAAGTCAGAATTCTGAGATTAAAGTCAAAATTCTGAGAAAAAAAAGTCAGAATTCTGAGAAAAACGACAGAGTTCTGAGATTAAAGTCAGAATTCTGAGAAAAAAAGTCAGAATTCTGAGAAAAACGACAGAATTCTAAAAAAAAAAAGTCAGAACTCTGAGATTAAAGTCAGAATTTTGAGAAAAAAGTCAGAATTCTAAAAAAAAGTCCGAATTCTGAGATAAAAGTCAGGATTCTAAAAAAAAGTCAGAATTTTGAGATTAAAATCAGAATTCTGAGAAAAAAGTCAGAATTCTAAAAAAAAAGTCAGAATTCTGAGATTAAAGTCCAAATTTTGAGATTAAAGTCAGAATTCTGAGAAAAAAGTCAGAATTCTAAAAAAAAAGTCAGAATTCTGAGATTAAAGTCCAAATTTTGAGATTAAAGTCAGAATTCTGAGAAAAAAGTCAGAATTCTAAAAAAAAAATCCGAATTCTGAGATAAAAGTCAGGATTCTGAAAAAAAGTCAGAATTTTGAGATTAAACTCAGAATTTCTGAGAAAAAAAAGTCAGAATTCTGAGGAAAAAAGTCAGAATAATTTTTATGTATTTAATTTTTAATTTTTTTCAGTGGCCCGAATCGTCTTCCGTAGATAAGAGAAACAGTAGGAAGAAAAAAAATGAAAGAAGGAAGCCCTGGGCAGGTTTACTACCATACTGGAAAGATGGGAGAAAAGACAAGGGGTTGTAGTTGGAGGAGGGGACAGAAAGTGAGAGAGAGAGAGCAGAGAGTGTACAGTGGCAAGGGGGAGGTGAACACTCAGCACTCCTCTGTTACTGTCTCAGCAGAGGAGCTGTGTGTTTGTCAGTGTGGGCCAGTGTACTCTATCTACTCTTTTACACACCCTCCAAGACTCAGTGGAGGCTTATGGAAATTTAACCGGGAGGGGAGCGGCAGCAGCTGAGGAGGAGGAGGAACTTAGCTGAGTCAGTGCAGAAGAGAAGAGGGAGCGTCAGCAGCATGTGTTGTAGCATGTTCCAGTCTCACTGTCTGCCCCTCATCAAAAGAGCTCTGAGCAGGAGCACTGTAGAGTCACCTTCAGCACGGAGAGGCGCACTGCTGGGTAAGTGCGGCACTCACATGCACAGTGGGAGGAAACTCCACTTTTCTTCCTAACTGGAGTCATGTGTGAACCATTCAAGTTTTTACAAGCACATGATACGATGGATTAAGATGATGTGCTGCTGTGCAAAGGTTTCCAGGCAACCTCAGCCTGCTTTCTAGTTTGTTCCTGCAGGGTAATTAATAGCAGCAGCCCATCTTTCTGGCGTGAAGCCAATTGATATAAAGGACTTTGGTTTTCCACTTAACTGACCCATATGTTGACCTTTAAAGGTCCAGTATCATTGTGAATGATTGTTGACTGTAAACATCTTGAATGTCCTTTTCACACAGGCCTGTGATTACTGTGTGCAAGTAAAGAAAAATGTATTTTATTAATCTGATTATGCAACCATGATACAGAAAATAGAACCAGCAGTGAGATCACAGCCGTTTACAGTGACATCCCTGCAGCAGGTCTTTTAGATCCATTTCCTTTTGTTTTGTTTTGGCATTTTTGGTTTATATTTTATGCTCTTGCATTATTGCTGCAAGGCATCCTTGCTTTTGTTTCGAAAATATGTAAAAACAAAAGTATATAGGAGTCTTAAAAGGTTTTAAATAAGCTTTTTGCATCCAGGTAAAAGGTTTTACATGGTACTTTTACTCTGTACTGTATGTGTCAAACATAATAAGCTCTCTGTTGCGCTGGCAAAGCTCAGGCTTCTGACTTTTACACCTTATTTGTTATTCTGATTCCAGCATGTTCTTTCAATTAGTAAACCACTGTAATGTACAGGAGGCTGGTTGTCACATACTTTCCTGCATGTTTCAAAAGGAGGCTTGTTTTCTGCAGCTGTACCTGTTGAGGTTTTTCAGAAGTTTTCATGTTTCAACCACAAACCTCAATGCATTCATTGGGGACTTTTCTCCCCCAACACCAAAAGGTGCACATCTATGACGCGTAGGAAAGGTGATAAGTGATTGTAACTGTTTTAACAAATAAATGATCATCTGCAACGTGCAGCAATGTGTTTGTATTAACTGCCCTTTAAAAGTCAGCTACTGTAAACGGCAAATGGGCTTCATTAGTTTGGTCTTAAAACACCTTACTGTGGGGACATTTGTTGTGGGTTTATCATTCTGTGTTTTTTTTTTCTTTGCTTTGCTTTAGTCTATGCCAGGAAAGTGGTTTGAGTTGATAGGAATGTTTATTGTGCAAGATTCATAGTCATTGACAACTGTAAACAAACAGCCAGGACTACAACTGATTTGTTAGAGCACAGCCTTTATTTTATAATGGCCTAGACAAAGCCTAAATTTAGCTCTAATTAAGAACTTGTTTGTTAAATGATTAATTTAATGTTTGTAGAAGCTAAAATAAAAATCTGGTACTTTTACCCTTCCCTAACATAGTTTTGCATTATTTTTTATGGTTAATCACATAAAACATCACTAAGATACCTTTTAGTTCAGGTTTTAGTGTGACTAAATTTAGAAAAGTTCAAAGTGTTTAAACAGGATTGCAGGTAAGGACTAAACTGATGCAGCAGAAACATGTCATACCCTAATATTGTATGAATAGAGTTTTCCGTGCTCCATTAACTGAGCAGCGCCATGAGGGAGAAATTCCACTGAATTATGACTTGACAGTTGACCGTTTGCCTGCTATGAGGGCGACGTTGCTGCAACACGATGCCACTGCCAAGTGTTGTTGTGTGTGCATGTCTGTGGGCGGGACTGTTTCCCAGTCCTACCAATGGGACTCATGATAAAATTACAGATTTATGCTTTTAGATGTTTCAAGGGTGGAGTTTTAAGCTTATAAAACCAAAATGACATAATGCTGTCTCTATTAACTTCTTTGTAATGATTATACCAAATGCTTATTATGCTGCGCACCATCTGGAAATGGATTTCATGTCTGTACTTGTTCACTTGGTAAATCATTTTCCGAGCCCTAACAAAAGAAAATATAGCATAAACTTCCTTCGATGTGTTTAAAGTGAACATCTGTTAAATCTTGTAATCACACAACTTGTTTAATAAGTTTATTGCTCGTAAGGCGCAAGAGCAGGGAATAGCATGAACAAAGCCTCAGAGGTAAAGTCTAAGGCAGTTAGCCCAGAATTTAGACTTTGAAGCTGCATGAAGCTTTTGGAGTTGCGATTGATCTAAATCTGTTCGTCTCTACGTTGGTCTGTCTGTCTGAACCGTGTATTACCAGCTGCCTTCCTTCTAAAGCTGGAACTTTGTTTTTGAATCTGTATGCAAATAAGATATTTAATGCTCCTAGTCAGGACTGAACACGGCAGATAAGCATCAAACATGTTCAGAGGAGTTAATGTTCTTCTAGGCTGTTATCAAAAAGGCTGATTGCAGTACACAAGGTATAAACAGTTGACGCTGGGCCAATATATGTCTGTAACTGTATCAGAAAAGCAGGCCAAACAGGTGTTAGGTGATAGGACAGACTCCAGACTCTCTGCTGCACCAGCTGTTTATGTAATGGTTAAACACATGGGCGGAGCTTTTCCATTTGTTGCTCCTGAGAATTAATCTCTAGTTGTTTTTGTGGTTTTCCTCCAACATGCTCACGCTTGTTCGACTACATACTGAGCTTGCTAACACGATCTCTTCACTGTCCGACAGACTGATGCAGAGAGTCTTAGCGGGAGGGAGAACCAGGCACTGCTGACCGAAGCCTCCACCTGCCGACCCAGCCTTCTGTCTCAATCAGTCCTCCCAGAGGTCCCAGTCATCACTGGAGTGGAGGAAGACAGAGGAGCTGTAAGCGAGGAGGACAAGGAGGAGCTGGAGTTTCCTCATGATCTGCTCCCCAGTTTGGATTTCAGCAGTGAACTGAACATCTGGGAGTCCTCACTGGGGTATGTAGAAATGTCCTCTAGGTTACAGCTGTTATTTTCACCTAAGAGGAAATTACAGTTATTATAGTTCTTAAACTAACAAAAATGTCCAATTAAACCTACTTTGACACACTTATTTCTTTATGGGCAAAAAATATATCCCATATCAATGAGATCAGGTTTCACTGGGAAGAAAAATCTAGACTCATTTTTTTTAATTAAGTTAGTTATTTTGTTTTTGTGTCTGTTCGGATTTTCAGGGGAGAAATAATTAAACAAACTTATTCTTCTGATAAAATGAAATGACCTCATGCATTACTGCTGGTGGCACCCACACAGTTAAAAAACAAGCATTACTTTAACACCTATAAGGCTGAATATTACTCTGTTTCAGATAACATTCGGTCCCACTCCAAATTAGTGTAAAATTTATTCTATAGCCAGTGTCAAATTTTTTTAGAGTTAATTTTACACATATATTGTTAAAAAATAAAAAAGACCTCTCAGAGAATGACGGGCGATTGATGTCATGTAGAGTAAAAGTTACAGCGGATGTCTGTCACATTTTACACAGATTATTAACTCCAACACATGAGCTGATTTACACTCGGTATAGTTGTAAATACTCCACCTAGAGTTAAATAGGCTAACTCTGAATTTTCAACACCTTCAACAACTTTTATTCTGTGAAACAAGGCTTTGCAGGGCTTTAAACCTTGTTCAAAGTTCCTTTGTGATCTCATGGATGTATTGTTTATTTACTCTTGGTGCAATTTTGAAAATGTTGAAGGTTAAATTGTGTTGTGTGTTTTCCTTTATTCGCACATAATTGCTCAGGCCATTGTTGGCTGACGTCTCAGCACCCAAACATGGCTTTGTAACCGTAGTACACCATAGTGATTATTGTTGGTGACTTTATTCCCCATTTTAAATTTCTATAGATATACATCTTTCCCCTACTTCATGTTGTCAGACAGCTCCAGTAGAAAGATCTGGATTAGCTTGTAATCTTTTTCAGGCCAGTATGCTGTTAAGAAAGGGCTTTTTTGTTATTCAATGGGGAATGAGTGTGTTTTTATAGAGACAGGTTGATTTGCATATTTTTTCCCGAACCACATAAAATCATAGTTTTCTTTTTGTATTTATTCCAGCTGCACTTGTTTAAAGTAAAATAAAGAAAGGACTGAATATAAGACTTTTATTATGAAAAAACTAAATTGACAAATCCCATAGCTTGTCTGTTAGTGAATTCTGACCTGATAAACTGCAGCACATCTGAGACGATCAGGTTCTAGATGGAAATCAGAAGATCTGGAGGATTTGCTATTATGGTACTATGCCTATACAGAAATAAAAACATATAAAAAGAAGGCAACATGTTCACAAATATAGGTTGTTCTTTACTTTACACTAATTTAATGAGATACAATCTGCCAGAATAATGGCTGCAACCTGCAACTTTCACCGCATTTATATGCATGGCTTGGATATCGGATATTGAACTCTGAAAACTCAGATGACTTTCCAACTTCTGTGAGTGTCTTCATATATCTGAATCAGCAACTTGGAAAAATCTTATTTCCTAGTATTAGAGGACACCACTAGTTTAACATAATGTATATTATGTAATAGTAGTTAGTATCTACACAAGATAAAAGTACTGATGAGGTGATATCTCCAAAAGTAGCTGCAAAAACTTCCAAAACAGGTCTAAATCAAGAAAATTTTAGTTTTTTTTCTATCAGATTTATCTATAGTCCTTAATATATATAAATATTTATACATAAATATACTAATAAATATAGCTGTTAGGGTCGGCTGTCAGTACTTGGTAAAAACGTGCTTTATGCAGATACTGTTTAATTTTCCAAGTGCTTTCATTTTGGTATCTGGACAGTTATTGATCATTAAGGACAGAATTAATCAGAAAACTGGCCTTTGACCTGATTGACTGTGAAATGCATACAAATATGAAGACGTCGTGAGCAAGACTTGGAAATGAGACCTTTTAAAGCCTGTTAAGGCTGGAAATGCTCCACATTAGATCATTCTATTAACTATTCTAATATCTGCCTTGTTTAGAGACTGAGCTTCAAATCTGTTTAAATCTGTGAAAACACAAAATAAATTACATCAGTTTGTTTTTTTAAATAAGAAAAGGTCCACAGATAGAGACAAACATGAAAATAGCAATACATATATCAGTAAAACCTGATTCGATTTCATTCTGATATTATAGAAACAATTACTCAGAAGAAAGGGTCTATCTTTTTTAGTTACACTAACTTGTCATTTTGGTCTCATTAGCTGCATGTTTTGTTGCACCCTTTATGTTTACACTTTTACCAAACAGTTGGTGAACTGACAAATGTACAGAGAAACAAAATACTGTTAATACTTTTACTGCTTGAGAAATGTCTATCTAAAAAGAAGCATGTTCAGTGAATTGTGATTGAAATATTTAATTACTGGCGCCAAATATTTACCAACATTTTATTGCTGGATATTAAATGCATTACTTTGTTGACATGGATGCATTGTTAGTAATACGGTAAAGCGTCGTTATTCAGTTGACATTAAAGTTAGCTCCATAACTATCTGTGTGTGTCTCCATGTTATTTGTCAGCAGAGCTCATTCTAGCTCTGAAGGGAGAAAATGTGAACAGGTGAACCCCCTGCTGGTGGGCCTGCAGCATAACATGGATGTCGGTGGATCACTGCTGGTTTTAGATGGAAGGTACCACATGACTTTGGTCAGCTGTAAATGAGATCATGGAGTTAAAAATCATGCGCTTGGATTTGATTTAATATTTCTAACTCGTGCCTGATCGCCATGATGTTATTGCTATGGTGCTGCCTGATTTCTGTGTGTAATGATTAATTTCTTCATGATAAGGTGACTCATCTGCCATTAATTTTTGACTATGTTATGGCTTTGATATTAACTGACAGTCTCAAGCTGCACTACAAATCCTGTAATGCTGTAGTGGATAAATAAACAATTAAAACGGTAAAGAATATAATCCAGTTTTTTTTTTTCTTACTCACTGGAGACTTATTAGTGTGAAAGATGAAGACATTTGCTTTGCTCTTTTTCCAGGCGTGGCAGAAATCATTTTCGCTCCTGTCTGCTGGAAACGCTAGAGTTTATTTACTGCTCCACCCTTTAGTACAAAGTGCCAAGAGAATTAGATGCAGGCTTGAATGACAGGTTTGTTAGTGAGCAGCATACTGAAGGAGAGGATGTGTTTGCAAGGATACAAGGATTGCAATCAGATGAAAGGAATAATAATTATCTTGTTTTGATGCAGACAGGGATTTTTGCATTTATAGGACTCCATCTTAAACTTAGTGCAAATTAAAGGCAAAGAAATGCCTTGGCTTCTGTGGATATGCATAAGGCAACTTGTTTTAAGAGCCGTTTTTATGGTTCCCAATGTTTTTATGTATAGAAATGAATATCAGATCAGTTGTTTTTAGTATCATGTTAAAAAAGTAAAGGAATATGTACATATTTAAATGTACCAGACATTTCAGAAAGATGAAACCCAAGCACAAAAAAAGAAAAGAAAATAGGCAAATAATTGAGACACAGCCTTGTAATTCTTGTTCTTCTAATTAAAAGTGATCCAGTGACTTGGGTAGGACATCTGCCTGACACAAAAGACCCTTACCTTTAAGATGTAATCTTTGAAGTCACTTCAAAAATAAAACTGTTGCTGAGTTCTCTTGAGAGCTTTAACAAGAAGATCACTCATTCAAAGTTAGATGATTAAGGCAATATTGATTGGATTTACTTATTTCAATTACACCATGACTTGAATTATGTGGTACATTTAGGGCAAGTTCTTTAGGGTATTTAAGCGGTTTACCTCCAGTGTTAGGTTGGCAAAAAGAAAAAGCTTTTTATCTTTTCTGACTAAATCATTTTCTTCCATTTTTGTTTGTCCCCTGCTTTATGTGCAAAACTTAAAACAGGACCTCCTATAGCTTTTTTCTTTAATAATACACTGTAAGACGTTAATTATAGAATTTCCATAAAAGGTGAAGGTAATTTACAGAATTAAAATCAGGACTTTATCCACTCTAAAATAGGAAAACGGATTGATAATTACGATACTTTATATAAAGTTATATTTGAGATATTAAAAGCTAATTTAGGACAATCTCCAGTTTTTTATTTGACAATTTTATCATTTGTTTATGCACTAAACAAAAGTATATGGTAGATCAGATTTAACTATTAAAATCTAATTAATTAGTTAGACAGCCATGTTGCTTTAGTCTGTAGTTTTGTAGATGAGACATACTCTTCCATTTTTGATGATGGATTGAAGCCCTGCCTGACATAGTAAAATGAGGGACATTGTATATGATTCTTAAATATTTGAAGTGAACAAAGTTTGATAATACAATAAAAACACTTCACCATAAGCAACTTGAGACTTTTTATGATGTCTCTTAAAAACCATTCTAATTAGTAATGTATAACACTTTGCAGAAGTATTCCCATGTATTTTAATATTTTGTTACATTTTAGTCAAATAATCCAAGTAGTTTAACTTGGATTTTATTTGATAAAAAGCTTTTAAGTGACTGTTCTCTCGCATAATTGATGTTTTAAAGCATTGTTAGGATCTTATCCTAGGGATTAGTGTAGTTAGCATTACTAAGGATTATCAGCAGGCTGTATGTATTTCCTATTAAACAGATAAAACAATGATATAACAGAAGCTTTGCTTGGACTTTTTAGCATCTGCTTGAATGACACCCAGTCTTTAAATATGGAGGATTGAACGGAGGGGATTAAATGAATGAATGAATAAATATATATAGAAGATAAATAGCTGTCAGTGTACCATGAAAATGAATGAATGTACCATAAAACAAACCAATATTAAGTAATAAAATAGTAACAAAGAAGTCGTCTTACTCATTGGGCAGACTAAAATTGCTAAAGTGTGAAGTCTGTAGCAAGTTCCTCCACACTGGACCGCTGGAGCTATCTTATGAGTTATTGAAGTTATTTCAGACCAAACTAGTTTATATACTTGGCTGGAGTTGCTTAACTGGTTTGTAGATAAATCAAGTTCAACATGGTTTGATGTTATATCTACATTTTCCAACGAAAATACAAACCTCAGTGTAAAAAGCAAACTAAGAAGAAATTGCCTGGAATTACTTTGTGAAGTAATTAATACATTAATTCAGAGGGAAGTAATTTCAAGTCTATTTGCCTTATAAAAAAAAACCCAGTTAATTATTTAATCATCATTTTTAAGCTATTTTCAATTATTTTAATTGTATATTTCATAATTTAACAATTACATATTTGAGTATTTTATGATATAATTGTACAATTAATTGTTAAATTAGAACTTTAATGATACATTTATTTATTTTGAGTTAAATTTCTGTATTTAATGATTTTTTAAAGCAACACTGCATAACTTTTAGCCATTTCAGTGATGGATCTAACCTTCTCAAGTTACATGGGGTAGTTTTTGAGAAAGGCAGTGTGCATCAAGCATCAGTACACGCCAAGTGTTGTATATTGACCTTAAAAAAATCCTTTGATGTATCTCAAATCTTCCTAATACTAGAGACAAAACTTAGTGTTGCTTTAAATAGACAAATGGTACATTTCATGTTTTGATTTATTTCATGTTACATTGATATTTATTTCTTAATTCATTTATATAATTTTCTCCTTATAACTTCTACGATTAAGCAACAATCTAAATTAAATGTAGACATGTTTTAACATGAAGAAAAAACTCATTTCTTTCAAGTAGCTTGTTTCTTTCGTGTCCTTCCTCTGGCATTATTCTAAGAAAACAGTTCACTGTTCACCCAGCAACATCAGTCACACAGAAGAGTGTAATTAGTACTTCCTCTTTTAGGGTATTTTAGTTACCGATTAGTTGATCTCTGTTGATATTTGAAAAAAGAAAAGATATTGGTTAAAATTTAATTGTGCCATTCTGCCAGAAGCATGTCTGCATGAATCCACAACAAACACTGGCAACATTTTTACGGTTTACTAGGGGATTTCTGAGTGCAAATGAATGAACACTTTGAAACTATTGATGTTGCATCTTTAGCCTGGGAGGCAATAAGGTTATGTAAGAACTAATTTGATCAAATTAAAGATATTTTGTTGTGTTTCAGCCTGGTAAAAAAAAAGGCTTGGTTTTTAGGTTTTTCCCAGAAATGACCATCCCAGGCATCTCGAAGGCAACCGGATTTTGTTTTTGCTGCGCATGGACTTGTGCTGTGTTAATAGCAGTGCTAGATGGCATCGTGGAATGAGCAGCTGTCTTTCTGTGTCGTCCTAACTGTGTCACCCTGCCCTCATCTCAGGCCTGATGGCATCCTGCCAGTAATCCCAGATGTCCAGGCTTCACTTCAGCTGGGACCCCTGACACCTTCCCTGACCAAGTTCTCTGACCAGGAACTCCAAATGGCCTTCCAAGAATGCGAAGAACAAATGGTGTCACTGGGAATGCTTGACTCTATAGAGTCTGACAAGACTCAGGATGTTGTAGGGAAGGCAACAGGGGAGGTTATGGTTAATGACTCTGGCAAGTCATTCTCGCCACTTCCAGTCGCAGTCCAGCCAGTGTGTGGCAACGGGGGCCATGGAAACGAGAGTACACATGGAAATATTGAGGCAGCCAACAGTCAGATGGATACAGTTGTGTTTAGTTTTAGGGATTACATTCTAGGGACTGAGAATAACACAGAGAACATAGAAACAGAAATGGAAGTAGAAGCAAATCAGTGTCTGAAGAGATGTTCAGAGCTTGAAGTAGGAACGGGGATGAATGAACAGAAAGAATTATTAGTTACAAATAAAGAATCTCCAAAAGACCTGAGAGCCTTGGAGACCTTAAACAAAGATGTTTGTTTAAGTAGCACTACTGAGATAAATACCTCAAGAGATTCTTGCACAGAAATGAAAGAAGTCCCAGGTGGAAAAGTAGAAACGATAGCCTCATCGGAAAAAAATGCAAGTGATGAGATTGATATCAATGTTTGCAATGATGATCCTAACTCAGAATTATTATATTTAGCACCAACAGGAGCACAGAAAGAAACCGACAAGCAAAGTAAGGATAATCAGTCAAAGTCAAATTCAGAGAAGCAGGTTGGACAAAGCAAAGAATTTAAGAAAAAGAAACATAGGAAAAAGAAAAAGACAGAAAAAAGAGCCGAGAGGGAACAGAAAGCAAAAGCACAGGAGTCTGAAATTGAAACACAGACCCTGTCACCATTGGATGTTTGCACTTACACAGATTTAGCAGCAGTTTCTACACCAGTGTCAGAGCTAGACACTACGCCACTGACTTGTGGGGAACAGACTCATTATGAGCAGCAGCTGAGTCCTGGAGGAATGCTGAAGTCCTCCCCTCAAAGTAGTGTAGAAAATCTTAATATCACAGCTTGTTCATTAATCTCTATGCAGGCCCTTTCACAGAAGACCCATCAATCAGATAAGCCTGACAATTTGGATGCTGAGAATTCTATTAATCATAACACAAAATGTGATGAATGTGTAACCAAAGAAGAAAATGTCATCAATACAACACCAGAAACAAATCAAACTGCAGTTACTGGACATGCTGATTCCAGTGAAAGAGAGTTGGATGGACAGATGCAGGAAGCTATAGTTACTACAGAAACAAAAATACTCACAGAGGAGGATCAAAGCCTATTCTCCAACAGCAGAGCTTGTGTGGGAGACAGTTGCGTGGATAGTGGCCTTGGAAAAGCTTTAATAGTGGTTAATGCGTTGCCACTGACAACACCCACACTGTCAGAAGTGATAGAAAGCAAAAGAGAGGGAGAAAGTGTGAGCTGTGATGTACAGGAGAGGGTGGCTACAGTAGCAGTTGCTGAGAGTGAGAAAGGCGCAAGAGAAGGCAAACGGGGAGGAAGAGGAGAGTATCTTGGCTCTGCGGATGTGAACAGAGACAAACTCCTGGAGAGCCCCTGCCAGGTCTCATTAATCTGCTCTCAGGGAAGTCGCACGCTTCAACTCTCAGCCAGAGAGGGGGGGACTGCACGTGAGGAGAGCTGCAGCAGCAAAATGCCCCATAACTTGGCTGAAGCAGAAATTAAAGGACCGGGAGAGGCGTGCATTCGAAGCATTGAGGCAGAGTTCTCACCAGCTGAAGAGAAGGATGCAGAAAAGACGATGCCAAGCTTAAAATGCTGTACTGATCATTTTGGTTCCGATTTCCAAGCTCTCAGTGTTGAACAATTGGGAGTAACGGAGGAAGGGGGAGGAGGAGGAGAGGTGGGAGAGAAAGGAGGGTTTGCTGGGAAGCACAATTTACTCAGCCAGCCAAAAGGCTTTGCTGGAGGGGTGTCATCAGTCAAGAGAGGAGCAAGTCCGCCCAGTGATGTTGCCAAGTCACAGCTGAAGTCACAGTGCTGTGTTGAGCTGATCGGTACCATCCCTGAGGGCTCTGAAGAGAAGCATTTCTATCACAAACAGGATGACGTGACAGTTTTACCTCTTCCCTCTTACCCTGTGCAGCAGAGCAATACAGACGCTGGGAAAAAGACTGGACTAATGCAAGAACTGGTTCGAGAGGAAGCTCTGCCTTTTACACAACCTATTCAGCCATCACTGGTCATGGAGAATAACCGCGATCATGTCTTCCAACGTGAGGAACAAGCCAATTCTGATCAACAGGTTGGACCTCGTAGCACAGAGGAGAGGACAGCAAAAAGCACAGCCAATAGCCAGAGGGTGAGCAGTAGCCCCAACTTGACTGGAAGTGTTGTCCTTCTGTGTGGCACCCGTGGAGGTAACAACAGAGTTCATTTTGCAGATGATGTTAATCTTAAAAACAGCTCTTCTGATACCGCTAAGGAAATATTGGTTCAAGGTTTGGACTGTGCCTCTCTGCCTCCTTTGACTGTTCATGAAACATTGTACAATCCTGTGACAGAAGCCAGCTACACCTTCCCCAATTTCCTCAGCTTCAAGGATCCAGAAACACCCACACATGTAGCAACAGCTGTGGATGAAGCAGTTATACATTGTTCAAATATTCAAGAACAACCAGAGGAAGCCAAATTTGGTAAAGGAAATATCAACGAATTTATTGACTTAGATCACTCACGTCATGACCACCATGAAAATGCAGTAGACTCAGAGGAAAATGCTAAGTCTAATGCCACTGGATGCACAAAACAGATTTTGTCCCCAACATTGGTGAAGGAGATTGGTAACCAAGTTTGTCACCTTGAGAATGAATCTAAAAATTCAGGTGAAAGCGACTCATCCTTAAATCAAGATTTTGCTGTAACCCTTAAAGAAAAGGAAGAGAGCCAAAATGCTTCATCTGAGGATTTTACCTGCAAAAATGTAACCCTTCCTGAGGAGCTTTTTGACACCGATACTGCTCCTGTTTCAGAAGCTAAAGCCGACCCCTCAATCTGCACTGAATCAAAGTCTCCTGAAACCACCTCTCAGCCATCCTGCTACTCAGACGTGACCCCTAAAACTGGCCTACTCTTCGCTGATGTCATGGAGTCTACTAGGGTACCTTTGTCTTCAAGTCTTATTCCTAGTCACTTGGAGTTTCTCACTGGCTGTGATATCTCTTTTCCAGAGCACACAGATAGTCACAATGCTAATGGGAACACCACCAGTGTTTCTAGAAAGGTGACTATGAATAAGGGAGATGAAATTAACATAAGTTCTTTAGAAGATGATCTAAACCACAGTAGCATTAGTTTTAAAACAGATGAAACTCCTCAGGATCTGAAGAATGGAAATAAACTCCCGATGTCTCACGCCAGGAGTTTAGGTTCTTCACAAGTGGAAAATTTGACTCTTGCAAACCAGGGTTCAGCTGCAGATGATGAACTGTCAAAGGAAGGATCTGATAATGCAATTTGGACATGTCACAAAGAGCCAGGCTCTGCTAGCAGTGAAATGTCTGATAGAGATGACATAGTGTGTATAAACTGCCCTACCAATGAGACATATATTAATATTGAAGATAATAGTATGGGAGAGGAAAAGAAGCTAAATGAAAACGTAACAATGAATAATCAAGAGGAAGGAGCAGATACAAGACAGCAGACAGGAAAGACAGACCTAACGCTGCAGCAGCAGAATAATGGTGTTTTTATGGAAACGGGAATTCTGCAGCCCCAGTATAAACACAATGAGCCAAAGACTGAATCAACACCTACAGAAATAGCAAATAAAGAGAAAAGGAACGGGAGCTTTCCATCTAAATGTAAAGATCAATCTTCCTTCTTATCTCCCAGCAAAACCTCTGATGGGTTTTTACCTCCAGAGTTAGAGTTAAGTGCTGAAGCTCTGACTGTTTATGACCAGGATTTGAGCCAAACTGTCCCAGCACTGCCGGAATGCTTTCATATTGACGTTGCACCAGATCCTAGGCCAACTTTTGACCATTTCTCGATGTTGCAAGAAGTAAACATCATTTCTCAAGAACCAGAGCAAATGGAGCAGTGTCTGAGATCCACACATTCCAAAGAAGAGCTGCTTGGGGGACCTGCTGAAGATAAAGAAGAGGCTTGCATTTGGACTCAGACTGTAGCTCAGCAGGAGGGAGATGGCTCTGTTCAGAGTTTGTTTGCATTAGAAAAAAAGGATGAGTTGTTGGATTTGCCAGGAGTCGTGAGGGAAGAGGTGCCATCTGTTTTTCCTGTAGATTCAAATTTAAGTCCTGCAGAAGGAATGGCATCAGTTTACTCAGGGAAAGTAGGTGTTTGCTCTCAAATAGATGAGATTGAGCAGAGATTATATCTGAGTAAAGATCCTGGTGTAGAGCTAAATGATTTGGATCAAAAAATAAAGCCAAACCAGACAACTAACGTGGGCCCGCATAGTACATCTGAAATATTAAAACATACAGCATCTGTCGAGTTTGCTACGAGGAAACTGGAAGCTTTACCTATCCCTCTCTCAGTTTCATCAAACGTCAGCCAAAATGATCATGGGATCCCTAGTGCAAGTGGAGCTGAGGATGTCTCTCCAAATGGATTTAACACAATGCAAGATGTTTTTGGGGAAACAGAAACTTGGAAAGAGGACATCAGTGCTGCCTTAGCTATAGAAAGCAAACAGGGTGAAATTGAGGATACAGAGCTTCAAAGCTGCAGTATCAGCTCTAACACAGATGGAAGCCAAATTGTCCAAATAACCCAAAAAAGCTCTAATGTTGAGGAAATCACAAAAGAAGGCGAGGCAGATATGGTAAAGAGGATGACTCGGGGGGATGGACAAGAAGATAACAATGATGAAGATGAAGGAACACTACTGATTTCAATTTTAAATGATAAAGGTGGAATATGCTCCAGTCTCTCTAACAAATTGGTGCCACAAAGCAGCACAGAAATCCACGTTTGTTCCTCAGAAGGGGCTGTAAGTTGTGCCAAGGCAGCTGAAATAGGTGATAATATGATGCATAACACAAGCCTTGATGTCATCATTGATCCTTCAACCATCGCTGCAGCCTCCAATGAGTCAGAGGAACCCTATGATCCGGTGGCATTTTCAGAGCCCCAAGACAGAATTGAAGTAATCCCCCCTACCACGGTTTCTCAAGATGATGCAGAATCTCTTGAAAAGACTCCTACCTGCAGCTCTCCTGTTGAGCAAGCTGTGTCAGGGAGTTCTGATCCCATTCAAGGATCCCAGGAACCAGAGAAAATTTGGATACAAGCCTTCGAAGATGCTGTGTCACTTTCTGAGATCAAACAAGTGAGCACACAGGATTCCTTCAGGTAAAGACAAGAGTACATTCATACAGTGTATAAAATTGTAATATGCTGATCATTTTAGTGGTCATGGGGAACTAAGTGGTGGATCCGATTTTTTTTTTTGTGGTTAGATTCTCTAAATATTTCTCACAGTACTGTTCCCCCTAAAGCACTTTATCACTGTGATTACATAATGTAAGGTGCTTTTCAAAAGTTGCATTACTGTGCTCCAGCTGTTGGTAGCTTCAGTGCTATATGGCAGCCTTAAATAAGGACGTATTGTTGAAGTTGGCATCCGATTTACACCTTGTAAATTGGCACCTCACTTAAGTAGTAAATTTATAACACTTAATGGAATACTATCTTTTATATGTAAAACCTTTATACTAATGTGAAAGTAAAAAAAGGTTGATGTTAAGGTGTTTTTTTGATTGTCATACAGCTTGCAAATTACCTACATAGGGGAATTACTCCAAATAATAACTTTTAACTTTTGAAAGCCTAAGCCCCACTTCTAAATGAGTGGAGAAAACTTTAGCCACTTTATACCCCAGATGGCATTTTATGGAATTTATCATTAGTTTAGGTTCTGTCCAATTATTTTACTTTTTAAACATGACCCATCTAAAGTGTTGAAGTAGCCTGATAAATCCAGTTTATTAAAATTTCTTGAAAAGAATAAAAAGGTTTCTGAAATGACCATCTGTATTTTATAAAATCTCTTCAATTAAGGAATTTGGGAAGCAGAGAAAAAAGCCTGCTAATGTCTCTCCAACTGTATAAATAACTTTAAAGACTAGAAATACATCAAGGCCACCTGGATTTTCTCTTATGTTTATAGCTGTAGAATAATCAAAAGCAATATTGAATAAGTAAGTCCTTTTGTCTCTCTCTTTTTAAAGACCTTCCAGATCTCTGAGCCAGGCAGGTATTCAGTTTACTTTTAGTTTTAAAAGGTAAAAAAACAACCTCTTACATCATCAGTACTGATTAGATTATGTCTTTTTTTTAACGCAAACAATTTATTAATTTATCATGCAAAACAAAGCTATTAACTGTTTTACAGAATAGGTGTGTTCAATCAGACATGGCAAATTGTTCATACACATTCTGGAAATGCTCTCAAAAATGTGCACCAAATGTTTTTAAATGTATCAGGAGATTGTTTGGGTGAATACAAAATATTTTCAAGATTTAAATGAGACATTATAGAGCACAAGCATTGTGAATGAGATAGGTGGGGAGGCGTCTTCCAATTTGAGTAAGAATGTACAACGTGCCAGCAGTAAGGAAAATGCTATGGAATGTTTTCTAGCAGTACTTCAAGTACCCCAAAAAGGTTGTTTTTTTTGGAATGACTATGACCTGGGTGACTGAGAATCGTCACTAGCAAATCAAGCATTATGTAATTCAGCTTAGAAAAAAGATGATGGATTTAATGACAGAACAAATCCATTGTTAGTGTCTCTGTGGTAGATGTGAGGTTTGGCAAGTAAGAAGGGAGAAAATGACGTACTTGGAGGTAAAATCTGTGTTTAAAAGGTTAAATTCGTCTTTCAGCTTGGCAAATGATGCTATAGTATAGTAGATATTCAAAATGAATTATACAGTTTTGGTGAAAACCGGAATTATCTAATTTTCACTGGAAACTCAATTGGATAGATGGCTTTAAACGATGGTTAGCAACAACAGAACTGCAAGAGGAAAAATGCAAAGGCCAAATTGTCTCCTAAATCGAGCCTATATCTTCAGTGAATGTTTAATGACAGGGTTTTTAAAAGATACACTGAAGCATTAAGCAAAGCCAAGCTGTCAACAGCCAGAAAAGAGATATTGCTGTGTGGACAGAACTCCA
Source organism: Cyprinodon tularosa (assembly GCF_016077235.1). Lineage (NCBI taxonomy): Eukaryota > Metazoa > Chordata > Actinopteri > Cyprinodontiformes > Cyprinodontidae > Cyprinodon > Cyprinodon tularosa. Next base: position 1,113,381 of record NW_024037959.1, read on the forward strand.
TTGCGACCCAGTCAGGACATGCAGGTTTTTCAAAGTAAAAGGACCAATGCACAAGACGAAAGAAATTAAAGTTTGGCAAAGAGAGGCCTCCTTATAAATGTTGAATAATGTATACCTTCAAAAAACCCAAAGGATCTATATGAGGATGTAACAGAATCCAGCTGCTGAAAGAATGAACCCAAAATAAAAAAGTTGGTAAGGTTTGGAAAAGGTATTGAAGTTTAGGCAGAAGAACCATTTTAATAGAATTTAAGGTTGACCACTGTGGTAATAATTGTTTTATTTTTTGTAGTAGAACTAAATTTTCTTTAAAATAACCTTAAATGTTTTTATTGATGGTGACCCCAAGATAATTAAATTATGTAAATTTAACTTTAAAGCTAATATTGGTAAAGTGTGGAGCTCATGCTGTTTCATTGATAGGAAAAAGTTCACTCCTACTGATGTTCAGCTTGTAGCCCGAGACACTGCCTAAATTACTTGGCAATGCTAAAGCAAGAGGAAGTGATACATCTGGATTAGAAACGTGAAGCAGGAGGTCATCCACGTAAAGGGCGACCCTATGCACCACACTCAAGGGGCACCCTTGTTATGTGCCACAAAGTAAGTTAAAGGGGCTTAATATTTGATAATATTTGTACCAAAGCAAAGAGCAGGCATTCTCAAAATCCAAGACCAGCTGGCTTAGGTCATCAGAGGCTTGCTCAAGTGAAGAGATTTGTTGGTCGTCCAAAGATATTTTATATTGGTCCAATTTGGCATCAATTATATCAAAAGATGCCTTAAAATTATCCAACAGCTTTTGCTGTCGTTCCTCAAGTAGCGCAGTAAGGGTGTCAAGTGCAAGACCAGGCCCAGGAGCAGTAGCGCTGGTAACCTCCTTGTCCGCAGCTTTCGTTGTTCAGAGGGCATTTTTGGGTCACTTTGTCTGGCATAGTGATTATCAAAGGGTTATGACCCACAGAAGAAACACAGGGCTGAGAGGTATGAGGGCTGGAGAATATGAAAAATAAGAATACGTATGGCGCACTATTAGCACGTGCCTACTCCATTGTCTTGCCAAACAGAAGTCCCAAGATGTCTTTAATGATACTTATTTATTTTTATAAAAAAATGTATAAAATTTTTTTATCTACTATATTGATATCATTTAATTACCTGTATAGTTTCTAACACACACACAAAAAATGACTAAACATGCATATATTTTTTTTTTTTTTACAAAAGAAACGGTTACTGATAATAGCATAAAGGAACATCATAATAATCATAATATTTGAAATCTGAATTATTCCCTTTTAATGTCTTTGCTTCCATGTAGACATTTTTGTTAGCATTTTTGTTTTTAAATAAAACTTAAAGTAACACCATCTTCAGGCCTTGTTTGGTGCAATATTGTGTAGCACAGAGTAACAATGAATGTCAATGAGGATGTAAACACAGAGCTGCACTTTGTATTTGAAAGGAGCTCAGTCATATGACTCTGCCAGTTGAACTCTAATGAAAGTGAAGCAGCCCATTATATTCAAAGGATGACATCAGCTGTGACATGGTCCCTGATCCCCAGGGAGAGAATGAGCCTCTTCTCACTCAGACCACACCTTCAACATTTCTGCATATCCTGCCTCACCAGGGCGGCACAAACCCACTGCAAAACACTTCTGTTATTTGTTGGCATATTTGCTCTTAAACAACAATGCCATTAACCTTTTCTTCTTCCATTGTTCTTTTTCCAGCCCACTCCCATCTCTGGACTCTCCTCAGGTTGATTTTTTAACTCCCAGTGAGGAGCTAGCTTCTCCACCCAGATCCGAGGACACAGTCCCATCAGAAGAAGCAGAAGAAAAGGCAGCACTGAGCTCATGTCTGAGTGCTGTGCAGAGGCCAGTAAATCTTCCTCAACCTTTAGAAAAGGTCATACCTTCTGAACCGACAAAACATACAGCCAATCTGACAACAAAGGCTGAGATCCAAGAAGAATCATCTGAAAAACCAAAATCCTTAGAGTCAGAATCATCTCAAAAGCTTTTAAACTCTGAAAGGGAACCTGTTGAAGGGGCAGGAGAGCAGACTAATATCTTCATACCTGCTCAAGTGACCAAAGGTACCCCAGAACCAACAAGAGATGAGGTAGAAACCAGAGAAAGAGGACATGTAGAAGATTTACCACGAAACGAGTCAAGAGCAGAGACTGCACTACAAGAAGAGGAGTTAGAAGAGCCATATGAAAAACCAACAAAGGTCCTTCCTGTAGTGACCTCTAAAGTCCCAGCTGGGGAATCTGAAGTGTCACAAACAGTTCAAGATCCCCCTACAAAGCTTCAGGACAGTGGGTGAGTTATCATTAAGTTATCATATGTATATATATATATATATATATATATGTATATATGTATGTATGTATGTATGTATATATATATATATATATATATATTTTTTTTTTTTTTTTTAAATACCTTTCAGACATATTGACATTTTGCACATTGAAATGTGTGCTGAAGCTTTTGATAAAGTGTAAATTCCTATAACTCATTGTCTCTCACTGTGACTCTCGGTTTTTTGCATTTCTACTAATATTAAATGTATCTCAAATAAGAAAAGCCATTATAATATAAACAAATCTGTCTTCATTTAAGTTGTATCTATTGTTCACATTTGTGCTCTTCACTTCTCCAATGGTTGTCCAAATATGCAACTTAAACAGCTTTCTGGATGCTGTTTATATTATGCTTATGCTTATATTATGCTTCATGAAAACAAATCTTCCTCCATAATCAGCACTGGATGCTTGAAATGTAAGATGAATATTTACAAGCTATGAGATCTCCTTTAGCTTCTCACATCTACGTGCAACAGCGACCATATCTGAGAATGTGCTAATTGGCCTGTTTTTGTTTTTCCTTCCTAATGTACTTGAATTTATCAAAAAATTAAAAAAGCACATGGTGCATTGTGCTGCACAGTGAACAGGTGCATTTTAAGATGTGCCTGGATAGCTGGACTGTTACAAACTTGTGGTTTTATTGTTCTGAAAGCCTGGACTGGTAAATAATTTGATCTGCCACATATTTTTCCTGTTGGATTACTTATTTATGCACCTGCAGCTGAAAATATTTAAAGGACAATGTTTTAGTAAACATATTCATCCAAATGCAACTCCTAAATGTAATGTTTTTTGTTAAGAAGTTGTTTGATGATGATATATGAAACTTGCATTGGCGAATAGCAAGATCATGAACAGGAACAGCTAAATATTGCTTATTTAATTATGCGGGCTTGCACATCCAACAGGCTAAGATACTACTATAAGAGCCCAAACAAAACAGAATAAAGAATATAAAAGTATTCCCATTTTTTATATATATTATTTTTTTAATGTTGTATAGCAAGCAAATTTTTCTGTTTCTTCATATCATGTAACGTAATTCGGGGGGACAATTCAATCTGTGTACATTCAGACAACTGCCTGAATGCACCAGACCCATTTTCATTTTTGAGTTGTAAAATAAATATTACACAGATTCAAAAAGATATAGAAAAAAAATTTATACGTCTAACTGACTTACAGTTTATGTTTAATTTTATTTTATGAGCTGAGAATGTGCGAGCAGTTTGTAATTGTGTAGGCGTGCCGCTTAGAAGTAACATTGCTTGCCATCAGTGTGAGCGTGAACAGGTGAATGATTGGATATAGTGTAAAGCACTTTGGTCAAATCTCCTGACTTGGAAAAAAGTGCTATAAAAGTAAAGGTGATTTATAATAGTACACCTGGAGAGGTTTATCTTTCTTTTCCCTGCCCTGTATTAAAATGAATTAGTTTGTTTTTCAGATTCATAGAGGGTGTCTGGTTTGGTGCTTCGGTCTGCAGAGGTTTCTCAGTGTTTGATCAGAGCAATTAGCAGGTCAGTTAGCAGCTCTGGGCTTTGTGTACCAAGGCAGGTGTTTCTAGCTTAGCTTATATGTGGGTCATATGGTTTCAGTTTTTATATCACTTAGTTTAATCTTGCTTGATTAATTTAGCTTTTTGCTGCTTTTTGATTAAAATATACACCACTTGGCCACAATGTTTATGTTTTATCTAGGGTTGAACAATTTTGCCTAAATTAAATCTGTGATTTTTACTTTAACCTTTTTATTTTTAACATCCAAATCGACATTTTGCTTTGATTTTCCTTTGTAGAAACTGTATTTATGTAGATGTTTCTCTCCAGGGTATCATTGTTTTAATGACCTTGACATTTTTTTTTTATTATGGCAGGATTTTATCGTTACTGTTGTTTTGAGAAGCTCTTACTTCTGCTTTCATGCATGGATCTGAAACCTAGAAACTGCAACTTTTTTTTTTCTTATTCTGTGTGGCAGCAAATCTATTTTCAGCAAATGATGGTCACTTAAATGGCTGAAGTGAGAAAGTCAGTGTTCAACTCTTCTTAAATGTATTTTGACCAAAATTCAGTGCTTCTGCCATTCAGTCAATTTCTCAGCTCTAGTTTTAACTATAAACCTATAGCTAATTTAATAAGGATTTTATGATTTGAACCAACATGATGAACAACAAAACGGCAAATTAGAAGTAAATGATAAAACGTTTTTATAAATTAGACCCTGTAAAGTGAAGGATGCCAATGTATTTACCTTGGCATTTCTGTTGCCAGCTCAGGGAACTCTGACAACACGATCAATTATCCTACAAGAATCACCTAGTTTGTAAATAAAGTACACCTCTGTGTAATTTCATTTCAGCATACATCTGGCTGTTCTGGCATCTATGAACAAGCTCCATCATAAAGAAGAAAGAACAGCAAACATGTCAGGGTTAAATCATATGATAATATAATTTAGACTATGGCAACACTGCAAACTCACTTTTACATGGCGGTCCACCTTGACTGACAAGCTGGACATGGGCTTATTAGATCCACAGCTCAGATGGGAGATTCTATTGACAGGACAGCTTTTAGTACTCAAAAAATCTGTCCTTTTTTAAGGACTAGCAAGAACACAGCCTTTGTTCAATGGGAGGCTGTAATAGTGCCGGTTAACCATAAGCCATAGAGAAGACATAGCAAAAATTCTGAAGGCTCTCTGTTGAGTTAACACTAAAGTTTAAACTTACTTAAAAAATGCAATGTATGGAGGAAGTTTATCCTTACCCATCTGCTTTATATAGCGGCATCCCCACAGCTTGGCATAGTGGTGGCCACATCATGCTGTGGGGTTGCTTCTCTTTAGCAGCGAGATGGAAGCTGGTCAGGTTCGATATGCAGATGAACGGTTCAAAATACAGACCAATACTGGAGGAAAACCCATTTGAATCTGGATCAGAGTTGAGATCCAGGGGAAGGCACAGCTTCCAGCTGGGGAGCATATTTAGATAAGTAGCCAAAGCTAAGCTAAAATGGGCATGATGAAAGCATTCATTTATATAAACGGCCCTGTCCACATGATTTTGAAATATTTGGGAAGACTTTAAAATTGAAGTTTAGTGACCCTTTTCATTCAGTCTGATTGAGCATTTTTGCTTTTTTTTTGGAAACAAGAATTGGCAAGAATTTTAGTATCGAGATGTTAGTGCTGTTAAATAGGGGTGTAAATAATAATCGTTTTGTATCGATGCATCGATCCAAAAGCCGACGATCCGATGCATCGACACGTCCGCAAGATAATCGATTAATGTTTTTTTTTTCCTCCGGTCTATTTTTATCCATTTGCTCCTGGGTGTAATTCTCCCTCCCGTGCTGCGGTGGCGCTAAACCTATTTTGCCCTCCTACCTCGCTTCCTGGTTATACTCTTACAGCAGTTTGTTGCCGCAAGCTTCACACAGACATTTTTAAATTATGCTCAGTATTGAAGCGTGGTCTGGGCTACACGCTGTGGGTCTAGATACGGCCGAGGTGATGAGGAAGTGGCGGCGAGTTTAGTCCGACGACGGAGGGACAATGGGGCAAAAAGAGCGGAGATTCAGCTGGAAAAAGGCTCCCAGCGTTCTCGCGCACCTCGATCTTCTAGCGGGTCAAACTTCACGAGTTGTTTTCCGCAATTTCGGTCATAAAAACAAAACTAGCCGGCCTCCTGTCTGGTGCACTGTCTGCGGTCAGCTACAATCTGGGAGAGATGCAGCGGAGCGTCTCTCAAGGGGCGGTGACGTCAACACTCTGGAGCCTTCTTCTTCTTCTTTTTTTTAATGGCGGTTGGCAAACAACTTATAGCTGCATTACCGCCACCTTCCAGAATGGAGTATGGACCAGACAAACTATTATATTCTCCCTAAAATACCCGTTCTTCTTAGAAAATTAAAAATACCCCCAAAAACTACATCCCCAGATGACCTTTGAAACAATTCCCTTATATGTAGTTTATTTTTATTCTTGTCTAACTCTCTACACAACATCTCTCTTTCCTGAATATATTTATTACATTCTAAAAAAATATGTTGGACAGTTTCTCTGGAGCCGAGGTATTGCATTGAACTCATTACACTGATATTGTGCAGTATTTTTGCAGTATTTTTTGATGCAACTTTTCTACTTCTGTTATTTGCTGTTGTTTCTAAAGAAAATGCATAATGATATTACAGCTTTCATTGATTTATTTCAAACTTGAAACTTTGTTTAGCCTGTAAGGTGTAAAAAAAAAATAAAAATAAATAATAATAAGAAAAAAATTAACCGATTAATCGATTAATCGAATCAAATCGAATCGAATCGTGGTGTATTCTTAAGTATCGAAAATAATCGAATCGTTGGATCAGGAAATCGATACTGAATCGAATCGCCATGATGGATGTGATTTACACCCCTACTGTTAAAGGTGCTTTCTCAAAGAATTGATGAAAAGAAGTGAATATAAATGCATGTCACACCGTCTTATTCAAAAAATAAATGTTTCAAACAAATACATAATTTTTCTTCCATTTCACATCCTGTGCCAAATTCTCTTAGATAATGGCATTCATACCATGTATGTGATGAGTCTGAAACTTCATGATGAAAAAAAAAAAGTTAATCGACTGAATACTTTAAAGAGGCACTGTAAATATTCTTTCCATTGATTTTTAGTTACTACACTTAATCTCTCTTTATCTACTCTACAATTGCTCTCTCATCCATTCTTCCTATGTGTCTCTAGTTGCATGCTGAGGAGGAGATTACATGCCAGAGCAGCACTTGCTGCTTGTCAGTCTCAACATTTGTCCCATCATAGAACTACAACTTCACCCAGAGGAAGAATAACCACGATAAAAACTCCCATATGTCACCAATAGATAAGGTTACACACGCAAACATGTGGTAGACAAAAATATGACTGCGTGGCCAATGAGTGTGTGTAAGTGTGGGCATATGTTGTATTTTCCTCCGCCCCTGAAGGCTGCTGTAGCTGTCAGTTCTGCTCAGTCTGTGCGGCTTTGTGAGCTGAAGCCTGCAGTGGGAGGAATTTGGGCTGGACGCAGTCCCACTGAAGTCATTTGCACAGAGCGGTCAGGGTGGAACAAAAGTCAGGCTTCAGAGAAACACTTGAGTGTCTACCGTGGTGTGAGCGTGAGAGACGGAGTCACAGACAGAGAGGAGGAGGTGCAGTCTCCTGCTTGTGGACTAAATAAGTTAAATGAATTTCCTTTTTTCCTGATGGATCCTTCCACTACTGAAATCTGGAAATTTTGGGTGAGTTTGACAGAGAGACGCTACTTTTATTAATGTTTTTTTTTCTAGAACTAGTGTGGTGGAGCTTAAGTCCTTCCAGGTGGACGCAGCAGATGGTCTGTAGGTAAACTGTGCTAATTACCCTCTGCCGCTGTTGACCCAACCAGATGGGCAGAGGGGTGGGACAATCCGAGAAATGATGGAGGGATTTTGTGGAGCAAAGTTGAGGAAAGAACAGCCTGTTGCCACACATTTAAAAAGCATAGACATGTATGAACTTGTTATACTTCCTTCTTTGAGGGCTGATAGTGAACAAGAATTTACCTGTAATTTACCTTTACAGAAACCTTAAAGCTGTTTAACTTGATATGTCTGCCAGAAATCTGTTTATAGTGATCAACTTTTCCATTCAGATTGGAGGTACAGAAATTACACGCAGAATTTAAAAGCTGCTTTCCGTTTGAAACTAAAGTGAATTTCAAAATTATTCTTAACAAAAAGTTGCATAAAAGATATGAAAGTGTTCACAATGTTTTTACCTCCAAAATTAGCTTCGGCTCATTTGCTTTAAGTCAGAAGTTTAGCTGCCAAAAGTATTTGCACCCCTTAAATGTTTCCAGATTTGATTAAATTACAACCTTGGTGTGTTTTTTATGGGATGTTATCAAGTGGATGGAAAATAATGTAAGATTTTAAATTGTTTTTTTTTTTTCTATAAATGTACATATAAAACTATTGCCTGCCTCTCTGTTAGCTGTGATTACAGTCATGCCTCTACTAGCTTTGATCATCTACAGGGTTGAATTCTGGTTATTGTTCACAGCTTTTTCTCAGTTGGATAAACTTAAAATTTTTAACCCTGAAAAAGATTGTCTGAAAAAGAAAAAGATTCCCAGTTTGGAGTTTTTTTTTTTTTTTTTAATAAATTCGGCAAGGTTCCTTATCTCTGTTTGAATAAAGCATACAAACAGCATTATGTAGCTAGCACGCTTTTCCAGTGTATAAAGTTTCTTTATGTTAATTTTAGTGTTGGTTTTCTTTTATAATTGGTCAAAAAGGCAAATTCTCTCTCACCTAGACAGAACACCATATTTCATATTTGCTGCATCTCTTGCAAAGCTTAAATTTAACTTTACACATTTTATTTTATTTTAAGTCTTTTTTTGATGATCAGATCGGTGGAAAAAAAACAATGCACATTATTGATAATTTTGCAAAACATAGAAAACCATACATATGCTACAAATACAGCCATCAGGGGTTTTAAATAACTGTTTATACATTGTAATGTTTCTTAGAACCATCACTTCCGTATTAAAAGTTTGAGTTGCTTAGTTAAAGAAGCCAGACCATATACAGAAAGGTCTCTCTTGGGATTGTATGGTTTCTTCTTGTTGTGGACAAATGTTGGGTTTGATTTAATGATTAGATCATTCAGCTTAATTCAATTCAGTTTATTTATATAGCAACAGTTTGAAGTAATTGTTATCTCAAAGCATTTTACAGAGAAAATTCAATCAAATTATACAGAGTTCTGAGGAAACCCAGCTGATTTCATCCAGTCATTGCTTTGCAGAATTTGCTCCTCCTTATTGAGCATATAGCAACAGCAGACATTTAGTTTGCATTGTGTCGTTGCATCAATCCCTCACACTGAGCATGCATGCAGTGACAGTGGAGAAGAAACACCCCTTTTTAAAAGGACGGAGCCTGCAGCAAAGCGAGGGTCAGTGTGAGTGGCCTTTTAGCAGCGCCGTCAGGGGGGATCAAGATACAGAAACAGACATTAATGGGACATAGAAGCACAGATCATAAACAGTCCAATTTTAATCTAAAAACTAATATTAGGTTTTATCAGCTGGCATCTAAAATCCCCAATATTTTCATGCTGATGGAAACTCTGTGCTTCTGTAAAGTTTGTGTAACTCATTGGTTAATTTTAATTGGGTCAGTTGGTTTTCTTACATTTTTTTTGTTCACCTTTGTTCCCTATTTGAGTATTGTATCGGGTCAATCTTGGTATCGACTGATTCTGAAAATTGCAATATCGGTACCATATCGAGAAAAAAAAAAAGTTTTATCAGGACACCCCATCCATAAATGCTTTCTATGTTAGAAAATATAACAGTTAACTAACTACAGGAAGCTCTGTCTTTGAAGTAAGCAGACTGCTTTGTCTAGGAGATACATGGGACTAAACACTGAAAAACAGACTCAGCTCTATAATCTATGGTATGAAGCCTAGCTTATGCCTCCCTCCAGGATGGTATCAAAGCTAATGCCAGGTTAGATAAAGCTGCTATAAAGAGAAAAAAAATAAAAAACAGAACATAGAAAATGTTCAGATCTTTGAGAGAAGATGGTACTTGGTTATTTAGAGCTTTATACCTAAAAATAAGAGTTTTAAATTTTATTCATTATTTAACAGGAAGCCAATGAAGGTAAGCTGAAATAGAGGAATATGATCTCTCCTTTTAATCTCCATCAGGCTGTGGTGTTTTGGATCAGCTGAAGGCTTTTAGCGGCATTCTTTAGAATCAGAATGCCTTTATTGTCATTGCACAGTGCACCTGTCTGTATTGTAAGGTAGTCCTCGAAATGGACTAAATGGAGTTACAGTAGTCGAGCCTGTAAGTAACTAATATATGGACTAGTTACTCAGCATCACTCCTGGACAGGAAATTCTTTATATTTATTTATTGTTTGTAATATTCCAGAGATGAAAGAAGGAAATTTGTCAAAAATCCTGTTCAGTCTAGAAGTTAAATGAGAAGTCTTTATTATAAAATAACATCAAGTTACTTTACATCGTTTTCGGAGGCAAAGTTAATATTCTATATGCACTGACTGAATAAGCAGCTTATTGCTTCAAAGACTCCATTCTAAACATGATACTCTTTATCTTGTCTGAATTCAAAAGCAGAACATTTCAGCTCACCCAGGGAATAATAAATGCAGTTTCCTGGGCAGGTGATTATTATCCCTCTCTGATTGACTAGTTGATGATAACCGACAACCATAATTTCAGTTCCTCCTTCTGGGTTTTTATAACTATTGTCTCCATTTAGGTCTGTTACTAATGAAGACTTATGTGACAAAATACCAATCAACGTTTCTTCTTATATCTCTGGTACCTGTCATGTTACATGGCTTTTTATGGCTCTGGCAAAATGACTAGATCAGAGAACTGGCTTTCTAGAAGCTTTGAATAGAATCTAACAAAGTGCTGAATCCATCAAAGTGATGTTGGGTGTGCTAAAAACCCACTAGGCAGTGTAAATAGACTGGTTGCCATGGTGAGTGTAGGTTTATTTGCTTAGCATGAATGGGCAAACTCATGTCTGTCACCTGTAACACTTGAGATATTAACAGGACTAGAAAATAGGTGAAGTGTAACTTTACTAAACAATAAATGTTTTCTTTAGGTGTTTCTGGGAAAATATTTTAAGCTCGCTATTACCTGAAGGAGGGAGACATGGCCCAGTCCTTACGAATACATTTTTTTTTTTTTTTTTTTTTTGTGGTAAACCTCAGCTGGTTTTTATTAAAAGTCTTTGTTTGGCATACAACACCTGGATGCTTGGACCCTGAGGTTTCCAGTAGATTGCCTACTGGCAGCTATTGGCCTAGGATATAATCTAAGCACAGTTAAAAATGTTTGCTAATACTCATTTATCAAAGATTAGGCAGTTTCATTTTGTATTCTCTGCCAATGATAACCTGTTTGAGTTTAATTTAAAATAGGTATTTTTAAGTGTTGCACGGTGCCTTATTAGCAGTAACAATGTGCTTAGCAGCTTCCGGGGATAGTGCCAACAGTAAAACATAGCTGGTTCAGACTTGTTTGAAGTCCCACTGTGCAACAGCTCATGTGCTTTAATTTGTTATATTTATCCCGTTGCTACTTCATGCTCACTCTATTGGTGGGTTGTGCTGAAGTGCAAATCTTCAGCTGTTACTTTGACTGGGTCAGCTGATAGTATCCCTGCGTAATGGAGAATCTAATCAGTCTTTATTCCACAATCTCTCGGCATCCATCTTATCATGAATTAATAAATAGACACGGGAATCATTTGTAAATATGTGCGTCTGATATAGAACTTTGGCTAAAGGTGTGTACTGCAGTTAAAGGTATAGGAAATACTTACCGGTATCTAGTTATATGTTATATGTTTCTGATTTTACATTTCTTCTAGTCTGTAAATCTAGAAAAAGGAAGATTTTCTATTAATTGTATTGCAACACCAGGATGGGAGATCTGAAATGAGTATTTTAGTGACCATTTAATTCCATCTGTGCTTTTGATGATGAAGGTATTTCAAAACTTATGTTGGCAGAAGAGTCTGCTGTGCTATTCTTAGAACCAGACAGGAGGCCTTCCCCAAGTGCAGAACAGCTGCACGGGTGTCCAAGGCATTGCCTGTCAGATTAGAGAGCCTACCACTTGTGATAAGGCCATCACAGATCAGGGTCTAAATCCACTCCACCAGGTGGCCAATGATGACAGAGCCCCCACCATCAGGCTTAATCTCTGAAACTGTGATGTCGGCTGGGAGGGGTGACTGAGATGAGCTTAAATGTTGGGTTTATAAAGGGAAGCATGCTGTCTCCCTATTTTTTTATGATAGATTTCTCTGTAAAGCATTTAGACAGGAACATGACAGTGAATGTGGTCTGTGTTTCAAATGTCCTGTTGCTTGTGATGATGTTTTGCCTTCCCTTCCTCTGCAGGCTCTCCCTTGCTGAGCAGACAGAGAGCAGCCACCCTGCCCCTGCTTCTCCCTCACCTCCCTCCGATGACCCCTGCACTACACACCTTCCTGCCATCCCTCCTCACCTCCACAAAACCACAGAGTCCGCTCCTCACCCATCCTTGGAGAGCGACACACTTCCATCCACCCCGCCTGCATCCCCCTGCATCCCTACTCCAGTTCCTGCAGACCAATGTACTCTTTCTACTGATAATTGTGAGGACCTCTACCCTGTTTCTGCACCCTCCCAAGTTCTGTTAAGGTATGGTCAGAAGACTTCATTGCCTCTCCCTGTTCATATTTAGGTCATTTTATCATTTTGGTTTGAAGTTTGGATTCAACAAATGCAGTACAACTTAATTTGGATAGTCAGATTTTTCCTGTGTTGACACTGCTCTCTAAAAGTCACAGTAATTCCTTTAAAACCCTTTAACACCCACATTTTTACATTTTATCTTATTGAAAGCTAAATCTTTCTAGTTTCTGGAGATATCTGTACAGACTCTGTAGGCTTTACACAACCAGAGCTGTGCAACTTCAAACATGTCCCAAAAAAAAACTTTTTTCTCCCCTCAAATAAAATTAATTTATTTGTAATGTTATATCTTTTGCATTATTCATAGTTGACCTCTCCCACTTTCTAGAATTATTCTTCATGTTGTGGACAACAACTAGGTAAAATGTCAGATCTCTAGTCATAAACATTGTGAAAACATGACCCCTTTTGTATGTAAAAGGTCCATTTGGAACAATTGTGCCAAATTTGGACCAAATGGTCCAAATTGGTTTATTTGGTTTATTTTAATTTATTGACTTATTTGACCATAAAAAAACACATTACTATGTTTAGATTTACACAAATTTTCATTCAAGCCTTTTTTTTTTTATACAATATTTTCAATTTTGATGCATGAAAGTCCACTCCGTGTGTAACCACTAGATCCTCCTCTCCTGTCACTTTGATATGATCATGATATTTGATGAAAAATCTAAAAAATGTGATGTAAAAACATACTAATGTTGGGCGGTGGACATTAAGAAGTTATTTTTTTACTGCAAAGCTCCAAAAAAAATGACACCATTAAACTGACGACTGCTGCTAATTCTGATTCACACATCTCTGGGAACAAAGCTCTGATCATGTGGTTACCTTGGGTAACTCAAACAGATAGAGTGACTTTTAGACTTTTGCATGTAAAGGTGATGTTTTTTTTTTTTGGTAAATGCTTACATAATAAGTTAACAACTCTGCTTATTATCCCACTCATAAAACTACAGCATTCTTCTACTTTTTGTTATTTTATTTATTAACTAAAAAAGCACTCGGAGAGTGCAGAGCTCCGCCAAGCAGCAAATTTTGCTCCAAATTCTGACTTACACCTATAGATGAAACTCACACATGATCTGGATCATTAGCAAATTTAAAAGAATTGTTCCTTGGCATGAGGTGCACTTCTGATGAAAAATGTCCTTAAAATCTGCTCATAAGTTTTCCATTGATCCTGCTAAAAAAAACAACAATGCTCCCTTTCCTTGGGTTTTTGTCTTCAGTAAAGGCAAAATATCCCTATCTTACAATGTTAGAGAACCTTTAAAAATATTTCTATACGCAGATGATGATCTGGATCATTACCAAAATTGAATGAATTGTTCCTTAGCATGATGGACACCTCTGATAAGAATTCCATTAAAATCCGTCCATAACTGTTCCAGTTTTCCTGCTCACAGACAGACACACAAACTCTCCTAAAAACATAACCTCCTTTGTGGAGGTAATGAAAACAGTAAATATGTAATTTGTTATTAATATCTGTTTACAATGTCTACTACTATGACATCCTCATGTTTTTCAGCTAAGGCAGTTATACTCCTCAGATTATAGTCTCTATATTTTAAATAGAAAAATATGAATAGTCGTCACTGTTTAACACACATCATTCCTCTGTAGCCCCTTTTGGCTTTGCATTTTATTGCATTAAGTTTATTTGGAAGGAATGACTCAGCCACTTCTGGACTGCAATGATCTTTGCAACCACCAGAGGGAGTTTTCTTCACACTATTCAGAGTAATGCTCCAACCACCTACTGTAGTACAGGAGTCTTCAACTGTCTTTTAGATGTGTCTCTGCTTCCACACACCTGAAGTAATGGATGAATTACCTCCTCAGTATGCAGTTATGTTCTCCAGACCTGATTAATCAGCTAAGGTGTATAGAAGCTGCAGCACATTTCAAAAGTTGCAGGACATCAGACCCCGAAGACTGGAATTGAAGACTCCTGACCTTATACAGTCATGTATCTATGACAAAGCAAAGGACTGCAAATATTGGGTTGATAAAAGATATATCTTATTTTTTTTTATTGAAGCAGTTTTGTCAATTGGCTCTTTAAAAGCACGCCATGCCCAGAGAGGAGCAGAAGGATAGAAAAATAGTCAGACAATTTTATATTATTTATGATCTCAGAGAGGCATGTTTTAGAGTACTGCAAAAGAATCAGTGGCTCAAAAAACTCAACTTAATATTTAACCTATCCTAGATTATGATGTAAGAATATGGCAGTGCATCTGTTCGTACACGATTTCGGTTTCGTGTAATTTTATGGATTTGGATCTCTATTAGGAGTAAGATAAGAATAGCTAAGAGTACATCAGTTACATTTCTAACTAGAAATGCACCCTGACAGTGCAGACATGTGCCAAGCAGCAAATATGGGGAGTAGTAGCCTAGTGGTTAGAGCATAGAGCTTAGAATCCTGAGGTTGTGAATTTGAAACAGATTGCTACTCTGGGGCCCTGAGCAAAGACCCATAACCCCACAGTGCTCTCCAGGCCCCGCATATGGCAGCCCACTGCTCCCCAAGGGGAATGGTTAAATCTAGAGAGTTAATTTCGTTGCGCTGTACTGGTGACAGTGTAATGACAATAAAACGGTGAAAAAACCCAAAAACAATTGTCCTATATTTTGACTTACACCTATAGATAAAATTCACACATGATGTGGATTATTAACAAATGTTCTGCAAGAATTTAGGCAATCATCTGGCAATGCTAAACACTATGAAAGAGGCATGACTTCTAAGGTACTAGATCTTAGCTCTTAACTGGCATTCTATCTAGGTTCCCTCAGTCCTGTCCTGATCCCTTTCATAAACCACTTCAATGTGTTCCATTAACAACAAATGTTTCTAAAATCCATGCAAAAATTCTCACATTATTTTATGTATTTTTTGCAGACCTACAGGAAAAAGGCACCCCTTTAATGCAGAAATGTGATTAAAAAACAAACAGAAATTACAACCACTAGGCTAATAGAGCTCTGCTTAGTTGTGTTATATGATGCGTAATATGAATAAAGTCAGAAAACTGACATGACATGTTTTCTAGGTGGCTATCTATATCTGTAATGACTTGATTGATTTCACTTTAAAAGCCCATTCAAAGCTGCAGTAGCTTTACCATTTAAACAAGCATTTTAATCCTTATATTACAAAGGTATAAATATCTCCTGACTGTGATTTTCAAGAGGATAATGCACTTTTTCAGAAAGATTTTCTTTAAATTAACTGCAGCAATCTCTAAAGCAACAGATCTCAATCCAATAGTGCACATTTGAAATGCACTAAAACATGTTTGTTTCTTGCTTCTTTGTTTCTGCATGATTAAGTCATGACATTATGAAGAGAAATCTCTGCAAAATCATGAATCACCAAGGCATTACTTTGGTTGTTAAGATACCACTATTGGTCCTGACAGAAGGAACCTCCTGTAGTGAGAGTCCTTACTTAATGAGTTATCATTGTAACAAACTAATTTGAATCCATTTTCCCTGAAACAAAATCTTTGTGGAGTTTTATTTCAAAGAACCATAACTGATAGTTGGTTACATGCATGCATTTTGGGTTGACCCTTTTAACTGCACTTCAAGTGAATGCAGTTATAAATCTTTTAGAAAACTGTCACAGCCATATTTCCAGTGCCTGGGTTAGCTGAATTTTTTATTTCATACTGCTTTGAGGCTGAAGGTGTGTGGGAATATTAGAATGTGATTCAATACTGAAATGAATGGGGTAATTATTGCACATATGTCTGTGTCCTAAATGCAGATTTGAGTCTCCTCGGGGGTGGGTGGTCTAAACCAAATCGATAATCAATGATTTTTCTTCTGTTTCTGTCTGTGCTTTGGGCAACAAACCAGGGAATTATTTTAATTAGGATTTTAATTCCCTTAATATACTTTCAAAACATCATTTATAACGAACTGGAGATTTACATGTGGGTTTCTATTCTAGCTACTGGAGCAAGCAATCTTTTTTGCCCTTATAGAAGCAGGTACGACACCTGAAACCTCTACAGGAAGTTTTCACGTCTGGAGGCTCAAGTTATCCTAGAGAGCCTGAACTCCCTCACTTTCCCATGAGTATACAATAGATTTATTCGTCTCATGTTGCTTTGTCTCCTTGTCCTTGTTGAAGCTGAAATCGGTGGGGAATTTGATGAAACTGATCTTTCCCCCCCCATTCAAAGCCCACGGGACACATTCTTTGCATCTGTCACCCAGATGACTTAAGAAGCCATTGCTTGATCGCTTTGATTTCAGTCGAAGGTTTAGTGAGAGAAAACCCGAGAACTAAAGACAGAGGCAAGAGCATTCACATGTGGAAACATCTATTGTCATCCGTTATAATAGAAGTGAGATGGCCTCGAATTATCTTTTGTTCCAGCAGCATTCTTTTACTGTAAAGAATTAAAACGTCTAACCTACACTTTTTTGCGCATATACTTAGTGTTGGAAAAGAAAACAACACTAAGATGCATTTGTTTTGACAAAAACAGATATCACTTTTACTGGTACAAACAAAGAATGTAAATTATATGTAAATGAAAGGATTTTTTTTAAAAGCGCACTTCACTTTTTAAACTTTTTTTTTTTTTATCATACATTAGCCAGTTTTCAATCATTAATTCACAACTTCCTTTCGCCCCGGAATATAAATATGATACGATATACCACTAAGCTGGATAGAAAAACAATTTCATCCTTATGGCAGTTTGGAAAATATACAAGAAATAAATATGTTGTTTAATTCCTTAAGTAAAAAAATACGAATATGTACATTTTGATTAAGTCTGAAGGACTTTAAATGATGATTTGTGTTTGTTTTTTTTGATACATGACTAACATTAGGCTATTAAGGAACAACACTGCAGTTGAGTTAAAATGTAAAGCATAGGATGTATATGTGGAAAATGCACCTTATATTCTTTAAGTATAGTTGATGGGTGTTATTCCTCCAAACACCTTGTTGGAAAAATGCCCTAAAAACATTTATAAACACCAGGACAATTTCCATAAAATTCTGTTAGTTTCAGAAAAAGGAAAATTCGCCATCTGGTCCGTTTTCATATTAGCCTTCTTCATTGGCCAACTAGGTAAATGCACTCAAATCTTGTAGAAACCCTGTGGGGTGAACTAAAGTCAAGGGAAATCCTACATACAGGTGCTGGTCATAAAATTAGAATATCATGAAAAAGTAGATTGATTTCAGTAATTCCATTTAAAAAGTGAAACTTGTATATTATATGCATACATTACATACAAACTCATATATTTCAGATGTTTATTTTGTTTAATTTTGATGATTACAAATGACAACAAATGAAAATCCCAAATTCATCATATCAGAAAATTAGAATATTACTGAAGACCAATAAAAACAAAGGATTTATAGAAATGTTGGCCAACTGAAAAGTATGAACATGAAAAGTATGAGCATGTACAGCACTCAGTATTTAGTTGGGCCTCCTTTGGCCTGTATTACTGCAGCAATGCGGCGTGGCATGGAGTCGATCAGTCTGTGGCACTGCTCAGGTGTTATGATAGCCCAGGTTGCTCTAATAGTGGCTTTTAGCTCTTCTGAATTGTTGGGTCTGGTGTATTGCATCTTCTTCTTCACAATACCAAGGTCAGGAGAGTTTGCTGGCCAATTAAGAACAGGGATACCATGGTCCTTCAACCAGGTACTGGTAGCTTTGGCACTGTGTGCAGGTGCCAAGTCCTGTTGGAAAATGAAATCTGCATCTCCAAAAAGTTGGTCAGCTGCAGGAAGCATGAAGTGCTCTAAAACTTCCTGGTATGTGGCTGCGTTGACCCTGGACCTCAGAAAACACAATGGACCAACACCAGCAGATGACATGGCACCCCAAACCATCACTGACTGTGGAAACTTTACACTGGACTTCAAGCAACGTGGATGAAGTGCCTCTCTTCTTTTCCTCCAGACTCTGGGACCTTGATTTCCAAAGGAAATGCAAAATTTACTTTCATCAGAGAACATGACTTTGGACCACTCACCAGCAGTCCAGTCCTGTTTCTCTTTAGCCCAGGCAAGACGCTTCTGACGCTGTCTGTGGTTCAAGAGTGGCTTGACACAAGGAATGCGACAGCAGAAACCCATGTCTTTCATACGTCTGTGTGTGGTGGTTCTTGAAGCACTCACTCCAGCTGCAGTCCACTCTTTGTGAATCTCCCCCACATTTTTGAATGGGTTTTGTTTCACAATCCTCTCCAGGGTGCGGTTATCTCTCTTGCTTGTACACTTTTTTCGACCACATCTTTTCCTTCCCTTCGCCTCTCTATTAATGTGCTTGGACACTGAGCTCTGTGAACAGCCAGCCTCTTTAGCGATGACCTTTTGTGTCTTGCCCTCCTTGTGCAAGGTGTCGATGGTCGTCTTTTGGACAACTGTCAAGTCAGCAGTCTTCCCCATGATTGTGTAGCCTATAGAACTAGACTGAAAGACCATTTAAAGGCTTTTGCAGGTGGTTTGAGTTAATTAGCTGATTAGAGTGTGGCACCAGGGGCCATCAATTTTGAACCTTTTCACAATATTCTAATTTTCTGATATGATGAATTTGAGATTTTCATTTGCTGTCATTTGTAATCATCAAAATTAAACAAAATAAACATCTGAAATATATGAGTTTGTATGTAATGTATGAATATAATATACAAGTTTCACTTTTTAAATGGAATTACTGAAATCAATCTACTTTTTCATGATATTCTAATTTTATGACCAGCACCTGTATAGGATTTGTGTTTATATATGCATGGATTCAAATGGAAGGTTGGATTCCTCTAAATATTTGCACACCTTTTTGCACACTTACTGTGTCACCATCTCTGATTCTTTAAGAATTAAAGGTAGAAAACTGGCATTTTTAACATCAAATGTTATAGTTTCCTTCCTGTTTTATATATTATAGCATTTTGAAATTGAAAAAAATAATGCAATCAAAAGGTTTTTATGTTTGTAAGGAAATTCTTCTAACATTCTAGACTTGTAGAAAGAAAAGTCTGGCACACTGGTGTCATGCCATCTATTGTTTACCCCAGACATCTCCCTGGTTGGCTAGACTGTGTTGGATCCTTCCATTGTGTGAAAAGGTGGAACAGCATAAAGATTTATTTTTTCTATACATCTCACAGGCTGAGAATATGAGATTCCAGCAGTGTGATAGTGATTCTTTTACGTATATTTATCGTAGGAGAGTGGAAAGGAGAAACTGAAAGCATAAGGGAAATGGATGTTTAATCGCTGCGGTTTCAGGATCTATCCATTGTTTGACTCCCCTGCATAGTTGTATTAGCAGACGGAGGGGGGCTGCTTGTCTTTTTAGAGGCGCAAGTCTGCTATGAGGGGGGTATGAAGGATAGGAGGGGGGAGGAGGCTGTGAGAGCAACAACACAGCTCAGCGATTTCTGGAGCTGAGCAGAGAAGACGCTCTACAGTCACACATGCAGAACGGCTAGAAGGCAGGATTATATTTTTATATTTTTGAGCTCTGCTGTCAGAGATTGCTCTCCTCTCTGCGTGGATTGATGTCTACACCAGATGTGATGGAGGAATTGTCTCCATAAATTGAGGAGCAGAGGACCGAGGATGCTGTGCATGAAGCGAAGAGCCCCTTAAATCGTCCACCGCCGTTTAGCTCCTAATGCAAGGAGCTCGGTCTCATCCTCTGCACTGCAGCACAGTGTGCTCACCTCCTCCGACACAGGCTGCCTGCTCTGTAAGCTTATACGGAGAGGGAGCTTTGGAGGTAGCAGGTGGATGTGGTTGCTGGCTGGGCAACGGGAGCAGGAAGGGGTGGGGGGCAGGGTTTTCGGAGATAGTCAAGGATGGGAGCCAACGAGTCCATGGAGCAAGGACAGATGCATTGTCCATCTCAAGAACACATGTAAGTTTGGAATTATTGGAGATGGTCTTTATTGTTCTTTTTGTGGGGATAAGAATCGTATCACGTGATGTTTTTATTTATTCATGGCTAGAGACAGGGTCTCCATGCAGCATAACACTTCAGTGTAGCTGCCAGGTGATGCAGTTTTCCAGATTTAGACACTTGTGAGGCTGCGAAATTAGAGAAAAAGGTTTTAAAAAAACAAATTGTTACGTTTTCCATTCAGATTTCTTCAATAATAACAGCCTTGACTATAAAACTACCATCAGCCAAGCATCTAAACATAGCTCTTGTTTGCTTTCGTGATGTAAATACAGATGAGGTCATCTACTGTAAGCACATGTGGAGGCATATAACGTCCTTCAGCTGCCAATACTGTAGCTGTAGGAAAGAACCTAAACAGTTTTCCTGGAGAGGTCCCTGGGAAGCAGAATAGAGGTGGCACAGTGAGACTGGTGGGGTGATGTTTTTGTTCCGTTAGAAGGAGGACGTTACTGCCGCGCTGGGATCTCACGTTGGTGACGGAGTTGAAATAGAACAAGCTATGGGGGCGGGGGGGTTGGAGGATAACTCAGGAATGGATCAGTGCTCCACATCTCAGACACCCTGGTACTCACATGTGAAATCAGCTGAGAGGAATAGAGGTGCCTGAGAGGATGGATCATTGTTTGCCTATTACAAGGAAGCTGATTTTTCACCGTGTCTTTCACTACTACTGGTATTTATTTTACCAGGTTTACGCTATTGACATGACCGTCAATAAAATCACAACTAACAATAAAGTAGCTAAAAAAAGCTACTTCATATATCTTCTTGTTTAGTAAGGCTTTCTCCTTTGATATCCATATCTGCTCATTTTAGTTCCCATTAAGCCTCTAAGTATTTCAAAAACTGGAAGGAGCGCTTGAAAAATGACACAAATTATAGTTTGCTGTTTAAAAAAAAAGCTTTGCTGGAAGTTATATTAATGAGTCAAAAACTGCTTATATGACTGGCAGAATTATGACTATATCTTCTGTAAATCTATTGTGGAGCATGATATGTTATGCCAAAATCTTACTTGAAGAAGTTAACCAGCTGATAAAGAAGGCCAGTTCTGTTGTGGGTTCTCTAGAACCTCTGGATCTCCAACACATCTATGAAAAACTTATCAGGTATAAAATGTCATTTTTTAATTGAATTATTCATTTACACATACTTTTCTACAAAAATGTGACATTTTTAATTTTGTTGAAATATTGTGCATTTCTGCTGTTTAACTGTTTCTGTGTATTAATTAAAAAAGGGGGGATTTGTTTTGGTGAGAAGTACTTTAACATAGCTGGAAAAAAAAAAGCCATAATACATTTAAGGCTATACATTCAATGAAACATGCAACAAATGGGACAGAAACAAAATGAAGCAGCGGGCTTCTTTTTTACTAATTGGGTGTGAATGGACAAAAATGGCAAAGATAAAGAAATAAAAGGAGCAAAAAGATGAGCACCTAATGAAGTCTGCCACACAAATGACTTTTTTGCCAATATGACCTGGCAGCACTTAGGCATTGTAGATTCACTGATCAGATTTCGGCGGATATCTGATTTTTTTTTTTTTTTTTTACTAGTTGTTCAACATTCAGGACCAGATTGAAACAAAAAATATCAAACACAATCAGTTTCTTCCTTCTCTAAATCTGTGGCCATGATATCAGGCTGTCAAGTGGGTTAAAGTGTGAGTATGTTTGATTTGAATTCATGGCGTAATTAAGTTGCACAAAGAGAGTAATAAAACAGATAATACTATTATTATTGTTATTATTATTAGTATTATTATAGAGTATTTGAAATTCATGCTTAAAACTTTTGGTTTTAAAAATCTATCAGAGTGAGACATCTTACCTTTGTCTGATTTGTACCTCCATTTTGTACACTAGTGATTTCTCTTATCACATTACTATCTTTGATGCATTTTCCCTGGAAAAACACTTGTTTGGGAAGTTAAAGGAGAAAACCACTCCTATACACATGAAATGTTCCCTACACGCTTCCTTCTTGGGAAACGTTCATCATGTCTTTCCTCTACCCTCATGTTTTAACTTTTATCTTGCTGACCTTTCACTGACTTTTTTTTTTTATAATGCACCATCTGTTTGCAGACACTGCATCCGATTAGGCTGAGGTATTACACTAGAAGATGATCTTTGTCTTACCCTTTTTTAATCTTAAATCCTTCTCTGTTTTGTAAAAATTGGTAATTTAGATAAAAGGCTTCTGGACTCCAATGGTCTGTGATTAAATCTTTATCAGTTAGTTTGGAAATAACTAATAAAAAAAAAAACTTTTTGTTTGTTACATCACAGCCACAAACTTAAATGCTTTTTATTGCAACTTTACATGATAAGCAGGACCGAGTTGAGAAGCACAAAGTGGAAAAAGAAAAATGCATCTAAAAAGTATCGCTTGCCTACACATTCAGCCATCCTTAGTCTGAAAAGGCATCCAGCTCACCGGAGAACATGAGGATGTAAACATATGATTACAAAGGGACTTTTAACAGATTAGAATAACAAAGAATCTTTTAACTTGCATGCAAAATACTGTGGGGAAGCTGGTGAAACTTAATAGGAAGACGGATGGGACGAAATGCAGTGTAATCCTAGAATTAAACCTGTTGAACAATTATCCAATCCAATCCAATCCACTATATTTATATAGAACGGTTTAAATAAACACAAGGTTTCCAAAGTGCTGCACAAAAAGACAAAATAACTCAAATAAATAAAAGTAATAAAGTAAAATTATATAAAATAAAAGCACTGCCCGCACAGGATAAAAATATGCATGTGTATACATAAAATCAACATGTGTACATAAAATCAATACTCTACATGGTGTTAAAAGCCAAATTATTGATACTTAATAAGGAATTAATAAGGAAACAGTGACATTTTAACACTTATTATGAATCTTTGTGTTAGAATTACCCAGACATCCTGACATAATTTGAGCTATTTTCCATACTATTTAAACTATCTAATCTGTAGTCAAATCTGGTGTAGACAAACCCTAAAACACTTGGAGCTGTAATTACCAGCCAAAGTAACTCAGAGGGGATGAATACACTTGAACATAACTTTATATGATCTTTATCTATCTTCTTTTAAATTTGTATTCAAATTTGCACAATTTAGTGTATGACTATAATAAATTACTTACTTTATACAAAAAACAAGAGCATTTTTTTAAGAGAACAGAAATCAGAAATGTAAAATACCTGAAGACCTACTTTTTTTTGCTAAGCATTTCATTAATACTTGCAGATTGCTTCTTACAGATGTTGTTCAGGCATATTGCTAAAGCATAAAGGCTCCCTCTGCTGGTCATTTGGTTGTTTTGTTCTCATTCATTCTACACACTTGCTTTTAACATCAACACATCCTAACAGATTCTACTGCTGAATTAGCTGTAAGGGAATCTGATAACCTGCAGGGCAGTAGATGAAGGTGATAGATATTTAGGCTTTTCTTGGTAAAGGAAAAGTAAGAATTAATCAAAGCCAGGAGGGACTCAAACTGCACAAAATTGTTGTGGAAGGAATAAAGGAAGCTGTAAATAAAAAGAGCTAGAAGAAAGACTTCCAAGTGAAAAGCTTTCACTTGATCACCAAAAAAAGCAGGGAATCTAATGTCACTGTCAAAAGAATGCTGGAACGACTCAAGTCATTTCACTGCTTTATTCAGCTTTTCTTTTTATATTAAAATTATTTTAGCTGCATTCCAAAAAAGACAAATTATGAATTTGATATATTTGACAGTGATGTTATTCTAATTTTGAGCATCAGTTCCGAGCTTTTTAATTTATCCTGATGATTTTTTTGTATTATTCATGTTTTGCAAATAGTACATTTATATGTCACAAATACTTGCACATTGTACATAAATGTGTTTGTCAAACAATCATTTAATAGCTCTTAAACAGTTTTACTATACCAAATATACCTCATAATGACATAAAAATCAGTTTTGAACTGTGGACAAGTTTTCCATTTATTAAAACAGCAACATGAAGTTAATGTTGCAGAAATGCATTACTGTACAAAATCTTTACTTATAAAAATCTTAATCTTTGCCTTATTTATTGTGCTTTTGGTGTCTCTATTTTAATCAGCTTCTTTCTCCCCACCCTTATGTCTTTACATTATTTTTAATTTTCCAATCTAGCTATTGCCTATTTCTTTGCTCACTTACCAACACCAGCCTTCTAATGTCATAACAGTCAGGGGGAACATAGTCCTTATTTACTCATACAAGTTAAAGAAGCATGTATTGCTTAATACATGCACACTTTTAACCCCTGATAGGTTTGCAATGGCTTTTCATGCCTTTTCCACATCCCTTTCTTCACACGTTCAAAATTTTGCAATTTGCAATTTCGGATTATTACTCTTAAATTAATATATGTACTTATTAGTCCCTGTTTCTTTCTACTTATGAATTACTTGAGTTTTTACCAACACCTGGTGAAAACTTCCTGTTAATAGCATCTCCAGGAATAAATTTACTATGACAAATCATTACATGTCTCTAGTCTAACACCTCTAACTCATTCTGCAAATGCTATGTTGAAACATAGATGTTAACTCCATTAGATCTACTCAAAAGAATAATTTTGCAGACTTCATTAGGTATTCTAATGATACAAAGTTTATTATCAAATGTTGCAAAGTAAAACAAACTCGCAAATATTACCCACAGACCTTAATTATAATAAAAATAAAGCTAAATCTCTAAATTATTGCCAACAGATTCACTGCCTGTTTTGGTAAATATTGCCTAAGTTAAGCTGATATATTTTCTGACCATTTACTGTAAGGACCTTTCTTAACAGGTCTTCATAGAGCCAGGTAGTAATAAAATTCATTCTTACAAAATAATTGGCTGATAAAGATCACATCCCTGCTCCCTTCTACTCTCTAACAAATGAAATTATTATTATTGAAATCCTTATTTTTAGGGTTTTTTTTGTGTTTGCTGCTGGATCTGTCCAGGAGAACTGAAAATAAAACCAGGATAACTTTAGAAGTATAGCCCCATCTTAATCTTGCCTTGTTTTAAAAAATGTTATAAAAACTTGCATAGGATATCTATACTTCATCTGAATTATCCTTCAGTCTATCTAAGCGTCGATATGAATGAAGGGAGAATCTTTCCACTTACTGCAAATGGCTTTATTTCAGCTTACTGATAAACTAAGTTCTACTGTTTAAATTGTCATGTATTATTTTCTTTGATTTTCTACCAAGCCTTTGATGCAGTTAATCATTAATTCCTGCTTTAAAAAGCAGTTAATATTATGCTAAAATAATATACCTTAATAAACCAGTGTGGAGATAAAAAAATACATCTTGAAAATATAAATGAATGTAAATGGCAAAAACAGGTTAAAGAAATATTCAAAGCATAGAAATGCCCCCTAAGGACATATGGATTAAGTGTATTTAGAGATAAAAGTTTTTCTTCTTAAATGCAAAATGTCCATATTTAATGCACAGTTTTGGCATTAATATATCTCTGAAATCTTTTTTTCTTTTAGCATATGGAATTTTTTAGAGCCTTTATTTTCCAATTAATTCAAGTGGTAAATTAGATGGAGAATCATTTCAGTGCTGAATTGTCAATGTTAATCCTTTTACCAGATCAGCTCCACACACACATTAAAATAATCAAGCTCCTGTAAGAAGACTAGTAGCTCATCTCTATTCATTTATTCGCTTTTAAATGTTGAGTCAGCATTTTATTTGGTTTTGCTGTTACCTTTTTTTTTCTGGTGGCCTTGGACATGCACTAAAAGCTGTCAGGCAGACTGCATTAGACAAGGCTGCAGGCAGGGGACATATCTGGCTGTCTGACAGCCTGCATGTTTCTGGCTGGCTCTACAGAGTTGTCTTGTCTCCAGGCAGCCTCCTCAGCCTATCAGAGCTGTGAAATGCTGCTCTCTTTGTTTATATTCCTCTCCTCACCCAGCCATATGCTTTCTGTGTGATACGTAAGCAGTAATTTACAAGTGACTATATACTAATGTTTTTTAAAATATACTTGACTTTGCAATGTGGAATTGTGTTATTTTTTTATTTTTATTTTAGAACAAATGGAGAGGAAGATCTCCAGGTCTTAGGTTACCATAGAAACACACCATTTATGATCATTTTGCTAAGAAATAATAAGGGAAATTATGTTGATTGGAATAATTTTGCTAAAAATAAAAGTAGCAATGTTTTTTTATACTGATGATTAAAACCCCTAATTATAATGTTGGTAATATTGTCACACCACCAAAGCAGTAAATTTGGATGTTCCTGTCAGTTTCATGGCTGCATTTGTATGTGTGGAAAAACTTAATTGGCCTTGACAGTGATAAATATATGGATAAGAGAATTAGTCCCATGCAGTTGATGTCCTGGAAAACAGAGCTTGGTTACGGAGTCTCCTTCAGCAGGTTAAGGTGTTACCATCTATTTCTATACCCGTGTAAGGCAAGGCTAGACCATATGGCTTAAAATAAAAGATTAGATTTTTTTATTTCATACTAATTTGATGCATACACTATATTCTTTTTGTCTGTGTAGTTTTGTTAAAACAAATTTCATATCACAGAAATTACCTGCAAAATTGTTTTCAAAACTTTCATTCTAACCTTTTCAATTGACCTCAATGAATCAATTTAAAAAATTTCAGTTCAAGCTTAAGCTCCTGAGGAGAACCCACACATGCACAAATGAAAAATGTAAACTCGATGCAAAAAGGGCTCTACTGGAATTAAGACCTGAATACACCAGATAAAATTTAGCATTTGATCCAACAAAAAATCAGGTTATAATAGATGGGGCTGGTTCAGTTGCACACATTTTTCAGCAACCATGCTTTCATAGGACCTAGGATGTGAATCGGCACCAATGACATGAATCAGACAGATGGCAAAGTGAAATACTTTGTGGAAAATACAATGTAAAATCTCTGAATCACAATGCCAAACAGCCAAGTTCGCTCTTTTTGGAGATACACAGCGGGAATCTCAATAAACGGTGTGATTTATCCATGAAAGTAGCTCAGGATGACAGAAAACAGATGAAGAAAAAAAACGACAACCTTCAATGAGCTCAAAACCCCCCCCCAAAAAAGAAAAGGGAAATGATGCAGGACACCCATGACTTACCACCTTATAACCCCCCTTTATAAAATTGTAAAAAAAAAAATACTTTGTCAAACTTCATAAAGGACAACTATACTAAATGGGCTAAAGTAATAACAGGAATAACCGATACTAGGTGAGAATCCTTAATTGAATTGTAAAAACTCCTGCGTTGGTGTCAAAACAATCGGGATCATTTTTGTCTATGTAATGACTGTTAAAAATGTTCTTGATTATAGCTTTATTCCTTCCAAGCTTGTATCTTTGATAAATAACCCCGGTTATCTGCAAATAAACTTCAGAAATGTTGGAATGTAAACTCATGCAGATTGGTTAGATCAATTTAGGCTTCATTACATTTTTTTTGTGTATGTTAGGGGGAAAAAACCCTGAATATGGTCATGATTTAGTTGGACATCATTTAATTTAGTATCGGCTGAACAAAAAAATAGCATTGGCTTTGCTTCCTGGAAAGGAAGAAAGAGGAAGAAAGATGGGGTGGGAGAGAGAGAGAAAGAGCGAGGGACTATTCAGTGTAGGGGAAGGTGGGCTTCTGCAGACAATACAGTTTAGATTGGGAGACTCAGACGAGACATCATTTCCTAGTTGGAGAAAAAGGAGACAGACTGATGGTGGCTGGAAACAAAGAGAAGCAAGTTAGGCATATTGGAAACCAGGAAATCTGTATATTGGACAGCAAAGGCAAAACAGATCTTGGAGCGTTATCTTTAGAGGCACCTGGCTGCTTGTGTGCTGTTAGCATCGCGGTGCAGACTGTCGGTAGCCATGGCAGTGAGTACGTGGCAGGCTCTGTCTCCTCTGCAGTGGGCTCGATGGGGCTGGGACACGCTGCTGGGAGGGGCAGAGGAGATTCAAAGCCCGGGTTCTGATCCAGCTCTGGGGCTCATACAGCGTCTGTCATGGGGTTCTCGCCATGACAACATGATCAGGGCTGCTGGGGATGCAGTCAGATCTTGGTAAGATGTCTGGGGGTGCATGCCATAAAATTATTGATTTTGTTTTTCTTTTGTACCTTACTTCCTTCTATACTATACCATAATGTCATATACCGTGAGGTGGATTGGGGTAGTGAGTTCTAATGTTTCTGTTGTGATGGATACATGCGTCTCTAGTGTGTTGTTATTTCATACTCTCTGATTTTCCTTTTTTTTTATTTCTAGCAATAAAGTCCAGTATAATTTAAAAAAATAATCAATAACTTTAAAGTCATTAATGACATATAATAATCAGGGGCACTTTATCTGCGTATTTAAAAACAGATACTTTGCCTTTTTGAATCCAAATGACATATCTCCATGTTGTCTGTAGTAGCATTTTACTGAGAAAGCATAATTAATGGTATATAACACATGATTTTTGCTACATGTACTTGACTGTGTTGCAGCACCAGAGCAAAATAAAAGCCATAACAATTTTAGAATGAATAAAAAAATATTTAAGCTATTTAAAGAATATTATATTGCATACTGTATATTTGAGCCTTTACTCTAATAATAATAATCTGTCTAAATGAATTAAAATATTATGAAATGTTAAAATCTACCTTATTCTGAAAAATCAACATCCCTGCCTCTTTCTGTCTTGCTGCAAAGCTACAAGCATATGAAGCTTCCCCTCTGAAGTAAAGGAACACAGAAAATGGTAGTCCAGAAATGCCAACTTAGCCACATTTCATTTTATTTGGGGACTTTTTAGACACCTGTTGATTTTTTTTTTCTATCACAAAAAGTGTTTATAGACAAATCTAGGGACTTTACTCATTTTTTTTTTTTGGGCAAGTTTAGCTACGTCATGTGAAAGTGTGATTCCACCCTGGATTACAAAGCCGGATGCAAACATAATGCAAATATAGTTGGTTCTTTTTTTTTTTTTTTCTCCCTTTGCTCTAAACTAATTAGCTGATTTATACACAGCTTGAATCACTTATTCACCTTTTAATGAGTGTGCATCTGATTGCCGTCTTTGTGGTAAAATTATATGTATGCAGTATGAATTCAGGCAATCTACAAAAATTCATACATTTTGTTTTTAAAGTGAAGGTTTTTCTTCATTTTAACAACATTTACATGTTAAATATAAGAGTTTTCTTTAAGATACGCCTCACACCAATTTAAATCTGATTTAAAAGCAAGTTTATCTAATCTTCTCCCTTCAGTTATGTGACATCTTTACAATCATTACACAATGATTGGGGTTAGCATCTCATTCAAACTAAGGCTAGCGTTTATCCAAGATTTTTTTGCTCCCACTTTTTCCTTCCACCTAATTTTCCATTTATTTTGCTTTGATACTGGACTCGGTAAAGAAACCATTTCTGTAGCAATGACCTTTTGTGTTTTTTCCTCCTCCTGAAATGCATCAATTACTCTCCAAAGGTTGTTTAGGGCTTAACATTTTAACATAGCACTTTATGCTTTTTGTGGTATTGAATGAGGTAAAATTCTAAAACAGGTCAATAGAACGGACAAATTTTTACTCAATATGTGTGTAATAAACTTCAGTGTAATATTTAGTAAAAATTATGTAAAATCACATTTATTGGAAGTCAGCTGTACATTGTGTACCTGTTCAGTTCAAAATCCATTTTGAAATGGCAGCGCTCACATATAAAGCAGTGATTGTGCAGGCTCAAGAACATCTTTTCAGTCTTCCCTCTAAATGTTTTGCTTTCTTTGTTCTTAAATAATGATTAATTTAATTTGCTTGGATGCTTACCTGGAAGGAAAACCCTGCCCTATGTGAAACCCTTACTTGTTATTATTAAAATGGTCTGTGGAGATTTTACATCCCTTTTCACTCTGATTTTTTGTTTTGTTTTAGGAGCTCAGATTCTGATGGTGCTTTTGAAACTCCTGAATCTACAACCCCAGTGAAGGCCGTTACTCCTCCTGAACCACAAAGAGAGCAGCCAGAATCTGATGACAAAGGTACAGTATGAGTAATGTAGTGTGAGAATTACCTCAAATGCTGTATCTTAAAAAAGGTTGTAGCACCATCTAGTGGAGGGAAACTGAATTGTACTTCAGAGACATGATTGGCTCTCAGTAAAATGAATCTCAGGACTCTTTATAAAAACATTTTATATACAATTAGTGTGAAGAAATTGATTGTTATGCAATCCTGTCTCTTGAGGTGCTTGACTTTCCCTTTTAGTTGTTCAAAAAGAGTATGATTTGTAAACATAAATGATGAAAATGTGTATAATGACTGGCTACAATTCCTTAAAAAGTATTTATGACCCATGACACATTAGATTTTTTTGGGGAATTCTATTCAAATTTTATGAGACAGAAATCAATATATGTGGGCGCATATTTACATTATTTGTTTAGAGTGGTCTTTAAACTGTTAAACAAAGAAATAGTTTAGGTTTTCAACTCTTCTTTACCTCCCTTTATTATTCCCCTTTAATATAATTTCTTCTATGTGTTTGCCTTCGTTATGTACAGCACTTGAAATATGTTGTTACTAAAATGTTTCAAATAAATAAACTTGCCTTATCATAAAATGAGGTAACGAACCATACCATGTTTTGCAGGTGTAAACGGCTCTAAAGGCGATCTTACTTCGGACCTCACTGCAAGAGATGCTCTGTGTCACTCCCCATCCATTGTTTTTGATGAGAACAAACCCATTGCTGCCAGTGGGACATATAACTTTGATTTTTTCGCTGCTGAGCCGACGAGCCACACTCTGACTCGCTCTCTTAGCCTCCAGAGTGGAGAACTTGATTGCTCGGGTCTAGTGGAAGGAGCAGCATCAGGAGCTTTCCGTCAACATTCGGAGTCTTTTAGCGTAGGCACCGAGAACACCTCAGGAAAACTCCGGAGACCTAAGAAAGTCAGTCCTGGTTCGGTAAAGAAGAAGCCCCTTCTTAGACAAAACTCCAACCCTGACAGTTCAAAGCCAGCCTCATCCAGTAGCACCCCAGAAACTACAAAGCGAACAAAGTCACGGACTGCTAGCCCTCTTCTGACTCAGGAGGATCCAGAGGTTTGTTCTGCAACGCCAAGTCCTGCAGGAACTCTCAGGAGAACCAGAAAGAGCCGTGTTGAAACTCCACCTCCACTTCTGGAAGAAACTATTCAGACCTGCCAAGAGCAGAGCAAAGGGAAAGACCCTGTGTTACCCTTGTGTCAGGAGGAAGCCCCTCCTGTAGAGACTGTAGCAGACAAAGAAAACTCTCCAATCCCGCCTAGCGCCTCATACAAATGGGATCCTGACAACTTTGAGAACATCGACCCCTTTAACACTGGGGGTAGTAAAATAGCCAATTCTCCTGTTCTGGGTCGTAAGGGTCCTATTTGTGGCCCTGCATCCAGTCCTCCTCAGAGTCCCGCTGTGGTTGCAGAACCACATTGCCGAACTGCCACAGCCTCTGTTGAAGAGCTAACTACTAATCCTGAGGAGCAACCCATTTTATCGAAGCGTCAGCCAGTCAGACTGGAGTTTGATTACTCTGAGGAGAGCGGTGAGGCGTCACAGCAAGCCTCTCCTCCACCTAAGAAAGTTGGTAAGAAGCCTCCCGCCAAGATGCTGTCAAGGAAACCAAAGCTGGGGCTAAAAAAAGCCCATCCAGTACAGGTGGAGCAACTGGACAACAACACCTCTGCAAACCACAACGGATCGGATGAAATCCCTATTCCCAAAGTGTCATACAACATTGAACCAGACAAGTGGGAAGATCCAAACTTCAATCCATTTTCTTCAAAGAAAAGTATCTCCAACTCCCCCAAATCGTCCAGGCATCCATATACCTTTGATCCTAACACTGATGAGTCCTCAAACCCCTTTAAATCCTCCAACAAAATGGCCTGCTCCCCTCCCAGAGTGTCGGCCCCCTTGGAAATGTCATCAAATGACTATGATAACGAAAACGACAACGACAACATTGGGGAATTGGAGGACCAAAACCAGAACAAACCAGCTAAGAAGAAGAGAACTCCCCTAAAATCGTAAGTTCATGTTGTCATCTTAAGGCTGTTGAACAGTGCACAGTCCTGGTTTGTTATGCCAGTGTCTTCTGTCTGTCTGTCTGTCTGTCACCTGTGTTTGTGTATTCTCATATATCACAGGAAGTCCAGGGGTGTGTCCTCTCTTTGTTGTCTGTTGTAAGTAGAGGGACAAAACAGCCATCCTCCCTTTCTGACCCTAAAATCCATTTTGACTCCTTATAAAAACGCAGCATGTTGTCCCCCGTCCCATTAACAGAGAACTCATCATCCTTTGGGCCTACTCTCAAACTAATGCATTCAAACTTTAAGTTAAACCAAGTCAAACTGGGGGAGATGTGATTTCATTGATGTTCCTTATTGCTTAGTGTCAGATAAAAACGTTATTTATAGACCTGAACCCTATCATGCATGAAAGAACGTATGGTCATATGATCTTTAATCAGAAAAAGCTTTTAACCCAAATTCAGCTGCGGTTCAAATTCTACAATGTTGGAATGGTTTGAACTAAACTATTCTAATGAAATCACATCAAATAAAAAAATAATTTGATAATAATTTGTTGACTCAAAGCGTTGGGTTTTGGTTTTAGTTCTCCTAAGTGTCCTACAGGTGATATTTAAATCAGCAGCAGATTCCTATGAAAAAAAGAAGAGCAGAGTAAGACATCTTCATAAATACTGCAAGTCAAGAGGTGGTTTCAAATGTTTTTATTTGTAAAAATACTAATTGGGTGACTTTATATTTCAAATGCACTACAAAAGTCTTACAAAAATATATTAGTGATGAGATAATTAATGATTATTATTTTAAAAGGGCTTTGCCACCTCGAAAACATACTATTTATCGGATACTTTTACCATTTCCCACTGTGTTAATCAAACTAAAATTAGATATAATGAAAATCATTAATAAATTGATTTAAGGAGGAATAATAAATCTGTAGATTTTGATAAATACTTCAGCATATTTTAATTTGAAATTTGAATCAAAGAACATGTTAATACATACATTTGAAAAGGCTTACATCTAACAATTAAGATGCATTAACATCTGTGTAACTAACTGCTTAGCTATATTAAAAGGTGTATGTCTCTAGGAGTATGAAGAACATTTTAATATTTTAAACTCTGATTCACACAAATTGTAATTTAGACCCAATCAATGTTAATGTTTTTCATGTATTGACGATGTCATCCATCGATGTGCAATGAGGCGCCTTCGAGCCGCAGTTGAAGGAAATATTTCTCCAGTAAATTGGACTGAATTTCGACCATAGCTGCTGGATTTAAGATTAAGTTTCCCCGGGTTAATCCTGGATTCTAATTATTGCTGTTTTATTGTTTTTTTTCCATCAGTAATACTTTCAGAGTCAAGAGATCTCCAAAGAAATCCCCAATGTCTGACACATCCCAGGTGTGTATATTTAGCTTATATCTAGAGAGATTTCTTATTTTTCAAATGAATCCACATTAAGAAGATCACTCTGCTCTTTTTACGCACAGGATCCCACATCTGCGGATGAATCTCCTTCTCTTCACCAACAGGATGATCACGCCACAGACGAGGAGAAGCTGGCCTCCTCCACCAGTCATAAGTGGGCGGCCCACCATGACATGGACCAGGATTTAAACACTGACCACCCAGACTTTCCCCAGCCCTGCGACGTTACGACTTTCGTAAATGAGAACAGTCTTCCTCAGGAGAATCCAGGTTTGGCATGACTATCTGACTTTTTGTCCCCATCCTATGTTCATGCAACATCAAAGTATACCGCGCCAATGCAGCTGTTCAGTGAAATTCAAAGCTTTTGTTTGGATTCATTTTGTTGTAAAACAGTTGGTTGCTTTGTTTTTTCATCCATGGAGCAGTTTATTGACTTCTATTTGAAAAATAACTAAAAGGGCTGGCCCAGTTCTCTACTGCCCTCTGATCACCACAGGACCCACCTCTTCCCAGAGGCTGTTTGGCTCAACCCATCTGGGTCATGGATGAAACAGAGTGCAGACATCATCGGCTCAACCTCTGATCCCATCAGACCGAAGCACTGATCACTGTGGTTTTCATTCTTTACTCTGGTTATAACACTTGTTTTTTTTTTCTCTTTCTGTTTTGCTCTGTCTCAGTCCAGGACTATGAAATCGAGTACATGGAGAAGATTGGCTCTTCTTCCCCAGTAAGTATTTTTCTGACATAGTCACGGATATCACCTTAATGAAACTGGAAACTGCTTATATTGCAGAAATTACTTTATTCTTTTTGTATGTATTTGTGTTTAAAGATGTACAACTCATATTTTGCGGTCGTTTTTCCAATTTATTTAAATGTTTCACGAAGTTAAACAAAAAATTCTTATTCAATAGATTAGAAAATAAGTTGTGATGAGGCACATTTGTCAGATTAAAAATACTCATGTCACCTTTGGCCAGTATTGGTCATTTGTAAGCATACAGGTATTGGACTGATAAGTAAACCTGGGCTG
Source organism: Cyprinodon tularosa (assembly GCF_016077235.1). Classification (NCBI taxonomy): domain Eukaryota; kingdom Metazoa; phylum Chordata; class Actinopteri; order Cyprinodontiformes; family Cyprinodontidae; genus Cyprinodon; species Cyprinodon tularosa. Next base: position 1,148,639 of record NW_024037959.1, read on the forward strand.
ATATTAGCGACCAGTGTTTATTCCATTTAATTTATTCCCAGTTAATGTCTGTTTAAGGAGACGGAGAGGAGGGAGGAGGTGGTCATGGGGTTTTTGTTTGTTTATGTGACAGTGACTGATGCAGCTCAGGACAGTGCGTGTTAAACTGAAGCAGAGAAGCACTGTGGTCGGTTTTTCAGCGGGAACTTATGATCATTTTAATAGATTGTCATCATATTAAACAGAAATAAAGGTTAAAAAATGTTTTAGCTTTATTATTTTAATATTATTGTTGTTTGTTATTTGCTAAATATTTAGCAGGTATTCCCGCTCTCACCTACTGAGATTCTAATGACTAAAGAGAAATATAGGGACATCATCTAGTTGAAAAAGAAGGAATGAAAAAACGTGGTGTAGAAATAAAAAAGACATAGAAGTGTTACTACCATTGCATGGTCTTAGCTTCGTTTTTTTTTTTTTCTTTTGATCAAGTCAGTGTGAGCCTATCAAGCTAAAATTGGTAAATTGGAGCCAGCAGCTAATTTCTGTTTGCATCCCTAATGGTTATGAGTCACTTCAGTCTTCAGCATTTTCTTGTTAATTGTGTCTTTCAGCCACTGTCTATCAAAAAGCCCTCTCTGTACTTGAACTTGGATTCAGTATCTGACAGTTTAACCCAAACTACAAATGGACATGTATCTGAGCCCAGTTCCCCCTGCACTGGGTAAAGTATACATTACATTACACGCTTTAACATTGCTATTTATGGACTGTTTCTTCTCAGCATTGCAAAATAAATGTTATGACTATACATTTAACTTGAACACTAACTTTCATGATCTTTTTGTGTATATTTGCAAAATGCTTTATTCCTTTTGGTTGTTTATCCAGTGTCCTCTGTACTTATTAGTTTGACTAGTAAAGTTTTGTTCAAAAACCTATTAAAAACATGTATTTAACCAGGTTTGCTGTTCTTCCATTACAGTATTTATTAAAGATTATAATAAGGAAATCTGGCTAACCAATTGAAACATATGATATTGGTCATATATATTATTATACAATTGTGTGATCATTATATTTTTTTGTTGCAAATTCATATTCTTAAGTCTTGGCCTCAATAATCTCGATTGTGGAATAATGCATCATAGCTGGTTAACCAAACTATTCATTATCACCTTTATCTAACATATCGATATTTTCTGGTTCCCTACCTGCATCTTTTAAACAGACTTCAGCATGATTTTCTCATTCCATGCAGGAGTTTTGAGGAAATGGAAGCCAAGATATCCGCCGGCATGAAGACGCCAGTTTTGAGTCCGAGGCCCGGTCCAGAGGGCTATGCTGTGGACAAGGGCAGGAAGAGAGAGAGTGAAGTGCTCAGTCGAACCCAGAGCATAGAGAGGGAGGAACAGGTGAGATTATGGGTTTTCTAAAAACGTTTAGCTGGCATTAATCACATTTATTGCAAAGAATTAGTTGACTCTCATTTACCTGTCTACTCATCGCCATGTATGGGTTTTACAGGTGCACCTCAATAGATTATAATGTCATTTATAACTGAGTTTTATTCATTAACATACGTAAGCCAAAAAGGTTGCTGAATGTTTAGAGTGCTGTATCCAAACACATTCATGAAAAGTTGAGTGAAAGGAAAAAATATAGGATATGCACAAGAATTTGCACTTTTTCTTAAAGCTGGATGGTCCTTACGTGTCTTTCTGCTTAAAGCTGCAAAGTAGATTTTGTATTTCATCTTTATTAGATTCATTTAAAAACTTAACCTATTACTAAGTATATACGTATAAATATAGGCTTATTTTTAGTGGGCTAACATTTGTTTTTGGTTTGAGATTGAATTACATGAATGCAGCAGTATAGTTAACAGTCAGCTTCTTTGGGAATTCACTTTTTGGCTTACTGTAATTTCTGTGTTTAAATCAGATTATTAATTAGACTTTTTTAATAGTCCGATCTTTTTTAGAAATTGGATTTTAGCGTTTGGTTTAAGATACTTTTATTAAGATTACATTCATAAAAAAATGTAATAACTTCTCAGTCATATTCTAATTTGTTGAGATGCACCTGCATGTCACTTTTTTAAGTTACATTTTACATCACGTTGTTTAGTCAGAATCGTGGATGACGATGCAGACCTTTATCCCAGAAGATGATTCATAGGGATTTGACAAAAAGGAACTCCATCCAACTCTTTTTCCCAGCTTTTGTTCAGAAATTAGACTCCCAATTCTGCCTCTCAAACACTCAGCGCTTGCTTTGCTGTCCTGCCCCCTCCCTCCTCCCTCCTCCCCACATCTCCTGGTGCCCCTGTAGCCCTCTAGCCAGGGCCCTGTGGAGGCCCTCCCTGCAGCCCCAGCCCAGGCCATGCCCCTGTTGTTAGACAGGCTGTCTGAGTGTGAGGATCCCCTGCAGTACCTGGAGCCTGACCTGGCTGAGACCAACCCAACTGCATTCGCTCAAAAACTACAGGTGTGTTACCCCACCTTGATGAACCTCGAAGGTCCTGGCTCTGGGGAGGAAATGTGACTTTGTGTGTTTTTGTTGCCACATCGCTCCCATTGTGTAAACATATTTCATTCCTTTAATGTGTTTATGTTCCCTCCTTCCCGGTATTTGGCTTTCTGCGTGGGGTAGAATAATTATTGGTAAGATGTAGACAGCAGCAAATGTGTGACCTCAATTCAAGTCTTTGTATGTTTCCCTTTGCTCTCTTTGACCCTCCTCCCACACCCCCCTGATATTTGGCCCCCTCTGTGTGCGGCCAAGGAGGAGCTGGTGCTTGCTGCCCTGAGGTTAGAGGCTCTGCAAGTAGCCCAAAGCATCTCCCAGTGCCCCTCCCTCTCCACTGTATCCCCCCAGGTACTGCGCTGAGTCAGCCTGCACCTGCTGTATTCAGTGTGTGTGGGTGAGCGTGTTTGCTGCAGAAAACAGACATTTAGGCTGAGTGATGAGGGAAAACCAGGTGTTGGATAAAGTGGGTTATTGTGGACTGTGGTGTGTGCATGGCTGTGTCTCGGCTTGCCGATCGGTCCCTTCGGCATGGCGGCTGTGCTGCTGTATCCACAATCCTGGTGCAACCCTGCATCACCATAGGTAATATCACTCAGGGTGATTAACGCGTACAACTCCCACCTTTACTGGCAGTGGGCTCCTCCAGGTTAATCCAAAATCCAGTGCCTTCTTAGTCCCTTGCATTGTTTTTGCTTGTTGCCCGTTCCTGAGAGGCTTACATCAGCATGAATGTGACTGGGGATGTAACGAGATCACCTAAAATCTGCAGCTGCAGAGTTATGTGGCTGCAACTCTCCCTGGTGTGTTTTATAATCTTTAATTTAAAATCTCCAGTCACATTTGAGGTTCCTTTCCTTTTTTTTCTTCTTTTCCAAAACTAACAGCTTAAAATTCAAAACTCTTTACACATGTTGAGGTTTATTACACAATATTTTACATCTGAAAACTTTGAATTTGTTTATATGTATTTTATTTGACCAACTCAAAGTAGTCCTTAGCTATGAGGTGGAAAATTCTTCATTGTTTTCATATTTTTGTGAAATTTGCTGTCTGAAAAATGTGGTGAGTATTTTTTTTTTTCCAAGCGACCCCCTATGGTCTTACTTCTTAAAACCAAGTTGTAACAGTGAAAGCTGCAAGTCTTTGGGGTCTGTGTCTTCTGGTTGGAAAGTGAGAATCTGAAAAGCAAATGCAGCCTTTAACAGGTCTACTTTTGCAAAAAAAAAAAAGACCTAAAAACAACCAAATATCCTTGAAGTAACTGTATTTGCCCTTAATTTTTGCAAGTACATGAAATGATCTGCTAATGGAGTATATTGCCCTAAAATAATTACCATACACTCTTCACTCGATATAAGATCATAAAATAGTTGGGTATTTTGCATTTAAAATAGCAAGAAAACCAAACAATTATTCCACTGACAGATTACTTACCTTACTTGCCCAAATTAAGAAAAAATATTCTTATATAAAAACATAACCTACTTTATTTACATTTTGCAGTAGCTTCCCATCAACTCTGAACCCTGCCTCTATATATAAAAGCATATCCACAGTGTGATGTGGTCGCCGCCATGTTTCACTGTGTGCATGGTGTGTTTAGGTGCAATTTCAGCTTTTCAGCACCCAAAGTCTTTTCCGCTTTGCAATATTGCTCCACTTTGTGACCCATCACATGAAATTCACATGAAATACATTGTAGTTGTAATGCAGCAAAATGTAAAATATTCTGGCAGTATGTATGGGTCAATTTTTCTTATTAAAGCCACATAACATAATAAAAAAAAATGTTAAGATAAATAGCAGCAATCTGTTTAGCTTAAAGTTGAGTCGAGCTAGAAGGTTTCTAAAACTTGGGGGAAAAGACAGTTGAAAGAGTCGAGGAAGTCCAGCTGCTTCCCAGTCTTGTCCCTTAAGACTTATGTTTGTGCTCCACACATTTCACAGTCTCGACTCAAGAAACCCAGCTCACGGAGGTGGAATATCAACGGTTCCCCCATACTCAAAGTAAGAGTAACACGACAGCCCTGTGACCTATTCCTACCCACCTAGAGTGCAGTCCAAGTATTTGGTCAAGAACATAGTCTTTGTTCTATTTGCCCAGTTCCACGTCACGTTGGATCTAAAGATATGGCCGTTGTTACATCTTTATTTTAACGTAATCTTTTCAATAGAGCTTAAACTACAGAGCTCTAACCGTAAATCTGGTCCAAATACATACAGACTGCACTGCATACTTGAGCCCATGTAGGTCATAGATATCTCAGAACTGATCAGGCAAGTATATCATTGATGCATCTCTAATATCCCCCAAGATTAATGTTTTACCTGCTTTTATGCTCGTGTCTCTGGTTTACATCTAGAACACACTATTGTTGTGCTCATGTTAAAATCATAAGGACATTTGCATCTGCTATAGTTTTGTGACCATGACTTAGGCAGTTCATTTGGGGATGAAAATTTTTATAAATCATTCAAAATAAAGCCTTGAGTTGCAATAACTAGAATCTATTTCATTACAGGACCATCTGTTTATATTTTCCCTTTGATTAATTAGATGCATTAGTGCTTGAGGAAGATGCAACACTTGGTTCCCTTTCTGCGTATTAGTAGACCTTCCCGTTCTCTGCAAGCCCAGATTGTTTTAATACAGCCTCCGTTTATCCAGCTCTTCTGATGATGACTATATCCTTTTCATCCAGGGTAAAATTCTAAGGTCAAAAACTGATACTGAGAAAAAAGTTGAGGTATTTATGTGCCATAGCCTTATAGACACATGGACATTAATATTGTATAAAGATACTAACAGTAATGCCTCTGCTGCCCAATCCATATCCCTGATCTTCCATCTCCTGTTTATCTGCTGCTGCCCTCCTTCTTGTTTTGCTTCTGCAAGCAGCAGGCGCTCATCATCGCCCAGCTGGGACCAGCTTCAGCCAATTAGCAATTACTATGGCAATGAAGGCTGTTTCATCCAATCATTTATTTGCCACCAAGTCTTCAGAAACATCACTATGTACCCCGCAGGATTCACCACCGGTTTATGCTGTGCAGAGCAGTTTTGTGCCGTTCCATGCTGCCTTGCAGTTGTGGTTCAGGAATCCTGTTGGGCATGTGTGCGTAAACACCTGGATAAGAGCGTGTCCATCCTGTAACTGTGTCTGGTTTTTAACTTGCCATGTTTTCCTTCCTTTCCCTGCTCTCCTTTGCTTCCTGGAAGCAGCAGCGGGACATGTTGTCTTCTGCAGAGAGCTCCATACCCAAGAGCTCACTATATGCCAAGAAGACCATCGGCAGCAGCTACATGGAAGGAGACAGTCCTCATCTGCCAAGAGATCTTGACCAGTCGTTGGATATTGCACGAGAGGAGGTTCCCTTCAATTCCTTTTTAATCATTGAGTGATTGCAGTTAGGTTTAATCTGTTCAATATTTAGAGCTATACTTATCAGCATTCACACCTTATTTATAGATTGTGTCAAAGGAGAAGGAGGTACTGGAGTGGCAAAGGAAGTATGAGGAAAGTCGGCAGGAGGTGGTGGAGATGAGGTAAGAAAAAAAAAAACTTGAGTTATTAATTCCACCACAGTTACAGATGGTAGCAGTTGTTCAGGTTCAGGAACTGTGCAGAAATGCTTGGGATTATCTTCTTTTCAATCATTTAATTGGTTTATGTGAAACTGTCAAACAGGAACATGTTTAGGTCCAGAGTGGAGGGCCAGTTAAAGAAGGACTAAGGTCTAACAATCAGCACAAAGAACAGATAGGAGTTTTTTTTTTTTTTAAGGCAGAACAAAAATGATAAACAAATTATTGCTTTAGATAATATTCACCAATATACACCTCTCACCTCACCTATAGAGCACAGTCTGCAAGCAGCTATATGTCCAGATACAGAAAATTGGTAGTAAGCAGGACTGAAGCTCCTTGTTGGTCAGCAGATGGTTGGTCTGACTGGAGCAGGGTCACTTAGCTGGGATAAGAAAGAGCTTACCTCCTTTAACTGATTGGGCTCTGGATAAGGAGGAGCTAAGAGACTAAGAGGGAGGTGAGGCTAATTAATCCTCTTAGCCCGTACAACCTGTGTTACTGGAATAAAGTCAATCAGGGTCCTCCTATCGTAAATTTAAAAAAGCCAGAAAACTATCCAATGTAGACACATCACAGGATCATCTTTTTGGATGTTTACTTTAAGTTATAAATGTTGTGATTGGATTGGACCAAGGCTTCCTAACTCTGTACTCCTGTTTGCAGCCGTTTGATGCAGCTTTTTGTTGCTAGGTAACACAGTTTTGTACATTTGCACACGTCAGCGTTTACTTCATTTGTTCTCTTAAGTTTTACTCTTAATTCAATAAGTACACTAAAAAGGAAGCTTTGACTATTTAGAGTTCAAATGTAATCAAAGACATAGAGAGTGTGAAGTTGCATTTATAGGGGAGACAGTGGCTGAGTAGGTAGGGGTTCTTCCTGCCCGTTCTAGCCTCCGTTTCTCTCAGTTGTAGTGTTCTCAAAAAAGACACTTCACCTGCCTTTATTAAATCATATTTTGACAGACAACAGGGCTGAAATCTGTACCAAATTTGAATTATCTTTAGCAACACCCTTCTCTGTCTCGGTGTGCAGGGGGCAATTATTGCATACAGTACACCAAAAGGCAAAGGTAACTGGGGACATTGTCATGGCATTTCTCTTATGAAAAATATTAAAAGATAACTTTATTGTTACATGTTTTCATTAAGTGTCAGAGGAGGGCTTATTGGAATACAATAAAGTGGTAATAATAATAATCCAACCCAAAGGGCACCTGTGGGCAGGGAGCTAAACTGCCCCCATTATTACATGCCTTTCACCGTTTTATGAGTTTATAGTCTTGGCAGTATTATTATTGCACACACTAATATTGATTTCTTTCTTTTTTGCAGGAGGATTGTTGCTGAATATGAGAAGACTATTGCTCAGATGATAGGTAAGTGTTCCATTTCTTCACATGATCTAATTGTTGATTCAAGCATAAAACATTTTAAAACAAATCAAGGAATGTTAATCAAACTACTGCTTATTTGCATTGCATTATCTTATTATTAAAGCCTATATATGTAACACCACAGCCTCTTTTTTTACTGATATCATATTAAGTCAGCTCCATTGTCACTTGCTCCAGTGGAGCTATATTATAAGATGACAAAACATTCAAACTATCATACTTTGTGACTATTATGTAATTATAGGACTTACAAAGATGACATCACATGAGAGATTATGTTTTACTTTTTTAGAACAAGGACAAAATGAATATGAATGTGACATTTTAAGCTATGAGTCACATCATATATAAGCCTTTAGAAGTGTTAAGCTATTACATTAACAGCCATCTCTGTGTTTAACGCTTGATTAGGAGGCAATGTTGCTCTTTAATTTAATTACCAGGTTTACAAAGGGCTACCAGGAGGTCCAAATCTTTTTTGACAACTTTTGTCATTTTGTACACAGAGTGTATACTAAGAAAAATGTTAAATAAATTGGCAAATTTAGTACTTTCTGAAGACTTTACTAAATGATAGTACCGGTATTCCAGAAAGTGCAGCACTGATCAAATGTAAACAGTGTGGGAGAAAAAAAATGAGACTGAAAATACTCTACTCTGGTTAGCCTTTATGCACCCTCCAACATAGATCCTGATGTGAGCCGTAAATAAAACCCTCACAATATTCCATCAATGGCAGCCTTTCTAAACTTTTAAATGTCACTATTTGCTCACTTTGCACAATTCCTGCTTTCACCTACATCCTCCTTTTGCCACATTAAGACATTCCTAAAGTTTGGCTGGTGCTGCAGTCTAATTTAATGCCTTGCCCTTCTCAGATCACACTCACTTAAAGGCCAGAGTCTCTCTGTTCATGCCCAGCACTTGGCTCTCTCACATGTCTTGACCCTACTGGCTTGACCTAACACAATCCCTTCTTTTCTGTTCTGCTCTCATCGTTGCCACTTACTATTTGATACCCTGACAGGCATGCCAGGTGAGTAACGCAGAGTCGCGCTTCGCTCGTTTGTGTCTGCTCGCGTCTCATCTGTCTGTCAGAAAGGAGCAGGCGTGTTCCCTTTCTTCATATCATCTAGTGGCTTTTGTTTGTCCATTTTGCTGTATTTCACGCTGTATGATAAGAGTATGAACAATTTTGTAAATAAGAATAGAATTCTTGGAAGTGCTTCAAAGCTAAATCCACTCAAACATCTTTACTTTTACCCAAAGGTAACTGACTTGAAGTTCATTGCCATCTCATTGTGACATTTTGTTTGCATGCAATAAAGAATATTGAATTTCTGAATTACCATAGATAAATCATTTTACCCCATCTGTCGACTCAGTACCTGATTAAAAAGGTGTATACTTGAATGTATGTTGTAACTTCATGGGAAACTTTACCTTCTACTTCAGCATCTTTAGCAGATTAAGACATGATATTTGAAATGTGTGTGTCCTACCACCAGAGGATGACCAAAAGGAGAAGTCTCTGTCCCATCACACCATCCAGCAGTTGATCATAGAGAAGGACCAGGCCTTGGCCGACCTTAACTCAGTGGAGAAGTCCTTGGCTGACCTCTTCCGCCGTTATGAGAAGATGAAAGATGTGCTAGAAGGTTTTCGCAAGGTGTCACACAAATTATTTAAAATATTTTTTTAAGTAAATTGCTTTTTTAATATAATACAAAACTTATTCAGAACCCAGCACAGTGATGGTTGTGATTAAATAAGTTCAGGGTGAAGTTATCCTATTAAGATTTAAGATAATTTATTTTTAAATTAGTTGAAGTCGTAAAACGGTTATTGCAGTTTAATGATGGAGGTATTTTATCTTAGAATGAAGAAGTACTGAAGAAATGTGCTCAGGAGTATCTGTCCAGAGTTCGGAAGGAGGAACAGCGATATCAGGCTTTGAAGATCCACGCTGAAGAAAAACTAGACAAGTGGGTATAAACAAACTGATGACATAGTAGGGTTTCTTTTTTCCCTAAACCAGATTAAGCTATAGGTGTCCATTTAACATAAGATAAACAAATTAGATTTTTTTTTTTATAGATTCATTACATTTCTTGAATTTCTAGACTGATATTCGTCCTTATACCAGTACTACAGTTTAACTATGTTTCGACTGTCATTCTGCAGGGCCAATTCAGAGATAGCACAGGTCCGATCCAAGGCAAAGCAGGAGCAGGCTGCCCACCAAGCGAGTCTAAGGAAGGAGCAGATGAAGGTGGACTCTTTGGAGCGCACTTTGGAGCAAAAGGTCAGTGGTGCAATATAAAAACCATATAAGGAAGAAAATACTTGAAAGAACTATTTCTATAAACTAGAAACCGTTACTGTACTTACTCTCCTTTATAAAAAAGTTAAAATCTGTCAAAAAGCATTTTTGAAAATCTTTTTTTTCAGGTTTAAACATGGACAAGACCATTCAAATAAATAAACCTGCTTTAATCCAAGCCATTCTATTATTACTCTGTGTTTAAGGTCATTACGCCGTCTAAAGATGAAGTTGGACCCCAGTCTGGCGTCTTTTGTATCTTAACGTTTTTTTATTCCTGTAATTAACTTTGACAAACTTACCAACAGTATGATGCTGTCGCTGACATTTTTGATGGTCAGGAAGATGCCTTGATACTTTTTTTAACCATTCCCAGGATGTTTAATAGCCGGTTCTTGCACCATCTGCTCCATATGTGAACAATGTTTGTTCCAAAGAAGGCATACTCCAAGTAAAGATTGTACGAACAATAGGTAGTTTGTTTCTGAAAGCACATCCGAATTGATTCTTTCAAAAAACCTTTGCTGTTTCTTTCTCACTCTGGTTTTAATTAATGTTAACTTGGTCTGACCCGATATCTTCCTAAAAGTTGTTAGAAAAAACTTTCTATGCCTCTTGTCGTCCATTATTTCCACCCAAGCCCCTATTCATCTCTTAATTAATAGTAGGGTCTAAAGTTACCAGACTGTTTACTACTTTTTCCAAATATAAACAATTATTACATTTTCTAATATCTAACTTGCATAAGTATAATCTTATGACTTACAAAAATTCGACTCAATACATACTAAATTTCTATGTGCTTATTTTTCTCCTAAGGTTTTTTTTTTATAGAAATAAAAAAACACCCTGAGGAGGAAAACAAGCCAGATAGATCACCTTTGCTGCTTCACTTTTTTCTGTTGTTTATTGCCTTGCCTCAGTTTAGATTGACACCCTTTTTTGATGCTTACAGGTGGTTCATACTATCTCCAGTTCCTCAAATAAGTCCAGGGTGCATAAATATGTTTGTAAGACACTGTTTTAACACATATTTGTTAACTTATTATTTTTAATTTTTCTTTTTTTCAGAACAAAGAGATTGAAGAGTTGACAAAGATCTGTGACGAACTGATTGCCAAAATGGGGAAGAGTTAGCAGCTTCATCGCAAACCAGGAGTCGTATGAACATGAAGTTGATCACTGTTGCGAGAATCAATGGACGTCTAAGGCCAAAGAGGTCTCTGGGTTTCACTTCTTACTGAGTCTCCAGAAATATGACCTCCTTTTAATACTCTGTACATTTTTGATGTGTCAGTGTACCGTACTGTAGCCTATCAGGGGTGTGGTTCAAAGTTTTAGAAAATCTATCATATCAGTGATGAGTGTTGTGTGTGCGTGACTGTGTGTGCGGTGATGAAAAAGCGAAAGGATTATTGTGTGTTTATGATGTTGCCATGACATCCACTGAGGGAGAAGACTGTTTACCTGTTCCTGTTAGTTTCACCTCTTGATGCAAGATTAAGGTAGATTTTGAAAAACAAAAATAAGCCACAGATGTTTAAATTAATTTGTACAGTCTTGAAACACTTAGAACATGACCCAAACCATCACAATAGACTTGCATGTAAGAGAGAAGGAAAACCTTGTAATGTTGTTGTTTGTATATAGTGTACTGTGGAATATCCAAGTATAAAACAAGAACTGTCTGCATTTTGATATAGTTTCTCTGTCACCCTCATCCTGCTGCTTTCATCTAAGCATTATCTATCATACTTATCATAGATTTTTTTGTTAAATTGTTGGACTTTTATTTTATTTTGGGGGAATTTAATTTTGATATTAAAGCAAACTAATTGTGTCTGTTAAGTTGTGAGCAGGAGCGTTTTTATTTTTATTTTGGACGCCTCTGTCTTGCAGTGATAATTTTTCACTGAGGAATGTTTTATCCTCTTCACAGCTACTGTACAGCATCAGCTTTCAAAGTGCAATAAAAGATGGCAATACAGCTCAAGGTTCTCTCTGTTTCTTTTTCTATATGTAACTAAAATGTACAATTAGGACACAAAACTTCAAATATTTTATATTCGGTGACTTGTTTCATACAGTGACTTGAGAGACTCTCATACAGATACATTTTATTATGTTTAGGATTTATTGTTCCTTTTAGAAATTCTGCTGATGAGCAACAGATAATTCATGTATTATAGTGGCAAAATCTGATAATAATGAGAGATATGTCCTTTTATCAAAGGGTGAAAATAAGTACCCTATTAAGAATTTTTGCTCAGCTTTTGTATCATTTAAAAATCCCTCTTGAATGAATTAAGCATTTTCACAATCTATACTTTTTCTCTTAAAGTTCATTTCCATGTCATTCTGTAATTTCATAACTTAATGCTTCACCTATTCCCACTTATACTTTGTTGATAAAAAAAACAAGCAAAGCATTTCACCAATCTGTTCTATAGCTGCCAAATTTTATTAGTCTCATGGTTGAGGTGAACCGAAATGTTTGGAACAATTAGCCTCATCTACTGTAAGAACCTTTCATACGAACAAATTCACTCTTAAATCATATGAGTGATTCAGGATGAAATGTTGCATTCACCATTTTCCTCCTATTTCTAATCCTCTCTCAGGTAAGAACACTTAACGCTCCGGACTTGACTCAGGAGTCTTGCACTATCAGTCAGTTTTTGTCCAAACCTTGTGTTTTACTAAATTACTTGTTTTTCTTAGAGGCAATTGTACATTTGCTCTTGAGCTCAGTAATTATAAAATATTATACTCTAAAGACAGAAGAATTGATCACTACTCCTCCAGCTGGCATGTCTGTATTCAGGGGACACTAATTTAAGCTGTTGTCCGTTTTCATCAGAACAAAAAATCTTCCCCTTCCTAAACATTCTTTTTGACTTTACATCCATATCTTATATTTCAAAACGTAGCTTTTTGTTATTTAAAATATTCTAAAGTTCCTTTTTTAAATGGTGTTATTGGCTTTCTACATGCATCAGATGCTGCCCAGTGCACAAAGATAATCAACTTTTTACAAAGTCAAACAACAAACCTCAAGTGGCTTTAAGTTCAGCCCAAGAACAGTGTGTAAAGAGCTTAATTGAATGAGTTTTCATGGGAGAGCTGCTGCATCCAAGTCATACATCAATCACAAATGGTAGGCTTCGGATGTGGTGATGTAACACCCGGCTCTACTGGATTCTAGAGCAGTGAAGGCACATTCTCTGCTGGGAATAATCTTGATTCTCCATTTGGTAATCCAGTGGATGAGTTGAGGTTTGATTGGTATGAGAAAAACTACTGACTCCCACACATTATTTTATTTTTTTCTTAATGAAGATCTACCTGTTGTTTAAAACTGGAAATATCTACTTAGTTTTTTTTTAAGTACGTAAGGAAAGGCTATGTGAAGTATCGATACTGGAGGTGACTCTGGTTCAAACTGCAAGGAAAAATGTATAAATAAAAATGATGAAATGATTTGGCAAAGCTAGGAGGGAGCTGTTCATCCACTGCTTAGGCAGGAGCAGATATTGGATTAAGTACCAAGATTAACTTTGGAAGGCTTAGAGAGCAAACAACCTGCTTTTCATTGTGTGATAAGGAGGAGCAAGGACCGGTAGCACCATGAGAACTGTCCACTACTCTCTGCTGTTGTTGGTTTTCGTGGTCCGGTTGCCAACTTACAGTAAGAAATATTCTTCTTCAATTTCATTCTTTTTTTAACATATTGTTTTTGGTATTTGTTTAAATAATAGCTGAAAATGTCTCCACCTGTTATTTTACCACTTCTAATCAGACAGCCTTTCTTCTGCCTTTGCTTCTCTGTACTTTTGTTCCCTTTACATGTTGATGTTGGTAAAACTATATGAATATTTATTTAATTTCTTGGAAAAGTACTATTTTTTAAAGTATAAAAAAATGTATCAAACACAAAAACATATATATATGATATTTGTATCCTTATTTGTTATTTTGATTAGAGTATATATTGCAATTGTAGTAACTGCATTGTTCCTTCCATTTCATCATCTTTTCCTAACAGGCTGCAGTCAAATCAGCTAATCTCTTAACAGGCCTGGAGACTAATACTTTTAGCATGTGTGGAAAGCGGCCGTGCAGTGGCATTAGATTGGGGTCAACAACCCTCAGTGGGGGATGTTTAATGCTAGTCCAAAACACAGATGATCATTGATAAGCTGCAAAATAAACAAGCATCCGGAAAATAACCTTAAAAGATAAAATCTATGTTTCTTGCTTGTTGTTTGATCATACTGTTGGAAGTTGTACATTTTGTCTTATAGTGAGTCTGATCGCACAGTGACAGAGTTGACCTGCTGGTTTGATCTGTCCCATCTCTCTGAACTAAATCTGTACGAGGACAAAGCTGCATATGTGTCTGAGAGACACGTTTGAGGTTAAAGGAGTGACTTACACTGTGAAATGCAAGAAATGTGCTGCTACTAAGAATGTTGGAAGCTTTTAGTGCCTCTGGCTCTGATCCTCTTATGAAGCAGCATTCAAGACTGTCTGTCTGGAATATACAGGTGCTGGTCATAAAATTAGAATATCATGAAAAAGTAGATTGATTTCAGTAATTCCATTTAAAAAGTGAAACTTGTATATTATATTCATACATTACATACAAACTCATATATTTCAGATGTTTATTTTGTTTAATTTTGATGATTACAAATGACAACAAATGAAAATCTCAAATTCATCATATCAGAAAATTAGAATATTGTGAAAAGGTTCAAAATTGATGGCCCCTGGTGCCACACTCTAATCAGCTAATTAACTCAAACCACCTGCAAAAGCCTTTAAATGGTCTTTCAGTCTAGTTCTATAGGCTACACAATCATGGGGAAGACTGCTGACTTGACAGTTGTCCAAAAGACGACCATCGACACCTTGCACAAGGAGGGCAAGACACAAAAGGTCATCGCTAAAGAGGCTGGCTGTTCACAGAGCTCAGTGTCCAAGCACATTAATAGAGAGGCGAAGGGAAGGAAAAGATGTGGTCGAAAAAAGTGTACAAGCAAGAGAGATAACCGCACCCTGGAGAGGATTGTGAAACAAAACCCATTCAAAAATGTGGGGGAGATTCACAAAGAGTGGACTGCAGCTGGAGTGAGTGCTTCAAGAACCACCACACACAGACGTATGAAAGACATGGGTTTCTGCTGTCGCATTCCTTGTGTCAAGCCACTCTTGAACCACAGACAGCGTCAGAAGCGTCTTGCCTGGGCTAAAGAGAAACAGGACCAAAGTCATGTTCTCTGATGAAAGTAAATTTTGCATTTCCTTTGGAAATCAAGGTCCCAGAGTCTGGAGGAAAAGAAGAGAGGCACTTCATCCACGTTGCTTGAAGTCCAGTGTAAAGTTTCCACAGTCAGTGATGGTTTGGGGTGCCATGTCATCTGCTGGTGTTGGTCCATTGTGTTTTCTGAGGTCCAGGGTCAACGCAGCCACATACCAGGAAGTTTTAGAGCACTTCATGCTTCCTGCAGCTGACCAACTTTTTGGAGATGCAGATTTCATTTTCCAACAGGACTTGGCACCTGCACACAGTGCCAAAGCTACCAGTACCTGGTTGAAGGACCATGGTATCCCTGTTCTTAATTGGCCAGCAAACTCTCCTGACCTTAACCCCATAGAAAATCTATGGGGTATTGTGAAGAAGAAGATGCAATACACCAGACCCAACAATTCAGAAGAGCTAAAAGCCACTATTAGAGCAACCTGGGCTATCATAACACCTGAGCAGTGCCACAGACTGATCGACTCCATGCCACGCCGCATTGCTGCAGTAATACAGGCCAAAGGAGGCCCAACTAAATACTGAGTGCTGTACATGCTCATACTTTTCATGTTCATACTTTTCAGTTGGCCAACATTTCTATAAATCCTTTGTTTTTATTGGTCTTCAGTAATATTCTAATTTTCTGATATGATGAATTTGAGATTTTCATTTGTTGTCATTTGTAATCATCAACATTAAACAAAATAAACATCTGAAATATATGAGTTTGTATGTAATGTATGAATATAATATACAAGTTTCACTTTTTAAATGGAATTACTGAAATCAATCTACTTTTTCATGATATTCTAATTTTATGACCAGCACCTGTAAGGGAAGGGATGTAGGGTTTTAAAAGGAAGTGTTTAAATCTATAGCATTTCAAAGGTCAGTTCAATAGCTGCTTCTCAGAATAAGAAATTGGATGCTATTTAAGTGTTTTATGTGCAAAGACTGGTTCTTTAAAAAAGTATTTTTATCACAGGAACATAACTGTTGTAACTTTGTGGTAGATTTAGAAAGATTTGTGTGAGGGAAGGGATTAATTAATACTGTCTCCTCTCTTTAGTCTCACTGCTTGCATGCCCAGACGCATCAAACACTTTCTGTCGGAATAAAGGATGGAGGTATCGCGTTGGGGAAATTTATTTGGTCACGGTTTACATCTGCTTTGGAGTAAACTCTCCTTTTCTGCAGCTTTAAGAGTTTCTGGGCCATGTCCTGGATACTATGTTAACTACAAGAGAAAAATGGCTACCAGCAGATGTTCTCTGTAAAATTATCCAATCAATCCTAACTTTAGAGACTGTTGAGGGAAAAGTGCAGTTAAATTGTTATACAGACAGTTCAAACAGTAGTTTAAAGATAAAGTATATTTTATTCAAACAGGTGATAGTTAATTACCTACAATTTTAAACTATCTCTGTGTTTTAGTTTTGTATAAGTCTAGATTAGTTATTCCTGGGTGAAACAATAACCAGCAGCCCTAAAGCCTGGGTGTCTTTGAAAGCTACCATCCTGCAACTTTTGGGTGCCCCTCTGCTACAGTAGCACGGATGTAGGCTATATTCTTTGATCAGCTCTTAAGAGGCCTGGTAATGAACCATTAATTTGGTTCAGGTGTGTTGAAACAAGGCATCTAGAATTTGAAGGGTGGTAGCTAGGACTAGACCTCTGCACTAACATGACTAGGACCAGAGAGGACTTCTCCTTAAAAAAACTAGAGTTTCATTTTCTTGATAGCATTTTCCAGCTAGCCCTGGGGGATAATTTAATGAGTATTTACACAGGAGATTGAGGTAGAAAGCAATTCACTACCAATTATCTTCCTGTGTGAAACTCGTTCTGACAGTATAACATTTGGAGTGCTTCTGATTGGAGTGAATAATTGAAAGAAAAGTATTGTTACTTTCAGAACAAGCAAAGTTAGAAAAGCTGAGTTTTATGGAAAGCAGAGCAAAAACGCAGTTTTGAATTAAAATAGCATTATATACATACCCAGTTTTGTGCAGGGCATTTTCACTGTAAGAAAATATGACCATATATTATGGTTCACTGATGAGGCTGAAGAAGGGATCTGGCTTATAAACTATTTTTAAAGTCAGCAGCAGCTTTTAATATTAGCAATATCGCTTTCTGCTACTATCTGTCATGCTTAGAAAATAAAAAAAGGGAACAATACATTTTCAGTTGGGTTGGGTGCCACCTTGAGGTGTACACAGTAGGTGAAAATGTTGCTGTTAGGTTCAGCTAGTAGCTACCTATGTCACAGGTCATCATATGGGCAGGAGCCAGTTTTAGATTTCTGTCATCTACTCCTTGTACTGGCGGCCGTTTCAGAGTTTGACACATATCCTAAGAAAGAAAGTTTTCTACTCTTTTTAATGCATATCCTTTCAATAGGGAATGGGCATTAAAGCGTAAAAAAATAATATGGACAGAATCCGACACCAGCTCATGACAGTGAAGCCAATTTTTCATTTAAGATTATTCACAGTTTTTTATGCTCTGGTTAACATTTACTCATTTCCACTTTAGAAATATGGAATATATAGAATTGCATAACACCTTAAGATTGGGACACTGGATACAGGTTTCTTTAAGTTCTGTAGAAGTAGCGTTCTACACTAATAAATAGAGTTTTTTGTTTTGCATTTCCATTCCTATAGAATAAGTCAGGGGAGTATATCACAAATTATAGCCTATTTTAGACTGAATATAAGTTACAATGTCTGCATATTGTGCAAAATTCAACCAACTTTCAGTTTTAACTTGTTCTCTTTCTTGTTTAGGTGAGGCTTTAAAGTGCTACACCTGTATGGGCTCAAACAATGATGACTGTAACCGGCAAGGCTCCAAATCCTGTCCCAGCTACTCTGATGCCTGCGCAGTGGTGGTGGGTCATGACAGTAAGTCATGTTTCTTAAAGATTTTCTGCTTTTTTGTGTGTTTAAACACTCAAAGATTGTTTTGTTTGTCATGCATGTGTGCACATGACTGTATATGACAGTGTTTGTTAAAATCGGCCCAGCTGTTGTCTGCAGAAACATCCCAGTCAGCAGGGGGTCTGAGGTTTTGCAGGGAAGAAAAAGCTTTTTGCCTCTACCTGACGAGTACCCTTAATAATCTTAATAAGGACACCCCATGGCTCTAGAAATACTGACCCTTATCTTTATTTTTATTCTATTTTCACAATGAAGGAGCAAATAAAAAAATATATATTTATAACACAGTTTTATAAATCTCTCAGCATAATCTATCCATCACTCAATCTAATGAATCATTTCTTTTCTTATTAGATCTCATCTGTTAAATTAGGGGACCTTTATATATCTCTCAAAAATAAGATTTGTTTCTGAATTAAATAATTAATCTAATAATGTTAATTATACTGGATTCATAAACTTTTAAAAATTGAAGTGTAAATTCATAATAATGATAAAAGTCAAACCATTTTATTAAAGGTTTAACTGGTCCGTGCCTTGAGAATAAATATAGGCTGAGTTTTAGGATTAATGTCCAAATCCAGTTATGATGGAAAAGTTTGGAAGAAAAGAACAGAGGAAACACATTTTTAGATCTGAACACGAGAAAAGGAACACCTTCCTATGCTTCCAGATCTTTATTGCATCTCCTCATAGTAAACCTGCCACAGCGTCCTCACCTGCATTTGTAACCGGGTTAAATGTGTTAAAGAAACAAAGAAATTATTTTTGGCACAAAAGCACATAATAGAAAAAGAGAAGTGAAAGATTTAAGGAAATCACACAAAATCAAAACAATGCTATTTAGTGGATTAGACTTAATTTCCAAGTTTTACTATTTCTTTTTTTGTCTTTGTTTTTATTCCCAGTCTGTCACTGTGCACAGCAAAGCAATAAGAAAAAATGTGATATTATTTTCCCCAGAGACAACCTATTAAATAAAATAAAAAAATGTCCCCAGGATTTAGACATGCATTATCAATACATTTTTCACTATTTTTTTAATTTTTTGTCTCTATGGTCATGCAATATTTAAAATGTAGGAGAATAGCTTTTAGTTAACTTTAAGAGTCCAGTGTCCCTATGTTTGATTGAAAGGTTCATATCTTGGTGCTAGTTGACAGTAGTTTCTTATCAACCTACAAAGATTTTAAAATATTTATCATCCCAGAAAATTACTTGAGTCTGCTGTAAATGTGTGCATTAGTTGTCAGTAGCAACGGGGAGCTTTATCGCAACAGCTGTTTTCAGTTCTGCCGTTCTAATTGGCTTCTGTGAGACAGCCGTTAAATGGATGCGTCTCTCACATGTATTTCTGTGTGTTTCATTAGGTGGTGTGATGAAGTCTTGTTCCTACAAGTCTTTCTGCAGCCAGGCCAGCAGTCAGGGCTACAGAGCCCCAGGAGTCAGAGTTCACTGCTGCTACAGCGACGACTGCAACGTTAAAAGCTTCGCCTCACCGCCGCTGGGACTCAGCTATTGGCTGCTGCCCCTTCTGCTGCTTTTGCACTGACTTTGTTTTTCACAAGACAACCAGACAACCTAACCATGCCAACAAGAATCAATTCAACATAGAAATGCCAACAAAATGCCAAAGAGACTGCCTATTTTCACACTTAATGACATTCTTCTTACCACTACTCCACTTTACTTTGGTTACAGTATTTATATGAGTGCAAGGCATCAAGATAATATATGGATCAATGGTCATAAACTGTTTCATATTAAATCTGTCAGTTGGCCGTATCTTGAATCGGCTTTCATTAGAAGCAACTAGAAATTGTCCAGAGTGAGATTCATACCGTACAGGTTGATAATGTTAAGTAAAAACATCACAGTATCCTTTTATTTGCATAGCAATGTTAAAGAACATTCAATTACATAATCTTGCATTCATTGATGGGACCTTCATATGGTGATGTAGCCGCTGCTGTAAAGAAAAACAAAGGTCTGGAGCATGCCCTGGAAATATATTGTTAATATATTTGATGTTTGGGGTCCAGCGTCGGGTTTAAGGTGGAACTTCTGAATCAAGATTTTAAAGCAGTACACTTAAACCTAACAGGCGGAACAGTTCAATTCCAGGCTTGTAAAAGCAAAGGATTTCAATACATGGTTTGTAAAATTTTTCAAATAAATATTCTAAGATTATTATTAGTCTACTATTATTATTATTTTTGCTGTTCAGCTGTAGATGAAATATCACAAATCCTACTGGCTACAGGGTTATAAGTTGGGCCGGGTCCCAACATTCTGATAAATATGCTTCTGAAACAGTGTCATTTATAAGCCATGGGGAGCTTTCACACCATGCCAGTATTTATTATTTTTTTTTGCTACTGGAAATATTTGGAAACAGACAAATCTGTTTTCCCTTTAAGCAAAAGAACAAAAAATGGTAGCTGTGCAGCAACAGGTGAGGGGTGGACTGATGGCAATTCTTTACTCCCAAAAGAATGCCAAAAACACTACTACTTTTTTCCACCCATAACTTCGTACATCCTTGGTAAACGGCCTATAACTATGTGCAAATACTTCATAGTTCTGATTTTCCACTCATCATCTTGGATTCTAAAAACAATTTAACCACATTTTAAAGTAATCACTGTATTTGAACACATTTACACAAAATCAAATGTTTCTGTGTCTAAAAAGGGCATCGAGGAGTTTTACTCAGCTTCCATGTTATTCCGTCATCAGCCTCTTTCCTGCCAATCACCAACCTGAGTCACGTCAAAGCTCTTGAAGTGTAATCATTTTACACCGAAGTGGGCAGGTGTTGCTCTGATGAGGTTAATTTTATTCATTTTCAAGTTTCTTAAAGAATAGAGAGGAATATAAACAGAATCTGAACACACCCCTCTGCAGGATGACACAAACGGTGAGACTGTTTGCATCTGTTGGTTACATTTTCTAACTACAGAAATATTTGTGCTAATATGCATTATACATGCATTTAAATGGTGTGACTGTGTCTTTATGCAAATTTAGAGTTATCAATCTGAACTAACTAAATTGTGAATGTTATATGGATAGAATATTCATTTTCCCTTTAGTCTTTGTGCATTTATTATTGTGAATATTTTGAGTAAACTATTGTAAGAACATAAAGACGCTCATGTCCTTGCTGTCAAGTATGGTTAAAGGTTTAATCATAATTTATGTCAATGTCTGACAATTTAACAATACAAGCAACAATTTCTGAAAACAAGAATTCATTGTGTTAATTATTCAGTTTTAACTTGTACATTATCTTCACGTAAAAGGAATAAAAAAACACATGCTGGATCAAATATACAGATACACACTCGATAGTCTTTGGCAAAAAGTTAGAGCTAAATCGAATCTTCAATAAGGTTTAAGTCAAGGTCTCTCCTGAGGCTTAAAGTTAAACAATGTTTATCTGTTATAAAACCACATTTGATGAGCATTAGAAATTTAGTTTTATGCTGTTGATTTTATCAAGAAGATTAATTTTATAGGAAAATAAGCAGACATGCTGACAGGTTTATGGATGGATATACATGGATATTAGATCAATAGAAAAGATGCATAAATTCAACCTTGATTGATGGAAAAGGTAAGTGAGGTTGGAAAAAATATTTTCCTATACAGAGGTTAGATGTGCCATATTTATCCAGGTCTGTAAATTACTTAAATTAAATTCAATACTTTTACAGTTTCGTGTAGGATCCCTTCATTACTGATGCGGGCCATTACTCTATGCCCCCATCTCACCTCTTTCATTCTTATGCAATACTCACATCCTCCACTGTGGGGCAGTCTAGTCACACTTCCTGTATTGAGTCACAACATGCCATCAAATTCAAAAAACTCTTGCAGTTCATATCGACCGACCACGCCTCATGGGCTCAGCAGAGATTAGCTTTAGTCAATAGTGATAATCATTGTACAGTTTTATTGCTGTCTGGTGGGCTTTGGGCTTTATTTAAAAAAGAAAAAAAATGTAACCACTTTCCCCCCTTGCTTCTTCCTTTTTTCACAAATCCCTTTGTATTCCCTTTTCTCGTGCTCCCTCTTGTGATGTCTTACCCCTCTCTCCTTTGACAGGCAGGTGTGAGAGTGTGAAGGCATTGCCCTGTGGAGGGATAGACACTGACCTCAAACCGTGAGTCTATGAGGCTTGTTTGGTCCAGACTTCCAAGTCCTAATGTGCAATAAGGCCCCCCATCAGCCCTGATCAGGTTTATTTGGATAGACTACTGAAAACAGATGCAGTTGTTTTAACACTTACGGTTCTGATGCAGGGTTAGTGGGTCCCGGATTATGTGCAGGTGTCTTGAAATTTTCCTTAGTTGAACTCGTGATTCACTTTGAAGTGGGGCTGTCCTGTTTATGCACTGCCTAGCTATTGCTGAAATATCATCTTCACTCTCCACCAACACACACATATGCAAGGGCAGGTTTAGATTCAATACAGGATTTGAAAGCACAATCATGGCAAAAGCTCCCGTCGGATTGGTTTGCCACATGTCCGCCATCTGAGCTAAAAACTGAAGGTCATTGTCATGGCAACTTTGCCGTTTTTAAAATTGAAGTATGTTTAATCCCAGTCCGCTGGCACCTGAAGACATTATTGCCACAAATCCTACTGTCAGTCATCAAAAAAGATGAGCTGGCTGCCCTTTAAGAGAAGCGGTGCACAAAGTAGCAATGCTGTGGAAAAGTCCTGTCTGCAGTACAGTGATTTCTAAAGTAAACCAAACAGCTTTTCCCCAAGAATGTCACTGTCTCTCAAAGTGACATATCGGACAGATTTTTGTCTCAGTGTGTGGGCTGGTGTGTATTTTTTTCAACAGAGAGGATTTACACCCAATGGTTTGACCAGTAAAGATTGAGATCCTATGAGCTCCTACTTGAATACTTTGGTTTAAAAAATCTCTTATGGTCTCATGGGTGAGTTTGCATGTTCTCCCTGAGCATGCATGGGTTCTCCCTGGGTACTCTGACTTCCTCCCACAGTTCAAAAACATGACTGTTGCCCTGCGATGCACTGGCGACCTGTCCAGGGTGGACCCCGCCTTTCGCCCATTGACAGCTGGAGATAGGCACCAGCACCCCTCATGACCCCACTTGGGATTAAGCGTGTTTGAAAATGGATGGATGGATGGATGGATGGGTCTTATGGGTTTAACACATTACTATAGCGACAGTATTCTGCCAAAAGTCCACATATGCAGTAAATACTCCTACAAGCAGCTTTTCTTCATACAGATGATCATGAACGACTCTTCATGTGCATGTTTGGTGTGTTACATGTGAAAATAGAGTACTACAGATCCCCAATATATCACACACGAGTGCATATTTCTTCTTTGCGTGCATGTGGTTTGATATCCACGCAAACCACATGCACATGTGGACCTGTTCCTGTGCACTCATGTCAACTTTCGTCACTTTGAAGGTGTTATCCAGCAGACAAACCAACCTGCATGTGATTGGCTACTTTTCCGGAGATCTCGCCTCTTGAGGCTGTACTCTTCTTTCTACTAGCGAAGCTACTTCAGGATAACCGCTTCTCTTCAAGATTTGGAAGTTGGTAAGCAAAGTCATCATTAGATATACATTGTCTTGATGAATACAGAATTCTGTTTGATTGTAGGGGGTTAATTCAAAAAGGTTATAGGAAATCTACAAAAAAAGTTCTGGTCAAGTAACCCAATATTTCCAGCTAGCTCAAACGTCACCAGGAAACGGGAAGACAGTTTAAGCTGGTTACCTTGGCAACGCATCACAACTAAGGATGCTGGATTTACTTAAAAGTAGCCAATCACAGGTGAGTTGCTTTGTCTGGTGGACAACGCCTTCAAAGTAAAAATAGTTGCACAGAAACAGGTCCACACCCAAGGAGGAGGGAGGCTAGATGCATGATTTGGAATATAAAACCAAACGCACGCAGAGAAGGAACAAAACTCGTGTGTGATTTATTGGGGCTCCGTAGTGCTCTATTTGCACATGTAACATGCTAAACATGAGGAGTTGTTTATGAGCACCTGTATGAAGGAAAGCTGCTCATAGAATTATTCATTGCGTGTGTGGACTTGAGGCAGATTAATAACTTGATACATTTATTAACTTTCAAAGTGCATTTTCTGACTGAATGATATTAGCAAACTTAAGCAGAGGTGATCAGAGTATTTAGGATCAAGTGAAATAAATCTATGGACAGACGCTTTTAACAGTACCCTGGGTTAAGATGTGTGAAACATGAAAAAAAAAAGTATTTTTAGCCTAATGTCACATTGGGAAATACATTTAATTTGACCAACTAGAAGTAGTGATATTGATGGTATCAATACTCCCAATACACCGTCAATTTTTGTTTTTTATATTGTACAACATTTTGAGTCCTTTCTCATGTAAACATGTTTTTTCCTCTCACCTGAATGCTTTTTAGAGGATTAAGGTCTGAGCAGTGAACTGGCAATATCTGTGATGACCTTATGACATAGTGTTTTTATCCTGTTGAAAGACCAAATGACATGGCATCTTCAGTATACTGACAGAGTACAACCAACATTTTCTTAAATCTCCGGGTATTTCTACTCTTCTTCACTCCATGAACTCTAATGTGGTACTAAGGACTTTTGGGAAAATAAACAGGTCCACACCATTATACTGTAGCTCCCCCTTCATCCTTTATTTGGACAGGAGGCTCTCTCCCACATGCCAAACGTTTTGAAAAAAAGTTAACTGGAGGGATGTTGCACAAAAGACCAATCGCCTGGCACTACAAATATTTGCATCCCTGCAGTGAGTTATGTTCAAGGTGCCTGTCTTCTTGTAAGATCTCATGGCATTGGAGCTTTTTTATTTGGCTAAAAGGTATAATGGTAACCAGTTTACTGGCAGATGTGTTTCTACTTATAAAGGTTCTGAGGACAAATAAAATTAATTTCACCACCTAGTGGGTGGTTAAGTACTGTCAGTAGACCAAAACAAGATGTGTGAAGAGTGACGTCTTTCTTTACCTACCCTCCAGCTGTACCTCCCCACCTGTTGTCTCATATGTGCTTATATACAAAGGATATATACACAAAAAAACAGCATCATCATTTGAAGAAACATCTAGCAAAGATGTAGATTGTTCATAACATTGCTATTAGCATGTAAACTTCATCCTGTAAATTGGTCATCTTCAGTTGAACATTTCAATCTGCTGGGAAAGCTCTCGGCTTTTTTACTGCTATGTTATGTTGCTCTTTCCAGACAGGGAAGGGCTAAGCTGTGGGTGGCATCTACTCACATGGACACATGCACTTACGGCCAGCCAGGCTTGTAAACAAGAGACTAGAGAACAGCGCAAAGACATGGTGTGTGACGTCACATCACATTCCATCTAAAAACATACATTTCGTTCTTCTCTTCACTATTTTTTAAGTTATTTCTATGTAAAATAAGGAATTTTTGCTTACTGCTTCTTTAAATATCTTAAAGATTTTAAAACGTTTTGCAATTTAACAAGGCATCCAGGATTTTGGAAACATGAACGAGGCCAATATTTATGGGTCAAGAGAAATAAAATAAAAAATATTAATGCTGGTGCACAGTGGTGGTATAGGGGTACGGCTAGCATCCATGTACAGAGAGGCCTTAGTCAATGAATCGACTGTCATTGTTAAAATTCTTTCCCAGTTGACTTTTGCTGCATTTTTTCCCTCCTCTCCATCAGCCCCATTCCCTGTTTTTGTCTAGTTTCAGAAAAAAGCCACAGTTACGTAAAAGAACATATTCTTTCTGTCCTGTGTTGTATAAGCAAACATGAATTAACCATACAAGCAGCATCAGACATGATTCATTTTTGTGTATGTATCTTAAAATGCACTTGTTTATCAATAAAGTGATATTACAAGGCTCAATAACACCTTTAACACCTTTTGCACTGAATTTATATGTTGGCTGAGTGTTTTTCAACTCTGGTCATCAAGGCACTCTATCTTGCAACGTTTAGTTGTTTCTCTGCTTTAACAGACCTGATTTAGATAATTGCAGTTCTCCTTGTTAATCTGCTTTCAATTTTTATCAGGTGTCTGAAAGCTGGGAAAGAGATCCAAGATATGCAGGGCAGTGGGTGTTGAGGGCCAATGTTGAAAAATCAAGTCTTATTTTTTCCGACATAAACAGCATCCTTAAAGTGGAAAAGAAACAGTTAACCAAACTAATTTAATTCACAAGATTGTGTTTTACTATTAACAATAATTATATTACAAATATGAAAAATATAAAATACATTTTTTGGCAAGGGTGTCTGCCATATTGCAGTACTCCAAGCAGTGACATCACGGTGTTGGTTGATGCTTCAGTTTGCAGTTGAATACATTCATAATACCAGTGATAAATCACAACTGTAAAACACTTAAAAAAATTTGGCATGAAGGAAGATGCAGCTTAAAGGACACTTAGACATCTAAATAACATTGCTTTCGTTTTTGAGCCCATTTGCTATGTGCGTCCAAGTGTAGGGCATCTGTTTGGTGTTGACAGTCTCCAACCTGTGACGTGCAATCAGTCTGAGCATGCATGCGCTTTGCAGCAAGGTAGGATGTGCAGACTGAGTACACACCATATGTATGTGCTACTTTGATGACATTATGAGTGTTTTGGGTGGAGTGGGCTGGCAGCGCTATCTGTTCACATATGCCCAGAGTAATGGAGTCTATCTGCAGTTAGAATGTTGACCTGGACCAATTACTGTGTGGCAAGTTGTTCTTTACCAATGTTTGGACCTTAATATAACCTGACTGCCTATTGTGGATACGGGGAATCACTGTAAGAAATAGACCATTTCTTTGGAGGTTTGGGACCTCTTTGGTAGTCTGAGGCTAAGCGATCCCATGCTTAGCCACAAGAAAAAAAGTATTTGCTAAAAACACTACTCAAGCACTGAGTTACAGAACTTACAAAATCAATAGTTACAAAATGTAGAACATGTTAAATTACAGCATACTGTTTGCTGTATTTTTTCACTCAACCTCCAAATGACACAGTAGACGGAAAATAATATTTTGCTGATAAACCTTGTGTACAAACGGGAAGAAAATGTTGCTCAGTGGTTCATATTTGATTAAAAGAAGCTAATTTTTGTTAAGTGGAGTGGAATAGATGTAGCTAAAATTTTACTCAAGTAAGAGTAGTGATGCCTAATCATATTTTTGCTCAAGTAAAAGTAAAAACTACCTAAAATATTATTATTTTAAAAAACTTACTCAAGTAAATGTAGCTGCAAAAATTTTACTAATTAATAGCCACTTCTTGATAGGGATGAATAGTTTGAAGAACTGGACCACTGTGCATCCTAAAAAACACTTGTGGATTACTTGTCAGAAGTATCTTGAACCTCTGATCAACTTACTAATCATTATATCATAAGGGTTATTGATAACTGCCCAGGTAATTATTATAGCAAACAATAATTTCTTCAATGATCCATAAATTTACTCAAATTAAATACTGGAATAAAAACTAGATTGAGACTACAGTGATGCAGTAAAAGATATATTCATTTAAAGGATATTAATATATCTTTACCGGAGGTAGCAGCAATAAAAAACATAGTTAGAGTGATTACTTTTTTGGGGTGTTTCTGATAAATTGGGTTGATAATATCAGCAGATGGTTTGGGCAGTCTCTTCCTAAACAATGAAATGAACTTATGAACCATCAGTGGAATCCAGGTCCTGCCCACAAGACTCCACCACTTTATCTAGGACAATCCTGTTTCTGGAGAAAGAATGGTTTTTAGTCAGGCTGTCTCTAGCGTTCTGAATTTTGGACGCATTGTGTCACAAACTTGACCAAGTATTACAAAGTTCACAATAATGAAGCACGGATTGAGACTGAAAGGACAGATGGACGTCTCTGACTTAGAACACAATGTGACCAGTTGCTTCATAAAATCAGAGAACATGAACTGGTCGCCATAAAATGCTCGTGATAATGTGGGAAGGGAACAAAAGCACTCTGGGGGAAGGAGAGCGTGTTGGACGATGGCTGTGTTTACAAATGCCTGCGTCCTGGCTGGCCAGCCCAGGTTCACCAAGCGGTCACCGGTTCTGAGGTCTCTATTTTTTTTTTTAATGAAAAGATCTGTGAAGCAGAATTAAAATAATCTACCTCCAGACTCTGGACAGAGGGCTTTTTCTGTTTTTGAAACAGGAAAGAGGAAAGACACAGAGCAAGAGGGAGTGGAGGGGTCAGCTAAAGAGGGACGCTTGTGAAAGAGAAGAATTAAGGGTAATGAGTGTGTTCGTCAGTCACAGCTACTTTAAAATGACTAAATGGCCCACCTTCTGTGAGTCTGGGCCCTTATAACAAGAAAACAAGAAGCTTACACAGGAAATTGACAGTGTACAGTTTCCAGCCGGCTTAGACATTTGGAAAATAGTTATTCCAATGATAAATTTTTTAAAACAATATTAGAATGATTAAACATAGAACTAAAGTTAGCAGAACTAAAGGTCATCCTTATACCTTTATCTACCCCTTGTCTAAGATCACCCTTTTACAGTAAAAAGTTTAGATTAAAACCCCAGCATACTGTACCTTTCTCCAGCAACCTGTTACAGTTCAATCAGGGTTTTCCCAAATTGTTCCTTTCGACACAAAGTCTGAGCTTGACCACACTTGGGAAAATGCATATTTCATAACCTTATATACTGATTTACGACATTATATTGGTTTTTTACTCTTTCCAAAATTGCAATGAGAATTAATCACTTCCTTTAACCTTTTTTTTTTGTTTGGGCGTCCTGTTAGGACAGCTCCATGGTAACCTTCATTTATGGGTTTTCCTGACATTGAGAGGAGAAATACAGAACTTCCTGAAAAATGCCTGATCTCCTCTGGCCTGCTGAGCTTGGAGTGTCAGAGGCGGTGGATGGATGCCTAGGTTTGACCTACTTGACCTGTTTACTCTGTGACGGCACAGAAGCTCAGTGAAAGAAAATGGATGGACAAATAAGATGCATGAATCTATAATTTCTTAAAGTTATCTTTTGAATTTATTTCATATATTAGCCAATATATTCAAGTTAAAGATGCAGTACTGCAACTATTAAAACTTCCAACGTACCTTTGTTCTTACATCAGTTCCACCTTCCTCTAAGTGTTTTCTTGAGAAAAAACATCAGTGCACAATTTCTGTGTTTGAGATAAAACCGTGTGTCTATTTTTGTTATCCCCTCAGGGCGAACAAAGAGGCAGGATTATACAGAGACAAGCTTTTCTGTAGCATTACCCCAGCTGCTAATTCCATCTGAGACAAAATCTGCATCTGAATGCAAAAGATCTAGCAGAGAGAAAAAAATAATTACATAACACACTGAGTTATTATGAACAATTTAATAAGACAGACCATTGTTTTATCCAACTTTATTTAATAGTGCCGGGATAACAAAAGAGAAGGATGCAGACCTTGGAGCCAAATCCAAATCACATCAGTAGCTGCTGCGCCCCGGGTGAGGGCAGGCTCAGTCAGCCTTACCATGCAACTGGGATAATTAATTTTGGAAAGGAATATCAACTGATATAATTGAGCATTCTTTGCTAATGAAGATCCTCTGTGTTGTCACTATTGAGGCGCTAATTGATAGGGGAGGGATGGGCTGTGCAGGATATCATGATGGAAGTGCTGCTTGAGTCGATAACCAAAACTTTATCACACTGATGTGTTCTGTTATCAGACAGTTTTATTTAGAAGCATGACGCAGTCTGCTTTTCATGTTAAAATGAAATCCCTAGTCACTCAACTACAAAGTTCATTTACAGTACTTGATTACTATACTTAAGTACTTTTTTTTTGAGTATCTTTACTTTACTTGAGTCATTTTTGGGGGGTACTTTCACTCCTCTACATTTAATAGTCAAATATTGTACCTTCTAATCCACAATATTTCGAGGAAGCTGCTAGTTACTTGTTATTTTTGGCACAGCTTAGCTTTTTAATCCACGGTTGCTGTTTTTTCTTTCTTGAAATTTAATTTCTACATGCCAGATACTAGCCTTAAGGACTGAATTTGTACACCACTGAGATTTGCATGACATTCCACCAATGTAAAAAACCCAGGGCTGATATTATTTGTAGTTTATATTTTTATTAAATTGTTGATTGTAATGTAAATCCCTTTATTGTCCCACAATGGGGGAAATCCACTCTATTTTAAACCATCTCTTTTTGAAGGAGTGGGCTGCCATTGCATGGTGCCCAGGGAGCAGTGTGAGGTTAAGGTCTTTGCTCAGGAACCCAGAGTGCAAGCTGTGGAGATCAAACCAGGTACTTGCAACCTTGTAAGAGCATGATGAGTTCTCAAATCCAATTTGCCGTT
This sequence comes from Cyprinodon tularosa, assembly GCF_016077235.1. Taxonomy (NCBI): domain Eukaryota; kingdom Metazoa; phylum Chordata; class Actinopteri; order Cyprinodontiformes; family Cyprinodontidae; genus Cyprinodon; species Cyprinodon tularosa. Next base: position 1,179,091 of record NW_024037959.1, read on the forward strand.
TCTTTGTGGTAGTAGATTTAAACTTGAACCTATATTCCATAGTAAACATGTTAGGAGAATCAGGATGCTCTTGTTTTCTTTTTGGTTTGTTTTTAAGTTAGAAATAATAAACAAAATAGCTTTCCTTCAGCATTTTTATGCTTAAGTTCTTTACAGATGGTGTAGAATCTGCAGCAGATGGTTCAATACATCAGGTGGTTTCTAAAAGTTACATTGTTCTTTAAAATTACTCTGAAAAGTATCCAGCAATGTACTCATATTTGAAATTTCTATTTATATTTTTGAATAAATAATGCATGTACATTTAATTACTGAAGTATTTTAAAAAGTAAGTACTTCAATACTTTAACTAAATAGATGACCTAAGTTTTTTTTACTTGGAGTTGAGCAATACTTTTACTCAAGAACTACTGGTGAGTGAGTACCATCACTGCTTAAATACATAGGGCCTTTCTTTACTTGCCTGTGGAGAAAAGAAAGTTTTCAAATTTAGTGTTTTCACCTTGCTATTCTAACAAAAAATAAGGCTGGTCGGAGTTTAGGGATTGAACAGGTTTCAATTGAGGGGAAGCAGAGGGTCTGGGATTTTGATAAAGGGCTCTGAGGAGGGGCTTTGGTTAAATTAGTTGAGGGAATAATAGGAAAGCTAATTGGTTTGGACAAGTTTAGGGAGCTGGAAGTAATGCAGTCCTTTAAAAGAGATGAGGGTAGATCCAGCAAAACTATGAGATAATCAGGGGTGGTATTTAGGATAGGAGGACCCAGTCCAGAAACACTGGGGCCTCCTGATGACCCCAAGGGGAACAAGGGCACAAGTGGAACCAACAGGGGGCAACAGGTAAAATTACTCTGACCTTATCTGGTCAAATGATTTTGTAAAATATTTTAAGAGATTCCATGCCCCATGCTTCCATTGTATACTATGTAAAGAAATATCTTTAAGGTATTTTAGAAATTGGCTTTCATTATTAATAAGGTAAAATTTAGTTTCAAATGCATTAAATCAAGTCTTTCAGATTCTTAATGCTCCTAAATTTTATATTTACGTGATAACTTGCAAAAGCTATAGACCAACATTTTTCTTAGTCATAAACTGAGTAAGCAGCATCTTTCAGCCCTCCATGCAGGCGGTGGATCCCCACAGCAAGGAAAGGATATTTTGTTATGTATAATACTCATGATAAAGGGAGTCCAGTCTTAGACTATGGGTTCAGTAACACCTTTAGTAACACAAATACTTTTTATCTTACAGGTTCTAAACTCAAGGTCAGCTGTTATGTGATGTAAAAAATCCTCCTTGTAAAAGTCTGATGTTTATAGTTATATTTTTATTTTATATTCTTTGACAATAAATTAACATGTACAAATCTAGACAAATAAACATTGACTCAAAACCCTTTATAAAGCTTTTTGTTGAATAAATAACATTTTGTTTATAATTATATTTGATTGATGTGTTAAATTGTGACAAAATAATTCCTTTTACATGTACTGTAATGTAAGACATATTTAGTTTTAGCTTGTATTATTACACAAATGCTACCTTGAATTCTTTGGCGGTTTGAGGCTTCGTTTATCCAAGAATATGTGGATTAGTGAAGGACTGTGTTAAATTCATAGAGCAAGTTCAATCTACAATCTACAATTTTTGTGTTGGCAAAGTCGATTTTTTTTTTCAGCAAGAGACTTTGAAAAAATAAAAAATAAAGTCCATCAAATCTATTTTAAAGCATTGGTCCAGCTTTCCATCAAGGCATTTTAAAATTATCAATGTTCAAGCTTGAAAGTAGGCAGGATTTGTTTTTGGCTTTTTCATCCAAACTTCAACTCAAATGTGCATCGTTTTGTACAGACAGGTTTGTCAAAGCCTATTTCAAACTATACCCCACAAATCTGAATCATTCTTGGGTTGCACACATCAATTTTGAATCCTACAGTACAATCTTAAGGTTTTTCCACACTATCTGATGATGTAGGGGAACAGATACTGTATTTCCTGCTGCATTCTCCTCCTTTTGTGTTTTTATGTGAGCTACTGTCCTTACAGGGATGATGCTTCAAGCAATGTTGATGAAGTGCAAAGTGACTTTGGGATAAATAATCCTAATGAATCACTGGGACAAACTTGTATGTTTTGGGAGCACACAGTTAACTCGAAACGTACAGAAACATGTAATACGATGAATCGCAACGGAACAGAAAATAAGATGCTAGTTCTAGCCTGGCACTTCAGCTGAATGGGATATATCTTCAACAGGCCCAAGACATGAATTTATTGGAGACTGTAGCTGTTTGTGCTGAGTCAGATATATCCACACAAACAAAACGTGGATGAACCTGATCTTCAGAGAGTTTTCCTAATACAAAAACTACTTTCACCTAGAAATATGAAAAAAGTCTGCAGCCTCCAGAACTTTATTAAAGAGTGAGTTATTGGTATAAAATTACAATACCAATATAGCCATCTTAATTAAACTTATTGTCATACTGTACCTAGTATCAGACTTAGAATTGCTATTCACAATAGACTATTCTCAAATGACGAAGAAAAAAGAATAGCCATTGGAAAGCCATTGTTTCCAATTATTCCTGGGCATTTTGTGTATGTAGTTAACTGGCTTGTGAGTCCTGTTTAATGCTTGTTAGTAGATCCTCTATTGAGATATTTTTTGGAACAATCCACTGTCATCAGTGATTCTGTCTGTGCTGTGCTTGTGTGAAATACTAGGGTATTGTGTTGCTTTTAACCATAACAGTCTATCATTCAAAGTCATTAAGTTGTCAGGAAAGTTGTATTTTCAAAATATTATCCATGCTTTTAACCTTTTTTTCTGTCTTATGTTTGTTTATCGTGACACAGCAGGCTTTTGTCATCAATTCACCCCACTAATTTTCAAACATTTCCATTAATGCTTTTTAACAAAGGTATTGGCTTTTTTCCACCCTACTCATCTCTGATAGTACCTATACCTGATTGCAGAGATAGTACTGGCACTGAAAAGCAGTAGAGGAAGACATTTTAACATTTGAAAATTGGTTGATTTAGTATAGAGCAAGACCAAGTGGAGGTAGTAAGGGCATAAATATTAACACTACAATATTTATATGATACGTATAATACATACACTACTATAAGTATGAATTATAAATCACTTGACACACATAAAGGGCTTTTATTTAACTACATTACACACTTTTTCACTTTCAATCTACTATTTCATAGAGAATGTCTTATTGGGAAATGTCTAATTAGAGGTTTATACATTTTGTGGTACAGGATAAAGTGTATCTGAACATTATTGATCAAACATAAAAATTTCCCTACAGAAAAAGCCATAAAAATGTGGAAAAAGGAGAGGGCTGTGGCAACGCAGCCCTGCTGTATTTTACCAAAGGATGTCACAGACCTCAGGAAATAATGTCAGCTTTTAATAATGATGATATGGCTCCTTTTGAGATATTGCTTATAACTTAGAGGCAGACGGACAAAATGAAGGAAAGTTGTGCTCAGTAATAGAGGAGTAGATATTTAGAAAGGATGATGTAAAGCAGAACAGGCAGATTATACCATTCCATTATACTTTGTCACATATCTCTGAAATCGGGCACAGCATTCAGCTGCTAGCTGTCTCCGGGATCACTTCTTGTGACAGCCGAAGGACCAGACTGTTCACAGCAGTCAGCACAGAGATGGTCTGACACATAACCAGCAAAAGTAGTTGATCATAAGCTGACTAACCACTCCATAGGAAACCAGCTAAAAAAGATGATTCTCACTTATTTGAAATAAACACCAGAGTATGAGTGATTATAGCCAAAGGCTGTACTAGTTGCTGAGGTTGGTGTCAAAGGGGAGGCCAGAGAAAATACAGGAGAGGCAGAGGAAGATATTTAGCAGGGGTTAGATTTAAATTCCTGATAGTGTCAATACAAAGGTAAATGGGTAAGTTAATGTCATATATTCCTCCAGAGCACACTTACATCCCCCAAACGTGATCTCTCTCTCTTTGAGATGATACATATAGAGGAGATAGAAGAAAACACACCAGCCTGAAGCAAAAACAATATTTCTTAGCTTTTAGCCTCTAAAGACTTCAGGATTTTAAAATGCAATCTGGTCTTGTTGCCATCTTTCATAATTCCTAAATGCAAATCTGACTTGACTTTTGGCCTTGTTAACAATATTGATGTATAGAGTTTTATTTACTTTTCCAAAATATGTTTTTGCAATGATTTTCAAATCAAGCCAACAAAAGATTAAATATTTGTTCTTTACTAAGAACTACAGAGCATTGTTTATTATGTGTTATAAGGGGACCATCATCTTCTTATGTCTAATAAGCCTTTTCAAATTTTTAGACATTATAACACTCCAGTCTGTGCTCATATTCATGTTTTCAACATGACTCAACACTGCTACACATTAGTGCACAAAGTCGCTGCAAGAATCAGCACGTGGTCATGGAAAAAAGTAAGAGAGGGAGAAAAGATATTTAAGGCCTTGCTCCCCCTGTCAGCTTTCACCTCTCTGCCTTCCATGTTCATGTTTTCACAGCCCCTAATCCTGGCGGCTCCAACGCCAAGCGGTCACAGGTTTTGACAGCAGACTGTAATGACCTAAGCTGTTCTCCGCAGGAGGTACTTTGGGTAAATAGTCGGGTGGGATGTGGGATGTAGAAGGAATGCCAAGTGCTAGACTGCTCAGACATAAAATCTAATGAAATATAGTTTTTATATTGTGAACCTTTGGGTTGGGTGCCTTGTCAAAGGTCATCTTTTGCGGTTGTTTTGTGGAGTTCAACACATTGTGAGGTTGTATGTTAAGTTCAGTTTGATGTTTGGTCCCCAAAAAAATGCTTGAAATAAGGTTGATGCTGAAATGTGTCGGTTTGCATCAATGTGCAAACCTACACGTTTTTCTCCCACCTGTTACTTCTGTTTTTTTGTGCTTATTTTCAGAGTACATGTTACAACATCTCAAGTCGATTGGCAGAACCACAGTGGTGCTTCCAGTTCTGCAAAATAAAATACAGTCCAAAAAAGTAGTAAAATTGAGAATATTGCCTAGTTCAAGGAACACCTGCAAAACCTCTGAGCAAGACCACATCACATCACGGGCACTAGAGCATCTAAAAAAAACATTTAAACAACTTAATAGATAGCGTCTGTGATTTTCCTCCATGTCTTCCTTTTGTCTCATATGGGATCGCTTTTTCAATCGACGGGGCCAACGTCATTGGTTTCTCAACTGATGTATTCAACGTTTTAATTGGTGTGCGGGGAGACATGCAGAGTTTACAAAAAACAAGATATCCACGCACGCCAGCTACCATTCATTCATCCTGTCTGCTGAACTGGTGCTAGTTTTACTCACATGCCTGGAAGATATCTAGTGCTACTACCACAGATAATCTCGCTCTCAAAATGGAATTGAACGATTCAGATTAGCTAGCCGAATTAATAGAAGGGGTAGAGCGTAGCCATCTGTGGCACGGGCTGCCTGTCACAACTCCAATGCGGTGCGCCGATGATGTCATACACGCGCCGCTAAGTTTTTAAAAGATATAAATATAAATAATATAACCAAGGATGTCTGGGAGACAGTGATTTACCTACATGTTATGAACAGTTTAGTTTGTGCCTTCAAGTCGTTGCCCATAGGAAGACGTTACTTGGATATAACCTAACGGAATATCTTCAGAAAAGCTCCAAATGACTCAAAACTCATATGGGTGAGTAGAAGATGATGTAATAACGTAAAATCAAGGGGGCAATGTAAAAAAAAGGGCATTTCCCTTTAACCAAAATAAAATACCTAGAGAATCCCCACACCTGCTAAAAACACTTTGAACTTCTGTGCCATCAGGCAAAGCTGTGGCCTCTTAATTCCCCAGGAAAATTCACCAAAACCTTTTAAAGACTATATCCTTTTTTTTTTTAAAGTCAGATGTGGATTTAATCTTGCAGTAACAAAAACTTATTGTTTGTCAGAAAAAGCTGTGTAACCACAGACAGGGATTCTCTTTGTAAGTATTCCAATTTTTAAATATTCAATTAATAACAAAACAGCTCTTCCAAAACAGGAGAATTTAAACATGCACCAATCAAAGCTGAATGACATTAAAACAAGGGAGGCCCAATAACAGTTTGAAAATAAGGTGTAAACAACAAAATAACCTAGAAGTGGAAATATGGCAAATGATATGACATCCAGTAGCCAGAGGTGAACAGTCTGTCTCTGATGATGTGCAAAGCGTGAATTGGTTCTACAGTTTGTTGAGGTAATGAGTCGCACATGAAGAAGCTATCACCAGGGAAACAGCAGGCATACTTAACGCCGCACACAAACAGCCAAGTAACCCAATAATCATCTGCACCATTATGGCCACCAGCTCAGTTCTGATTGTCAAATGACATGTGTGGGTGTTTGGAACCAGGATTATAGGAATATATTGTATGGACCATGTATGTGTTAGGGTTCAAGGTGTCTTTGGATCTTTGATTTAATCCCACAGATGCTCCCAGATTCTTTTAGATTAATATCTAAAATGCTTGGAATTCAAATCAATGGAGGCCAGCTTCTTGGCAGAGGGACTACTCCTGTAGGGGAGAGGGTTGGGTTATGTAGATGCTAGGTAGCATTTTGGTTGCAGGAAAAACCTCTCCCTCACAGAGCAGTGTGTTGTTACAAGATCAGCTTGATCAACTTCACTCATAATAATCATTAATATTAGAACTGTACAATAATTAGTCACGGAGCACAAGATTCAGCAGTAAGATCAAAAGCTTTTTTGCTTCATAGTTTGGCTCAGATGTTTTGACAGCGTAATTAGGGAGCTGCAGTTAATTAACAAAGGTAAAACCAGACAGAGAACAGTTTGTTATTTGCTTTGATTTAGTCATTTCATAACACAATCTGTTAGTTTCATCTTAACAGCTGAGCAGAAGCTAATTTAACACATCAGTACTGTGCATGTTTCTTGTCCAAAGTATTTTTATATAACACAAATTTGTAAAATTTGTGAAAAGATACATGTTTAGCAAAGGCAGGTATAAGTAGGTATATTTGCTGAAAGGAACAAAATTGATGTCCTGCACTCCATGGTTGGTCAACAGCTTTTCATAGTTTCTACAGCCAAAAGGTTTATTCCCTGTTTAGGTAATACTCTGTCGTATTGGACTTCAACTGCTAGTTTTGAAATACAAGATTTAGAAACTAAATTTTGGATGTAATTTATAAAATGTTAACGGTTCCCCTAGGCTTCATGAGATGGGAAATACAGGCACACTTACAAATATAGGACAAATGTTGTTTTTTTTCAAGTTTTTTTTAACTTATTTGAAAAAATAGAGTAAAATACTTCAAACCCTGAATCATGTAGGTATGATGATTACAGATAATGGAAATCTAAAATTTAGTGTCATAGAATATAACTTTTTGAAAAAAGTTATAAATTGTAGGGTCAAATTGTAGGGTCAAACTCCGACCAGCTTATTCAGTGAAAACCACTGAAAAGGTTTCCTGCTGTTTATTTGCATATCCGCTGCTGTCAGATGTATAAAGAGATCCTGCACCCATCCAGTGTGGATTGTTGCACAGAACATATTGCAAAGGATGACGAGGCAAAAACAGAATGTAGTTGCTGGGGGTGACAGTCTTTTCAAGGAGGGTAACCAACAAAAGGTAATTGCGAAAGTGACCTTTTGGTTGATCGCCTCCATCCAACACTGCATTGATGCAGTAATTCATGCAAAAGGAGGCCCGACCAAGTGCTGAGGGCACAGCTATAGCTGTGGCTATAATATAGCTCACCACCATTAGTGCGTAAATGTGTTCATGAATAACTCAAGCACTCTAGGGTCCATGGACTTGATGAAGTAGTATTTATATATGGGCCAATAATAAATATACTTAAGACCCATATTTTCAAATAAAATTTCATGTTAAAATCTTGTACGGCATAGATTTTTTCTTTCTTTTTTTTTTTTTTGTGTGCAAGCCATAACCATCAAACTTATCACAAATTAGGCTTAAAAACTTTCTCTCAGTTTTCCTGAAAACATTTCGACATCTATCCAGGAATTCTTTGTTAATTCTGGCTGTTGGCACTAAAAGCAAAATGTAGTTTTATGTAGCTGATGTTTTTAAGCACCTGGAGGCCCAACTGATCACATTTCAAGTCAGATCCAAATCAATGATCCTCCTGTCTCATTGGAGTAATTTGTTTTGTAATGTTTAGTGATGGCTCTCTCTCTTCTAACAAAGATAGATTCCTTAATTCCCTCTATCAAACCATCTTTCCTCTCTATCCAAGATCTGATCATTTTGGACCCTATGTTCTGGAGAGACAAGTGGACAGCTGTAACTTGCCCGGAGCTGTTGACTCACCTGTGCTATTCCATGCGTTTATGTATTTGTATTTGTCTAGGCTGTCATTGCTGCACTGGACCTCAAGGACAACGCAGCTTTGCTTTGAGTTTTCAATTTTTGGGATAAACCAGTTTTGGTCTAAGAACGCTTTTTGGTTTGATATTCACCCTTATGTCATGTCTTTACTTGTGTGGACTTACAATTTTTTTTGCAGGTTTCCATTTTCTTTGTAAGATGCAGTGTTTTTATTCCTGCTGTTTTTTTTTTCTTTGTTTTTTTTTTTGATGACTTAACAAAAGCACATGAAATAGAGGGTTAACTAACTACACTTTATGTGTGCCAAATATAATTTACAGGAGTTTCACTTTATTAAAAATGGAGCCTAGGTGGAAGTTCAACTAAATAAACTGATTAATTGTCTTCGTCCACCTACGACAAAGCCAGTAAGCTTTGAACCACGCCTCCATGAAAGCCAATCAGCATCCAAAGTTGATCTTAAAAGATCTCTAATTCGCAACTCCTCTGCTGCCTTGTGCAAAGGTGGTGGTTGCACTCTGTGGGCCAGATTTATCAAGATCCAATTTTGCGTGCAGTAATTTGCGCTCGCAAACTGGAATTTTGCGCGAGGGGCTGAACCATGGTTTGCGGGTGATTTAACAAGAGTGATTGCGTAACTGGTGGCAGGTGCAAAACTGTTGGAGACGCCCTATTTAAATGATGGTTTTGCGCGTTTTGTGGTTTGCGGCAAAGTAGTTTGTAGTTTCTACAAACTAGTGCATTAAGAAATTAAAATCTTACAGTGACCCCCAACAACAAAAAAAAAAAAATATATATATATATATAAAGAAAAAACTTTGGCAACCTTTATTCCCTAAGGTGGTATGTGGCTGAATTTCTACTTCACTGCAGTAAAAAAACGAAAAAAAAAAACCCCCAAAAAAACAGGTGTTTTGTAGTGGCCTGTAGAAAAATGCACATACCAAATGGCTCACAAGAAGTGACTGTGGATGAGATTACTGCGCGTACGCATCCCCGCAGCATTGGCATTTTGCTCCACAGGCGCAGGGGGAGAACCCCGACCCCGTCGGACAGCACTTCGGACAGCACTTCTGAAAAACGAGATTGGGAGATCCCAGCTCTCGCTGCAACCGTACGCTGGAATGACCCAGATGCAAAAAAGTGCAACGTTGCAAGGAGTTTTGTGATATCTGGTATTGCGTGGGTCCTCCTTGTGGCCGGCTCCAAATCCATTCGGAGTTCCCCCAACAGCTCCAAAATAGCAATGCAGGATAAACCATATGTTTTGATGACCGTTTCCTCCTTCATTGCAAAAATACTCACACGGAGTGAAAAAATGCGTTCTCTGCGTCTCCTTGCTTCATTTCGATGTCTCCTTCTTGCGACAATAACCTCTGCCATGTGTGCGCAATTACGCACACAGACCATTTGCACCTTCTTTTGAAACGTGTTAAATATAGAGTCAGATACCGTTAGCAAAGTTGCTTTCAGGTTTAATAAATCACTTTGCGAGTGCTAAATTCATATATTTACATGTTCTCCTCCCACAAGACGCACTTTTGCGTGTAAACGCCCCATATTGCATATTCATTGCAGAAAAGTACTAAATGGATAAGAGGCGCTATTTAGCACGTTTTAAAGACCAAATCCTTTTAGCACGCTGTTGATAGATCAGTTTGTACATTTTTTAGCGTGCGCAGTGAAATAGCTCACGTTTTTATACACGCAAACCTTTGATAGATCCGGCCCTGTGACTTAATTCAGGTGACCCCGTTTCAACCCAGCTCCTGCCTACATCGTAGCTAAAACTTCATCAGAGTTTCAGTACTCCTGGAGTCTTACTGCATTCGCTTCTCATTTCAACCGGTCCGGCAGAAGACCGCCATGTTGAACGTGTTTCTGCAAGAGGTTTCTTTCCAGTGGGGAGTTTTTCCTCTCCTCTCTCGCTTCATGCTTGCTCATCATGGACAGGTTCTTCAACCTGTGTTATCCAAACTGGACTTCCATCATCAAGGTCTCTTTTTTTTTTTTTTTTTTTTTTTTTTTTTTTTTTTTTTACAGTGTCCTGTCTGGCAAGGTGGTAATAAGAATAATTGTCTTGATGCCAAAAGGAGCCCAACAGATTTTGCTTTTACAAGTGTAGCGGTATGACATTTGCCATACTGCTCCACTTGTTTCATGTATATAAATTGCTTTATCATAATTATGCAGGGAGTTTTACAGTTCATATGGACACTGCAATGTAAGTAGAGCAGAAAAACAGAAGAAGAAGAAGGAAAAAGAAAAAGAAAAAAAAGGACAAAAGATGAAAGAAAGAGGAGATAGGAAAGAGACAATGACAAAACATTTTCAGTCTGCTTCATCACCTGCAATAAGATGAAAAAAAAGAACAGCACAACTAAAAGACATGGTATGAGATATACAGTAAAGCAAACACCTTGAAACTATCGCTAAAGTAATATTATTAAGTCTGACATGTACTCTGTGTTACCTGAAGATATGAATGTGGGGTTTCTGTTTGGAAGTGAATTTCTAAGTACCTGAAGCCTAGCACCTGTAGTTTTTTGTGAGGGTGAACTTGTGCATGTAAAGTTTTAACCATAGAAAAAATGCTCAATAGTGGTTGTGGAGAGCCGGAGAGGCACACCCCCCAGAGCACTGAGCCCAGCGCCGGGAGACCCAAAGCCCCAGGCGCCCAAAGGGACCCCAGAAGCGAAGGCACCAAGGCGGGGCCAGCCCCGGAAATCAGACCCCCACCAAGGGAGGAGGAGAGACAGCCACGAAGAAGCCCCCCAGCCACCGCCATGCCGGCGCCCCGGGGAGCCGCGGGGACGAGTCCGCGGGCCCCGCCAGCAGCCGGCCATCCCGAAGTAGGGCCGGGCACCGAACACCAGCCCCCCCACGGCACCAACCGAAACGCCCCATCCCCACAGAGCACCGAAACACGCCCCGCCCCCCGGCACCAAGCCCCGGCGACCGGCCACAACACCCACCGCGACCGCACCACCCAGGAAAAACACTTAGGCGGCCGGGGCCCACGTGCATCCGCCGCGAACCGGCCGCGAGCGCAGCGCGACCCCCCCAAAATGCCCCCCCGGCCAAAAGCGCAGCCCCACCCCACCAAGACCGATACCAACAGCGCGCAACGAACCACACCGCGCACAGAATCAGCCCGAGAGCAGAAAAGCCGCCCGGCGCAAAACCGCAAGAAGAGCAGACCGCAGCCGGCGCAACCACACCCCCCCAGCAGCCCGAGGGGCAGCACAAAGCCAGAGCGGAGCGAACCACGCTGCCCCCCCACCGGACGAAGCCAAAGCAGCACAGCCACGTCCGCCGCCACCCTCCCCCCCCCCACCCCCCCCCCCCCACCCCCGCCGCCCGCACCAGGCCCTGACACGCGGCCAGAGCAGCTCCGCAGCTCCCCCCAACGCGCGCTGGCCATAGCCACTCCAAGCCCCCACCCGCCCCGCAGCCCCACCCGCCGCGATCAGCGGGAACAGAGCAGCTCCGCCATGCCTCCAAGAGGGAAAACCCACCCGAATACCCAGCCAGCGCAGCCAGCCCGCCCACGCTGCGCGAAAGCAGCACGACCCACCCCGCTCCGGCCCCGCACCGCCCACAGGCCGCCGAGAGGAGGACGGCCACGCCGGCCACGGCCCGTCCCCCCCCCCCGCCGCCAAACACCGAGCAACCCTCCACTCCCAAACCGCGCACGATGCACCGCACCACGCGCCACCGGCACCCGCCCCAACAGAGCGAAGCCACACCCCTACCCGGGGGCACTCCAAAGGGACCCCCGACACCCGCAACCAGCACACAACAGACACACATGAACCCCGGCCACAGGCGCGACCACCGACACACCCCCCCCGGATGACGCAACCACGGCAAGCGCCACGGCCAACCACCGAAACCCGGCACCGGAAGACGAGGCACGCCCCGACGCCCCGCAGAGCAGAAGCACCCCGGCCAGCACCACAAAAGAACCGATGCCCGGCGCCCAGCCCCACCCAGCAGCAGCACAGCTACCAGGCCAGTAGCCCACGTCCGCCACCACGGGACCCCCAAGAGCACCGCACGCGGCCGCCGCAGGACCCCCCCGCGGCGCCCCAGACCCCTCCCCGACGGGGGCAACAGTCCCCCGGGCCAGACCCGCCAGGCACCCCGCTCCGAGCACCCCCCCGAGCCCCCAGGACCCCCGAACAAGCCCCCGCGCCCCACAAGACGCACCCCATAGCCCCCCACTACACTAAGTGATGGAGCCGATCAAGGGAGCCCAGAGAGATCGGTCTGATGGGGATGCAGATGCTGTCTCAAGATTAATATGATCCAACAACAGATCTCTGTACTGATTGATGTTGAGTTTATCCTTACTTTTCCAATTCATGAGGATATTTTTCTTTGCGATACATAATGCAGTGAATGCCAAGCAAACCGATTTTTTTCCCATAGAGCTTCCCTCAAAGTCACCCAGCAAGCAAACTGAAGGGGAAATTGGGATTTTACAACCCAGGCACAGTGATAGATCCTTACATACCTGTACCCAGAATCTCTGAACCGGCGTGCATAACCATAACGCGTGAAAATAATTATCAAGTTGATTGCCTGTGGACTGTGGACAGATGTTAGATTGCGCAAAACCCATCTTGAATAATCTTTGACCTGCATAGTGCACTCTGTGGAGGATTTTGTATTGTATTAATTGTAAATTGGGGTTTCTAGTCATATTAAAAGTTCTTAGACATATCTGAGCCCAGATGTTTTGTTCAAAGCTGACTGATAAATCCTCCTCCCATTTAGTAATAGGAAGAGATATTGTATCATCCAGTTTAGTCAGTGTCCTGTATAACTTAGACAGTAGTTTGGGGGGGGGTTAACTCTAGAAACTCTGATATTTTAGTTGGAATTATTAAACCTCCATCAATATGCTTACATTTATTTCTAATTATAGCTTTGATTTGCTCATATTCTAAGAATTTATTTTTGTTAATGCCATATTGCAAGTTTAATCTAGCGAATGTGATAAACATCATCAAGGTCTCTGAGTAAAGCTCTAGCTCACCCAGTCCACTGGATCTCCCCATAAAGTTTAGCATACAGTTTTACCAACCAGAACTCTACATACTGACCAACTTAATCTATCTCCACTACACCACTATTTTCAAGCCTTGGGGGAAACAGCCCTGTTCTTTACTCCTTTTCATGCATATCAATCAAAATTCAGCACTATGTTTCCTGCCGAGGTCTGAGCGCCAAAGACTAAGTAATTGTATCAATAAATTTCTTCTAATTGTCTTTTCTCTCTGTGTGAGTTTTTCAGATTGAAATATACTTCACAATTCATTGAGATGCACCCACTGTATACAATTCACCTAATAACCTTTGAAAAGGCTTCGTTAAAGTCAGAAACACTCTTCCTCACTGTTACTTTTTTCTGAAATCCTCAAACATGAATTTTTGTCATAATTTTTTTTCAGTTTTGTTTTCAATCATAGAACATTAAATATTGGTAAACAACAGAAAAAAAAATACTTTTGGATTCTGTTTTAGTTGCTGTGTCTCTTTCCAAGAAGAAGATATTGGTAGAGATGATGTTACAGTTGTTTATCTTTTCTTTTCTTCAGGAGGACAATAAGATACACATCTGTGGGGGAGATGACAGAGATAAAGGAGATGTTCTCCATTAACTGATTTCTTTGATTGCCTTTTGCATTAAAATACCAGTTGTCTTTAAATTTGAGCAACTAATTTAATATAATTGGATATTAACTGGACTTGTCTATCTGAAAAATACAAAGTTTAGTTTGCTGTGAGTTGGTGCAATAAAAATGATATAACTTGGCTTTGTTTTATTAACACATTCAGTTTGGCTAACTTCAATTAGTTTTTCCTCACCTACAAAAAATGAGACAATTAATGTTAAAAATGAGCAATTAGCTATTGATCCGGGTGACATGCGGTTACCAAGAGATGAGCCTGTGTATCATTCAATAGCATTAAGCAGCCAGTTACATGTCAATAAAGAAAAAATGCCATACTTGATGTGCATTTCAAGACAATGTCAAAGGTTTCAGCAGAAAATCCCTCTCATCCCAGCTATCAAGCAGTGCGCATGAATTCCACCACAGACATTCTCTATTGTTCACCTTCATGAGATTTGTTGTTCACTGCTGTTAATGTAATTGCTTTCTGCCTCCAGCACAGAAATAAAATGTCTCAGGTAATAAGGATTGCTTCCTCTCTACAGTATTGCAGTCTGACTGTGCTGGGGTGCATTTCTGCATTATTTTGTGCACCAAGTAAAATAGGAAAATCTCTGTCATGAGTGAATTGCTCTTTTATGTTTATCATTTCCACCAAACCACTTTATCCTCTAAGCAACATTTATCTAATGTGGTCTTTTACAGATTCCATCCTTTTACTGGACAACTTTCTGTCTTTCCCTTACTATTATGAGGCCCCAGTGCAAACTATACCCCCAGTGGGACTGATGTTCAGATTATAAAGAACTATTCTCCTGGGGTTGAAGCTACTCAAGGCCCAATATGAGATAGTGAATTGTAGACTTAACCCTGTCCCCTGCTATATACCCATCAAGTAGATAAATAAAGGTTTAATTAAGATATGCTGCTCTGTTAGGCTTGGGGGTTTAGCGGCTGAGTGGAGGAGGTGGATAAGAAACACATTTTGAATATGAGAGGCAATACTCAAGCTGCACTAGAAGAATAAAGCACAAAAGACATATATAATAAATATCTCCAACCCCGCAGGCTGTTGAATGAGTCTTGCAACACAGGGTACTTATAATAATAAAAAAAAATCCATTACAAAGAGAAAGCCAGTTCAGCTTTGTCATTATGAAAATATAAATGAATCAATTCAATTATTTTGCATTTTATCACCTCCTCCAAAGAGCAGGAAGCGTCCCATAGGTGTGGCATCAAGATTAATTGCCATGGAAATTAATTTAGAGAGTAATTTTCATCAAAAACAGAATTAGGTTTGGCTTTATCTGGATGAGTCACAGCAGCGGTGTTTGCTGCTTGGACATTTGCTCGCTGACACCTCAGTGATGTGGCCAGAAAAACTCGGAGGCTGAATCCAATCTGTTAGGAGGTTTAATTTTAGTGCTTTGAAATGTCAGGAAGAAACATCCATCTGAGTGGGTCATTCATTACATGTACACTTACTCATTAATTCAAAATGTGGAAAAAAAGTAAACAGAGGTAGAACACTTATTTGTGTGATCAAAGGGAGACAGAAACCAAAAACAAATTGCTAACAAAAAAAATGTATAAAAAATACCACAATTTATTTGATCTGGTACTTCCGCTTATTTATCCATGTTATGAAACACATTCTTTAGACTGAAAAAGCACCATCACAGCAGTCTTATGACCCCACACATTCTCACAAAGGACTAATTAAGTGGCCTTAAGCAGGTAGTGAGTTGTACTGTGATTATTCTTTAGAAAAATCTTGAATTTCAAGCATGGATTTTATGATTCATTTATTATTTTACCAGAAAAATGTAAACTATTGTTCAGAAGTTTATGATTCAGACCACATTTATTTGAGTGTACCATTAGATTAGCGCTTTTCAAAAAAAATTGTTTACTTGCAATCTTGATCCGTAATTTTGATTTAGGAGATAATTTATACTCTGGTCTGCACAAGCCCTACGCTCAGATGTTAATCAGTAAGTCTTAGTTAGAATGTAATAAAGTTCCTACAGACAGTCTATCAGCACATAATGACAAGTCCTCTCGGCAGAAACTTTGGCTGACAGAAGCAAATCCTAAAGAAAGCTTGTGTCTATCAAAAAAGTTGGACAAGACTGAGATATGAGACTCTATCATACCTTTTGGATTACTCTCAAACATGTCTGCACAGAACATTTATTTCTCTAAGCAAATATCTTGTAGAGGAGGAAACATTTTTGATTGTTACTCTGAAGTATTTGTGCCTGGGATATTTGGAAAAACTTTATTCTTAAATTATTTTTGACCATGAGAAGGGATATTTGGCCTTTTGAAGAAGGAAATAGTTTCTAACCATTCAGCTGGTATTCTACTAAAAGTCAGTCCCAAATTAGTTCACGACCCTTTTAAAGTTAGCTTCCACTTGGAAGTTATCAATTCTAAGTCTGCTAAGTGTTAGCCCTTTGTCAGGTTATGAAACAAGTCATAAAACAAATATGACTTAGGAACGGCTTGTAGAAAAGGATGCTTATGTAAAAATTCCTGAGATCCCAACACTATCAAATATGTTTGAGAGATGTTGAAAAGTTATGTCATGTCCATGGAGGCCCTACCTTCTGCCAGCAGCATGGTTTCATCTAGCTTTCTTCTTCTTTTTTTTTTTTTTTTATAAAGGGACCAACAGATTAATTAGGTAAGTGGTCATAATGTAATTATTACTGGTATTATAACTTTAATTAAAACAAAGTAAGAAAATTATATTTCTTACATGGTGGTAACTTGGCTATATTACAGCACATAATAATTTTGTTTACGTAATCAGTTTTATTGTGTCAGCAAATCGATGCAAACTAGATTACGTATAAAAAGATGTGAGCATAAAAAAGCAAAGAATGTGTCAAACCTTCCTCATTAGGGTTAATGATTTGATTGGTACTCCCTGTTTTTAGCAAACCCACGTGAAACCTGAATAGATTTGTCCACGTATCACTAACTAAAGATTTTATTTTCTTATTTACTTCTTTACTTTTTATGTCCATAAGGGTTAGCATGGCAACCATTCTCTCAGAACATAATGGAGACTTCAACAACCTCTCTGCCATTATACAGTACTTTCCATAAGTGGATGCTTTCTGCTCTATTGTGCTCAGTGATTACAGTGCCTGTGCAGTAATTTGCAGTTTCAGAGATGTACTTCTTTTATACTGATTTAACTACTGACTGCAGCTCTAAATGGAAGAAGAAGGGAAAAAAAGGATTTCTAAAGTACAGATTTTTGTCCTTTACCTTTTCTTCTTCTGGGCACACGTTCTAACCTTACACAAGGACATGTGCGTCAGAAAGCTGATCTGTTTTGGATCCATCTATGCATCAGAGGTGAGAATGAATTGCTTCGTCACACAGCCATTTGAAAACCGGTCGGTGCAGGAAAATATATGAGGGAACCTAGAGGTAACAAATGAGATGGTGCAGCCACTTGCAAACTCTCACACCTCATACACCACCTGTCTGTTTTATTCTCTTGCCCTTCATAACTTTAATACACATACATAAAGATGCACACAGATACACACATACACAGGCATGTGCAAATTCATGCACCACACCCTGCAGTCAGTCACTTAGATGGGTATTGTGTGGTTAGACCATGCTTGAGTGTCACACAGTTTATGGGCCTGCTAGCTTTTAAGTGGCCTTTAAAGATGTTCTGCTAAGCCATTAGTAGCACTTCATCATAAAACTGCATCATTTAGGAAGCTGACTCTGTGACTTTTGCTTGTGTATTTTAAATTAAGTTGCAGAGTAGGACTAAAAGGAACAAAGTGAGTTGCTGTCTAAGCAGACCTACTTTTTATCTTAATTCATGTAGAAGAATAGGGGCACTACCTGTTATTCCGAGCAAAAATTGTTAAACAATGTTATGGAACCCTGGACATCTGAAGATTCTGCACACAAATGCACACATTTTACACTAAGATATCAGATTGAGCCAACACACTGCAAAAGCGATCTGAACTGAATTTAGAATAAGGCATGTCTTAAGGTGGTTGATGTAATTTAGAGGCAGAAGTTTGTTCTAGAAATTGAATTGGAATTAGTCAGACTGACTGTGTACATGTAAAATTAAATGAATTAGGTGAATTTTAGAAAATTTAATTGAATCAAATTAATTGAAATCTAAAATGAAGCTGTATTTAATCATAGAAAACTGAATTAAAAGCTGTATTTAATCATTTATTTTTAAATTACCATGCTAGCCATTTGAAGTAATGTGAATATATGTTTCATTACTTCGGTCTTTGTCAAGGACCCAACTGTATGGATGAAACAACATCTAGAAGCGGAAGCAGAAATTAGCCAACTAAATTTTGAATGCAATTAAATACACTTTTGAAGCGAATTACTTCCATTTCATATCACCCAGTTTTTATTCAGTTTCAAATGATCAAACAAAGTTTTGATTTTGGTAAATTCACTTTCAAACCCGAACGTTTAATTTTGAGCTTTGCACATATAGTTCTACTCTTGGTATTTCAAATTCAATTTCTGATGACACACATTCCTGCCCATAATGATTCCCATGGTTTAGAATTATGCAAGCCTTTTCAATTATCCATACTTACCTTATGACCATTTATAATCATTGGGGTCTGATATTCAAAGATTCAAATGAAAGAGCGCAAAATTGATTATGCAAGTAGTAGGGTCCTTGTGTGTGATCTATAGTAGAAAGCAGGTGCAAAAGTGATACAAATGTGTCCCAATTCAGGTGCGGCATTTTTCGAAGGCAGCATTTTTTGACCGATTAGGTCATAGCCAGTAGTCTAGTTGTAAAAAACTTCTTTGATTTTATTTATTTTGCTCAGGCTACCCGTAAGTCCACAGCCCCATAGCACTGCGTTGAAGGCTGTCCCAATCCACTGATGCTCAAAAACTCCTTCAAATGCAGCAGACAAATGCATTCTCATTTTGGTAGACCTAAAGGATGGGTCTGGAGAGTCCTTCATGACCCATGAATTAGAGTGGACTGGTCAAACTTGGGCATAGATGTCAGATGATGGTTAGAGGCAAAAATGTAGATTTATTTAAGTCAAATATCTACTTGGTGAAGGAAAATTCTGCTTAATTTAGAGCTTGCTTTGGCATTTGTTGACCTTATCTTGCTTCAGAAGCTGCCAGCTGACTGGACGGTCTTTCCTCCCTCTCCCAAAGAAGGCGCATGATTTCCTACTTATCATGTGGAACCTACCACTGGGTTCAACTACTAGGTTAAACACATGACTCAGTTAGATAATATCTACCCATTCATTTTGGACCTGAATATTGGCTTAAATCTTGGCTTAAATTAGCTCACATCCCTGCAAGCATTGTGCAACTGCTACAGTTCCTCAAGAATTAAATAAACAAAAATCAAAGGACATACGATCCAGCCAAAAGTGTTTGCTATTTTATTGAATGTAACAGTATATGATACCCTAACTGCAACCCGTTGGTTTATTTCGTTTAAAATCTGTCTTAGCCCTCCTCGGCTCAGCCCTTTTTGACCCTCCCCTCAGCGTTGACATGGGTTAGAAAACTTTGGCTGACCAGAGTTCGAGTTATATCATGTCTGTCTCTAGAAATAGACGTTAAACCACAAAACCATGCAAGGGAGAAAAGCTGAACATCTCTAAGTGAATGGAGCAAAATGTGCCAACATTATGGATATATTTAGAGCAACAAGTGTGGCAGCTGGAGCAGGACCGTCAACATCATACGCTGATGCTGTCCTATTGAGTGAGCAGAGCAGACTTTCAGAGTGACAAACAGCAGGGGAGGAGGATGAGCAGCAGGGACAGATAGAAAAGGACGTCATAATAAACAGCCCACCAAGAAGTAACTGAATATGTTTGAATCAGCAGAATATATTAAGCACTAAAAATCCCTTAATTTGTCTGAAAAGGGATATTTTCACCATTACAACAGCATTGTTGAGAATTAAGTTGATTTTTTTTCCTGCTGCTGATATGTCAATGGAGTGATAGCACCCGAGTGAGGTAACAAAGTCTCTGGAAACATGTGAATGAACCATTACAAAGGAATATAGCTTTAAACAGCTGTATTTACCTCCACCACTTGTAGTCATTGTTGTAATTATTACAGGATACATTATTGCTTTATGTGTCCTAATTGGGACATATTTAAATATATGTACTTTCTAATGTTTTGGGTTTTATAACAGAGACTTCTCTTTTTGTTGTTCTAGTTGGAAGGCTGTTATCCCAGATTTGGCATTCTCTCATTTGCATTTCCGCCATGTAATAATGTCCATAAAGCTGAAGGGTGTCTAGATCTGGCACATCAGTCCGGAGATTATTTTCGACCCATTATAGTATTCTTACTGTTGACCAAATAATAATCTTAGTTTTTGAAAGCATAAACAATGGTTCAAATAACGAAATTTGTTTTCTCAACAACGATCTAAGCAGACATTCTCTGAACCCGGTTGAGTGAGAATTTCATTTCTGCTCTCCCCAAAGGGGGGTTACTGATATTTATTATTATGATTATTTTCTTTACTTGTCAGGTTCAGGTCTGAACTGCTCCCTCTCCCAAGAACATCTCAATTCTCCACCCATTCCCCCCATCCTGCCCCCCCTCCGCTGGCTGGCGCTTGGGCTCACTGGTGCAGAGGTGGTGCTCGCTGTTTGTGGGTGGCTGCTCAGTGGTAGGGTTGGGAATTGAAAAAATTTTCACGATTCCGATTCCCTTTTCGATTTTATGAAACGATTCGATTCTTTATCGATTCTTTTTTCGATTCCAATTTGGGGAAAAAAGGAGAACAAACAGTTTGATTATCAGCATCAACTTTGTTTACTTAACTATTGCACAATCTTACAAACTCAACAAGATCAAGATGTCCACAGGAAATGTGAAACTGGAGTAACATCTGTGTTTAAATGAAAAATGAATACAAGAACAAACTTAATAACCAACAATGTCTAATAACAAATGATGGCATAATAACCTATTTTAAATAACAAAAAATACTAATTATAAAACAGTAGTAGGGAAAATTAACAGTTCTTTTGCAGAAAGATAAGCATATCTGCTTTTTCTGGAAGGATACAGGATCTTTCAGCGCTTAAGGTGTCTCCAGCCGTGGAGAACACCCTCTCAGATGGGGTGGAGGAAGCCTGCACACAGAGGTAGTTTTCAGCCAGTCCAGATAGCAAGGGCAGCGTATCTTGCTTGTTCCACCACCACAGTGTGGCGCTATCCCTGCAGGGGATGGAGGGCAAGATTTTATAGAGCTGGATTTCCTGATCTACCCTCTGGGCTAAGGAAAGACGGGGCTTTGATTCACAAAGTGACCGCAGCTCGTTGTCTTCCTCCTCGAATAGTTCTTCCAACTTGCGTAACTTGCGTAACTTACGTAACTTGCGTAACTTACGTAAAAAAACGTGACCTAAGTCGTGCTCCCCAGAGCCGACGCTCTAGGCTCTGGTGCTGCGGGAATCGAAAAAAGAATCGTTCAGGGAGCTGCCAAACGATGCCATGGAATTGGAAAATACGGAACCGGTTCTGAACAGGAACCGGTTTTCGATTCCCATCCCTACTCAGTGGGGCATCTCTCCTCCTCCCTTGGTCATGGGTCGGATTTCCTGGGTTGGCCCCTCCTGGGCGCCTTTGCTCTTGGGATCCCTTTGGGTGTCTAGGGCTTTGAGTCCCCGAGGCGCCCCTCCAGAGCGCCTTGGTGCTCTGGAGGGGCTCGTCTTTGGCTCTTCACAACCACTATTGAGCATTTTTCATCTGGAAAAACCTAACATGCACAAGTGCACTCTCACAAACAACTACAGGTGCTTGGCTCCAGGTACTTAGAGATTCACTTCCATATGGAAAGCCCATATTCTTATCTTCAGCTATCAGTCTGTATGTCAGATTAAAAAATACTACTTATACTTCAGCGATAGTATTATTGTATTTCTTACACTATATCCGTTGGTTGTGCTCTTCTTTTTACATCTCTTTGCAGGTGATGAAGCAGACTGAAGATGTTTTATCATTATCTCTATTTTATCTCCTCTGTCTTTCATCTTTTCTCCTTTTTTGTTTTTTTCCTTTCCTGTTAAACTTACAATGCTGTGTCTGTAAAATCTGTAATACTCCCTGCATGAATTATAATAAAGCTATTTATATGAATAATTCAAGCAGAACACCATGGCGATAGCCATACTGCTCCACGTGTGAAAGCAAAATTTGTTGGGTTCTCTTTTTGGCATCAAGACAATTATTCTTATTGCCATATTGCCAAACACGAAAGTGTAAAAAAAAAAAAAAGTGTTTGTTCCTGGTCATACTCACACTTTCTGTCAAATATTCAGAGGTTTATGAGGTCAGACCTTTAATCAAAAGAATAAAGTAGAAAAAGACTGAACTTTTCATTCTCTTTTTTTCAGGATTTTTCTTTGGTTAGTCACATTTCATGTTTGTTCTTGCTGTGCTGTATTTCATCGCTTGATAAAGTTATGAAAATAAATTGATTTAGTTTTGCTAATTAGTCGGTATTCTGCAACTTTTGGTACTGCTTGTTTTTTTTGAGCTTGTTACACTTTTGTTACACTTGTTATGCTTTTTTCACAGTCTTCCTGTGATTCTTGGTTATTGGTTTAATTTCCATTTTGTGTAATTCTAGTTGTTTCTGGTTGTACTTGGGTTCTTATGTATTTTTACTTTACTCTCTGTTACGCCCTTGTTCCAGTATCCTTTCCCCTAGCTCCCTGCTAGATCCTTCTGTCCACATCTGCTCCCAATCAGTTGATTACTCCATTCTTTGTTCTGTTTGGCATTTTTGCTCCTCATCTGTAGTTACTGTTTGCTGGGTTATCTTCATTCCTTCCTTTTCATTCTGTTTTAGTTCCTGTTTTCCTTAAATAATTATTTCTGGATTTATGCTTTGGTTGCCAAGTCTGCAAGAAGTCACCTCATTTGGGTCCTCTAAAAGCTTCTTTCCAACCTGACAATAACAGGTTAATCTTGATTGGAACAGTCATTATCTTAATGCAGTTATTGCATTTTTATCAAAATTTCGACATTGTGATAAAAAAAATGCATATCTTTGAAAAAAAAAAAAAACACTCATTACAATAACGTCTATCGTTAAGGTTCTGGATGGCTCCATTTGGCCTCACTTTATGAGGCCTAATTGTCCTTGCTGTAGGTTTGCAGGATGTTCTTTTCTTGCTGTGCTGTCAATAAAATGCCGCCCAGTGACAAAATAACTTAAAAAAAGAACTAAATTAGGAAGCAATATATCAATAATTGAGTAACATAATTTTACCTACAAAACTGATTCATGGTAGATTTCAGAACAACAGATTTCTACTTAAGAAGTCATTTTTCACTGCTATATGTGATGGTCGATCATTTATGGAATTCACAGTTCTAACAACAAAGACTGTGTTTTTGTGTGGGCGGGGGTGCACATTATCTTTTCATTCAAAGAGGACCTAAATAAAGGTAAGACCCAGCCTTTGCCTCAGGTAATTATGGACCTCCATATGTAGAAAACACATCTCCTGCCCCCCTGGCCTGACACAATCTCCAACAAGGACCCCTGGGATCCAAATGACCCATCTCCCTCCTCCACCCTTTGCTCCTCCAACTCTGTCGACATCCACGTCGCACGTAGCCTGCTCCTGCCTGCGGCCATCACTGACTTTCTCTGCAGTTTGCAATGAGGTTTCGTGAAGTGTAGACAAGCCGTCTTGTTCGTCCCTTCAGAGAGTGGGGGACTATAAGGTTGACCGATTTAACAGCTGCTGGGTAATACACAGAAAGTCATTTGTTAAAATCTAATTGATCGCTCCATTTCCAGCTCTACACTTGATAGCTGTTAGGTCCACTGTGTGAGCATGGCTGAAAAACAGATGACATATGTTCTGATGAAATAGAAAATAGAGAGAAAATGGTAGGAGAGCAGAATGAAATTAGATCCTTGTACCTCTGTATGCATTCACAGCATCTCACGCATTTGTGATTTACACTTAATTAGAGCCTTCCTTGTATTTCGTGAGCTGATTTTCTACACCTTAACAAAATAGCACAAAACTTTGAACTTTGATTAAGCAAAATGGGTTTGAACATTTAAAAAAGTAATAATTTAAATGAATTTACTTGCATTTGTTTTTGCCCCTTTTGAATTTTATACTGTTATATAAAATCCATCACATTAAGACCGGGTACTGACAACACATACCAGAGATGAAGTTGCAGAGAGTTTTGAAGCAGGTTTAGGTTATAAAAGAATATTCTAAACTGGCCAACAAAGGGAGCATTAATCAGAGAAATAGCAAAGAGACCCATGATATCTTTGAAAGAGCTGCTGCAGAGACCGCTCTTTTTAGAGAACTGATACATTGACACTATAAGCAGCACACTCACAAAATCTGGCCTATATGGAGGAGTGGCAAGAACAAAGAAAATGCCAGCCTTATGAGGAAGAGCTAAAGTAATGAGTAAAGTTTTCCACTGTAAGATCAATAAAGTCAATCAACACTGTACAAAACTCTGAAAACTAAATCATGTGGTCAAGACACAGTATTGGCAGTATAATACCAGTTTTATTCTACGAGGCAGACACACTTTCTGTTTTTAAGGCTAGGGTTTTGATAAAGCTAAAGATAAAGCAGGCTACTGGAAGACATAGGCACCACTTTTCACCGTTTTGCTTCTTTCTATCTCTATTCTCCCTTCCTGCAGAATTTGTTAGTCCAACCCCTTAACTGTATTTGCTTTCTTTCATCGCTATGGCATGAAAATTGGCTCAGAGTTTGTTTGCTTGACTGTCTCTTTCTTAGACAAAGCATTTGGAGTATATTTAATGTTACCTTTTCTAATATAGAAAGTATTTATAGATCAGTGCCTCTATGTTCCTTTTATATGTCTGCTTCTCTCTCCTTTAACCCCCAGCCAACCTTAGTAGAAAGGCACTCACACTGAGCCTGGTTCTGCTGGAGATGTATTTCTGTTAAAAAGAAGTTTTACCTCTCCACTGTAGCTACATGCTTGTTTGGTGTGGGGTATGGCTGCAGAGTCAAAGACAAAATGCAAACAAATATTGTTGCCCCAAGCTCATCTGGAAGGTTTGTGTCCTGCAAGTCAATAACTTAATGCAGCAGGTTTTACATAGATAGATTTTTTTTTACCAATCTGAGTGTATGACCTGATTGAATTGCCTCTGTTGAATATGCTGTGGCTAGGCTTTTGCTCAACAGGAACAATGAGTTCAAAGATCCTGAAATATCCTGAAAGAAAGCATGTTAGGGGCTGCTAAAGACTTCCAACAGGACAACATTCAAGTCATCCCAGTCTTTCCATAGAAAGGACTTCAGATTCTCTTACTGCAATCTGAATAAGCATAAGCTTTTGCAATGATTAGGCTAAATGTTCTTTTCCTAGATGTGCAAAGCTGGAAGGAAGATACCCCTAAAGGCTTAGAGCTGTAATCACATGAAAAAAGTGTAGAGCAGTTTGACTCCAGTGGTGGTAAATGCAAGGCATGCTGCACTATTTAGATTTTTGTTTTGTAAGGATTTTAAAATCTATTTATGTGTTTCCTTCTTCACAATTATGGAACATTTTGTTAAAAGTAAAATTGCAGCATTTTAGCTGTAATTTTCGAGTTTTGTTGGTATTGTTGTTTGTCTTTTTAAACCTATGCAGACAGAGAATATCTTCATGTTCCATTTACACCTCTTTGCCAGAGCCAGGCCTTTCTAATTAAAACAATATCTAGAGCAGCAGAAAGCTGCTCGACTCAAACCCACTGTCAGATGTGTATCAGAAGCGATATCTGTCCCAAGCCTTTTAAACTCATGCGACCATGTAACTGTAAGAGCAGGGCTATGCCTGTGGTCTATGTACCCCAAAGTCCCTTTAAACAAAACATTTTACATCAAAGCAATCAGCCATCACTGAGGCACAATTCCAACCTGCTAGGCAGTTAGAAGGTAACTGCACTCTACACATCTCTGCAATCTTACCAAGCTCCTTTTTTCACCTTGTCCATATATGCCACAATGGTCTGAGAGTACATACATTTTAGTTGTAACATACAGACATCAGAGGGGGTGGTCTTGCCTGCACGGGACCTCTGTTACTGCAAACTCCCAGAGAGAGGGCTTTTTGCTCCCTCTGCATTTGTGGCAGAGTACAAGCAGCTAATTATAAAACCACTCCGGGTGCCTGGTTGTTCATACTGTAGGTATTGCTGCTGTGCAACTTCATGCAGAGTGGGGAAAATGAACCTGTCAGTCTACTCCCAAGTTGGCACGATGAGTGCAAATGAGGTAAAACCCTAGAATCCTCTTGGGTGAGCTCCTACAGAGAAGGTGCTGCTGCAGGATGTGTAAGCACAAAGAAACATACATACATTATCAAAGTATGTGGGCTTTGCGAGTTGACATGCAATGTTGGTCAATATGTTGCAAACATGAGGGACAATGAAGTCCCAAGGTCAGTTGGAGTTGTGGAATCAACCAGCTGGAATGTGATTCAAGAGAGGCAGGTGTTGATACCCCTAAGACTTGCATTAGATCAGGCAGTTCCAGGATTTGCTGAGTAAATTGTTGCTGAGTCAAAGAGAAAAGTAAACTTCCAGTTAAACTTACCAAACAGAACCTATTGCATCATACATGATCTCAAATTTATTTATGAAGATTTCCAAAGTATAATTTGTACATGATGTGATGAAAAGGGTTCTGTTGTCTTTGTTTTTTAGCCTTTGCTCAGAATCTTAGAGGAGTTGCTGCTTCTCCACATTAAGAGTCAGCTGAGGTGGCCAAGACATGTTTTTTGGTGCCACATTGAAGGCCCCTACTTTAGGCGGTGTTCCAGGCATGTCCCATCAGGATGAGGCCAAGGACACACTGGAGGGCCTGAGTCTCGGCTGGCCTTGGAGCGACTTGTTATATATATATATATATATATATATATATACTAAACCGCTGTACGACTGTAGTCGTACAGTGTGAGTTCACAGCTCACGACTTATGTTTGGTCCGACGCTCTCATGCGCTCTACTGTACCTGCTCACACTGTGCGACTAAAAACCATGTCGGACTCAGCTCCGCAGTGAGATAGAGCTGTTCTGACTCTTCCATCCGGAAGCCAAACAAGTAGAAGAGGAATATGAAGCTCACTAGAGTGAAACACGCTGCCTTGGCAATTTGTGCAATTTTGTGATGAAAGCCCTTAAAAAATAAAGGCGACGACGTATTTGGAAAGAAGGCATGGCTGAGGAAACGTGGCTACTACGGTCTGTCAATTTTACAGACAGAACTGCATTTCACTCATTGCATCCCTGCCATGCTGCTGTGTTTACAAAATAATCCACACATGCACATGCGCACTGAGCGATTTTCCCACGACGATCAGCCTCTCACGACCACCCCCCGATTCCTGATCGGGAGGTGGTCGTGTGAGGCTGACTGCCCCTCACAACCCCTGTACACTACACGACTCACGATGCACGATCAGGCTGAAAGTCGGTCAAAAGATTCTCGCAGGACTGAAAAATACCCCTGGAAAATCGCACAGTGTATGCCGGGCTTAAGTCAAATCTATTCAAACTGAGCTGAAGTAAAACCTATAGAACCTTAATTTAAGCTCCAAAAGGATGCTCTGTTGTATCTAGACAAGTTGCTCAATGTTCACAAAGAAAATGCAATTGTTAACGTCCCTATTTATAGGAGACGGGATGCAAATAGATGCATTCATCAGGGGGAGCTGAGCAGTTTAAGGACCTACTGTACATGTTCAACCTGCAGTTGGTGATGAGCACCAACATCCTGCAGAGGAAAACATGATAGGATGGCAACCAGACAGAGATGTAGCAGCTTCATCCGTCAATGCAATAACTGTGATGAGGGTTTGAGCCAATTTCATACTAATTGTCAGAATACAGGCAGGGTCTAATGTGCCTGGTTGATCTGCATTTGTTCATTGTTCCTTTTTCCAAAAATTCACTTCCCTTTACTCTGTCTCCCCATATTATCGTTATTCCCTGTGGCAAGGTATTATTAGCGGCCATACAGATTTAATTATTTAATTATGATGATCGACAGTCAAAACCAGGCTTCCTTTCATTTGCATATTATGCTGTATGCTCTTCTTTCCTGCCACTAATGGTGGTGATTCCCAGGCTGGTGCTGTTGAATCAGTATGTTCCAGCCTGGGAGTCATGGCTGCTAATCAGAGCTGGTGGTTAGAGGAAAAAGACAGATTCAAATTACATCCTTCACAGTCAACAGGAGGTAGACATGAAAGTGTGACGTCCCGCCGATTTTCTCCGAGCTGAGGAAGTTTGCAGATCGACAGTGACAGCACCCCGCTTACCTTAGAGACACCCACAAGAGCATCTCCAATTAAAAGCCTCCCATGATTTCCTCTGTTAATAATAAATGCTTCAGAGCTCAGCTGAGAAGTGATTGCTATGTGTCCGTGAGGCGTCCGTGAGGCTTTTTTGCAGATGTGCATGAAAAGTCCAATTGCTCTTGGCTGTCATGCTTTTTTTCTTTCAATGAAAGCTTCCATGTGTCGTGTCCTTTTATATACAGTTGCTCTGGCATTTAGTTTCATGTGGTCTTCGCCTCCTGTTTGTGGTGGTGGATACCTCATCATCACAAATGAGAAGTCATGAAAGCCTTTTTCTGGAAACTGAAGATGGCACATTGAATTTCAACAGGAAATTCGAAGAGGTGCCTCCCTGCTCACTGCTGAGGTGGATGCTGGGAAGCCAGACACAGGTTTCCAGGAAAAAAAATGTGTTGCTGCAAACACACTTTGTCCCTTTGACTTTTACTCCATATTGATCCATCTTCACCTGGACCACAGGAGCTGATGTTAAAGAAACAAGTACTCTTTTGTTGATTTGATAACAGATTAGAGATCCCATAACTACCTTACTTTTAAAATACAGGTTCCTTCCTAAAGCATTGAAACCCCTCTAATCTATTACTTTTTTAATAAAATTGCTGCCACAAACCTAACTCTATTTCAGTGTTATTGTTGTGTGTATTTTTTTTTTTTTTTTGATTGACCAACAAGGAGTAAAAATGCATTATCAAAAAGTGGAAAAAATATTTATAAATGCAGAAACCATTTTTAAATAAAATCCAAAAAAGAGTTTGAATCTTTTGCAGTTGCCTTCAAAAGCAACTAATTGGTAAACAAGGTCCGCCTGTGTGAAGTTTAATCACAGACTAAATCCAGCTGTTGTATGAAGGCCTCCGAGGTATCTAAGGGGTGCAGTGGTGAACAAACAGCTTCATGAAGAACAAGGAGCAATAGTAGATAGATCAGAGATAAAGCCTTGGAGAAGTTTAAAGCAGGATTAAGATGTAAAACAGTACACCAAGCTTTGAATATCTTACAGAGCTCTGTCTCATGCATTAACCAACACTGGAAAGATGTGGAGAAATTGTAAACTAGGAGTGATAACATTAAGACAAATGGCAATTGAGAAATTGTTTATTACTTTAGCACTGTGATTACATTATTTATTTATTATTATATTTATTTATTTCTATCAGATAATGTAGTCTAGCCTTTGAAATCTACATTCATATTCAATAAGTTAGAATATGTGAGCCAATAAAGCTCACTTGTCAGATTAAAAGTGCTTTTTTGAAAATAACAACCTTTAAGCTGCTCTTAAGCACATTAATTAAATTGGGTCCAAAAATACTTTAATAATCCAAAAGGAAAATTAAATCTTGTTGCAAATCATGATGTATAGGCTTCATCAAGATGCAGATGGCTGTGGGAATTAAGGATTAAGCCCACATTTCCGTATTAAACATTTTTTTCTTGGTCCAATGTTGAATTATTTTAATAGTAATCTATATAATGCGTTTCAGTCATGTACCTGAGTTACAGAAACAATTGCTCTTTTACCTAATATTTTATTTAACTGGATACGACTGTATATCAGTAAGATTTAATTCAATAGGCCAGATATAGATTCATATAGAGATAGACAGCATTAATGCATTTTAGTCTAAATAATTAAATATCATGAACCAAAAGTCTAAAATTATCATTATGAAACTGCAATGACCTTTAGCAGATATACATGGCTAAGAATGCACATGCAATATGCAAAATTATAAAAAAAAACTTAAAGAGAATAAAAAACAAATCCTTAAAAACAAAAAAAGTGTAGAGAACAATATAAAAGATAATAAAGTACCAAATTCTACATGCAAGCTTTTCTCACCAAACTGACAGAAACACAAGAAGAAAATCATAGGAAGTCTTGCTGACATTCCAGCAAACTTGCATGTGTCAGGTTGGATGAGGTTTGAAGAAGACCCAAATGCAGATACTGAAGCTGAAGTGGTTTCATGCAGATTTGATTAAAAAAAAATGGGTAACAAAAGCAAAAATCCACAAACATAAATCGACAAAATACAAAAAAACTGAAAACCGGGAATGCTTTTAACAAGGCGCAAAGAAATTACTAGTAAAGAGTAAAAGAATGATTTAACAGGAGGTGTTGGAGGCAGAAACAAAGACCAGGCTAATCAGCAGATTAGGAGCAGGTGTGGACAGAGGAATCTAGAAGGGAGCAAGGGAGAAGGAGATTGGCACAAGAGGGCAAACAAGAATTACCAAAGAACTCAAATACAATCAAATATAACTAGAGCCACAAAATGGAAAAAGCATCAATGAAAACTCAAAGATAATACTTAAGCAGAAACATAGCCATGACAGTGGGAGTGTGCTTGACCAAATGAGACCAAATTAACCATCCAACAGAACAACAATCCTAAGAGAATATCAAAAGTTACATAGGATTCGTTTAAAACAAAGCATGGTGAGAGCTCAGATGTAAAGGTAATTTAAAGTAGCTTAAGCTTTTTAAATATTTTTATAGATGCACAATCAAGTTTGACTGATCTTGGGTTATTTTACAAAGGAAAAACGACAAAATAAATTTTTTTCACACGCAAAGCTGCTAGGAGAGATAGCTGAAAAAGCCCAGCAGCGAATGTTTAAGTAAAAAGACTGCTTTAGGGGTGCAGAATGCAAATTAAAATTACACTACTTAGATTTTTTATTTTTTATCTTTTGACATGCTGAAAGTCATATGTCCCCTTTTCTATACCTTTAAAATTAACAAAAATTAAAAAAAAAAAAAAAAATACCCAAAGGTTTCTGTAACATGACAAACGTCAGGCAGTCTAAACAGTAGCGGTCTGTGTCCTTCTAAGCTGAAAAAACTCTCCTTTCTCATCAACATGTTTATAATAAAGCAGGCCAATGTAGTGGATACAAACTTCCTCATAAATAAATGTGAAAGATACTTTTTGCAAAGGGACCTTGAGGCTTTCTGCCTGCACCTGCATTTGGTTCCACTGTTTCCCATTAACACAGTCCATCACCGCAGTGTATCATGGCTGCTCAGGCTGACACTAATGCATCCTGATTGCTGGTTTATTTACATATCCTATCACACCAGCCCAGCCTTTTGCATTAAAATGTCTTTAAATGTCTAACAGTTACTGTGGCAGCAGCAGTCACTACACTTCTCCTTTTTCCAGTTCATGTGAGTTTGTTAATGCCTTCACAACTTAATCAATATGCATAACTTGAGGTGTCAGTTATCAACACTTGAGAGTTTTTCAGGAAACATTACCCCTCTGCAAGTCCAGATTTATGTCTGAAAATGTCATCTGTGGATCAGTGGTGAGAGTCTCTGGCAGACAATCAGAGCAAATTCAGTGTGTGTCTGGCAAAAGAAAAACTAAATCTCAGATCTTATGGGTTAAATATATTTTATAGACTCCATCTTTAATTTAATTACCCTTTTGAGGCCATCTAAATGTTAATTTTCTCTAAAACAGCAACTTTTTGTTGTAAACATGGCCCTGGCTATAATGTTGTTAAATTGTGAACCGAAAACTCAATTAATTGAGCTTTAATTCAAACAATTCCTTCATGTCCTATTTGTTTTTCTTTTTAAAACTTTCAAAACACACAAATAAATAACAATCTAAACAGATAACTGCAAAAATATGTTTTCATAACGAAAAAATTGTTAAGGAACAGATTTTTGTTCAAAATGAGGTGCCATGTGTTTAACAAAATTATGCTGGGATCTTCATGTTGGAAACATATAGACATCAGAAGCAGTTTGGCTGAGCAAATATGTTAAATAATTTTCATCACTCATGGTCACAGAGAGGAACATTAAGGATATGTATTAGTTGTTATCTGTTATATTATTAGAATTCCTAGCAAGCCTTTATAATTATGCTTAAGGTGATACGATATGCATTTACGGTTACAGCAGCATTATTCATTAATGCCACCTCTCATTTTCACTGATGATAAATGTCCTGCTGCATCTGTCACTGAAATACTAATCACTGCCCACTTAGAGCTTTGACCAGGCAAGTAAGCTTGAAATCTCTATGAGTCTTATTATTAGCAGGTGTGATGATGCAGACATGCAAAAAAAAGCTTCTGCTTCTACTTTTATAGATAACATGGACATGTTTTAATATATTTTTCTGCTTATTTAGGTACTCTGTGAATGTGGGCCTTTGAAGGCATTCCTTTATGAAACAGAACATGCTATTCCTCTACTCGCAGCCAATACCAGTCCACCTCCTAATGAAAAGTTGAGTTTTCATGATACCATAGTACCAACATGCAAAACTGATCCATGTTGGGGGCATAGCAAAATTCTCTATCATATGCTATGTGTTGGAAAGAATAGTGCATAAACAGTACAGCTACTAAAAAAAGAAAATTAGAAATGGCTTTATTATTCCCTTATTACATGTGCATAATTAATATTTCTAGGCTGGGCATACACTGTACGATATTTTCAATCATTGTACTCAGCTACAGCTCAAACTGTACAATGAAACTGGAAGGTTTAAAAGTTCACAGTTTACAAAGTATGTTCTCACACTGTATGGCCCAACGCTCTGATGTGATCTACAGTATCTGCTCACATTGCACATCCAAAAGCCACACGTGGGACTCAGATGCCGCTTGTTGGACTTGTCAATTTGGAAGAAGAAGAAGAACGTCCTTGTTTGCACATAAGCAGTGCTCAAGGTTTTGGTAAATCGGCTCGTAGACACTTGTAGGTCTGCTTCAACAGCAGGAATTGCTCACCAACAACTTATGACAGCCGACTGAATTTCAAATTGTTGTTTCATTTTCTCCCGGCCTTATGACTCCTGATCGGGAGGTGGTCGTATAGGCTGCTCTCCCCTCGAGGGTGATCAGCCTATACAGGTTATATAGGTTATACAGGTTATATAGGTTATAACATAAAAATGCTCTGCAGCTTCTTTGGGCTACAACCCAAATAAACTTTGAAGTAAAATATATACAAAAATACCAATCATTTGATGTTAATGTTTTTGTATTTTTTTAAAATATGTATTACTCTAACAAAGCAAAGACTCAGCAAACACACATGATCATAACATGTTTTATGTTGGAAGCAATAATAGGACCTTTTGAAATGACCAGACACAGGACATATTCACGTCTTGTTTCTAGTAGCTGCTCCTGCAATATAACTACACTTTGTTCCTTCCCTTATTTGGTTTGAAGACAACAAAATTTCATAAGATCACTTACTGATTCTTACCATTCAGAGAGATTAGCCTGGTTCATTAAAGTACAATATTTGTTTTAGAAAATGAAAAAGTATGAATTGTAGTGAAGCATGTATGGTTTCCTTAACAAACTTTAAAAACAGACATCAAATTTAACAAGCAAATGCTTTTGTAAGATATTAAACTGTTTAATTTTCTTTTAAGTCAGCATTAAGGAAAAAAAAAACACAAGAATTACTGAGGTCAATGAAAAGTACCAGGGTTGAACCATGTACTTAATCTATCCCTGAATGTGTAGGCTGCATCTAGTGCAGCCTTTTACAGTGCTTTGCCACAAGCCACAACAGATTAATGAAATCATTCCGTCTCTTAATTGGATTCATGTTTCTTTTTGCTCTCATACAGGGTAATGCAAATGTCACATTTTAAAGTGTTTTGATTAATCTGATACATTTCTGCAGTAAAAACGGAAAGAAAAAATTGAATTGACCAGCCTCAGATTGCATGGTTGATCTGTTGTAGTAAATATGTAAATGCATGATGTTTCTACAATTTGTAATTCTATTGGTGGATTTTGCAGAAAAGACAAAAAAAAGGCTAAATATCATAGAATTTTACTTAAAGCAATTGCAGAGAAATCCTCATTGCTTCAGGTTTCTGCAAAGTGATCAGCATAATCTTTTCATCCAAAGGTCAAAATGTATGGAATGAAGGGACATAAAATGATTTCCTCACAATGTGTTGAACTTGAGAAGAAAACATTTTTAAGAGATAATTCTCTAATTATTTACATAATTTTTTGGTTAACTGTAGACAAACATGGTTATTGTAAAAAAAAAAAAAAAATCCCTTTTAAATTAGCAAAAATATTGGATTAAAAATAAAACTGAGGCCTTGCATTGCCTTGATTGCTTGCAGTCCTATAGTAGCATATAATCACCATTAGGTTTTTACTATATAAATAGAAAAATAGAGTTTTTGAATGATAATTTAATTGACCCAAATGGCTATGTGAAAGCAGAAGTCTTTCTAATTTTTTTTTTTTAGTTTCGTATTTTAAAACCTAAATAATGAATGAACAGTTCTTTAAATGTTTCTTTTCATACTTGATTCAGATGTCTTTGCCTGTTTTCTAGCTTTCATGAGATTTCTTATTTTTTGTTGTCTAAACATCTCAAACCAAATGGAAACACTGGCATCAATTTACAGTTTCATTGAGTAAGTTCAATCAAATCAACAAAACAAACTAGATCAAGTTTTATATTCAATGAATATTAATTTATTTCAATTATTTATTTCAATTCTGCATTAATTTAACTTAATGCAAATTTAATCCATCCTGAATGAGCAAGTAGCAACAGTGGACAGTCGCTTGCATTATGTCACTGACTTCCGATTCCTCATTCAGAGCATGCATATAATGAAAGTGGTGAGGAAAACACCCATTTAACAGAAAGAGGCCTCCAGAAGAAGCAGGCACTGTATGAGCATCTGTCAAAAAATGATTGAGAAGGCAGAACATAGATATAAAAGGAACGATCCAGAAGTACCTCTATGTGAGAGAAAAGTAGGTTAGTGGGAGTAGTAGCTCCTGTAGTGACTTTATCGCAGAGAGAATCCCAGCTGAGCAGAAGAATGCTGGACCTGTAATCAAGTGTAGAAGATTAGCCAGAACGTATGTTAGTCACACCAAGGGGCCAGCCAATAGCTCCATCTAGAAGGGTGAACCAATAAAAGACAGGATGAAGTGCAACATCTATAAAAGAATAACATAAAGCCATCGCCCATGGCAGCCCAGCCATTGCCCCCCTCCTGGATGGTGTCACAGCTAAACATCTGTATGGTGATGGTCACAAACCTTTGGTTAAACTGTTTGTCTAGCCATTTCAGCTTTGCTTATATTCAGTTATCCTTCTACTGAATTTCATAGCCAAGGATACAGTTTTTGAGGAGTAAGGGGTTATTGTGGCTCACACTAGGGGTCTCAATGAAAGTGATGCTGTCACCTTGACCTGTGGAGGCCCAATATTTAACGGAGAGGCAAGAAAAAAACGGACGTTTTGGTGACATTATTAAACTCCAGCTTGTGTACACCATCGCCTTCCTACACTAAAAAGAATAAACAGCATGTTATACCAAACTCAATTCAGGTGACATGAAGGAAGGAACCATGAAAAGGGATTATTAAGAAAAATAAGCTAAATTAATATACATACAAACCTACACCAATACAATAAACTATACACCTGAAGTAATATTTGCATACATAGAAATCGATACAATTAAACAAATATAAATTCAAACTCAGAAACTCATCCCAAACTACCCTCCTGATAAATTTGGTTTGGACCAAGTGCATTGCAGCACCTGGAGCACTTCTACCTTTTCAGCCATGCCCTGCTGAGGAGCCAAACCAGGAAAAAAGAAGGTACTTTGACTAACATAAACAGAAAATAAGGAAAAATGATTGACATTTACTGTATGTTTAAACTTCTTTCCAAAGGCAGGATGGCCAGTCCTTCTGCTTCACAAGAAAGCATGCCAAAAATGTTCAAACAAAACTACAATAAAGAACTGAAAACCCCTACTATTTGTTCCAACTTAATATTACATAACACAATATCAATAAACATATTCATGGGGTAATGGGATTCTTAGTCCCCATTAAAGATGCCATTAGAAAATGAAACAAATAATATACATTTCACGTAATCATTATTGAATTAAACAAATCTCCCTAAAGATGCATCGTTTGCTTTAGTGTACATTTAAGAAGAGAATAACAGGAGACACAATTAGATCATGATATTACTTTTAGCTAAAGGGTTAAATATACTGTGGTGGACTTTTGTTATTTAGTAAGAAATTGCAGAATACCTTCAATGATTCTAACATATTATCTGCCTATAATCAAATCTTTCTTTTTGAACTACTTTAAGAGTGTTTGCTTTAAATTGCATATGACATCAATATATTATAAGTGCTTGCTCTTGTGGTCCTTGTTAGATAAAGAAATGTCTGCTTTACAAAGAGCCCTTTCCTGTCTTTTAGTCTGGAGGAGAGCATGGTATGATGTGACCTTTAATGGCTGGCAAAAGCAGAGCAGAGCACTGGACTTATAAGAAATGACAGATCTGCTGCTGACCTTTAAAAAAAAAGCCTCATATTGCATT
This sequence comes from Cyprinodon tularosa, assembly GCF_016077235.1. Taxonomy (NCBI): domain Eukaryota; kingdom Metazoa; phylum Chordata; class Actinopteri; order Cyprinodontiformes; family Cyprinodontidae; genus Cyprinodon; species Cyprinodon tularosa. The sequence continues at coordinate 1,215,980 of NW_024037959.1, forward strand.
AAGACCCTTTGATCACTTGGATTATCCACTGCTGTCTGGGACCTTGTTGGATCGCTTTGAGCTGCCAGCCAATATTGAGGTGCTAATGAAAAAAGGAAAAACGTCCCCCTCTCCTTTGTAACATAAATTAAGTGCGCTGTGTCACATTTTTTGGAGAACAAAGCCACACCCAGGCCTGATTACTGCTATACCTGTTCTCAATCAGAAAACGCCTAAAGAAAACCAACCCGACAAGGTCCAATGGACCAAAAGATCCTAAAAACAATTCATCATGTCAGATATATTTAAATTTCTTGATTTACTATTATTTTTGATGACTTTCTAATTACATCTAATAAAACACATTTTGTTTCTTAGAATATTAAAAAGGACCAAAAGAAAAAGTTACAGAAATATTGACTTGATTTGACTTCAATGTCAGATGTCACCTTAAAATCGTCACCTTATATGCTGTCAAAGAGAGAGCTGGTAGCAAGACTCTGTGTACTTGCTCTTGGATGAATGGGTTTGCTTAGGGACCTAACAAATTCCAGTTGGTCAAACACATTAACAACCCCCACCCACCCCGTCAATAGCTTCCAGATGACCCACACACTCTGAATCAATACTGAACTATTTGTGTGTTATCAGTATATTTATGGAAAGTTATGGATTTCTATTCAATAGCTTCCAGGTAATGGGACATAAATGCTGAATAGTTAATGCTAAATAGTGTGATTATTAATCTAATAATGAGATAAAACAAACAGCTGTCCCCTACTGATGTTAAATGAACACCCTATTCTAGTTAAGACACAGCACTGTAGTTAAACATGGTGTTGTAGTCTATTTTTACTTTGCAGCTTTAGGACCTGGATGGCTTGCTGTCATTGATGTAGATTTAAGTTCTACCCTTCACCAGAAAATTATGAAGGTGAATGTCCTACCATCAATTTCCCCTTTAAGCTCAAACTAGCTTATGCAATGTAAAATTACACAATAGCACAATGATCTTCAGCACAGCAATTCCACCTCTAAATAGCTACATGGAAACATTCAACCCTGTCCTCAATAAGATCTTTTAATACATGGGCACAGTATGATTTGAAAAACAACAAAATGGATGGTTTTAAATTTACTTTGCTATAAAATCTTTTCAGGTATTAGTTTTGTCCGACTGGCTAAACTACTTACTATATTCAGGAAAAAATATCTCCAGTCAACTTAGAAAAATTGTTTTATACTTTTTACCCTGTCTGAAAACCCCATTTACATTGTAAAATTGCAGTTGTACAAATTCCTAATTTTAAACATTACATGACACTTGGAAGTAAACATTAAAACTGTTGTGTTATTAATATAGTAATCTTGTTTCTGGATTAAAATCATCCTATTTTAAGGTAATTTATATACAATATTACAGTGAAATTGTGACAAATAAAAGATTCGATATAGAGTGTTATATAAATCTTGTCAAAGCATCTGAATATGTATTGGATGATAGTATAAAAACTTAGAAGTTAAAGGTCAGTGTCTACAACATTTCATTTAAGTGATTTAAATTTCATGAGATAAATTAATTTTAAACCCAGCTTTCTCTTAGAAAGCAGAAAACATGTCAGCCTTGACATTTGGATTCACGTAGAATGGGTAAAATGTATCGCAAGGATGTTTTTTTAATGCCTATACAATGAAAAACAAATACACGAAAGCAATCAGTGGTGGACAGGTGAAGGACTATTAATTGAATGGAGGAGAAATTGAATTTCTTTATTTTTACTGCCAGTTCAGTATGCACATAAGATTCAAATCAAGTTTTTAGGTGCCGCTTGTGTGTTATATGCAGTATACTCAAAGCAGCAGTTCACAATCTTTTCTTGCTGGAGCCACCCTTTGGTTTAAAAGAAAGTTATTGACACCCCCCACCCCCAAATGCATGTTGCAATAAAATAAACGACAATCACCTTCGGTCACAAAACTACAAGCTTATTATGACTACACTTTAAAGTCAAATTTTATTATGTTTATTTGTTTATTTTATTGTGTTTATAGTGCTGCAAAATTGAACATTGCTACGCATCCATCCATCCATCTCCCTCCGCTTATCCGGGGTCGGGTCGCGGGGGCAGCAGCTTAAGAAAGGAGGCCCAGACTTCCCTCTCCCCAGCCACTTCTTCCAGCTCTTCAGGAGGAACCCCAAGGCGTTCCCAGGCCAGCCGAGAAACATAGTCTCTCCAGCGTGTCCTGGGTCTTCCCCGGGGCCTACCCCCGGTGGGACGTGCCCAGAACACCTCACCAGGGAGGCGTCCAGGAGGCATCCTAAACAGATGCCCAAGCCACCTCAACTGGCTCCTCTCGACGTGGAGGAGCAGCGGCTCTACTCCGAGTCCCTCCCGGATGACCGAGCTTCTCACCCTATCTCTAAGGGAGAGCCCAGCCACCCTACGGAGGAAACCCATTTCGGCCGCTTGTATCCGCGATCTCGTTCTTTCGGTCATGACCCAGAGTTCATGACCATAGATGAGGGTAGGAACGTAGATCGACCGGTAAATCGAGAGCTTCGCTTTTTGACTCAGCTCTCTCTTCACCACGACGGACCGGTACAGCGCCCGCTTCACGGCAGACGCTGCACCAATCCGCCTGTCGATCTCCCGCTCCCTTCTTCCCTCATTCGTGAACAAGATCCCAAGATACTTAAACTCCTCCACTTGGGGCAGGACACCCCCCCTGACCCGGAGAAGGCACTCTACCCTTTTCCGGCTCAAGACCATGGCCTCGGATTTGGAGGCACTGATCCCCATCCCGGCCGCTGGCCGCCTGGACGCCTGGCGGAGTCCAACTCTCACCGGAAACGAGCCCGACTTACTGCCGGCAATGCGGACCAGACTCTGACACCGGTCATACAGGGACCTGACAGCCCGTATCAAAGGGCCCGGCACCCCGTATTTCCGGAGAACCCCCCACAGGGACACGGTCGAACGCCTTCTCCAAGTCCACAAAGCACATGTAGACTGGTCGGGCAAACTCCCATGCACCCTCCAGGACACTGCTGAGGGTGTAGAGCTGGTCCAGCGTTCCACGACCAGGACGGAAACCACACTGCTCTTCCTGAATCCGAGGTTCGACTATCCGACGGACCCTCCTCTCCAGCACCCCCGAATAGACCTTGCCGGGGAGGCTTAAGAGTGTGACTCCCCTGTAATTGGAGCACACCCTCCGGTCCCCCTTTTTGAATAGGGGGACCGGAGGGAGAGCCCAGTCCAGAGTCCCCAGGCCCAGCTTCCTCAATGGAAGGCATGTTGGTGGGATTGAGGAGGTCTTCAAAGTATTACGCCCACCGACCCACAACGTCCCGAGTCGAGGTCAGCAGCACACCATCCCCACTATAAACTGTGTTGGTGCTGCACCGCTTCCCCCTCCTGAGACGCCGGATGGTGGACCAGAATCGCTTCGGAGCCGTGCGGAAGTCTTTCTCCATGGCCTCTCCAAACTCCTCCCACACCCAAGCTTTTGCCTAAGCAACCATCCGAGCCGCATGCCGCCTCGCCCTCCGGTACCCATCAGCTGATTCCGGAGTCCCACAGGCCAAAAAGGCCCGATAGGCCTCCTTCTTCAACCTGACAGCATCCCTCACCGGAGGTGTCCACCAACGGGTTCGAGGGTTGCCGCCACGACAGGCACCGACAACCTTGCAGCCGCAGCTCAGATAATCCGCCTCGACAATGGAGGAACGGAACATGGTCCACTCGGACTCAATGTCCCCCACCTCCCCCGGGATGTGTTTGAAGTTCTGCCGGAGATGGGAGTGAAAGCTCCGCCTAACAGGGGACTCCGCCAGACGTTCCCAGCAGACCCTCACAACACGTTTGGGCCTGCCAGATCTGACCGGCATCCTCCCCCACCACCGGAGCCAACTCACCACCAGGTAGTGGTCAGTGGAAAGCTCAGCACCTCTCTTCACCCGAGTGTCCAAGACATACGGCCGATGAAACAATGACAAAGTCGATCATCGAACTGCGGCCTAGGGTGTCCTGGTGCCATTTGCACATATGGACACCCTTATGCTTGAACATGGTGTTCGTTATGGACAATCCATGACGAGCACAGAAGTCCAACAACAGAACACCACTCGAGTTCAGATCAGGGCAGCCATTCCTCCCAACCACGCCCCTCCAGGTCTCACTGTCATTGCCCACGTGAGCGTTGAAGTCTCCCAGCAGGGAATCCCCAGGAGGGGCACCCTCCAGTACCCCCTCTAAGGACTCCAAGAAGGGTGGGTAATCTGAACTGTTGTTCGGCCCGTAAGCACAGACAACAGTCAGAACCCGTCCCCCCACCCGTAGGCGGAGGTTACCCTCTCATTCACCGGGGTAAACCCCAACGTACAGGCACCGAGATGGGGGCAACAAGTATGCCCACTCCTGCCCGGCGCCTCTCACCGTGGGCAACTCCAGAGTGGAAGTATGTCCAGCCCCTCTCAAGGAGACTGGTTCCAGAACCAGAACCATGCGTTGAGGTGAGACCGACTATTTCTAGCCGGAACCTCTCAGCCTAACACACTAACTCCGGCTCTTTACCCACCAGCGAGGTGACATTCCACGTCCCAAGAGCCAGCTTCTGCAGCTGAGGATCGGACCGCCAGGGTCCCCTCCCCCGGCCAACACCCAACACACATTGCACCCGACCCCTATGGCCCCTCTCACGGGTGGTGGGCCCATGTAAGGGGGGACCCATGTTTCCTCTTCGGGCTGAGCCCGGCCGAGCCCCATGGGTAAAAGCCTGGCCACCAGGCGCTCGCCATCGTGCCCCCCCTCCAGGCCTGGCTCCAGAGTGGGGCCCCGGTGACCCGCGTCCGGGCGAGGGAACGCTGAATCCAAATATTTTGCTCATCATAGGAGTCTTTGGGCTGCGCTTTGTCTGGTTCCTCACCTAGGACCTGTCTGCCTTGGGTGACCCTACCAGCATAAAGCCCCAGACAGCATAGCTCCCAGGATCATTGGGACACTCAAACCTCTCCACCACGATAAGGTGGCAGCCCAAGGAGAGGAAATAAGTTCTTTGGCGCTTGGGCCCCGGCTGAAGATGCTGTGCCTCAGAAGGGCAAAATCGATGTGCAAAAAGCAAACCTGTACATGAAACTATGTTTTGTTTTTATAATGTTTTTTTATTGTTGGCATTCATATAAATATACTGGTGTGATAACTTAGTATACGATTAATAGTTATTTTTTGGTATCTGTCTATTTTGAATTTATAGCCCCCCCCTGGAAAAAAAGGGTTTTATGATCAGACAATACCCACTGACTGCACACAAATTATTGTATGCTTTTAAAGCTAACCAGAGGTGGATTTAGGGAATTTTTGGCCCTAGGCCAAGAAAGGTAGAGGACCCTCTGAACTGACAAGAAAACAGGGTTAGGGGTGGGGGGGCTAAGACACACTTAATATTATAAGTGTTTCAATGGCATTTTAGTGAAAGGATTTTTTTATCAAAAACATAATTAATGTGCACAAATAAGTAAAAGCTGTATTAACCATATAGTCAACAGAATTTTGTGGGGCCCCCAGGAACTTGGGGCCCCAGACAACTGCCTGCTATTGCCTAATGGTAAATCCCACACTGAAGCTAACACACTGCATATTAACCGCAACACACCATTCCCATGATAGAACAAGGTGAAGGTAGCATGCTTTGAGAATAGATTTCTTCCAATAGCTGATTGGAAGATGGGTGAAACAACATTTATGACAATCCTACAGAGAAAGTCTTCTTAGTCATGCAATAGTACTAATACTGTGAAGGGGGCGCACCTTTGATCAGAACAACGAAAATGACAAACCAGATGGAGATGAAAGATTTATAAGGACCAAGCTTAAGCATAGATCTAGATCAAGATCAGAATCTGTTTCAAGATTTGACAAATGCCCTTCACAGACTCCCTCCATACAATCTGAATGAACACAATTTTGATTTTAGGCTTGTGATGAGCATTAAAGAATAAAGATTTTTGTGTAAAGAAAATATTTTAATCTACAATCTTTATATTGTTTTGGTTTATTAATTTTATAACTATTCAGCTAAAACCAAGGTAGTTTATAATATCATACATTTGAACAAGATTCTCTGAGCCTTTTGAGGAGAAACTAGTCCTCAGCTTCATGGACCTCCATCAAACTTCTTGTTTTGCATTAGGTGCTGTTCTAAATATTTCATCAGTAGTTTTACATTAGATCTTTCTGTAGTATTTGTTGCTGAGAAACATAATCTTAAGAAAAGGGTTTTCTGTTGTCAACTAAAAGACAAAACTATGCTGTGATTCTTAAAAGCAGTCTTTGTTTTAACGCCCTTACCATCATGCTCACGGTGATTGGCTAAAAGATTTCTTTTGTTTATCATGTAGGATTATACCAGTAGTTGTTTTAAATTTCCTAATTATTCCTCTGACATTTACTTTTGTTTTGGATGACAAAGCAGGTATGATTTTAAAGCCATTAACCTATGCTTTATTCAAATGTATGTATATTTAATATATTTTTTCATTTTCATAAGTGGCTAAGACAGGAAGGTTTTATTGTTAGGTCATATTTACTCTTAGGCTAAGAGGTCTTGGACAGCTAAATAAAAGTTTACAGTCCTTTCTTTAGACTATAGAGTAAGTTATAGATACAATTTCTATTTCGAAGCAGCTGTTTCAGGGAGCTTACAGTGTGGCGCAAGTGTTTGTGCAAAAGAAATAAAAAGTAAATTATTAACAGTTTTATTTTTCGTTTACCTCAATGTATTTGTTGACATTATGATATATATATATATATATATATATATATATATATATATATATATATATATATATATATATATATATATATATATATATATATATATATATATATATATATATTATTATATATATTTTTTAAACTGTCTGTGATTATTCACACATAATTTTCTCACATAATTTTACGTTTTCAGTTACTCTGATGCAAATGAAGCTGAAGCCTAAAGCTTGACCTAAGGTGTTACTGCTGCTAGACACAACTGTGATTCTCCTATGCAGGTCTGAAACTAATTATTAGAATCCCTGGAGATTCATGCTGCTGTTCTTGGACCAGGTGCTCCATCCTCAAATCTCATCTGAACTAACTGCCAAAGGTATCACAACCAGCACAGTCCTGAGTCAGAGTCACTGAGGTGTTCATAAGTCTAGCCTTGAGGGACACTGGATGGCTGAGACGACTCCTTTGATACAATCCTCTTGCTCTCTTCCTTAATATCCAAATCACGGCTGTTCCATATGGTGGAGGTAATTGACTTGGTGATTTCGAGACAATCTGACCATATCTATTCTCTGCATGTGTTTTGAAGATAAAACATAAAAGATTGTTCTCTTAATCTGTTCATGGTCCACTTCTCTTTTACTGCGAACCAGCAATTGTGGTTAACTATAATATGAAATTTAACTATAACTAATCTATGTTACAAAGAATCCTTTTAAATTATAGCTAGAATATTGGATTTAGGTGTGTGAATTTTATTTCATTAGATGTAAAAGTTAAAACAACACCTTTTTAGATGTTTGAGTCGTAATATTACTTGACACAATAGAATGGTGACTATGCTGGTAACCAATAAATAATCATCATATTTATAAAGATAATACTGAAATAATTTCAGTTCTAAAAATGTGCTCCTCCTTGAACTGCTACCTTAACGGGGAGGGGTTTTAGTGTCCGGTTGATTGAAGAGCCTCTGTTGTCGGGTCTTTAAAGCTCCTGGTAGGGACAAAGAGTCAGACAAACAGTGGTTAAAAAAGGCCCTTATGAAGACTAAGAAAGCGAGGCAAATGACGTTGCAAGGTTTGATGGAGCCAGGACCGCACCCTGGAGCCAGGCCTGAGACAGGGGTTCATTGGTGAGCACCTGGTAGTCTAATTCTTTTTACTGTGAGGAACCGTGCAAAGAGGATTTGGCAGCAGAAATGGAGGCCTCGTCGACCTGATCCATGAATGCTTAACCTGGCTCTGGGGTTGCTGACTGTCACTCCGCTAGCAAGGAAGGAACCTTTGCTTGTGGGGAGGTAGAGTTGCGCCACTAGAAATAGTAAGTTTTCCACCACATATAGCCTAGGCTCTGAAATCCAATTCCTTGAAAGAGGACTCTTCTACTTTGGAGTGGCTCGTGGGGAGAGACGGAGGGCGGGTGGGTTTGCTTGTCTCCTCGCAGCTCAGCCTTCTTGTTTTGAAGTTTACCCTGGTGGACAAGAGGGTCACATCCCTTCGCCTTTGGATAGTAGGGAGGTCTCTGTTGTTTCGGCCAATGGGTCGAATGGCAGTACGGCATACAAGGCCTTCTTAGCGTCCCTGTGGGGTGGGGTGGGGGGGTGTTGTATTGTGCTTCTCCCGGGGATTCCATCATTATGCCGGGGGACTTCAACACCCATCTGGGGAACAACAGTGACACATGGAGGGGCTTGATCAGCAGAAACAGACCCACAGCTCTGGAGTCAACTTTGCTTTTGATGAGTTCTATTATGGAAGATGCATCTGAGAATGCATAACTGCATAACTGGGATGATGGGAAAGTCTACAGTGTTGGGGTGAACAGGTCCTATGTGAGGATATCAACCTGTCAAAGACCCTGCCCTGGGGCCAATCATTTATCCGATTGTTCTTTAGTATGGGCAGTAGTCCCCTCCTGACAGCTCCAGCTATTTCACTTTGAGTTGTGTGGTGGGTGAATTTTGAAACAATTGAGAAATCAAAAAACCTAAGTTCAATGCAGGTGGTATAGTGTGGCATTATCCACCACAATCTCTTATAGGTTGGGTCTCTATAGAGTCTATAGATGTGTGGCCATAGGGAATGGCCCCACTCAGGAAGTCTATCACAGCTGTGAACTTTCCCAAGCATCAGGCTAATGTTGAACATGCATCTCATGATGCCACACCATTGATGTGTACACCATGTAAAGGCCTGACCCCGCTGAATCCGATTTTGCATCCAATCCAACAGAAAATCGTCGGACGAAGTCGTGGTATTTAGCCCATTGAGAGTCAATAGGGATTAACAAATCCGACATGGTTTTCTGCAAGGGGGCTTGCATAGCTCTGATCAACATAGACCCATCTATTTTAGTCGGAGTATGCAACAATTCAGCTGTTATTTCATGGGTTTGACAGGAAGAGGGATGCGGTTACAAACTAAGACACATCCGCTTTGGGGGGAAATACAAAAGCAAAATCTTTCAATCACACAGGGAACAGTCAGACTTGATGTCGCAAAGCACATGTTAAGCCATCTGGGTCAAGAGACGGTTTATTCAGTAAAGGTTTAATTACAGCTACCTTAAAAGCCTGAGGTACACATCCCTGTAACAGAAGAGTTGTAGCAGAGTTCTATGACCTCTATCTACAGTGCGGCCTAGAACATTTTTTCTTTTTTTTGTTACCAAAGCATGGTTTATACATAGTTTGGCCACAATTGCCTTTTGTTTTGTGCTGATGTTTTCTTGTTTATGTGTAGCTTGGCTCTATCCACACAGTCGATCTAGTGGAGGCAGAGAACACCCTGGATATGTTGCTAGTTTACTAAAAAGGAACTGTAAAAAAATGACGAGAGATACTCACACAATAAATTAGAATATTTAACTTGCAAGTTTATGTCAAAGGTAGCTGGAGTACTCAAGAAAAGCTTATGAAAGACGACCGTGCTAACCACAACATGGCTGACATGTTTTTTTTTTACTTTATCATGCTCTGCAGTGAGTCTGCTTTACTTAAAGGCTCATTTTAACTTTCCTTAGTCAGCGCTGATGATGACGGAAAACTTGCGTCAAACTATATTAGCTGATTCATTGATGCTAAAAACATCCTCTTTCAAATCAAAGAAGATTATAGTGGTGACACATTTTCACATTTGAATATAAGATTATATTAATACATTTTTTGAGCGCATAGAAAATTTCAGAAATAAAAGTTGCCTGATAGCATCTAAAGAGTAATAACATGGTAATTTCCTTCAGGAAAGTGATTTATGCAAGTTGATAAATCATATTTTTGGCAGTGATAAGATGCCACCTGGCTATATGAAAGAACATTTCAATTTATTTTTAGAACAATAACCTATTTCCTTTCCTTTAAATTCTTAGGTGTTCATTGAGTTTGTGATATTAGCTGGAACACACACGTGACTGTTTATCATGTTTATTGTCACTGATTCGAAGTTCTGTTTTTCGTTGTTTTATTGGAGCAATGTCCTTTTTCTAGGGACACAGAAGAGACAATTAAAGTTTACCATCTTTCCTCATCTTTAAATTTACCTTGTTAATCACTTATATGTATTTTATTCTTCATATGGTGTATCCTCTGATTCAAAATCTGTAAAATCTGTCACTTGCATGTATTCAGAATCTCTTTTGGGCAGGAATTTCCTATGAACAGGGATGGATTCTGAAGAAAACACCATTTTTATGTCAGAATCTATATGTTCTCCCATTATTTAATCTGATTCAAAATCTGTATTTTCATCGGTTGCATCATTGGATTTAGAATATGTATAGTCATCTTTATGTTATTAGATGATCAGTTTAGATGATTATGTTACAATTTTGCACCACGTCATAAAAAGCTACAAGAACCTACAGTCTGATAAGTGTTCTGTCATGATGGGTTAACTAAAGGAGACCCAGTTATGCAGAACACCACTGACGGACACAAGGATGGAAAGTTTAACAGTTTATTAAGCACAACACGCAGAATGTTGTGCTTAATAAACTGTTAAACAAAAACAAAGACGTTGAGGAAATCTCTGAGAACATCATTTACTAGGGCCTGGAAGCAGGCTGGAGCGTTAGTTAGACCAAAGGGCATTACTAGGTATTCGAATTGGCCCAAGGGTGTTTTAAAGGCAGTCTTCCATTCATCGCCCTCTCGTATCCTAAGGAGATGATAGGCGTTTCTTAAGTCCAGCTTGGAAAACACTGTTGCACCCTGTACTGGTTCAAAAGCAGAGGCGAGAAGAGGCAGTGGGTATTTATTTTTAATTGTGATCTGGTTCAAACCTCGATAATCAATACAAGGTCTCAGGGAACCATCCTTCTTGCCCACGAAGAAGAAACCGGCGCCCAAAGGAGAGGATGAAGGACGAATAATTCCAGCAGCTAATGATTCGTTGATGTATTTTTCCATAGTTTCTCTTTCGGGCTTGGAAATGTTATACAATCTGCTGCTAGGAAGAGGAGCACCAGGTAAAAGTTCAATGGCGCAATCGTATGGTCTGTGTGGAGGTAGGGACGTCGCACTGACCTTACTGAAGACAGGGGTTAAGTCATGGTACTCAGAGGGAACTGAAGAAAGGTCAGGAGAGTCCATCTCCCCCCCACCTCTAGGAGACCCCAACATAGGGGCAGCAGAACGAAGGCATGTTTCGTGGCACGAAGTGGACCATGATTCCAGGTGACGTTTAGTCCAGTTAATGTGAGGGTTATGCTTTTCCAACCACTCGAACCCGAGAACCAGCGGGGAACATGCAGAGGGAAAAACAAAGAATGTTATCGTCTCTCGGTGGTTACCTGACAGAAGTAGCTCGAGGGGCTAGGTTTGGTGGGTAACACGGTGGAGTCTTTTTCCGTCTATGGCAGACACACTGAGAGGCTGAGAGAGAGGAACGGTTTTAATCTGGAGTTGCTGGACGAGGTTAGAGTCGATTAGGTTACGTTCACAACCTGAGTCGATGAAAGCAGAGAAAGAGAGACTTTGGTTATCACAGAAAAGCGTGGCAGGCAGCAACAATCGAGGAGATTTCATTGTGTTTATTTATTTAATGACACCCGGTTACGCCGATCGGAGGTCACTAAAATTAGTGTTGCTTCGGTGTGTAAGTTTGCCAAAAAAATGTCGGACTCCGTAATTTTCTCTGGTCCCCTCCCTGATCTGACCAGTGATGACATGTTTAGCCGCATGTCGTCATTCAACCGCTGGTTGTCTAGGTGGTGCCCTGAAAACAACGTGGGCTACATTAATAATTGGCAATCCTTTTGGGGAAAGCCTGGTCTGATTCGGAGAGACGGCATCCATCCCACTTTGGATGGTGCAGCTCTTCTTTCTAGGAATCTGGCCACATTTATTAGTCCTCCAAAACCCTGACCACCCAGGGTGCAGACCAGGAAGCAGAGTTGTAGTTTAACACACATCTCTGCAGCTTCTCTACTGTTACCCACTCTTTACTCCATCCAGACAGTGTGTTGCCCACGACCAAAATCTAATAAATTAGCAAAGATTCCCAAAGGAGTAAATCATGATAATCTAATTAAAATCAAAATAACTCCAATTGGGGAAAAAGTTAAAACAATTAAATGCGGTCTGTTTAACATAAGATCGCTTTCCTCTAAAAGTCTACTAGTTAATGACTTGATTTGTGATAATCACATTGACTTGTTTTGCCTTACAGAAACCTGGCTGCAGCAAGAGGATTATGTGAGCATAAATGAGGCAACTCCTTCAAGCTATTTAAATTTTCACATCCCCAGAAGTTCTGGGCGAGGAGGAGGAGTAGCAACAATCTTCCAGTCTGACTTACTGATTACTCCCAAAACAATTAATACCTACAACTCTTTTGAACATTTAACCCTTAATTTCCCTGATCCAAATTTCAAGGCAAGAAAACCTCTTCTTTTTGTAACTTTGTATCGTCCACCAGGTCCTTACTCTGAATTTTTAGATGAGTTTTCAGAGTTCCTTTCTGATTTGGTATTAAATACTGACAGGGTCATCATAGTGGGAGATTTTAACATCCTGAAGGCGATAGCTTAAGAGCAGCCTTTAATGCTATCTTAGACACTATTGGCTTTGTTCAAAATGTGAATAGTCCCACGCATTCTCATCTTCATACTTTGGATCTTGTGCTGACATACGGCATAGAATGTGAAGAAATAACAGTATTTCCTCACAACCCTGTCCTCTCTGACCACTTTCTAATAACCTTCAGGATTACTTTAACAGAGTTCTCCTCCCCCAAAAGAAGGTTCAATTTTAGTAGATCTTTATCAGATAGTGCAGTTATAAATTTTAAAGAATCTGCTTCACTTTCTCTCTCCTCTGTGTCACCGAGCAGTGCTGCAGAGTGCAAAAGCTTAGCTTATTCCCCTTCACAGGTTGATGATTTTGTTGATGGGGTTGCTAGTTCTCTGCGTATTGCCTTAGACAACGCAGCTCCTTTGAAAATGAAAACCGTTAAAAATAGAAAGCTTGCTCCTTGGTTTAATGCAGAGCTGCGTACTTTGAAGCAAAATGCTAGGAAACTGGAGAGAAAATATCGCTCCACAGGCCTGCGAGAGTCCTTCCTAGTCTGGAAAAATGGTTTACTGCTGTATAAGAGGACCCTTTGTAAAGCAAGAGCAGCATACTTCTCCTCATTAATAGAGGAGAATAAGAATAATCCTAGATTTCTTTTTAATACAGTTGCCAAACTCACCCAGAGCCATAGCTCTGTTGAACCGTCCATTCCACCTGCTCTTAGCAGCAATGATTTTATGGGATTCTTTATAAATAAGATTGATCTTATTAAAAATAAGATCATAAGCACTCCTCTATCCGCGATTGTACCTGAGGTAGTCATGGAATCTGAACCGGGTTTAGACTGCTTTGATCCAGTTGAACTCTCTGAATTAGCAAAATTATTGTCTTCATCTAAGCCTTCAACTTGTATGTTAGATCCAGTTCCAACCAGGTTATTTAAGGAGGTATTCCCTTTGATCTCCTCCTCCATTTTAGATGTGATTAATCTATCTCTGTTACAGGGATATGTACCTAAAGCTTTTAAGGTTGCTGTAATTAAACCTCTGCTTAAGAAACCGTCTCTTGACCCAGATGACTTGGTCAATTATAGACCTATATCCAATCTTCCTTTCTTATCCAAAATTCTTGAGAAAGTAGTTGCCAAACAAGTTTGCGATCACTTCCACCATAATGAACTTTTTGAAGAGTTTCAGTCTGGCTTTAGAGCTCATCATAGCACTGAAACAGCTCTGGTGAAAGTCATTAATGATATTCTCATGGCCTCAGATAATGGACTTGTATCTGTGCTCGTCCTGTTGGATCTTAGTGCTGCATTTGATACAGTTGACCATAATATTCTTTTAGAAAGACTTGAATATTTTGTTGGAATTAAAGGAACAGCACTAGACTGGTTTAAATCTTATCTATCTGATCGAATTCAGTTTGTTCATGTTAATGATAGATCTTCAACACGCTCAAAGGTTACCTGTGGAGTACCACAGGGATCAGTGCTAGGACCAATTCTCTTTACTTTATACATGCTCCCAATTGGTAGAATTATTAGACAGCATGGGATTAATTTCCACTGTTATGCTGATGATACCCAGCTATATCTGTCTATAAATCCAGATGAAGCTAACCCATTACATAGATTACAGGCATGTCTTGAAGACATAAAAACCTGGATGACTCTTAACTTTCTGCTTCTGAATGCAGACAAAACAGAAGTTATAGTCTTTGGACCAGAGTCTCTGAAAAAGAAACTGATTAGCCAATCACTTCAGTTGGATGGGATTAAACTGATTTCAGATAATAAAGTAAAAAATCTTGGTGTTATTTTTGATCAGGACCTGTCATTTAAATCCCATATCAAAGAGGTTTCTAGAATTTCCTTCTTTCATCTGAGGAACATTGCAAAAATTAGAAATATCCTATCCAGGGGTGATGCTGAGAAACTAGTCCATGCATTTGTTACTTCAAGGCTGGACTATTGTAATTCTTTACTATCAGGAAGTCCACAAACTGTAGTTAAAAGCCTTCAGCTGATCCAAAATGCTGCAGCCAGAGTTCTAATGAAAATTAAAAAGAGAGATCATATCTCGCCTATCCTGGCTTCTCTTCATTGGCTTCCTGTTAAATCAAGAATAGAATTTAAAATCCTCCTTTTCACATATAAAGCCTTAAATGGCCAAGCTCCATCTTATATCAGAGATCTGATTGTTCCTTATGTTCCTAACAGAGCACTTCGCTCTCAATCTGCAGGTTTACTAGTGGTTCCTAGAATTTCTAAAAGTAGAATGGGAGGCAGATCTTTTAGTTATCAGGCTCCTCTCCTGTGGAACCAACTACCAGTTTTAGTCCGTGAGGCAGACACCCTGTCTACTTTTAAGGCTAGGCTTAAAACTTTCCTTTTTGATAAAGCTTATAGTTAGGGTGGCTCAGGTTATCCTGAGCTATCTCTATAGTTATGCTGCTATAGGCTTAGACTTTTGGAGGACATAGGGACCCCCATTTCATCATTCTGCTTCATTCTCTCTCTGTTCTCCTATTCTGCAGAGTCTTTTAGTTCAATCTCTAACCTTCTGCTCTCTCTGCTTTTCCTCAGAGTAGCTTTGCCTCGTCTGTTCCTGTTTGGCTGTGACGTCATCCTGGAAAGAAACATCAGCTGTGCTGCTTCCATCAACACCCTTGTTTATAGATGTTGGAGATCGGCCTGTTTTCCAGTGTGGTCCTGTTTCTCTGACCGTGACTGAGTGGATGTGCTCTCTTCGTCCTCTGGCATGGGAGCTGCCTTGGAGCTCGTCTGCCTGGCTGTGTGTTTCCTGGACGGGGCCGCCTTTTACAGCTGCTTTTTGTATCTCTGCTCCTGTCTCCTTGAACCCCAGTCGGCCTCAGCAGATGGCCGCTCACACTGAGCCTGGTTCTGCTGGAGGTTTCTTCCTGTTAAAAGGGAGTTTTTCCTCTCCACTGTCGCTACAAGCATGCTTAGTGTGGGGGATTGTATTTGAGTCAATGAGTCAATGCAATCAACTGGTTTTCCTTAGATAGAAAACTTTGAATCAATTTGACTGTATGATCTGGTTGAACTGTAAAGTGCCTTGAGATGACATGTGTTGTGAATTTGGCGCTATATAAATAAACTGAATTGAATTGAATTGAATTGAGTGGGCATCTGCTCTGTAGAGGGAGAACAAACAGTCACGTTATGTGAGGCAGAAGAAAAAGTACTCTGCTTCTTAGAACTGTTTCTGGCTCGAATTCTATTATCTAGTCTGATGGAGAGGCGAATTAAATCTTCGAGGGAGGCAGGTTCGTCGAGGGTTGCGAGTTCATCTTTGATCTGTTCGTTTAATACCATGAAGAAGGCTCCTTTCAGGGCGCTTTGGTTCCACCCGGAGGCTGCCGCCTTAACCCGGAAGTTAATTGAGAACTCAGCCACCGAAGAACTTCCCTGTTTAAGGTTGAAAAGAGCTCTGGAATCAATTGTTTGGTCAGTTTCTTGATTGAAGACCTGGGTAAATTCAGAGATGAAATCAGAGAAATAGCAATTTAAACTGTCGTCTGCGGCAAATCTTGCCTGAGCCCATTCCAAGGCTCTTCCTGTTAACTGAGAGAGAATGAAAGTTATCTTCTTGTGATCCGTGGAAAAACAACCAGGGGAGTTCTGAAAAATTAACCGACACTGAAATAAAAACCCTTTGCAATCCTTCATATTACCGGAGAATTTCTCTGGGAGACTAGGGCGGAACTCTGAGGACGTCACTGCAGGTGACCTCGGAAGTGGAACTGGACCCGGAAATGGTTGCTGTACAGATGCAGCATTAGCGCTGTTTACGTAGTTAACATAGCCTTGAATAGCTTGATTCTGTCTTTCTATGTGGGAGTTTAACTCACGTAGAGCCAGGCCGTGTCCATGAATTTGGGCAGCCTGTTCCTCTAGTCGACGGAGATGGTGATCTGCTGGGCCTTGAGTTTGGCCGCAGTGTTCTGTCATGATGGGTTCACTAAAGGAGACCCAGTTATGCAGAACACCACTGACGGACACAAGGATGGAAAGTTTAACAGTTTATTAAGCACAACACGCAGAATGTACTGATTCTGGTTCGGGCCTGGATTCTGGTTCACTGGAGTCTGCGTGAGAAACAGCACAGTTATAGACTGCTGACAGGGTTTGATTTCCAAAGGAGCACTGATTGTACCTTGAGGGTTCTTGAGGTTTACTTTGGGAGAGTCACTGTTGGTTCTGGAGAAGAGTTTATCAGCAGTGTCCGTTTGCTGCTTCAGCGTCTCACGTCTTAGCTTGAACAGACCTTGGCTTAGATTTCCCAGCTCTAGTCCTGAGCTGCTTGGGGGTTCTCTGTGAATCTTCAGGGTTTGGCTCAGAGGGTCGGCTCGGCAGGTTAGCTCTTCCAGAGCTTTCACAGAGGAGGCACGGGTTTCCTGGAAAACAGAGACAGTAGTTAGAATCCAACCTGGATTCAAAGTCATGGAGATACACTGAGGATCTAGGCTTTAGCGCAGACCAACTGGAACAACACTGCGGCGTTGAGGCAAGGTCTGAAGACAGCTTATGTAGTGGATCCTCTGATGATCTTGATGAGCTGCAGCCGTGCAGGAGGCTCCCTCAGAGGATCCACGGCGGACTCTGCTGGAGAAAGATGGGATTATCTCCAGCTCCCAACATGTTCTCTCTTGTCACTTTCTTCTCTTTTTAACACCATTCGTAGATCTTCTCCAACATTTATTATAACATAGTGGTATTGCAAAATTGCTGATGTTAAATATAATGTGAGATAGATTTAGAGACTGAAGTGGAAAAATCAACCACCACAGAGGCAGTGTCTTTCCTCAGGCTGTCTCCCTGTTGAACACAACGAACACCTGAGTAGTCGGCTGTGAAACAAGATAAAAAGATAAGCATATTTGAGATATCCTAATATGCCTGTTTTCTATCTGTCTTTAGAAACAAATGCCTGTAAACACAAATCTATCTATCTATCTATCTATCTATCTATCTATCTATCTATCTATCTATCTATCTATCTATCTATCTATGTGTATGGTAGATGACAATCAGTAATGTGAAATATGCTGAGGACTGTTGACAGCAATAATAATGATAGCACGATTAAGCTTAATTTTCAGATTCAAACAGTGTGTGCCTTTTTTCAAAACCGAATCATCATAATGGCAAGCACATTAACAATAGCCTATCAATAACTTTGAATATTTTAAGACAGTTTTTTTCATCTTCTGTCTAATTGAGCAAGAAGTGGTATAATTGTAGCCTCAAGAAGGAAATGTAATTAAACTTTAAAGAAGTGTGCCAATTTAAATGAGTATTTATAGAAGCTTTGGTGCAGCTATTCTAACATTGCTTTAGTGTTAAAGATAAACCTTAGAAAAAGTTCTTTACTGAGACAATGAATTAGTCTCCTTGAATGTTTTAAATGCTTTTTTCTATTTTGATAAGACACTTTAATCAAAATATGTTTTCCTTTAAAAATACATGTTTTAATCTTTGCTTGTCCTTTGTCAACTACACAGAACTTAAGTATCTAATTAACTTTTACTCTAAGGGCATTTAATTGTCTACAATTAGTTTAAACTTTACTTTTCAGAAGATAACTTATGTACACCTTTCCTAGTTTTCTTTATAATTGTCTGTTGTTTGTGTCGAATTTATAAAGATGCCTACATGGCCTGATAAAAGCTGGTCTATATTTTGTTTTACAGGTAGTGGGTATTTTGTACCCTTGTTTCTTTTTTTCCAACACTGATTTGTTTTTAGATATGTCATATTTTCATCTTCCCATCAACTCTATCCAGCTTCTATGCCTCTGTTTATAGAAAAGCATCCTCCCAGTGTTGTGCTGCTACTACAATCTTTGACAATGGAGATGTCATTTTTAGGGTAACAAAGATGAGCAAAGTCAGAGGCCTTAGAGAGGAGATTTAAAATAAAGAAAAAACATCCCTGTTGGACAATGTCTTCAACCACATACTGTACATTAAGCTGTTGCAGAACTGGTGTGCTCCGTCAGTGAAACACTGCAGCCCTATTGTTGCATTAGGTAACATTATCTCAGAATTATCCTCATAGAATAAACCATCACAGTTCGAGGCAAACTTAACAAGTTGTTTAAACCACTACAGTTAAATTTGTTGCTTTTCTTTTTTTAACTAAATAGTGTGACATTTTTTCGTGCACAAATATCCTTAAAGGAATAGTACACCCAAAACATGATTAGCCTTCATTTTCTACTCACCCCCATGCTGAACAACACTCTGGAGTACTTTTTTGATATCTCAAATGCATCTGGAGATCTGGGAGGCTTCTTGCTGTCTGCTGACATTCAAATAATGGAGGTCTGTGGCGCCCGAGGCAGAAAGGTCCATAAAAGTCCACAAAAAACGTTTCAATATTCCTCCATACTGCTCGTCCCATGTATTCCAAGTTTCCTGAGTGGGTAGCATCCAGAATTTACTCGAAACGAAGTCATTTAGAATGTTTTTAGAGCATAAACAGTAGTGTATAGGATTTCCTGAAAGCGCGCACATGCGCGATCACGACGCTACGGAAGCCGGCAGACCAAACCAGCGCATTCAGCTCGGCAAAGAACTCATGCTCTTCCTCAGCACTGAAGTCCTCAGACATTTTTCTTTTGTTGTTTCTTTCTTTGCACAGGTAAACGGCACATTTCTTCTTCTACGCTTGCATTATTGGAAGAGCAGACGCTGAATGCGCACTTTTATCTGGTTTGGTCTGCCGGCTTCCGTAGCGTCGTGATCGCGCATGTGCGCGCTTTCAGGAAATCCTATACACTACTGTTTATGCTCTAAAAACATTCTAAATGACTTCGTTTCGAGTAAATTCTGGATGCTACCTACTCAGGACACTTGGAATACATCGGACGACCAGTATGGAGGAATATTGACACGTTTTTTGTGGACTTTTATGGACCTTTCTGTCTCGGGCACCATAGACCTCCATTATTTGAATGTCAGCAGACAGCAAGAAGCCTCCCAGATCTCCAGATGCATTTGAGATATCAAAAAAGTACTCCAGAGTGTTGTTCAGCATGGGGGTGAGTAGAAAATGAAGGCTAATTATGTTTTTGGTGTACTATTCCTTTAAGCTTTTCCATCACAGCTATGAGACCAAGATTTGACCTCTTTGGGACAATAAAAGATTATTTTATACTAAAACTGCAGACTTTATTTGAAAGACAACAACAAAATGTTTTGAAAACATGAGCTTTTTTCCAATCAGGATGACTACTACTACTATTATTTCTACTACTATTACTACTTCTTTTTTTTTCTGTTTTTGATTGTCATTACAGTCACAAGCACAGAGCAACGAAATTAACTCTCTGCATTTAACCCATCCCCTTTGGGAGCAGTGGGCTGCCATTGTGCAGCGCCTGGGGAGCAGTATAAAGTAAATGGCCTTTGCTCAGGGACCCAGAGTGGCAGTCTGTGGGAGTGGAGCTCGAACTCAGAACTTCAGGATTCCAATGTCTAATTCCAATGCCCCAACAACCATGCCACCACTCCTCCTACTACTATTACTACTACTACTACAACCAATAAATAAACATTATCAATAGCACTATGGCTATATTTGCATTGTTTTATTTAGGGCAAAACCAGCAGGCAGTAGACAATTCAGCTACCAGATGAAATAAATAGTAAATTTTATTTTTTTCTGCACAGGAAGATTTACAAGTGAAAAGGGGATGGACTTTGAGTGACAAGTGTGACAGTAGATTTACAAGTATTTCTTTTCAGTTGTTGTGTTAATGGTAATTTTACATCACATTTTAATCAACTACAACTAGTAATGTAGGTTAGTCAGCGTTAAGACAGGCTTCAACACAAACTGTCAGCTTTGGTCAAAGTTCATCTTTTGTTAGTGTTCAGTCTTGATATTCCTTTATAACTAAACAGCTGGTTGCACTTCTAGAGCTATTGCACAGTGCATTTCAACAAGGTTGCAAGGAACTATATACAGTAACACAATTGTTTGGCATTTAGTTAGTTCCAATACAGGAGCGCTATACTGACCTGGTTAGATCTATCTAAAACATCTGAACGTTTAAAAGCTCCTTCCCTGGGGTGGTAGTTTTACTGGGCCTAGTAGCTATCACTATTGCTTTACAGTTAGAATAGCATCCTTAGCCTTTTCCTGTTTGTGGCCAAAGAGGAGATACAAGGTTTTCCTTTTGTGATTTGATGAAAGAGTTTTGCAAAGCCTTTTCTCCGGACATAGTGGTGCAGTTCTAAACTTCCAGGTGCAGCTCACCGTTTGATTCTCAGCCATCAGATAAGCCTCTGCATGGAATGGGGGCACTGTCTAGAATCTTGATATGCATGGTTGTTGATCAACTTAGAGAAATAAAAAATGCCTTAGTTTGTAGTACTGTTTTTCAGTATGTTAAAAAAATACAATCACAACATTAATATCTCAGGTATTTAAAATTTTGAATACAATTTTTTATACCCCTAATTTCCATCCATCCATCCATCCATCCATCCATCCATCCATCCATTTTCTCCCGCTTATCCATTTTCTCCCGCTTAATTGAACCCAAACTTTCTTGCTGCATGGCAAAAGCACTACCCACTGCTCCACCATGCAGCCCCCCTAATTTACAATGAGATTTAATTTTATATAGATGGACCTACCTACTAAATACTGTTCAAATGACCCCTTGTGACATTTAATTGCAATAAGTTTTATTTGGGGATATCAGACAAAAAGGAACAAATATTATCTTAACAAATCAGATTTTTTTATATAAAGAAAAAAAAATTATATACCATCAACCATTTTCTTTTCATTTCATACAGGAGCTTTTGGTTGGTGTATGAGATAATGGGGAAAAGTTCAAAGGAAAATAAAATATTTTGAAAGGCATAATTTTTTTTTTTTTGTATAAAAAGAGGATGATAATTTTCTTTAAACTAAATTCCAGTATACATTTAGGAAAGCAATCTTTGATTTTAAGAAACCATTTAATGTTAAAAGCGTTTTTTATGCAGGTATTTATTAATGTGTCTTTTATTGTGTTTGCAATAGCCTGGTAGGCAGTGATAAAACCTTTCAATCTGAGCCCAGTCTGGATCAAGTCAGCAGGGTGTCAAGCATCAGGGGGGAAAAAGACAGTCTAACCCTGTCAGACTTGCTCTAATGTGTTGCCGATGATGACCCACCACCTGTGAGATTTTTCCAAACACAGGAAAATAAAGCTGCCGGTAAAGCTGTTAATATATGTCCCTCTTGCTCACAGATCCTTCTGGAAGGATAAAACCCCCAGTGGACAGCAAGAAAGCCGGCCAGGAGGAAATCTCTGCCTCGACTGTTAATGACACTGCTCAGATCAAACCCCCATGGATCTAAGTTTTTCTCCTCTCAATTCCTTCTATGTTTCTGTCCTTCTTTCTTACATTTCCCCATCCACTCACCTAAATCTTGATTTATTTGTGTTCCAGTGTCTAGCTGACCTGTGCTGTCCTTTTTGCTGTTTTCAGTTACTTACAATTACCCTTGGAATGTCTCCAAACAAATCGAATTGGACCAGCTTGTCTCTTTGACTACGTGCAGCACAGACCAATCAATGGACATCACAGTTAATACGCTTTCTTATTTTTGTTGAGTTGTGGAATGGTTATTCCTGATAGACCCACCCTGCTGCTGTCCTGTCTGTAAGATCGAGGTTTTGCTTTGCCTGGGGACGACTGGTCGATCCTGGCCTATTCAAAGTGGTCAGAATCCCAGTTAACAAAGAATCTATACACCTTTTCCTACTAATCCAACCACCACCCCTCTTCCCCAGTTACTGCCACCTCAAGAGACTCTTCAAACTTTTACAGTATCACTAGGAAGGGATCAATAAATCAGATAATTATTGGATTCTGAGGGGTAGCAAGTTACAACTTGGTGAAACCAAAGAGTCAATATTGGATATGTGACTTTGCTAGATAATTACAGATATTGAGCCCACTTTTGACTTTTTTCCACTAAAATGTGTACCCTACAGTATCATAATACCAACAGAAAAACTAAACTATACTATTAAGGTTGTTTAAAAAAAAGTGATACATTTAATGCTGCTAGTATAGAAAATAAAGCAAAACACAAAAAATGTGGTCAAGTACAAAAGCACAAAACATTCATATTTATTTTCCTTTTTATCAATTTATTTTATTTGGAAATAATTACGTTTTTTTAGCACTTTTAAGGCACTTTATTTATTTAAACTAAAGATGGTCTTATGTGTGACTACAGACTGTCTCTAATACTTAAGAAAAAAATAGCATTCAACTTCACGATCACGAAGGCCTTTCTTAGTCAAGTTGCATGCTTTTCTCTCTTAACACCTTGTGAATCTGACTCGACCTAAACGTTGGTATATACAGGTGCTGATCATAAAATTAGAATATCATGAAAAAGTAGATTGATTTCAGTAATTCCATTTAAAAAGTGAAACTTGTATATTATATTCATACATTACATACAAACTCATATATTTCAGATGTTTATTTTGTTTAATTTTGATGATTACAAATGACAACAAATGAAAATCTCAAATTCATCATATCAGAAAATTAGAATATTACTGAAGACCAATAAAAACAAAGGATTTATAGAAATGTTGGCCAACTGAAAAGTATGAACATGAAAAGTATGAGCATGTACAGCACTCAGTATTTAGTTGGGCCTCCTTTGGCCTGTATTACTGCAGCAATGCGGCGTGGCATGGAGTCGATCAGTCTGTGGCACTGCTCAGGTGTTATGATAGCCCAGGTTGCTCTAATAGTGGCTTTTAGCTCTTCTGAATTGTTGGGTCTGGTGTATTGCATCTTCTTCTTCACAATACCCCATAGATTTTCTATGGGGTTAAGGTCAGGAGAGTTTGCTGGCCAATTAAGAACAGGGATACCATGGTCCTTCAACCAGGTACTGGTAGCTTTGGCACTGTGTGCAGGTGCCAAGTCCTGTTGGAAAATGAAATCTGCATCTCCAAAAAGTTGGTCAGCTGCAGGAAGCATGAAGTGCTCTAAAACTTCCTGGTATGTGGCTGCGTTGACCCTGGACCTCAGAAAACACAATGGACCAACACCAGCAGATGACATGGCACCCCAAACCATCACTGACTGTGGAAACTTTACACTGGACTTCAAGCAACGTGGATGAAGTGCCTCTCTTCTTTTCCTCCAGACTCTGGGACCTTGATTTCCAAAGGAAATGCAAAATTTACTTTCATCAGAGAACATGACTTTGGACCACTCACCAGCAGTCCAGTCCTGTTTCTCTTTAGCCCAGGCAAGACGCTTCTGACGCTGTCTGTGGTTCAAGAGTGGCTTGACACAAGGAATGCGACAGCAGAAACCCATGTCTTTCATACG
This sequence comes from Cyprinodon tularosa, assembly GCF_016077235.1. Taxonomy (NCBI): domain Eukaryota; kingdom Metazoa; phylum Chordata; class Actinopteri; order Cyprinodontiformes; family Cyprinodontidae; genus Cyprinodon; species Cyprinodon tularosa. The sequence continues at coordinate 1,240,142 of NW_024037959.1, forward strand.
TCTGTGTGTGGTGGTTCTTGAAGCACTCACTCCAGCTGCAGTCCACTCTTTGTGAATCTCCCCCACATTTTTGAAGGGGTTTTGTTTCACAATCCTCTCCAGGGTGCGGTTATCTCTCTTGCTTGTACACTTTTTTCGACCACATCTTTTCCTTCCCTTCGCCTCTCTATTAATGTGCTTGGACACTGAGCTCTGTGAACAGCCAGCCTCTTTAGCGATGACCTTTTGTGTCTTGCCCTCCTTGTGCAAGGTGTCGATGGTCGTCTTTTGGACAACTGTCAAGTCAGCAGTCTTCCCCATGATTGTGTAGCCTATAGAACTAGACTGAAAGACCATTTAAAGGCTTTTGCAGGTGGTTTGAGTTAATTAGCTGATCAGAGTGTGGCACCAGGGGCCATCAATTTTGAACCTTTTCACAATATTCTAATTTTCTGATATGATGAATTTGAGATTTTCATTTGTTGTCATTTGTAATCATCAAAATTAAACAAAATAAACATCTGAAATATATGAGTTTGTATGTAATGTATGAATATAATATACAAGTTTCACTTTTTAAATGGAATTACTGAAATCAATCCACTTTTTCATGATATTCTAATTTTATGACCAGCACCTGTACATTTATTATTTACCTACTGTTGCAATGTTGGAGTTGTCTATGTATTGGATTTTGCCTCCACTATAAGCTTATTGCACACATATCAGAAAACAGGACATCTGTTCTTTTGGTCTCACACACAGCTAAGAACGATCAGCAATAAAGGTTTCTAATCCTATAACACTTTTTGGTGCTGTAATATTTAAAATTAAGTGTTGACAACATTTTGGATAAATGGTGATAATATGGATCTAAGAGAATTGTATATTTCTTTTATTGTTAACCCAGAGAGCGTTTATGTTAGCAATAGGGGCCTGCAGCCATAGTTTATCTGACAGCTCCTTAAAATAGGCTGCATTGGTTTTACTAGGAAGGAAGGTTAAGCAAACAAAGGAGCAATGAGTGTTTTTGTCAATTACTTTTGTTAGTTTGTATGTTTGGATAACGAAAATCAGTGCTTTGATGTCCTGAAATTATTTTTCATTAGTAAAAGTTTAGACCTCATTCTACTTTATTCTGTTGAAAGAAGAAGAAATATCTCAGTCATTTTGAGGTTAAGGTCCATCATTGTGATTATACTCTCTCTGCAGTGCTGCTGTTTCTGCTTTCCTGTGCTTATGTGCTGCTTGTTACAGGATGATGAAATCCAACTAAATCACATTCCGGTTGGTGGCAGCTGAAAATCAAACAGTGACAGGTGGTAGAAATGCTGCGACATCAGTTTAATCTTTTTACAGCTTCTAAGAGTTATGCCACAAAACTAAAGATTCCCTCTCATTAAGCCTAGTTTGAATCTTTTCTAAGCAAAGTTGCTGTCAGTCACAATTAACATATTTTTTCTTTTAGTTTTTTCTCAAGGAAGCCCTTCACCTCTATCTTACTGATGCAAACTAATAATTCTGCAACTTAAGAGTTGGGATTTTGGGAACCTCTACTGAGTTTGTAAGACTGATGTCATTTGTTACAAATAAACTCCACAGAGTTTTGGGGTTGTTCAATTATCTTAGGAGCTAAACTTGCTTCAATACAGTGCAGGGTCTGGGACATTAAATAATATAAAACCAACATCTGGATAATATAAATAATCCTGCAGCTTTTAGAGTGCAGTAATGAACTGTACTTTACACTTCACAAGCAGAATCTAGTGGTATTGGTCTTAAAAATGAGAATAATTTACCATCAGATCATTATAAAGTACACACAAATAGCATCCTGTCACCAAGGATCTGAACAGCTCATCCACTTTTTTGTTTAGTGCTTTATAATGTAAAAGGGGTAGATTTTATAAGTCCTGTGAGCCTCAGAGCGTTGACAACAACACAAGACCTCCATGTCCTTATTAGAATGAAGTAAGGATTGCTACTGCATCAGATTAAGAAAACCAGTGAAGCCTGCAAATGCTGAAGGATTTAAGAAACACACTGAGCCCCGCTCAGCAAACAAGCTGCAAAGCAACATTATCCACATCAGCTTTTCCTCAAGGATTTTCTGAGGAAATGCTTTGATCTCTTTATTGGACTTTAACATCTGAGCAACTTTGAAAAGAATAAGGGATCCGCCTGTGATGTTTTGGCTATGAAAAGCAATATGGCTCATACAGTTTACCTTGCTGTTATCTTTTCAACTATAAAACATTACTCACATTAGAAGCAGCTTATAGAAATTAAATCACCATGTGTCCTGACAGCTCAATAGATTTGTGTCTCCACACGGATACACGGGAAGACACAATTAATCCACTGGTGTTTGGAGCGCACATCTAGCAGAAATCTAAATCACCATAATTACTATCATATATGCCAATTTGCACAACATTATAATGGAAACAAAAAACAGCAAAGTAATCAAGCACACTGGTCTTTATGCATCATTATGTTTAAATAATTGGGCTTGTGATGAGCCATTTTTCAGGCTCTTGCTGGTGCATTTTTTTTTTTCAGTCCCTCTTCCTTAGAGACAGTCTCAGTGTCAGTGTTGTAGTCATTGTGGCTACAAGCATCCAGTCGCTGCGGTGGATTTACTGGCAACATGCTCCCCTCCCAGCCTGGCCAGCTCTTTAATTACCCTAGCCTATTGATCCTGCAAGCAGTGCCACTCTGGAGCTGGAAAATGAAGTTGGGCGTGCACCAGTTAATGACTGATTATTCCTTCATGGGCCCTTTGGGAACAAGCAGGCAGTGTGGGGCCCCCAAGGAAACTGAGAGCTTCAGATCTTCTACAGAAATATTTACACTTTCTACCAGCTCACATGTATGCTTCAGAAATGTTTTGGCCAGAATCAAAAATTCTATTTGTTTCTTGCAACCAGACATTCAATATTATTTGCATTACAACAATAAACTTATTTTTTTTATTTATGAAAGGACAACATAAATAGGTCTATATTGTATATATATATATATATATATATATATATATATATATATATATATATATATATATATATATATATATATATATATATATATCGTCATAGGCCATCACTCTTTTGCCATTCCCACTCAATCTAGCCATATGATGAAATTCATACACTTCTAGCTCAAAGCTCAACGTCCATCCCCTTTTCATAGCATTACTAGTTAGCTAATATTGTAATGATACTAACTGAACTGGCTTTGCATCAGTTTGCGTTCGAGCTTCGAATGTTGTAATGTATAATAGATCATGTATTTTCTACTTTAATTGCCCTGTTATAATGCTCTTCATTATAGTAACCTCAAACATTGTGATATCACTGTAGAAATAATTTTCCTCTACGGTATATCCTGCCCTCCATATTTGGTGTAATTAAAGGTTCTTAACTGCAGATATTTTGAACCTATTGTTTTAGCCTCTGATGTAATATGTGCAACTGTTTGTAAGCCAGTAAGTGCTGATTGTTGTGAGTCAGTGTCACTAGTGTTATCTTCTGTCCCCATATGGTGTTTACATTAATTTCTCCAGATCCTTGGTAATCCTGATGAGCAGAACCTTTGCCTCTTCTGGTGCTTCATTCACTACACTGGAAAAAAATCAAAATCTAGATAAGTCCCCTTTTCTTAAAATAAGTGCATTTGTTCTCGAATTGAGAAGGTAAGAGACCTTTTGCCAATAGAACAAGACAATTTACATTTAAAATAAGAAAACACAGTTGCATTGTCCTATTTCAAGTGCATTTTATCTAATTATCCCATTTTAAGAGTTAAAATAATCATTGCATTGGCAAATCATCTAATTTACCTACTCAAATTAAGGATAAATACACTTAATTTAAGAATTTCTTACTTATTTCTAGATTGTTTTTCCAGTGTATATAAAAATCTTGCAGTTTGCCATTCACGTCCCCTAATTTTTCTCTTGCTTTTTTTAGGATCCTGGCCATAGTTAACCAAGTTGGCATTCTTCTTGGTTAGATATTGAATGATGCAAACATTAGTTCCCCTCAGCCTCCTTCTGCGTTTAACCAGAATTTTTTTGTACTTTCTATTGATGAACCTCGTGATAATTGCATGTTTGTCATTGGAGTTTCTCCTCAGCAAGGAGTTGCAAGCTTAAATGTGGTCACTGTGCAATGAGACTTGAGAAAGTTACTTACCTGGCGTCCATTTCACGAAGAATGCTTACCAAAAACTCTGAGTTTTCTACACCCAAAATACCGGAAACTACGACTTTTGTGTTTCAAAAAGAGACTTTCCCCAACCTCTGTTTCATCAGTAAAACCAGTTTCCTGTGTCTCCGCTCTCCTTACACCCAATCACAATCACAATTATTTCCTGATTTACACATTAGGTTTTAAAGAAAAACATTGCAAGTCCATTCGACGAGGATCTTATTGAAGAATGGTCGGCACTTTTTCACAAAAAAATTTATATTTTTAGGGAGAGGCTTCTACAACTTGTTTGTGGTTTGTTTATTATGAGCGAGATGTGGATAGTTTTATTTTCATTTCGTTATATTTACAGCACATGAAGAACTAATGAAATTATTTTCAGATTACACATAAATAAATTAATTAATTCTATGGGGGAAAAGGGATTAATTGAGGGTTAGTATTAGTATTCATTCGATGATAACAACCTAATGAACTTACTGGCGCAATCTGAGCCATTCTTTGGGCCTGATAGCCACTAATAACAGTCATTTATGGGTATGATAACATCCGAAGTGCGGCTGCAAACAGCCACTTAGTATTTATTGTGTAAAAAAAGACTGAATGAACATGAGGAGGGACTCATGGTGCACAGGTTCTTCATTTCCACCTGCTACCAGAAGATTTCACCTAAATACATACATTGATCCACTACCATTCAAGAAAAAAATCCCTAAATGTTGTCGTGGTCACAACCCTATGGCAAGGCGTTTGATATGTACTAGTTTTCGTTCGTTTTTTAGTTAAATGTCAGAACGGCCACTTAAAATGTGTAAACATTTCTAGATATATAAATCTTAATTCTTACTAGTGGAGTTATTTTTTTGCTGTTTAGAATTCAGTTTCTGCTACAAAAATGTAATTTGGAAAATATATTATTATACTTCAGCCTAGGTGTGTGCTTTTTATCAAGAAGAATCTTATTTTAGTGATCTACAAAGGGAACAAAAGAGAGAAGAGTGCTTTTAATAAATGTAAAAATGGCCTGCCATAGCCCACTTTATATAAACCTACGTATTAACTCGATCAACAATCTTCTCCTCACCATCTTACTCTGCTTTGTAGCTGACACACTCTGTCTTTTGAATAAATTTTCCTTTCTTTTATTTTATTTTTTTGCATTTCTGCATTAAAATCTCCAGTTCCGGTGGGGTGAAATAGGCACTTCCTCCTGCCTGTTGTCACTGTAGCTCTTTGAATCGGTGGTCCACTGATAATGGCTTTTCATACTTGTTGTGCACATGCTAAACTCTTAATGGACCTACTTACAGGTGATTGAACTAATTCATAGCAGCCATTGTGGAACCAGAAACTCAGAGTTCCAGACATTAGGCTAGGTCAATTTAGAGTTGCGGATTTGAATCTGAGTTTGTTAAACCTGCTTCGAAAAATGGACCCCTGTTGCTCAGCAGACCCACAGTCCAGCTTCCCTGGTTCTTTTCTGCTGTCAGTAGCAGGATGAGTGAATGACTGGGCATGGTTTAGTCTGTACCCCAGTGATGATAGCGACATTAATCATGGTATATTATATCGGAAAACCTGTTCTCAAGGTAGGTGTCCTTCACGTTTTGATGGCAGAAGGCTTTCACTTCATTAGGAACATGAGAATTATGCTGAAGCTACAGAGATCCAAAGCTCAGGTTGGAGAATCTGTTAACTGGACAGTTATTTAGAAGAGCATGAGAAGAAGTCCTAAAGAGATCAATGATAAACCCTGATTCCTACAAACCACCTAGAAGAAACTGACCACATGTGGAAGAATGTGCTCTGGTCAACTGAGACCAAAGTTGATGTTTTTCAGGTGTTTGTCAGACGTAGACGTATCTGTAGTGGAAAAATTATGACACACATGACCCTGAAATTATCATCCCGACTGTGAGATTGTGGCATTATGCTTCGAGGGAAATACTTTTGTAAAGACAGAACTGGGGAAAATTGATGGAAATATAGAGGACAGTCCTAGTGTGGGTGATTCCATTTTCCTGAAGGCCAGTATCCTGCAACTTTTAAAGTAATCCTAGCTCCAACTATTAATAATTCATTGTCCTATTAATAATCTAATTACTAAAATCAAGTGTTTTGAACCATGGATGCATCTGGCATATCAGGTCAAAGATATGCTTAAGTCAGTCTGACCAACTCTGAGCTTTTTAGCCAAATAGACTGGCCAAAGGTATTCATCTTTGATGTGTGCACACAGTAGGTGGTAGAAAAACACCCTCATAAACTGGCAGTTGTAATCACAGAAAAAACAGATCAACAAAGTATTCAAAGCTGTGTATAAAATACCATATCACACTTTTCAACCTGGTTCAATAAATTATAAGAAATTAGTAACTCGTAGCATTTTCCTTCCACTTGAATTCCAAATTAATCCCAAAAAGCTTATTAAGTTTAAAAAGTTATTACTTGACAAAACATAAAACAGTTAAAGGGTGGTCAATGCTGTTGCAAGAATCTTTACACAACTACTTGACTGTTTTTTTTTTTTATATATATATATATATAATAAACCTCTAATGTATTCGGTGTGTCTGATTTAACAATTCAAGGAAAAAGGTTTTATCAGACTGCCAGCCTGTGGCATCACACAGCTTTAGTTCATGTTATAGCGTGTCAAGTATATGGTGTTAAAAAGCAGCCTAAAGTTTCAAAATTGAGACTATTATATAAAAAGAAAAAAAAATTAAGTACGGCAGCAACACCGGATAATTGCTTCACTTTTTACCTTATAGTCTAACCCCGGTTGACTCTCACACATATTGTTGGTGCATGACTCCTTTGGGGGAACAGGTGAGAAAAAAACACATTGAAGCTAATGATAACAGGCAGGCATGTGAAAAGAAGGGGAGGATGTGAGAGAGCAAGGTGTGGATTTAACAGTATAGACTCTAGTGAGGCCACAATGTTAATTTTTTCCTCTTATAATAATCTCACTTTGTGATAGCACAGTGGCACCTCAAATTTGTCTTTCTCTTCTTTGTGGCACTGAGTTGCATAAACTTCCCGGAAGTAGTCAGAAGACTAATCACCAGCACACATTTTAATGCTCAGTGCTTATACGTAGAGCTCTTCTTTTTCAGTTCTTGACATAACCCTTTTGCTTTTGCTCTTGGTGAACCATATTAATCTCTGTATGAAAAATGTCTACATAGAAAAATTATGATAGAGAACTATGCTCTTAGAGGTGACCAGCGAAAAGCTTTTAAAGAAGAAATAAAATGCTACATTATGCTCTAATGCTTTTTTGCTGTTTCATATGCTTTGTTGCTTTTATTTTGAGCTTTTTCCTGATTGACAAATCTGTGTTTTTACTTAAAAGCAGAAACAAATTTAATGCTTTAATGTCATTCAGAGTCACTTAACATTTTCTCAGCTGCATCTCGGGACAAAACATCAATGTAGTTGTGATGCAGGAAGTCATAATATATACAGCTTTAGATTCCTTAAATCCTGCTGTGCTTAGAAATAAAGAGGCTGGCATTTCTGGTAAAGACAAGTGGGAAGCCTTCAAATGAGTGCATATTTTACTCCAGCTAAGAATGGCATTTTGGGGTTACTAAGACTCCACGCAACTATTAGATACTATCTGCATCTCAGGTGGTTGTTTTAAGCTGTACATGGGAAAGTCTTTTATGACTTAATTTTACTATGGATTTAGATTAAATATATTTTGCTTCATAGCAAAAAAAAAAAAAAAAAAGAAAGAAAAAGGAAGAAATAGGTGTGGTTAGAAAGGAACAATATGTCAAAAGTTCCATCATTCATACCATTAAGCATGGTGGAGAGACAACATGCTGGGGGCTTCTTCCCTGTCTGAAGACCATTTGCTTCTTATACAAGGGTATTTATCATAAAGTATTCACCATTATTGGACATATTAAATAAGTATTTGATGAAATGTGCTAGAAAAACAAAAACAAGGAGAATGAAATTATCCAAAAAAATAAGAGGCCAAATCAAAACACTTTATCAGCCATACATTTGGTGCAAAGGCCAGACTCTTAGAAAAGCTCTGGGTTGAGTAGAAGAGGACTCTAGTCTGGACAATTTAGATCATTCCAACATGTTGCTCTGCAGATAATTGCTTGCAGCCTTTCAACATGGAAAGGTGCATTAGAAAAGCTGAGAATGCAACTTGCAATGACTGCAAACCTTACCAAAAAGCCAGCTGGATGGAGACAGAGTTTAAATGTGTCAGGACTCAGCAGGTAGTGTTGTGCTTTTTTCTGCCCCTGCTTTCTGCACAGGTGACTGGAGTTGACTGGTGGGCGTGGTACACACCTGAGGCTCATTCTGTGGTTTGCCTGGCTGCGCTATAAGAGGAGCTCTCTGACAGCTGGAGGATGCCAGAGTGTTAACCTTGTGTGGTACGCCTCAGTTGGCCACTGTCTTTGACAGCCTGAACCTTTCCTGTTTTTGATCACCTTTCTCCTGTGTCTCCTAGAACGCTCCCTCGACTCTAAACCTGCTCCGGGCGTTTCCCCAGTGCTCGCCTGGTGTCTCCAGCTGATCGCTGATCACTGCTCCCAACGGCGCAGCTTGGATCCCGCACGAGTTTCCCCGGCCCGCTCATCGGTCACCCAGTCACCGGATCACCTCACCCAGGCAGCGCTGAGTCCGCTCCTCCACACCACCTCCCCAGTGCGCTTTCTGAGCTCAGTGGTAAGCCTTACGCACCTCTTTACGCGCGGCCCGTCCGCGGCGCGCTGTCTAACTCATCTCTCCCTTTTCAGCTCGTGCAAACCCCGGTCCCGTGACTCTGCCTGACGCTGACTCATTGTTTAGTTTTCTCGTTTTCTCTGTATTTATTTCTGAGCTTTGATAAAACCCTGAATCTGCTTCCTGTCTCCCGAGTATTGTCTGCATGTGGGCCAAACACGTGAAAAACATGACAAAATGAGTGTAGATAATATAAATAAAAACTCACAGCCCTCTTTTCCGTGATATTTCAACAACAACAAAAAAAACACATCCTGTAACTCTAGTTTTGACAAAGAAATAGTTTTTTTTTTCTCTGTCCATGTTGCCTAACAGGCACAGAAGCTCTTGTACTTATTGAGGAGCATAAGCAGAAACCACCTGCCCCCACCCATCCTCACCACCTTCTACAGAAGCACCACAGAGAGCGTTCTGACCAGCTGTCTCACTGTGTGGTGTGGAGGCTGCAGTGCCTCAGACTGGAAGAAGGTGAGAACAGTGGTGAGAACAACAGAGAGGATCATCTGGGCTCCTCTTCCCTCGATTAAAGACATTTCATCCCAGCTCTGCGTGTCCCAAGCCTGTAACATTATCAATGACCCCTCACACCCCCACCATGGACTGTTCTCCCTGCTGCCCTCTGGGAAGAGGCTTCGCAGCATTCGATACAGGTCCAGCAGACTGTGCAACAGTTTCTTTCCCACTGCCATCAGACTGCTGAACTGTTGAAAAAAATGTGAATCAAGTAACAGACTCTGCATCACACTGTTAACACCAAACCAAAATACTAAATATTTGCACGATATATATATATTTAATGCTGTGAACTTCAATATTAATGTGTTTTTGCACCATGTTTTTTCTCCCATACTGTTTACATTTAATCACTGCTGCACTTTATGGAATGGAAATGTTCATTTTACTGCAGAGCTGCAGCTCATTCACTGCTCATGTACAAAATGAAAGTTTGTGTATTACACTCTGTGTGTACAAAATGACTATAAAAAGTTGTCTGACTCTAAGTCTGTCTCCTAAAGGCATTTATACTGTAGCCAGCATCAGTTTTCCCATTTAATGGTTACATTGATTGACGCTCTATTCTGATATACATTTTTTTTCGTCATGGTCTTGCAGACTACTTGAATGCGGCAACTATTAGACTCCAGTCTGAGCGTTCAAAGGCACCAACACGACCCTCATGCGCAGAAGGACAGTGAAGACTTTGCACAGCAGCATTGTTTGTAGATTTGATAGCAGATTTCGGCATCTGTCATATTATTATAGGTCATTAAAAAATGGGAGCTGACAATATTATGACCACATCATATTAAGATTAAGAAAGGTAAGGAAAATAGAGCAAAGCATTTAACAATGTTTTCTTTTGGCTCAGTGCTGGAAGGAGTCTGTATGAATGAGTAATAAAAGCCTGGATCATAATGTCAAAGTCAGATGAAAGGAGACTGAACGTTCAGTCTACAAAGGCTGCTAAAAATTGTTTGGACACATTCTATTTAGTGCCACATATGATAGTTGCAAAATTAGAATTGAGTTGGTGAAAAGATCGGTAATAGGCCGTCTCGACTGACACGACAAAGTCTGATATGAGTGCAATATTGGCAACAAAATAAAAATTGAAATTGAAAATCATATTTAGGTCACATTTGCAAATAGTGTAAATAGTCATGTTGCATTTCATCCGACCCATACCACCGATGCAAACAGACTTTTCTTCATCACAGCAGTCAATGCTCCACAAAAACACATTGTAAATAGATCATTTATCATTTTTTCATTTAATCATAATGTGTTCCTAATAATGTCAGCTCCCATTGGTCAACAGCTTGGAATGATAATGCACAGATGCCAACCTCTGGTAATGAATCCGTAAACTATGTGTTGCTGAGTGACGTCTTCACTATCCTCCTACATACAAGTTACTGTACATCAGGGGCTATGAACCGTTCAGACTGGAATCGGATAGTAGCTGCATTAAATTGTATTTCAACAAAAATATCAGAAATTGGCTTCAAGACCTGCGGTGTGAATGTAGTGAATGTAGCCAAACAAACTGTCAACATCACTAATGCATCAATAGATAAATCTAAACCACTTTAACATTTTTAAACAAGGTTTCAGGTTTATTTTACTCTTGTCTCTCCTTTTACTTTTTTCTCGATGCAGTCTGAAAAAAATATATAAAATTCTACTACACCATTTCAGAAGAAATCCCTAAAATACAAACTTTTTTTCTCATCAGCATTCAAAGATGTCGGGGTGTTTAACTAAGGACTTAACATCATCAAATGAAGACACTTTCCTATTCTCTCTTTTTTCCTCTGCCTTAAGTCTATGATGTTTCTTCAAGCTAACAGAGATTTGAATTCCCACTCCAGGCATTAGTTGTGCTTTAAATTCCTCAGTCAGCTCTTCTTGCATATAAAGCACTCTCACATGGGCACAGTTTCTAATCACAACAGATGTTAAAAAGTCTCAGTACCAGTAGTAAAAAAAAAGGAAAATGGATGGGAACACGTCTTCAAGAGATAAAAATAATCCTCCAAAAAGATTCTTTTGAAGGCAGTGTTAGGAATATTAAAGAAAAGAGATAATACAGTATTGTAAATAAGTGTTTGCCCCTCTCTTTATTTGCATGTTTGTCATGCATGTGTGAAATGCCCATGTTAAAACATAATTTGATTTATCACACTAGAGGAAACTTTCTTTAGCCACACCCAGGCCTGATTATGGCCACACCAGTTCTCTATCAAGAAATCAATTACAAAGGACTGCCTCCACCATAAGCATAAAGAATGGGAAATAAATGACCCGTTTGGCTGATTTCCTAGACCAAAACTTCTGCTGAACAAGAGGAACAATAATGCTAATCCTATTTTATCAAGAACACATTTTCGTCATCAGAATTTGGGGGGAAATATTCTGTTGACTTTCAAGACAAAAGTTTAACCATTTGAAAGGTGTCTCCCTTAAAACATTTGTGGCATTAGTGGTGATGCCTTATGACCTGGAAGACTTATTGTAATAAATGGAAACTGAAATTCTGCTGTCTATTAAAAATCCTGAATTTCTGACCATCTATTTTTTACCTCAAACTGAAAGGAACTTTGGTTCTGCAGTAGAACATTGATGCACAGCTCCCAAGCAAGTCCACCTCTGAATGGCTGACAAAAAATACTATCAAGGCGTTGCAAGTCAAAGTTCTGACTTGAATTCTTTCAAGATGCTGTTTCTGTCAATATCTTGGCACTGATAACTGGCTTAATTACTCATTTCACTCACCTGTCTAACTCTACCTGGTTCATCTTCACTGCTCATCTGATCCACCTGCTCCTGACTCTATTTAAGGTGTCCATTCATCAGGGCCTGATTATTATTGCTCTCTATGTTTTTAGCATATCTTAGTGTTTCTGATTTTTTAATCCTGACCTGTTCTTCCTCTCAATCAATAAGGCTGCCTCCTATTCTGGTATGTTTGCCAGACCTGGCTAAGGACTCTTGGACTTCTGAGCCTGCCTGTTTTTCTTCAGATCTGTTTGCATGACCTGTCTCCAGACTGCTTCGTGTTCTCCAGTGCTGCAGCATCTGGAATACTCTGGGCAGCACCTGACACATCTTGTTGGCAGCTACCAGCTGGATCCTACCTCGTTTTCTGGGCATGGACTGAACTTGTAAACCAGGTTAGTGACTCACATTCATAATCTTCCTCCGATAGATTTAAGTGGTCACTTACCTGTTTTTTCCTTCCTGTAGAGTTCCCTGTGATAGACACCAGTTCCAAATAATTGTTTTTTAGTAATCCTACTGTCTGTCTAGCTTTGTATACTGGGTCCTTCTGTTCTGAGTTTCAGGACTTTAAAATTGTGTTCAATGCCAGAAAACTCTCCAATGTGGCTGATTTCAGCAGTTCTGAAAAAATTAGTGGAAAAGATTACAAGGTCAGCAAATGGTTTCTCAAGGAAAAAAACTGAACACATAAAGGTAAGGAAGGAATACTTTCTGTGGTAAATAACGTAACGTTACCATAGTCCATGGCAGCAATAACTTTGTTAGTGATTGCCAGTTAAGAGCCACGGATAAACACATAATCGAAGATACTGTAAGATACTTTCTGTGGTAAATTAATATAAAGAGTTAATGGCATCAAAAGAAAAGCAACAAAGAGAATACACAAGTACATTGGTAACAGCTTTTTTAATAGGTTGGTTCTAAATAGAGAAGTTTAAAATCAGATTATCCACCAGACATCCCCTTGTCTATTTTACTGTGTTTTATAAAAGCTACACATTCTTACATTCCTGTCAGGAAAGTATTCAGGTAAATAATGTTTTTACATTTCATTGTAAGCTTTAGTGATAGGTGTCAAATACCTTTCTATAAACTTAGTTACTCTACTTAGGTGACTTTTAAAAATATCTTTACTATATATGAGAATTTATTTTTCTGAGGAGTTTTTACTGTTACTTATTACATTTGAACACAAATTCAGTATGAACTAGCTTGTTAGTAACTATACATATTGATAAGGACATGACTTAATCGCTATACCAAAACAGAGGGAAAAGCAAGAGCACAAGGACAATCTGTCCAGTTGGAAAACCCCTTTCTCCATAGGAGAACATTGATAGCAGCATGGCTGAAGATGTGGCAAAGAAAAAAATTTACTTAATTGATCCGATTCTGAGACGCAACACACTTTCCATCCATTCCCTTTTGTTATATTTTGAATTTTAATGTTTATTTCTAATGCTACAGTATTTATAACTTTAAAGCTGCGAATATCTGAGCTCAGAATATAGGACCTCTCTTTAGTTCAATCTGTTATTCTTTCTGAAATTACAATTTAGAATATAAGTAGAAAAAATCTGTATTTTTCATGTGTTCTATTATGACATAGTGAGCAAAAGCGGAAAGGGACTCTATTTTCTGTATATAGAGTTGCCTATTTAAAAAGGGAATGTATAAGCTAATACATTTTTGGGTAAAAATCTAGATTTCATTTTTGTAACTACGCACAGTGTAAAACCTGTAGTTTTTACTTTTGCCTAAATAAAAGAGCTAAATTTGTACTTTCATTTTTAACAAAGTCTGTTTGCACAAAGGTATCTGTACGTTTATTTAAGTGAAAATGTGTACTTTTCATACCTCTGGCTTTAGCTGAAGATCATTTAAAGCTTAAACACCAGCTGTGCTAGGGCATCACAGATATTTTACAAAAGTAAAATAAAATGTGTAATATAAGTGCTCCTGCTTGCAAATACCCCACAAACTGTAAATGCCCTAACAATAACCCAGTAACCCTGCGTATTACTTATGAGCTTAGTTTCTTAATTATTTATTAAAATGATCTCAATCCTCTGGGACGCCCATAAAGAATGGAATTTATTTCCCAGTTGGATGGTTGATATAATGTGCATGAAGATGTCACAGACTTGCTCATGATGCAACAATAAAATAAAATAAAACTAAATATGCACATAGATTAGCAGAAGTGCATCAAAGGTGACAGTCATACTTTAATGATGTGGCTCGAGTAGATGTTCCAATAACCTTTGGAGTTGAAGTAGACCAGCACCCTGATGTGCCCCTAAACTCCTAGCAGACAATCCGCCGATGATATTGAAGGCTCCAATATTTTAAGGCAAGTAAAAAACTTTATGTTTTTCTATGGAGTTTTAACTTTAGGTAACAAGTGCATGTCCTATATCAAAGTAATTCTGCTGTGCATGTTTTAAAAGTAAAAGCAAAGCAGACAGCAGCGTGGCAGGACAGGAACATTTTGCAAACATGCATATGATGAATGTTCCCACACATATCATCCATCTCAGCTTTCTACAGCTGTTTGCTGTATTACCAGAAAAACAAGCTCTATAAGATGGAGCATTCTGTGGAGGAAATACATCTTTGAGTCATACACCAAAAGAAATTAATAAAATGAGTTAAGAATCCTCAATAATAAAGCGAGGGCATCCAGTGTTTTAGTCTGACATTATGAAGTGGATGTTGTTTTCATTCATTAACAGTTGTCACCGGTGAATTGGATAGTAATGTGAATTATTTGATAAGCTGGGGTTTGCTGTGCTGTTAATTGTTGATTACAAGATATTTGCTTCTTTGTTAGTACATTTTGTTTTTGATGTTTTTGTGAATGAGTAATTAATGTGTGCACATCCTCGTTATTATTAGTCACAAACAACAATAGAGATGAGAAAAATGGTTTTCTAATCTGTTTTTCCTTCTCTGTTGCCATTTCAACTTCTTCCTCCCCTTATGCAAACCCCTTCCTTTTTGTCGTCTCTACATGAAATATTCAACAAAACAATTTATCTAAAACCATTTCAGTTCACTAATTTCGGTGTTTACTCTCACAGCTCCCCAAATATGGGAACTGCTTCATTTAGAAGTGTGAAGATTGGGACTAAAACATTTCCTGAACTGAAGATTTGCTGAAAAACGTGTCAAGACATGCTAAGATATATAACTTGTGAAATCAATTTCCCACCCCAGAAAAAAAATCTCTCTGTTTTATCCTTACATTGCATCTATGGGCATACAACTCTTAATATCATAAACAGAATTTAAAATGCCCTGACTAAATCAGATTAAATGCATGAGTTTGAAACTAAAGTAAATTTAATGGTTTGAAAGTTAAAATTATTTGCCCCAAGAAGGGAATTTTGCTGTATTCCCCAATAATTCCTCCTTTTTTCTCTTATATTCATAATTCAATTTTAGTTAAAAAAAAAATCACCTTCTTTGTGTCAGTCATCTGGATCCTTGGAGCCACAAAATGATCAAGCAAAAATTCCCATTAAATTACATTACCACCAACTTGTGTTAACAAAACATAAAAACACAGAAAAATAAAGGGACTGTTGAAAAAAACTGAAGGTGAAAAAGTTGGTGGTTGGCTGAGTCGTAGGTTGTAGCTGGCTGGACTGGCTGCAGTTCTATTATATATAAATATGATAATGGAATATACAGTATTTGGTACTCTGCATGGGTTTAGTATATGGCAGTGGTCATTCAAATTTCTCTGAGCTGCTATAGCAGGAGATCAGAAATGAGTAGACGAAGGAAGGCAGGATAATCCAGACAAAGAAACTAAAGCTGGTATCGAAGACATAGTCAGAGCCAGGATATCAAAGGTGTGAAGAGTTGCAGAAGGGAAATCCAGAACCGTGTCAGGAAACAGTTTTTGGTTTGATTCACAGACAGGCAGAAATCCAGCAGGAGTCCGATGACAAGTAAGGCAAACAGATCAGAACGGGGACAGGCAGGCTCAGGGGTCCAGAGGCAGAACGGGTCAGGCTCAAGCAATCAGGAACACTCATGTAGAGAACTCTAGAGAACTCTCACCACAGGCTCGATAATATGGCCCTGGTGACTGGTTTAAAGGCTGGTTAAATAGAGGCTGAAGCAGGTGGAACAGATGAGCAGTAATGAGAACTCAGTGGATATAAGCAGGTGATTAAAGTAAGTAATCAGACTAGAAATCAGTAACAAGATCATGACAAGAAGCGGATGACAATCCATTGAAGCCAGGCTGATGGTACACTCTGGCAATTGGAGCGAAGAACCAGTGATGGCAGGGTGAGCACAGACATGAAGGAAGGTATTGATCATTGATCATTTAATGAAAGTAATATATATATATATATATATATATATATATATATATAAACTGTTTTCTCACCCCTCGTGGGGTGGTATGTGTCATCCTCAAGCTCGGGTCCTCTACCAGAGGCCTGGGAGTTTGAGGGTTCTGCGCAGTGGAAAATATATATACATATATATATATATATATATATATATATATATATATATATTTTTTTTTTTCTAAAGGAGGGATATTTGATGTACTTCAGTGTTTCAAATTTTCCGTTCTGTATATTCTTGTCCTTCCTCAGTACGTCACAGCGTCCTGTGGTTGAAGCAATCATCAGTCAATGCAGAAAGAGGAAACTTTAAGCACTGCTGTCTGTCCACAGACTTGATTGATGTACAGCTTGATGGTGTACAGATGACCTTGCTGAGACTAAGTGGAAAGGCGAGGGACACTGCATACGTCAGTGTTCAGTGACAGCTGTCTGCCAATTGTGTTGTCACCAGAGGTTTACATTTAAGCAGAAACAATGAAGAAATACAACAATACTCAATTCACTGTTTTGCTGAATTGTGTGTGTTTTTTTTTTTTATTATTGTTCAATTCAGCTGTGTCACATTTTTCCTTCTGCCTTTTAGGGCAAAGAAAATACATTCAAAACTCTGTTATCTGCCTTACTGGTAAATAGACAAAAATCAGTTCAGTAATTCTGTTTCAGTCTATTTCTTCTGGAATGTACTGGATGTCTGTGTTTCATACTGTAATTTTTGCTTTGTTCTAGTCTTTAGAAACTTTCACTTTCTTTTTATAATAGTTTCAAATCAGCATTTTTGTAATTTTTCTGTGCAACAAAGTCTTCTCAAACGAATCAATAGATTTCAAAGAATGGAGCGAAAAGTCTATTTTATCGAGAATACTTCTGGAGCAGGTTTCAAAAATTGTAACAATGTCTTCATGACATTAGTTTATTGAGGAGGTTTGAGGTGTAAAGTTTGAAAATGTGCAAAATTCATCCTTAGATCTCATGCTATCATTGTAGTAAATTGCAGCTTTTCTCCAGACAGAACTAAAGGCTGTTACATTTTATTCCCTTTATGGTTATACAATAGATATTATGCAAGACATTATGCAACTTTTACTAAAGAGGAGTTCTAATAAACTCTGTAAATTATTGTATAAGTCAGTGTCTTGTAAAAGTATTCCAAACTTTGTTCCATCAGAACAAATACAATTTTCAACAAATCTGAGAATCTTTTCAAAGATCAAGGATACGTTTTGCTTCTCACACAAGAGGCCTCTTCAGCTCTAACCAGTGGTGGGGAGCACTGAGATTAATATTAATATAAATAATATTAATATTTCAACAAAATTAAAGCAGCACTGTGTAACTTTTAGACCTTCCAGGTGAAGACACTGTATTGTCGCAATGTTAAACACTCTCCCTACTTGTTTAGAAATTTAATAGCAGATCACTTTGGACAAGCTGATTAAGAGGTCATGGAGTAAAGACAAGACCACATTCATCCCTCTAGATTAAATCATGCATCAGAGGACCAAAATGTCTGATTAGGTACAGTAAGTGTTGTATCTGTGTTGTTGCCTAACAACAGTCTTTTAGGGTTAGCTCTGCTGTACAGTGATGCTGTTGACAGTGAGGCAAGCTAAATAAACCTATTCTCAAGAAAGGCAGGCCACATTCTGTAAAATTGACAGACCGTAGTAGCCACGTTTGCTCAACCATGTTTTTGTCCAAGTACATTGTTGCCTTTTCTTTTTAGGGCTTTCAGCAGAAAATTCCACAGATTCCCAAGGCAGCGCATTTCACTCTAGTGAGCTTCATATTACTTTTCTACTTGTTTGGCTTCCGGATAGACGAGCCTGAGTAGCGCCATCTCACTGCGGAGCTGAGTCCGGTGTAGTTTTTAGACGTACAGTGTAAGCAGGTAGATCGCATCGGAACGTTGTGCTGAACATGCATCGTGAGCTGTGAACTCCCACTGGATGATCAAACCCTGTGGTTTCGTTGTGCAGTGTGAGCTGTAGCTGTGTACAACAATTGAAAGAATCGCACAGTGCGCCCGGCTTTACCAAGGCCCTCATGGTTCCTTCTAGTTCTCTTCTGCACTAGATTTAACAGTGGTCAGATGTTCAGAATTATCCAGATATTTGTTTATTCTAATCTGACTGGAAACTTTAATTTCTGACCTGATTGCTGAGTTCCATGGTCTTTATGATGGTGGTAGATGTTCTCTAACAAACCTCGCAGGCCTTTGCAGAACAGCTGTATATATGATGAGATTAGATTATAGGAACTACATTCCTGTTTGGTCCTGCAGTGTTTAAAATGATAATGGCTTTGACATACATTTCAATAAGCTAATGTTTTGCAATCATACAATAACCGAATATGATTGCATGTGAAGTCTTTTCCAAGGATTTGTTTGTGAACCAATTTGGGTTGAGAGCAGATTCAGGTGTTCAACAAGAGAAGAAAGTCGCTTTTAATAAAAAGAGCTTTTTTTTGTTTTGTTTAAGGGAGGCATTTATATAAGGCTCCTCTGAACCTGGATCCTAATCAAAAGTTACAGGCAACATCATCTCCTCCGTAATTTCTCTCCTTCTTTTCATTCTAAAGATAGTTAATGTGTTCTTTAATCCATAATGTCTGCTGCTTAACACGGCTGCCAAGCAGTAATAGTACGGAAAGCTATCAGCTGGGGACCATTAGTTCTGATGATTGCTCTGCATGAATATATCACAGCAGAGGAATATAGAGCTATTTTACACGACCAATAACATCCTGTGGTGCTAATACTGCTTGTCACTGATGTTATCATATAGCACAATGATCACACCATGATGCAAGCTGCAAACAAATTATAAAATGACTTAATGTAATTGAGAAAAGTTTCACATGTCTGTTTGCTTAAAATACCTACATCTTGCTAAGTGTTTTGGAAGACTTAAGAGCACGGTGACAGGTTTTTACATAATTCATATTTTCAATTAAGCTTACAGCCCTTTTAAAGCTATATGTCTGTATTAAATGGTGGAAATGGTGTCTTTCTACAGATATTGAGGGTTCTTCATTTTTTCCTTGTATTTTTAATAAGTTATTTATAATATAGCCTTCCATTGGCTCTCTCAGTCTAAAGAATGTCTACCCCCTTCTTATTACAGGGCTGTCTGCTATAGGTGTTATGATTAATGACAGTAAAGTCTCATTTGTGCTTTCTATGCAGAACAGGTACATTGTGTTTGTTGCTCTTTCAATGAACTGCCATTCTGCCTACAGAAAGCTGCAAGTTACTGAGGCGATGAGTATTTCTGTCTCTGTCTCTTGAAGAAGCTTTGGCTTATCATTTGTATTTCTAAAGACTAGTTTAAGCCAAAGAAATCTTTTTATTTCAGATTTGTTTTTGTCTCTGAAAGTTATCACTGGCATTTAAAAAAAATATATTTCTAAATATTAAAATTAACTTAAGGTTTCCCCCTGTTTTTTGTATAAATAAATAAAATAGACGAAAGCTTAAAAAGTATCTATTGTTTCCTACATATTGTTCTTTTTGTTTAGCCTTTTTGTCAAACTGAATGGGTTTAAAACAGCAAACAAATGTTGTTATAAGTAAGTATGATTATAAAAAATATTTTTTAAAGGATTTCATTCATGAAGAGAAAAAAAAAAAGCTCAGTAAGTACAGTACTTAGTCTTTTACCTTACAATGGAGGAATTTTGGCCCACTTCTCTTAACTTAATGGTTTCAATTTACCCAGACTGGAATTATCTTTTGAAGACCATGAAACAGCTTTTCTCTTAGATTCAACTAAAGATATTTACATTAAAACTGGTCAGCCCTTAATGTTTTTAAATGGCTTTAAAGAAAGCACATTCGAGTGTTATTGAATAATTATGTGCCTAACTTGTTTTGCAATATATTGGGTCAAGCGAATGAATCAATCAGCAGACAAGGACAACTTTCCTATTATTAAATTCTATCTTTTATATTTTACTATTATTATTTAACTCATTTATTTGTTTACTTTTGTTTGCGGCAATTGGAGATACCAATGTAAAATTTCATTTAAATATTTTTTGAATAGTTATTATCTTTTCCTCCATCTGCATTGCTTAGAATTGTGTCCTTCCTTCTTTTACAACAACTCTCAAACTCACAGTATGAAATGTAAATGGCTCATTGATTGGGCAGAATCAAACCTCTTTGCACACTTGTTGTTGTTGTCATGTTGTGCAAGCAATCTTTGTAGACTGCCAATAACAAGCCTGCTCATTGCACATGCCATAACTTTTTTGCCATATTTGGAATCCTAGAAGATCAAGCCTCTAATGTGGGTAATCATGATGTACACTGTAATCACTTTTCATTTATAAGAATTGACAACTTTTGATATTCTTCTACTTAAGAGAGGTAATCATAATTTAAATAATCCCATTTGTAGTTACTCAGGTTATCTTTGCATTGTAATTAAATAAGTTTAATGATCTAAAAGATTTGAGCATTAGAAAAATGAGAAGAATTAAAATCTGAAAGTGAATAAAATACTTGTCCTAGTACTCTGTCATTTTATTTTACACCCCTACCAATCTCTTAGTGCCATTTTTCCATCCTCCATCTCTATGTACAACTCAGTTTTGTGCTTTCCAAACAGCAGTCGGCCATGCCTCTCTTGTAAAATAACAATAGACCTGTAATTTCCTTGTGAACATCTAAGGGTCATGCTGGGTCTTAAAAACTCAGAGATCTTCATCACAGGAAAGAAAAATGTGCATTTCTACAAACAGAAGGGGGTTTGGTGATATGCAATTAATTCTGCCACAAAAAGACACAACATACCAATCCTAATGAGCAACAAACAACGTTGAAGATTCTATTCATCACTGTAAAATCTGTGTATAAATGCCTTTGATACTGAACTGCTGCTGTAGGACTCTTCACCATGTGAATTGCAGAAAATGAATTTGACAGCTCTGTTTAGCTCTGGGGATGAATTTCTGGTGGAGCATAGTGAGCCTTTGACAGCCTAAAATAAATTTTTTGTACATTTCTCCATTGTCTGTATTTGTTTAACATCAAATTATCAGAACTAGAGCTCAGTCAAAATTTCCTAGCTGATTGGATACATCATCAAGTGGCTCATGCCTCCAGTTGAGCTTTTAGCCAATCAAAGCAGCAGTAGAAGCTGTGACGTATCGCGTTCTTGATTTGTTTCATAACTAGTGAAGGTAACTGATAGAACTCTTACCAAATCCACTCAAGAAGAGCATGCAAAAATCTTCCCACCCAAAAATATAAAAATCCCTGCTGCTATGTTTGTTTTGCTTCAGCTTTTCGCTTCTGGTTGACGTCAAACACGTCATTGTATTTCACTAGTCTGAACTATTTCTGTATTATGGTTAATACATCTGTTGGCTTCTGGCTAGATGTATTTTCGAGAGTTTGTGAATTCAAAAGTCTTGCAACAATACATCATGCCTGCAAGTTAAGTTATTATCTTCAGAGAACTTAATTTGGTCCTGTTTTCAGTAGTTTGTTCAGCTGTAACAGAGGGAGAGGTAGTGTGGGTCTGATAGCTGCTTCATTGCAAAGTCAGTACAAAGATACACAATAAGAGCTTAGTTAAACCAAATGTAGAGTAGGAAAATAACCATTTATGGTTTGATTCCTGGGATGAAGGTGGAAGCAGGAGTAGCAACAATGATTAAAACTAAGTGATTCCTGTTCTCTAATAAAATAACTATTTTCTTGGCTAAGATTTTTACAAATCTACTACCATAGAAAAGCAAGAGGGCATTTTAAGTAATATTACCGGTCTCTCTGCTGGTAATCATAGGTGGGTTTGGGTACTACCACCACACTGCCGCTTTACAGCAACTTGCCATCCTCAGACAAAGTGCAGCTCACTTGCAGTTCAGAGTTTATCATCAGCCAGGTCTCCCCTGGAGTATTTCATAAATGCCTGCCATCAAGACACCCCATACCACAAAGCCAGCCCAATATTTCCACGATTTTGCAAGTTGCCCATTGATAGGCTGACAAGGAAGCTGAGGTGAGCTGACAAACATTTACCAAAGAGCACTGTGGGCGTGGGTTGGGCTCTGGATAGCTGGGAGGGGGGGGGGGGGGGGGGGGGGGTTGATGTTTGGAGTTGGCATAATTAGGCTGTTGGGAGCCATGGTGATAATGGCCATGCTCAGAGCTTGGGAGCTCGGGGGAAAACACTTTAATTGAGATATGGAATACGTAGCTCCAAGGGTGCTTGAAAAGAAAAGAAATGCCAGCAACAAATCCTTGCTCAGTGTAAACACCAAACAATGACACAGGAACCCGTGTTCATAATACACACTGTGTAATTAGTGACTAACAACAAATTCTAACTCTATTAATGTTTCAATGGGTGACACAGGCAGAGAACAGGATTAATCAGGGACTGTTTACATAAACATTTGCCTTTATTCTTATTCAAAAAGCCTCCTGGAAATAATTTTCACAGGACGTCAACAGCATGTGAACCGCTGTTTAAGGTGACTCAATCAGAACTTGCTTGTTGCAGGAGATGTGGCGTAGGTAAGACCTAGTACAAAGTACAATGAATATACCTCTTAATTTTCATGCCGCAGATGGGCTCAATGACAATGAGCCGTGAAAACATTAAGCCGCCATAGGCAGGTACCAACAGCAGGTGCAGGCATCCAAAATACATTCAAATCCTACTAAATTGCAAATTCTAATGACAAATATTTGCCTGTGTAGTTAGAGTTTTTTTTGCATTTGTCTTTAGACCGGGTAAAAAGAATCATTATTGTTCTGCTACTTAGCATTTCCTGCAACTGTTGTTTTGTCTGAATTTGCTTACAAATATTGTCTTGTCCTGCCTCGGCACAGTTTCTACTAATCAAAGCCTAATATTGCCTAATTCCTGAAGTAAATGTTTGTGAGTCTGGTGGATTCCAGCTGACTTCATTTGGATATCAAAACACAGCTGTACAGAGCATAGACTGACATGAATTTAGATGGAGAGAACACATGTCCTAAAAACAGAGTTTCAAAATGTGATTGTGTCTTAATAAGTTAGAATATTATCACTAAATGTTAATTTCGAACAGTGAAACTCAGCCACATTAATTACTGAGAATTTTGTGTTGATGGCTGTTACTTGTGATGGTAATGAAACCACACCATTCAGTTTCTTAAGATATTTTGATCTTACAGGTAAGAGGTTTGCCACAGAAATTCAAGGCTCTTGATGAATGGTATCTTGGCTATCTTGTGACCAACAAGACACTGTCCCAAAGATTCAACATGACTCCTATTCTGGTTCAACCGTAGTCCCAAAGTCTGTCTGTGTGTCTGTCTGTCTGTCTGTCTGTCTGTGTGTCTGTCTGTGTGTCTGTGTGTCTGTGTGTCTGTCTGTCTGTCTGTCTGTCTGTCTGTCTATCTATCTATCTATCTATCTATCTATCTATCTATCTATCATCTATCTATCTATCTATCTATCTATCTATCTATCTATCTATCTATCTATCTATCTATCTATCTATCTATCTTTCTATCTATCTATCTAAGACAATATAATCAAATTGCCAGAGTAATTCCTGTTTCTCTTTGCACCTTTCTTTTACACCCTGAACACCTCTAATGTGAGCATTAGACATGCAATCACAAGTCCCTGCTCTCCTCTCTGTCTCAATGTCTTTCACACACATGTGCACAACCACTTACCCTCACTTTGGTTGGAGTCACTTTGCTTCAAGACTTTGTTATTTCATCGACCAAACAGGAACGTCAATAGCTTTCAAATACAGCAACCTGTCTGAAGAGGAGCTGTGGAGCATGAACGGCGGCACCTCAAAAGATTTCCTGCTAATTCGCTCCTTCCCTGGGTAGCCAAGGAGCTCTGCTATTATTTCCAGTTCTTTGCCTTTGGCGATTTCTCTTGGTTCTGAGGTTAGAGGGCTTTGTCACAACATGAATGCAGAGTCACCACGACACCTTGCAGTCAAGGTAGAAATGTTTCTATGGTAGCGGAGCTCAAGGTCATCTGGACAACAATATAAAATTAGCTCCCCAGGGAGTGAACCTCTCTGACAGAGCCATACAAGAGTCTCATTTCGCCACCGGTGCTCTTTCAAACGACTGTCCCTGTATCCACACACAAATGGGGCTGACTAGAAGTCTTTTTTTTAAAAGGTTCTCTTGTGGGAACCGGGGTGAGCAGAAGGGCTGGCACCTGCAGGGTTGAAAACAGAAGAGGGTTGGTGATGAACGGAGTAGTTGGAAGCTTGAAGGAGAATAGAGCAACTTTGCTGCAGTGACTGCAGGTCACTCCCGGGTTGAGTCTAAGGGCCCCTTACGGCCCAACCTACTGCTGCTGGTCAGATGGCCTGCTCTGCTTTAAGGCAGCAGTGCCAGGAGCACACTTTTATATTCTCTTTACTCTGTCTTTGTCAAAGTCTCTCAATGACTTTCCAAAAATAGGCAAATGGGAATTTAACAAAGGGGTGCCAAAGTGGAAAAAAGGGTGAAATAAAGCCAGGACTGAGTGCAGAGGAGGAAAGAAGAACCATATGTTATTTTAATGTTGTCATTATGGATCACTCTATTTTCTCTTCCTGTTGTCCTCAGATAGTTTAATTCAGTTTAAAAGAAGAAAGAGGGCTTACTTTGTTTGGGTGGTGAAAGCAAGCATTAACCTACGTGTTCAACAGCCCAATGTCTGACCCACATCGTGGCTGAGGATGCAGAGAAAGCAAGCAGACATGCAGCAGTGTTATGAAAACAAAATAATCAATGCCACGTTTCAAACTGTGCTTTTTAACGACACATCTGAGACTTCTTATGTCTTGTGATACTTTTGCCTGGCAGGCAGCGTTTATCTCGATGTGGCAGACCACTGTTCAAGATGGAGACATTATCCATGCGCCACCCTCCTCCTCTGCCTTCAGACCCCTTGTCCCCCCATAGCATATCCACAGAGTACAAGGCTGATAATTGTTGGGATTCCCAGCAGGCAATAGCAGTTGTTTAATCTAGTGTGGGTGTAATCCTTGTGTGCTATCTGGTGCCAAAAGGCCTTTGCTCTATGTATAGCATCCCTGAGATTTTACAGGGAACTACAGGAGGTAAAATTTCTTTTAGTAAGACCTGAAAGAGAATCCACACTGTGGTATGTCTTTGTAGGAAATGAAAAAGAAAAAAAAAAATCAGGTCATAAAAAAATAAATTAAGGATTCAATAACTTTTAGGAATGAATAAAACCAGGATATGTAATTCTTAAAGCTTGTTAGTTTATAAACATTGGAAAAAATATATAAAAGATTTCATTTGCACTATTTGATGCTTCACCTAGTTGCAAAGTTAAAGCATGCCTATTTATTGATTTTAATATGATTTAACATGATTTAGTTTCAAGTGCTAATGTCTGAACTAAATCTGAGAATTATATCAAAATACACTTGTAACCCGGATAGTAAAAACATAAGAGAAGCATAAGATAATAAATAACAAGGATAAGTTCATTTGTTATATCCTTTTATTTCAATTAACATTTCAAAGTTCATATAAAGTTAATAAAAACATGTTTGAATTGTTTAAAATAAGTTTTCTTTACTTTGTGGGGAATTGCCAGCAGAGAATTATATTTTCCTACGGGAGTACGGTCTGTGAAGGGAGCACAGGTGCAGAAGAAAAAAAGGAGGGGGAGAGTGGAGTTGAGCGAGGAGGGGATGGTAGAAAAAGAGTTTTTGGCCGGCTTTCAGAGTGAGTAAACTCAGACTTGTCGTAAGGAGAAGTGATAATAATCTATATGCAGGTTAGCAGGACGCCGTCGAGTTTCAACAAGAAACTGTATGGGCTGTGTGGTTGTTTGCCTTGCCGTTGTATTACTCAAGCGTTAGAGCGAAGTTAACCTAGCTGTTCGCTAGCATGGACTACTGTAGGCTGCTGTTTCGCTGGTACAGTGGAGCTTAAAGGACTACAGAAGCTCGTTACCGGACTGGATAACGAGGGAAGATTCCAGATAGTCACTCTGAGTGCCCGCGTCGCTCAGAGTACCTCTGGCTACGTGGGAAAACAAGGACCCGGACTCCAGATAGTCACTCTGAGCGCCCGCGTCGCTCAGAGTACCTCTGGCAACGTGGGACTGAGGACTAGTAAACGGAAACCAAACAACTGCATGAATCCTGAACTGCTGTTTCTTCAGATCGCTTTGCCTGGACTCATCTGTGGAAAACACGATTATACAAGGTACCGAGTTGTATTTTAATCTTTTGCTCTTTGAGTGAAGAGGCTCTGGATGGTTGAGTCAGTGGGACTGCTGCAACTATGAGCATCTGATCAGGCCTGCAACGTAGGGTATATTTTCTGCCGGCTTTAGGTTTAGTTTTAGAATAGTGGGTTGTATACCTGGCGCATTACACTGTATATGCAGATTTATTGCACAGTTGGAGTAATGCTCTGTTTTTTCTGTTTCACCTGAACCCAAAAAAACCTGTCATTTACTTATTTTATTTTTATTTTGCTTAATTAAAGAAGGGTTATTATGGTTTACTTCACACGGTGTGTAGTGTAAGTTAATGTAGTTGTGTTCAATGCTGATTGATCCAAAAGCGTTAGAGAGAGATTTACATTAAAAAGTAGAGAGTATACTGAAGCAAAGAACCCAAAACTCACTTAGTTACTAACATTGCTTAAGTGAGGGCTACATAAATTGGAGGCACCGCTGGGATTCTTTTGGGTCTTTTGAGGCGTTGAACGTACCAAGAAAAAAAAAAAAACCCAACAGCAAAAAGTTGATTTGAAGTAGCTAGTACAGTTTTCATTACTGTGGTTTGAAGTATGGCCGACTGCTCTGGGCTAACAGCAGAACTGAAAAGGTGGTGTCGGGGGGAAGGATTGGAAGAAGCTAAGGCTCTCTTGGTAATGGTTCCAGAAGGAGTGGAGATAGCCAAGATAGAAGAAACATTAGAGACTATTAAATGCTTGGGGCGAGTCAGAGTAAGGGGCCGTCAGTTTCATACCTCCTTGAGCTGCCGTATGGTGCTCTGTGAATGCAGAGAAAATATACCCAGAGAGAATGCACCAAAAGAAGTGCTGGAGCCGGACAGTGGTCAAAGATGGCCGATAGTCACTCTCGATGAAAGTACAGCTGCTAATGATTTTGCTCAGAAGGTGAGAAGTCTTCTGGACACTGAGGGAAAGACTATGGAAGATATAAAAAACTTAATTTTCAGCCCTGCTCAACAACAGCACACCTCTGATCCCCCTGTAAATTCTACTGAGTCTATATTGCAAGCAGTGGGTGATCTGTTGGAGAAGACACGTAAACCACAAGCTGAAGGTGGTTATCGGCGTTTGAGGCTGTTCTCAGGAAACCTGCCAGTTCCTCCCAGTGAGGAGTCATTCGACCACTGGCTGGAACAGGCATGGCTCATGGTAGAGGAAAGTGAATGCACTGACAAGGAGAAAAGGCGCAGGCTGATGGAAAGCTTAAAGGGACCAGCGTTAGAGATTGCTAAATCCGTTCGTGAGTTGAATCCTGAAGCAGGTCCCGATGAATATTTGGAGGCATTGGAAAGTGCATTTGGTAGTGCTGAATCTGGAGATGATCTTTATTTTGCGTTCCGATTAATGCAGCAGCAGCCAGGGGAAAAGCTGTCTGATTTCCTAAGGCGCTTGGAGAGGGCCCTCACTAAAGTTGTTCAGAGAGGAGGTTTAACAAGCTTTAGCAAAGACAAAGCACGCCTGGAGCAACTTCTAAGAGGGGCTGTTGTTTCCGACCTCATGTTAATTCAACTGCGTCTGAGAGAGAAAAAGTCCTCACCCCCAACTTTCCTCCAGCTCTTAAGTGAGATCCGCATAGAGGAAGAGTATGAGGCATCGAGGAGAAAACTTAATCCATCCGTCCACAGTGTGCAGACAAAACTTTCTGAAACAGAGCAAACAGAAATACAAAATCTCAAAGCTGAAATTAAAGAGCTTAAGAATACGATTTCCACCTGCACATCTAAGTCCACTGATGTTAAAGAAAAAAAGATGTCCCCAGTGCATTCCAGTGAATGCAGTGATACCCAAGAACTGGCTGCATTGAAGAAACAAGTCAGAAGACTCCAGAACAAGGTAGCCCAAAAAGGGACTGCTCCAAAACCCTCAGTACAACTTGCTTCGGTGGCAGCAGTGGAGGCCACACCAATGACAAGAACTCCCAATCGGAACAGGCCACCTCTGGAGGAACAGTTCTGTTACCGTTGTGGAGAGAAAGGGCATTTTGTGGCTAAGTGTCAAAATCCTGAAAACCAGAACAAGGTAATCAGAAAGCTCATTCAGACTATCCGAACAATGAAAGAAAATCCCGCTGCTTCATCGAAGAATACCACTGACACCAATTGCCATGTTAAGCAGGGTCTTCTGACTTCTCCCACTCTGGCTGGAATCCCTGAAGGACTGATTGGACCACCCAGCATTGTACCTCTCAAGGTGAACGGACAGCCCTGTGAGGCCTTATTCGACAGTGGATCACAGGTCACCATAATATTTGAGTCCTGGTACAACACCCATTTGTCCTCTGTACCAGTGCACCCAGTCGCTGGCCTTGACCTATGGGGTCTAAGTGAGTCCAATGTCAGTTACCCCTACCTCGGATATGCTGTGGTGGACATTGAGTATCCTGCTGAAATAACAGGTGTCAGACATACGGTTCCGGTTCTTGCCCTCATCTGCCCAAGCCCAAAAGGAGAACAGATTCCTGTCATTGTTGGCACCAACACCAGCCATGTACGTAATTTGGTACAGAAATGCAGGAAAGAGGGGCGTGACATCAATAGAACTCTGGGTATCCAAGTTTACAGTGAAAGGGCAAATATACTCACCTACTCTATCAATCTGGGTTCCCAAGATGACCAGGTTGGTTGTGTGATTTGGCAGGGGTCCAGTCCATTGTCCTTACCCCCAGGGAAAGAGGTGCAGATAACCTGCAGCGTACACTTTCAGCAGGCATTGGGCAAGGAGATTCTGATGGTTGATTCCTCTCCGTTAACTCCTTTGCCAGGTGATGTCTTGTTGCAGCCGATGGTGGTGCCTTCGCATGCTGTACAAGTTAACAACTTTAGAATTTTGGTAGAGAATCAGTCTGCCAGGGAGACCATTATTCCTATCGGAACCGTCATGGGTCACATTTACCGTACTGAAAGTGTCATCTCTGTTCCATGCCAAAAACAGGAAAGGGCAGTATTTGACAGCAACCAGATTGATTTTGGTGACTCGCCCGTGCCTGAGGAATGGAAAGACCGGCTGAAGCAGAAACTAGCGGAACGCCCCCATGTCTTTTCGACTAATGAATGGGATGTTGGCATTGCAAAGGACGTTGAGCACACCATCCGTCTGGTCGACACAAGGCCATTTCGTCAAAGATCCCGTCGACTTGCACCTGCAGACATCGAGGATGTAAGGAAACACCTGCAAGAATTGCTCTGTGCTGGCATAATTAAGGAGTCTCGAAGCCCCTATGCTTCTCCGATTGTTATAGTTAGAAAGAAAAACGGAACAATACGGATGTGCATAGATTACAGACTCCTTAACAGTCGGACAGTTCCAGACCAATACACAACCCCTTGCATTGATGACGCCCTGGATTCTCTGTCTGGCAGTAAATGGTTTTCAGTGCTTGACCTGCGTAGTGGATGCTACCAGATTCCCATGGCAGAAGAGGATAAGGAGAAGACAGCATTTATATGTCCGTTGGGTTTCTTCCAATTTGAGAGAATGCCACAAGGAATAACAGGAGCGCCTGCGACTTTCCAGCGACTAATGGAAAAAACAGTGGGAGATATGAACCTCCTTCAAGTCCTAGTATACTTAGATGACTTGATTGTTTTTGGAAAGTCGCTGGAGGAACACGAGGAGCGACTCATTAAGGTCCTGGATCGTCTTGGGGAAGTTGGATTGAAGCTCTCCCTGGACAAATGCCAATTTTGTCAACCGCAGGTGAAATACCTTGGACACATTGTGTCTTCGGAAGGTGTCTCTCCTGATCCACAGAAGATTGAGGCAGTGACGGCCTTGCCTCAGCCCCACGATCTAAAATCTTTAAGATCCTTTTTAGGATTCTGTGGATACTATAGGAGATTTATTGCTAACTATGCAGCAATCGTGAGACCCCTCACTGAACTGACGAAAGGCTATGCTCCAACACAGAAGAGCAAGAAAAAGAGTCCAGACCCCAATAAGTCCTATCTGAAAGAATCTGAACCCTTTGGAGAACGGTGGGATGACTCCTGCAAACAAGCTTTTCATCAGATTATCCATTGCCTGACCCATGCACCAGTACTAGCCTTCGCTGATCCTACAAAGCCCTATGAGCTCCATGTGGATGCTAGCTTTAAGGGACTGGGGGCTGTACTATACCAGCTGCAAGAAGGAGAACTTAAGCCAGTTGCATTTGCCAGCAGGAAACTGAGTCAGTCTGAGAAGAGGTACCCTATACATCAGCTTGAGTTTCTGTCATTAAAGTGGGCTGTGGTGGATCGCTTCCATGACTACCTCTATGGGGCGCGCTTTTCAGTACGTACTGACAATAACCCGTTGACCTATGTTCTGTCCACTGCCAAACTCAATGCAGTAGGACATAGATGGTTGGCTGCTTTGTCTACGTACGACTTTGACGTTCTTTATCGTCCAGGCAAGCACAACATAGATGCAGACATCCTCTCCAGGAACTTTGTTGATGAAACTGAGTGGGAGACTATACCTGAAGCAGCTGTTAAATCCATCTGCAGGAGGCTGCAGGTATCAGAAAACCCAGAGTGTTCAACCAGATGTATAGACCAAACTGGAGCTTCCCCAGAATGCATACCAGACATTTATGCATTCCCACTAAGAATGGATTTGCAATCTCTGGAACATGTTTCAAAAGCTGATCTTGTTCAGGCGCAAAAAGATGATTCAGTCATTGGTCCAGCTGTCCAGGCAGTTAAGCTTAATCAATGGTCTGGCACCAGCCCAGAGCTGTCGTTTCTGAAAAGAGAGAAAGACAAATTGACCATACTGAAAGATGGTCTGCTTTATCGCATCACCAAGCGTCACTCGGGTGGGGAGGTCCATCAGTTATTCCTGCCAAAGATTTTTCACGATGTTGTATTGAGATCAGTGCACAATGACTTGGGACACCTAGGCATAGAGAGAACTCTAGAGGTACTCCGTCAGAGGTTCTACTGGCCAAGAATGAGTCAAGACATTGAGCAACATATCAAACGGTGTGGTGAATGCATAACACGCAAGACGCCTGCCCAGAAAGCTGCACCACTTCACCAGATCTCCAGTAATGGTCCATTGGATCTTGTCTGCATTGATTTTTTATCAATGGAAACTGATGCCAGAGGGATGAGCAATGTTTTAGTGGTCACCGATCACTTTACACGTTATGCCCAGGCGTTCCCAACAAAGAATCAGACATCTCGAACAGTGGCCAAGACCTTAGTGGATAAGTTTTTCGTTCACTATGGTTTACCAGCTCGTATCCATTCTGATCAGGGACGAGACTTTGAAAGTCGCCTGATTAAAGACTTGCTAAAGACTATGGGGATAAGAAAATCACGGACTACCCCATACCATCCACAAGGAGACCCTCAACCAGAACGGTTCAACCGAACATTGCTTTCGATGTTGGGTACTCTAAGCACCGAAAAGAAACGTCAGTGGAGTCAGCATGTTCCTTATTTGGTTCATGCATATAACAGTACCAGATGTGATGCCACAGGGTTTTCACCCTATTTTCTAATGTTTGGTCGTGAAGCCAGATTGCCAGTAGACTTGTGCTTTGAGACGACAACTGACAAAGCTGATGAGAGTCACTCACACTATGTGTCGAAGTTAAAGGAAGACCTTCATCAAGCCTATAAGCTTGCGTCAGAGACAGCAGACAAAGTCCATCAAAAGAATAAAACAGCTTATGACCGAAAAGTTGGTTTCCAGTCTTTAGAAATAGGAGACAGAGTCTTGCTAAAGAACTGGGGTCTAAAAGGCAAGCATAAGTTGCAAACCAGATGGAGTCCAATACCGTATCAGGTTGTTGGGAAAATGCCCAATCTTCCCGTCTACCAACTGAAGAAAGAGAATGGAAGCGGACATTTGAAAACGATCCACAGAGATCACATCCTTCCTATTGACCAACAAGTGAGATTGCCCACCCCTCCAGAGGGCCAGCATTGTTCGAATAGACAAAAACCGAAAACCAAGACACCAAAGCAGGCTACAATTGTGTCTGAACCTCAACTATCCCTGGATTCTGATTCAGCCTCAGAATATGAGTACTATGAGCCTCAGAAACGTTACTACACTCGTGACAGAGTGAAAGAAGGACTGAGACACACTTTAAGATTAGAAGCGGCTGCACAAGAGGGCAGTGAGGGTGAACAGGACAATGTTGCTGATGAAAAAGATCCTACTGATAGTAGTGATGGTGAACTGCAACTGGAGGATGGCAGATCCATTCAGGGCAGTGAGTCTGAGGCAAACTCAGTGGTGGATTTACATGAGGAGCCTGACCAATATGGAGAAGATGAACAAGATTCTTCCCCAGAACGCGATTTGAACTCCAGAGCCGGCCCATCTGTCAAAGCTCCAAAACCACAAACTCGTAATCAGTTGTACGACACTCCTAGATTAAGGCCAAAGAGACAGATTAAACCAGTAGTTAGATTAACCTATGATGAGCCAGGGAAAGGTAATGATCAGCCTATTACCATTATCCATCGAGGGGTTGTCATTACGATAGGTAAAGATTAATACTCATGGGGTGTTCACATAAGATTCATCCTGCTCCTGAAGTTCTTGTAGTTCTTTGGTAGTCTGTTGAGGACACCAGACATTTAGTGGGGGGAGGGTGTAACCCGGATAGTAAAAACATAAGAGAAGCATAAGATATTAAATAACAAGGATAAGTTCATTTGTTATATCCTTTTATTTCAATTAACATTTCAAAGTTCATATAAAGTTAATAAAAACATGTTTGAATTGTTTAAAATAAGTTTTCTTTACTTTGTGGGGAATTGCCAGCAGAGAATTATATTTTCCTACGGGAGTACGGTCTGTGAAGGGAGCACAGGTGCAGAAGAAAAAAAGGAGGGGGAGAGTGGAGTTGAGCGAGGAGGGGATGGTAGAAAAAGAGTTTTTGGCCGGCTTTCAGAGTGAGTAAACTCAGACTTGTCGTAAGGAGAAGTGATAATAATCTATATGCAGGTTAGCAGGACGCCGTCGAGTTTCAACAAGAAACTGTATAGGCTGTGTGGTTGTTTGCCTTGCCGTTGTATTACTCAAGCGTTAGAGCGAAGTTAACCTAGCTGTTCGCTAGCATGGACTACTGTAGGCTGCTGTTTCGCTGGTACAGTGGAGCTTAAAGGACTACAGAAGCTCGTTACCGGACTGGATAACGAGGGAAGACTCCAGATAGTCACTCTGAGTGCCCGCGTCGCTCAGAGTACCTCTGGCTACGTGGGAAAACAAGGACCCGGACTCCAGATAGTCACTCTGAGCGCCCGCGTCGCTCAGAGTACCTCTGGCAACGTGGGACTGAGGACTAGTAAACGGAAACCAAACAACTGCATGAATCCTGAACTGCTGTTTCTTCAGATCGCTTTGCCTGGACTCATCTGTGGAAAACACGATTATACAAGGTACCGAGTTGTATTTTAATCTTTTGCTCTTTGAGTGAAGAGGCTCTGGATGGTTGAGTCAGTGGGACTGCTGCAACTATGAGCATCTGATCAGGCCTGCAACGTAGGGTATATTTTCTGCCGGCTTTAGGTTTAGTTTTAGAATAGTGGGTTGTATACCTGGCGCATTACACTGTATATGCAGATTTATTGCACAGTTGGAGTAATGCTCTGTTTTTTCTGTTTCACCTGAACCCAAAAAAACCTGTCATTTACTTATTTTATTTTTATTTTGCTTAATTAAAGAAGGGTTATTATGGTTTACTTCACACGGTGTGTAGTGTAAGTTAATGTAGTTGTGTTCAATGCTGATTGATCCAAAAGCGTTAGAGAGAGATTTACATTAAAAAGTAGAGAGTATACTGAAGCAAAGAACCCAAAACTCACTTAGTTACTAACATTGCTTAAGTGAGGGCTACACACTGAAATCCCTTTAAGTTAGAAATTCAAACCTAGTTGAAGCAGCCAATAATCAGGCTAAAGGGTGTCACTGTTTTCAACTCGGTAAATAAAGTCACTATTAGCTGATTTGAAAGTAATAAAATTATATCTTTAATAAATAACTGATCAACTTTGCAAGTTGGTGTAATGAACTATAGTAGCAGGAGAGTAGGAATTATGATGTCATATTTTTTGTATACTATATGATCTATTTTAAAATGAGGGCCCAAGTCTAACTCAGCTCTCAAACCATGTTTGTTTTTATCTAAACCTAACCATAACTATATTGAGAAAATGTTATTCTTATGAAACTATATTTTTTACAGTTTTTTTTTTTTGATAGAATAAATGTGTTTTGTGTCTTTGTAAAATGTTCTTTAATTTAAGCACATTTCATTCACACTAATTTCCTGTGATAAGTAAATTGTCACTAGTGCACACTTATGATAAGGTATGATTAGCATTTAAATTAGAGCTCACAGGCCCTAATATCTTGTCAGCTAATTTTGACATCACTTCTCAAAGCTGATGGAATATAGCTACAAGTGTTGCAAACAGTAGGTCTTGTCAGAAAGGATCTGGCAGAACTACGATGTCTGCAAAAAGCAGGAATAAAACAATTACAAGCCACATCAGCCAATGGCTGGGCCTCGAAATCCTTTCCATATTGGTTTCAAACTGGGCCAGATATAAGAGTTTAGTATGCACCGAGAACAGGTCCTACTTGATGTATTGCATACCAAACTTTTGTACAGTAAATGGATGTCCCCAGTTATAGGACCCCTGAATCCATATGCCTGGAGCACCCCGACATGGCACCTTGAGGGACACAGTCGAATGTTTGGACTGGTTGCGTAATCTACCATGAACCCTTGAGCACCCTGCAGAAGGTCCAGTGGTCCATGCCCTGAACACTGGACCAACTTCCATCAGAGCTCTCTAATAAGACTGCACTCCCCGCGACCCTGATGGTCCGCCACGGCATGTTATAAATATTAAGGCTGAAACAATTAATCGGATAAATCGTGTTTAATTGATTATTGAAATAATCGTCAGCTAATTTAATAATTAAATTTAATTATTAAATAAAAATAATAACTATACTATTTCCAGAGTAAACTGGAGTATAGAGACTGTAAAACATGCCTTTAGATGACAGAGTGACCAATTTAGAGCGATAAGTATACCAAAATTGCTAAAAAAAAATATGAACATTGTTCATTTCAGATAAAAAAGACTTTTAAAAATATTTTTTTCGTCGGTAAGTGTGCTCTATCCAGACCTCCTCAAGTGGAAAAGTTTTTGCTTCACTTTAAGTTCTTAAAAAGTCTTTCTTAAGGAATCTTGTGCTATCCAGTTATTGATCAATTAATCGAAAAAATTATAGACAGATTTATCGATTTTCAAAATAATCGCTAGTTGCGGCGCTAATAAATATATAAAATAAATAGAAGATAATAATTAAAGCTGTTACAGTTTTGTAAGCATGAATAAGAAAATGATCAATAATAAAAATGAACTGAAAAAATGTTGATAGCACAAAGACCCCTTTAAACAAAAATTTATCAGCACTTGTATGGTTTTCTTGGAGTTTGTTGTAGATACGTCGAGCTAAAGAATTAAACATGGAGAATTAATTAATTCTCCATGTTTGGTTCGGTGTCTGGGTATGCAGTGTTAATTTGAGTCGGAAGACCTGAAAGGTCTTGGTGTCCGATACACTAAAAAATCTCTAAAGTATTTTGGTGCTAAACCATTCAGTGATTTATAGACTAAAAAAGTAGAAGAGCTCAGAACTGGGGTGATGTGCTCTACTTTCTTAATTTTAGTGAGCATGTGGGCAGCAGTATTCTGGAGAAAATACTGATACAAATTAAATTTTTGTGGTTAATTAATTAATTAATTAATTGAATACATTTCTTTTTAGAATAAAAAAACAAGGGTGAAATATTTTCTCAAAGAGGAGTTTATAGTAATGTAATGATTTGGCACCAACCTGGCACTTTGGTTTTTGCTTTTAAACCCAGCTGAAAACACACTTGATGGGGAAAAAACACAGCTTTGGACTGGCTCTTGACAAAAAAAATATGGATAAAAAAATCGAATCACTTTAATAATACTGGTTGTAGATTCAGAGAACACCAGGAAAAAAAAAATTCTGTATTTCAGCAGACTTAGCTTAGCTTAACTTTTCAGCAGTTAAGCCCCCTGCAGGCTTTGCCCCCAGGGTTGGATAAATGTTGCCGATTGTGGGCTCAGTGTGAATGATCTTTGGCATCAGTATGTACATAATGAATAACCTGTTTCAATCCCTCACTTTTTCCTAATCTGTGCAAAACATTGTGGATTGTCCCTTAGTGGGTTTTGAACTGCAGCAACTCCACCTCGTTGGCTGTACATAAATTGAACGCCGTTAAGGAAATCACACATGGTTTCTTTGGATCCATATGCATACACAATAACCTTCAGCAGTATGTGTGCTTTTCTTCAATAGTGAAATTGCGTTAGTGTTAACAAGTGTGAGACACCACTCAATTTTAAATGGCGCTTTTTATCATCACTGTTTAGATTTGTAACAAACTGACTTCTTGTTGACCTTCTAATCTCATGCAGAGACCCTACACTGATGCCGTAGCAGTGTGGGGCAGGCATTAGTTGGACTCCTTCCTCGATCCGGCTCTTCTAATGAGGGATATCATCACTTTGGTACAGCTTCTGGCAGCGTGCATAGAAATGAATAGAGATGGTGAGCAGGTCCTTGGAACTATCCAACAGCCTTCGTCCAGGAAAATAGTCCCCAAATACATCAGGATGCTTTACTAATTTTTAACAATATAAGCTTTATTTATATTGTTTTTATATTTATTTATATTAAATAGATTTATTTAAACTTTACTTTTTGTATTAAATTTAATCCAAAAGCACCTTTTGGATTCAGATTATTTATAGATAATTGATCCACAGAGAGGAGATACTGCAGATATAATTTATTTCTTGGTCACCACTGCGTCTAAAACTGTGCTGATGTTGGGTTTCTCATAGATATTAAGAAAAAGCACAAAATATACAGTAAGAAAAATACATCCTTAGGGGGATTTCTCTAGGGATACTATAAGGTCATTATCTTGTCAAATATAAAAACGACAGCAGAGGGTGGTGTTTGTGAGCATGTGTCCATATTCCCTAGGCTATTCCTTAGCCAGACTCCCCTGTAACCCATAACGAGGAAGAGGACTGGAGCCGCACACCTTGGTGAGCTGTATTGATTGTCTCCCCAGCACCCTCTGTTGAGAGGTCTCATTCTGTCTGTCACTCTCCCACACAGGTGAGGCATTTACACACAAGTTAAATCTGTCCACACATAGGAACGTACACCATTGCACATACTTCACTTAAATAACAAATGCCACCCCTCAGGGAACTGCAGCTTGACAACCAGCTCATCAGATGCAGAATTAAACTATGGAGACTATAGTGCTTACTGTATGCCTTAAAGTTGTAATTTAAGACTTTTTACCTTAAAAAAAGCATCTAATTTGTTGACAAAGTGAGTAAAGTTATGTTTTAGTTGATTATTTTTCTTAGCCAGTAATATGTGTTGTTCATTGAGTGTCTGATTAGAACACATTGAAGATACATTAATGAACAGGGGGGACAATAGCTGATAGACCAACCATACACCTCTAAAACAGCCTGGCTTTACCTCCTTAAGATGGTTACACAACAACAGGGGATGGTGTCCCATTCATCAACAGGCAATTGTCAGCCAGTTTACACATATTGTTGGCTTTTGCATTACAGCACCAAGTAGCTGATCCAGGCACTATAGGCAGGTTTTTCTATCTTTCTACTAAGAAATTGTTACGTTACTTCTGAGTGAAAAAAGATCCTCCATAGTCAGACCATATATTGAGCCACCATGTTGTCTGACATCATAAGATTAGAATAGGTATGCTACTTTGATAGTGCTGGAAAAAGAGTTTTCTAATAGCTGAAAGAATGAAGCAAAGAGATATGTGTTTAACACAACATTATTTGATAAACATTTGTTTATCATTAGTTTTTTTTATATAGTTTGTTGATTTTCTTTGCTAAATAATTCTTACTGATTTATTTTGGGGGATGGCATTAGGAGAGAATTTAAAATAAAATGGAAAAAAAATCACAGTACAAAAGATATTAAAGTAAAAAAAAAACAAAGACATACAAAAATATTCAAGGTTGAATATTTTTCTAATAATTGAAATCTAGTAATAGAGGAAATATTTGAAAATGTCTTCTACTAAAAACGCTGTTTGTCTGAAAAGTCAGTTAACCACTAAGATTGTGTGACCAAGGACAAATGTCCACTTTCTGTCCTCTGTGACTTTGGGAGTTTCTCACCAGAGCTCTCTGATGCCCAATCTTTGTCAACACTGACCCACAAGGCTATAAAGCACCATGGCTTTACTGGTCTGTGCCACTCAGAGTAGAGGCAAAATACCCCACCTTGTTAAACTGGAAAGAATGAAGATGATGAAGAGTTTACCATCCATTTCCCTCACTCTCATTTCATTGGTCATGGGTCTGTGCATATGCATAGAGAAGCAGTCACTTTGGATGACAACTGAATTACTAAGAAGATATTTTTTTGTTTTTATTAAATTCTCATTTTGCTATTAAGCTTTCTTATAGCATTCAGCCAGTAACAGTGCAGCTTTACAAATTAAGCTTTTGTGGCTTCATAATTCCAAAGCGAATCAGGCTGAATAACTATGAAATGCACACTGATTTATTTTCTCTCTCTCTGGTACACTAATATTGTACATGTGATATGCCTGACTCAACCATGGAGAGGAGAAAAATAACACCTTTTAAAACCAGTATATGGAGGTAAAACAAAAACATGTGCATGCAGAACAAAACACATGTGAGGGGAGAAGTGTTAATTGAGCAACCTGCAGAAAGATTATTGTCGGTTGACCTCCAAAACCAGAATGTGTTCCTGATTGTTATGCTCCGGAAGATCTGCTTTAAATAAAGCCATATTGAAGGTGCTTAGGCGGCATCTTTATCCCTACACAGAGAACTGCTCTAAATTAGGTGAATATGTAATGTAAAAAAGGCATTCTTATTAACGCCTGTCTGTTTTTTGATTACCAAATTGTAATTACTCAAAGCACCGGGAATAAAAAACAAATCATCATCCCCTCCAGGACTCAAGTATGCAAATGTCTTCCTGACTCTGGACTGAATGTGAATTTTTCACAAGCCTGTAAAAGTCCGAACAACAAAGCCATAAACAACAGTGAGATATGACTCAATCAAGATATAAGAGGAACTCATGTTAAAACTTTTAGCTGCTGTTCAGCAGAATGAGAAGGAATTTTGATGGTCAGACAGACAGACAGGTGCTGAGAGGTCTGAGATGAAGGTATTGCCTGAAGAGAGAGTATTTGCATCGGGTAGGGAGGTTACAGTATGTTGGACCAGGAGATTTTATCCACTTGAACCATCCTCAGGGATAAACACAGGAGAGACAGCACTCTAATACTGGTTTACTTTTATCAACAATCACAAATGTTCAGTTTGTGTCTCCTTGGCCTTCTGTCTAAGGTGATGTGGAGGCATGTCCAAGTGAGGGATGGCAAGTTTATTTGTATTGCACGTATGAGCAACAAGACAATTGAAAGTGGTTTATGTGATAAAAAAATAAGAGAACAATACATATAAAAGTACATTTCAGATATAACAAAGGAAGAATTGAATACAGAATGACATTAATGATGTTTCCATAAACTACAAAAAGCTAAAGGCATCTTTAAATAAATGAGCTTTTTATCTTGATTAAAAATAACTCAGGCTTTCAGCGTTTTTGGTTATTTCTGGAAGGTTTGTTTAAGATTAGTGGAACATATTAATGTAATTCTGTTTTGCCCTGTTTGGTTCTGGTCCTGGGTATGCAGAGTAGACTTAACCTAAGCTAACTAGACCTTTATGTATTTTGGTGCTTTTGGGACGGTGGAAGCAAGGAAGCTCATAGAAATACTAATTAAAATGAAATTTGCTGAGCTGAGTCACATAGAAACTATTAACCAAGGGAAAAAGTAAACAGAGATATAACAAAACTAACAGTTAATTTACAAAGAAAAGAACACAACACCATGGTTAGAAAAATTGCACAAAAGCATTACCTGATATGCTGTTGAGCAATTTTACCAGCTGATTATGAATATATTAAAGGACCTTAATATAAAGCGTTACCTAAGTAACTAGACCTGGAAGTTGTAGTTAATTAATAGGGGTTAAATCAATTAATGATTATTAGTTAAATGATTATATCTGCTTATTCACCAATGCTATTTAGTCTTTTACCCAAGGTTGAATTTCTGGACCAGCTGTTAAAGCCCTGTTGTCTTTCAAAGATTTATCAATTTAGAGTATGGTTATTGGCAGTTACTAACAACCAACCAAATTAATTGTCTCTGTTTCTTTAAGTGTTAACCAAAGTTGGGGGGGGATCTGACTCTGTCTGTTAAACTGTTTACAGTCGATTATGAATACCACAGAACATTTATTGGCTAATAATCCCTATTTCATTATTATTGTAGCTAATAACAATGCAAAACACTATACACTACTGAAAATGAGCACAAAGTGAATGAAAAGCTAATAACAGGGGGAAAGGGTTCATTCAAAGAGTCTCTAAGGAATGTTCAAGTCAAGGCTTGGTGGTTAATACATTCAAGGTGTCTTTTAAAATAGCAGCAGATAAATGTATATAACAACTCATGCAGAGATCTTACAGTAAATGCATTAAAACATCATCATCCGGTTTGCAGTGAGAAATGACGAATGACTCAGAAATGCATTAAAATTTAGAAGCACTTTAACCAAAATGGGTAACCTTGGATGAAAATGGGAAAACAGGTTACAAGGTAGGGTCAGGCCAATACAAAGAGTCGTAAATGTTGTCCTAAGATGGCCACTACCATGTATACGCATGGACGAAGTTGAAGTAGCTTGCAATGTTGGCATTGGAATCTTCAGACAAAGGGAAAATAAACAGAAATACAAAGCGCCAATCGTTCAGTCAGGCTCAGTCAGAGTTAGCATTCAGCTGAGAACTCTGCGATGAAAAACACTGTATTAAACTGGTTTTTAAAGCAGTATATAAGACTTCTTCAGAGGAAGACACAACAGCCTCTATCGGTTTGTCGTTTCTATCTGATCTTCAACAATGCAAATACCTAATTTAATAAATAGGAAAAAAAACAAAAAAAAATCACCTGGAGATTGTGACAATAACACAGGAAAGCTAAAAAAAACAAAAAGACTATGCAATTGCTATTTTTAAGTCATTATCTACTGGAATGTCCCCACCACACAGCACAAATCCCATCAAAACAGAAGACAAACATCAAGTGGTGCAGTAAATTAGAAATGTATTTTCCCCCATGTCTAAAATCCTTTGAATTCTCCAGGTCCCAGAAGTAATTAGAGTCTCAGGCGAGTGGGGCTCACGGGGCAACCACTCGTCCCTCTGCTCAAATAGAGGGAATGCCCTTATGTCTGGCTATAAGTAAATGATGTCCAGGATCTTTTCCATCTATTACCCCTATCACAATTTAAATTTACACTATCCGCTACTCACTGGAGCAAAAAATGTACTGTCCTGCTTTTGCCCTTAAGGCATTTCAACATCTCAGCAAAATAAAAAATAAATAAATATAGAAAACATGGCTGTATCTTTTAGGATCTAATCTGATTTTTAGATTCCAGGTTCCTACAAGCAGTACTGACACTATGCAACACTGATAAACCATTTGTAGTCAAAATGTGTCCAAACACTGCTTCTAGCTACGATGGCCAGAGGGCGTGCGTTATCAGCTCCGCAGAAGGCGGGTGTTTAACAGCACCTTAGATAGCCTGCCCTCACCCGGCTTCAGGCACAGCATCAGACTCTTTTTCCAAGACAGATGAAGTCAACTAGAGCAGTCAGCTTTGGGTTAATGGCACCAAAGGTAAGGGTCAGGACTTCCATTATGGGCTAGTTCCTTATCAAATTCGGGATGTTGACCTGTCAATCACATGACTTATTCTCTGTCCATCTAAGCAAGCCTTCATTTAGGAGAGCGTATGTGTACAAGGGCACCTTGTATCTGTTCAAAGAAGCTGTGCAGTCTTTTTAAACCTTTAGCCAAATTATACACAGACAGTCAAGCAACACAAGGATTAAAGTTGTCAACAGGGAGAAATACAAATAGTAATAGCCTTGGTCTTTCAAAGTATTACGATCCCATCACATTTTCACATTATCGCCATATACCTCAGTGTATTTTATTGGGATTCTAAATAGCTTATGAAGTCAAAATAATACAAAACAACTAAGTTTTATAAATTGCACACCAATGTACTTACAAATACAAATCTGAGATGGAATTTTGAGGTGATATAATCAGCATCTTTAAATGTTATATAAAATAAAGTGCTTGTAGAATTCACCTATTTTCGTCTTTAAAGGAAGAACTGATATGCAAAAGCTAGACTGGTTAATGGACGAGAGGCAAGATACATCTAAAATTATTATTCGTCTAAATGAAGTGCAGCACACATTGTTTCAATTAGTTCTGACCAGTTAGCCATTGTACATATTAGTAGGAAGCAAGAATATCTAAAAAAGAGATATACATGGAGAAAATGAAAACTATGCAGAAATCTGGCAATAAATCCAGCGGTTCTGTGAAGGGGTCAGAGGTTTATCAGAGAATATCACTGAAGAAACATCACTATTAAGATCAAGGAACACAGCAAACAGGTCAGGAGAAAAGTTGTGGAAAAATGCAGTAAACAAGAATAAGATCAAAGTGTGTGACTACTTTTGTAAGGCACTGTATATCAAGCCCTCAGCCTCTTCACCTCAGCCTTTGTCCCCTTGTTTCTCCTCAAATCAGCCTTTTATTGACTCATTGCTACTCCTTTTTGGTCTCTTACACCCCATGGTGCCTTATCATCCCTGAATGCCTTTCTACTTAAAAGAAAAAAGCTCAATGCATACTTGAGTGGACCAAGAGCAAATTTGCTGTTTTCTGCTCCGTTCATTCAGCCTCCGATCTCCAAACCCACCTCTCACTCCTTCAATTTCATTGTTCTTGTTTCCACTTCTTTCTCTGCCTCATCTGTCTTTTCTTCTTGCTTCTTTTTTTCCCTGCCAGTAGACTGATTTCTTTTTATCCAGGAGCGCAGCAGATAAACAGATATTGTATCATGGCCAAGACAGGCAAAGCCCCTCTCTGTCCCTGACATCTAATTAATGGTAATCCTTTAATCTGCTGCTTGTAGTGCAGACCCCTTGGTCGCTGTCCCATTTGCAGCAGCGGGAGTGTGTGCGATGAAGGAAAAGAGATAGAGAGAGAAGGTTTGCTCACTCAGCAGGTTGAACAGGGCTGCTTTAGACAAAGACACATGAGGCACAGCGAGGGATAATGTCTTTTTCATTTTTAGGGATTACACATATTTCTATTCTGTTGTATAACAGAGACTGCCTACTAGTTGCTAATATGTGAAGAAAGAAAGGTGAGACCAAGTTTATTATAGCAGAACAGTTTTTGCCATATGACTGAGCTCATAATTAGGGATATGTTGTTTGCATAAATTGTACAAGGGCAGGCAAACATATGTATACCCATTCCAAGCTTATGCCTGTATTTATTGTATCAGTGCCGCAGCTTAGACCTGGATCTAATTAACAACAAAAGAGAAGGAAGGAAATCCTGTCCCGTTAATTAACTTCATTAATAGAAATAAAAAATCACCTTCATACTGTCTGCATTTGTTGAGCAATAAAGCAGACGATTAAAACTTCTCATCTCAAAGCCTCGTCAAAAAACAATCTGCAGCTTCTCTCCCTCTCTTCCTCTGACAATGACACCACAGATGGTGTGTGGAAACCATCTCATGAATTGCTGTTGTTTCTTCAATGCAGAGAGAGACTCTGGAGCGTATATGAGCCAAGTTCCTTTCACAAACCTATGTTATACCTGACAATAGTAGATTTAAAAAAGCAACAAAACTGTCTTATCAGCTAGAAACAGTTTTGCTCCAATGAGAATTTCATTTAAACAAGGGTGGAAACATTTTTAACTTGGACATGTTTAGGCTCCATGCATCCACAATTTGCAAAATTTCTTGGTGCTTTAACTCTTTTTGAGGTTTTGCTTTTGATT
Source organism: Cyprinodon tularosa (assembly GCF_016077235.1). NCBI lineage: Eukaryota > Metazoa > Chordata > Actinopteri > Cyprinodontiformes > Cyprinodontidae > Cyprinodon > Cyprinodon tularosa. The sequence continues at coordinate 1,285,061 of NW_024037959.1, forward strand.
GAAACTGAGTTTTATAAACCTGAAATCAGGGAAACTCAGAATTTTCTGTTACACAAAGAGACTTTACTAAACCGCTGTTTTTGTTACCGTAGTATCATTCTCCCTTGAGCTAATCTGGTGAGTTTTGTTCTAGTTTTGTGTGAACAATAAAAAAGAAAATAATTTACCAAGTCTGTTAGAGACATTAGGTGTTAAAAATACAAACATAGCATTTCCTTTTTGATGACGATCCAATTCAACAATGAACGGGTTTCATTCACAGAGAATTAAATATTCATAGGGAGAGGGTTCTTGGCCTGCGTGTAGATGTCCTTTCACATTAAGCTTTATGAGCGCTTCCGTTTCTCTTCACAACCCATCACCTACATCCTCAACCTTATCCATCCTCACATTTGCAGCATCACAGAAACCTCTTTAACTTGGACAACAGGATCAAAACCAGGAGGAACCCTATGAGATGATGCACATGTCCTACCTGTTGGAACAATATTTTATACTTCCTCTTCAGCTGCTGCAGGTTGGCTTGTCCCCCTGGGATTTTGCTTACGTAGAATACATTGATCCACAAACTTTCAACCAGTAACTAGTAACGAGTTTTCCCTTGTAATATTATAGTAATTATAACAGGTTGTGGCAGGCCGTTTAGATATTTATTATTTTTTCTGAATATGAATTTCTGATTTTTGAAATACATTCTCCAAGTTTTTTTCTTTTATTTCTACATTAACAAATCTAGTTTCAGAGGTATGAAACAGGCTCTTCTAATAATGGCTTTTCAGAGTTGTTATGCATATGCTCAACTCAGAGTGAAACTGCTCAGAGTTGATTAAACTCACTCACAGCAGTAGTGGAACCAAAAATAAAAAATAAAAAATCAGTTTCCAACCTTAGACTAGATTAATTCAGCATTGAGGATTTAAACATGAGTTTTTAAAATCTGCTTTTTGAAACTGGCCTCTTATCTTCAAAGATTCCAATTAAGGGGCACTGAATTGCATGTGCAATATTTTTTTTTAAGGTCAGTGGAAGGGTTGCAGGTTATCTACAAAGATTGCTGCACATGTTTCAAACTGGTTACGACCCGCCCCATAAAAGGAGTGGATGGCATGTCCTACAGGCAGCTTGAGAGTGGCTGTAAAGGAAAGATGAGGTTCAAAGTCACCAGGGTTGGACCCATTCGTCTGTTTCAATTTGCATGTTTTCAAAACAAAAACAATGTTTTGATGGGCTACTGTATAAAACCTTGAACTCAATGCTATTCCTGACATTTTGAATTGAAAACATTTCCTGGAAGGGAAGTGAAACGTCTTCAAACTTGGAAACAAAGTCCAATGGTTTGTTTTTTTTACTTTTTTTGGAATGATTAGCACTGGTTCTCATAAAAACACATTTGGTTTCAAAAAAGCAGCCATCCAATCAGTTTCTTTTCTACATCCAGCAGATCACATATATAGTCCTGACCCCACCTCACAATTTACATTGGCCAGTCATTTTAGCCATTCATCACCTCAGTATTTCATCATCTCAGTGGGGGAAAAGGAAACAAAGTTATCTATTACATAATGTAAGCACTATTGTTTATCAGTAAAAATGTCTGGCAAAAGTATAAGAACACTAGTCATCTTATTCTTTTATTTAGTTATTTTGGTTTCAACCAGTCGAACTCAAGCTCTTAATACGGCCCTTCATATAAAAGAGGCGAGAGTCCTCTTGAGCAGGGACCTGCTGTAGCTGCAATAAGACACACCCAAAAGGTAAACTTTTTACCAATACATGAACACAGGATATTCATTTACACACTGTAAAACCAAAATAAGAAAAACAGAGAAAAACTCATTGCTTCTTGACAATTATGATTACAACACATTAGAAAGTGGTCTGTGTGCTGAAGGTATCCTCCAACAACAAGCTAGATTAAATAATACTGCAAATTATGCTCTGAACAGTTGGAAATGCCTCCAACTCCATTCCATGGCACAGCTAAACATGCTTCAGGCGGAGCTCGTAAAGAACATCGACTTAGAATAAAACATTACTGTTACATCAAGTATGAGATACGCATACACCCACCCTAGTCCCCTTATATCTCTTTCCATGTGTTTTTAACATTCAACTTTTTTTTTTTTTTTTACTGTATAAAAATGTTGTACTCTGTGGCATTCATATGTTTTGGCTTGTAATATCTGTTGATCCAAAAAGGTTTACAGTTGCAGTCTCTCTTAATCATCTTTCATTGTACCAGTGATTTCTTTGTGGCCACACTGACCCGCTGAAGTGAGTTTACGCCTGACCTTCAGAAGTGCTAAAAAAAATTTTTAAATGGCGTTGATCTGCATATTGATTTAGACACACATGTGAAAAAGGTTTGCACAGGCTGTCTGCTGAATTGGAAACACAGAAGACTTTGCACCTTTTTTGAAGATCTAGGGTCTGTTTCATGAAGCAGGTTTACGAAAACAAACTTTTCTAAACCCGAAAACAGGGAAACTCTGACTTTTCCATTTCCCAAAGAGATTTTCCTCAACCTCACTTTTAGTCACAAAAGTAACATTCTCCCCAGAGCTAACCTGGTCGGCAGCATGTCTTCTTCAGTAAACTCAGAGTATCCTCTGTCTCTGCTCTCCCTACAGCCAATCACGTTGTTTTATTTCCTATATATATATATATATATATATATATATATATATATATATATATATATATATCATTCACTAGGTCCGTTAAACACATTAGGTTTTAAAAACAAACACTGCATGTCCATTTGATGAATGATCTGCATTTTTTTACATAGAACAGGGCGAGATACAGTATGAGCAAGATGCTGATCATTTGATTTTTATTTTCATTTCAACAATTGAATAAATAAGTCCTTATATTGTGAGTTTGATATGAATTCAAACTTAAAATACATTAATATTACTTTTCATCTAAAGCAAATTGTGTATTTCTCTGTGGAGATGGAAGTCTGGGTGTCTTTGTTAAGACAGCTGGCCCTGCGACCTGGTTCCACAAGTGGAGTAAGATGAGCGGGAGTACTTACATCATTATCAATGTATTCACCATTATTGTTGCAAATCAAATGCTTGGCAAATATTGTCCATCTCTTGTCAGGGCTAATCTAGATATGTAATGACAGTTTGTCATTACATTTATGTCTTTCTTTCAGTAACATCTGCTTCAAATATTGATCCTTGAATGGAAAATAAAACGGTCATCAGTCATTTAGTATTAATGCAAGTGCTGAATAAGTAATAAGCTTCTAAAGTTTTACTGAAATGTTGTAGTCAATGGAAATACAGAAAAATGTTTAGCTGATTTTCAGCTGGCCAGCTATTTTTTTCCCATTACTTTAGAAAGTTATTGGTTTTGATTTCTTTTTTACCTTTTGCTGGGCCCAATTATCTCTGCATATTGCCATGGGGCTGTTTCATTGCCAGTGGTATTGGTGCATTGCAAAAAAAAAAAAGGGTGGAATACAATTTGTTGTTGGGCAAGCAATGAAACATACTTTCAAGTTACACGCAAAGAGCTGTATGTCAACCTTTGTGAATTGGAGAAAATCCACAGTAAATTCAAACTGGCCATTTTTTTCTTATGAAAAATATTGTGTCTTTTCCCAAAAAAAAAAAAGTCATTTAAACATACAAGCCTTAGCAGAGAGAAAAAGGTTGTGAAGAACCAACATAGACAATAATAGCCCTATGTGGCAGATGTTTCTTCATTACACATGTTTTCACAGTTTAACACAAACAGTTGCTGTAATAAGCGAATCAGAACCCTCTATAGTAGGATGTCAATGTCTTAATAACCCTCTGAATGTGTTTCATTAGCACCTGATGGTCTTGGACAAGTGTCCCCATATCTGAAGGGGAGGCTGTCATCCAATGGGATGTGATTTTGATGTGCTAATCGATACCCCCTCTCATAACCCCCCTCCTGCTACAGAGAACCCCACTGTGGATTGGCAGGTGTGTCTGTCAGGTTGTTAAAAATATGATGGCTGTGCGCTTGATCTGCTTCTGAATTCATTAACCTACATTTGAAGGATAATTCAGGCACCGGTCATTCACCATATGTGCTTTGATTGCTGGATTGGTTCCTGCATTTGGGATTTAGAGCCGACCCACGTGTTGTTTAATAACACGCCCAGATGGCCTCTGGCGCTTCTTCCCTCTCACTGCCAGTCCCTTATCCTCATCACATCTTGAATTGGTGAACTGATGTTGAACACTTAAGATGGTGTATTTGATTTGCACTGTGTGTTCTTAAAAGTTTTATCAAAACTTATAATAAGGGTGCTCCTCTGGTGAACTATTTTATAATTACAATTACAAACTATGTTTTATTGAAGTTGCTCTCTGATACAAATTGTGTCACTTGTCTGATTTTGGTTTTAACATTCTGTTACAAACAGTTATCCAATTAATGCAACCTAAGTTTGGGGAGTCAATAATTTGTGTCACTGCCTCTTGTAGCAATAAAGACACGAACTTTCACTGATCTAAACCATTTCTTTGTAGGTCTGCTGGTAAACCTCTACTCCAGTCATCCTGTGTTTAGTGCTGTCTGCCTTTAGTTTTAGTCTCCCCCCCTCGTTTGTGCCGCAACCACCATGTAATGCAGTTTGGATTATCTGACAGATTGCACCTAAGCTGTAGGTGTCTGCAGCTACTCCAAAATTACATCTTGGCTGCTTCTCTATTTAATACTCTTCTTGTCCACCCTGTCAGTTTAAATGCGTTTAAATGAGTTTTCAGAGAATTGTTCAAAACTTTTGATATTGTTTTATAGCTTAGCCCAAGGTTAAACCTTTCCATAGCAGTCGTTATCCCTGTCCTCTCTACTGTGTTGCTTTGTCTTCATGATATCTCTTCACTCTAGTTTTAAACAAACCCCTGAGGAGTTTATAGAACAGTTTGATTTATACTTCTTTCCATTTAAAGGAGAATTTTGGTTTTTAAGACAATTTTAACTTATAAAAATATAAAGTGTTGTAAATCTCATCAGATGTTATGATCAGTTTCTCAGTTCTTGAGTAGCCATTTTAGCAAATACTTGAATAGCAAACACTTGAATATGTGAAATACTGTTACTTGAAGTATTTCTATTAATGGCAAAGTTGTACTCTGTCTTATGTGAAAGTATTTTAAAGTATTGGTACATTTACTTCAGTACAATTTATGTCTACTGTACCCACCTCTTCCATTGAGTGGAGAAAGCCACACATTTGGTATATCATATTCCCAACATAATAGTGTTTTTTCCTCTCTTTGCATAATTAAAAAAGAACCTGAGGACCTTTTGGATGGCATCAGCTGAGACACAGATGGGCATTAAGACCAACATGCTTATAGTAAGATCTACTGAATATTCAGTCAAATAATATTTAGAAATCTGGAGAAAAACAGAAGGAGGCGTTGATCTCTTGCATTCAAATGTGCTCACATTATCGGAATAAATGCAGCGTCAGGGTATGTTTTGGGCTATTACCTCCTGTTCCAAATGCTGTTGCAGATATTGTTGCTGAGACAGACAGTGCAGTGTTGGGCTTTGGTTCTGGCACATGAGGCATGCCAACATTTCTTCCCAACTAGCTCTCTTTTCCTAAGCACCACGGGGGTGGGGGAGTCAGAGCAAGCAGAGAGGGAGCCGTCAGCCGAGGATGCGGGTTGCTGCCCATACTCCGATGCTTCCTGCGTTTCAAATTAACCCCACCTCCACCTCCATCTTCTCTTCACAGCGCTGAGCATGGCTATTCCTGCTATGTTTTTAGGACTATAAAAGCAGAATTTTGTCTAATAAAAGTCACACAAGAGTTTGTGAATGTTTCCACAGTATTATAGTTACCTGGGACACAACAGACTATTATTTTAACATGAGCACATGGAATACTCTCACCTGAGGAACACGGTTCTACTCACAGGTACAGCGTATCTCCAGTTTGCTCTCACCTTGGACAGCTAGACTGCGCTGTTATCAGTGTTTGTTAGTCCTCTGATGGAGGTGACAACTCTTGCACGATGTGACTCATACTGTAGGCACATCCATAGCTGCACCTGCAGGATCTATGGTGAAGGTGAGCGGCTGTAAATAAAAAGATCCCACTATAAGGACCTCAACTGCTAAAAATAAAACCTTTTGTGTCAAATTTAAATTTGATAACCAAGCAGAAGCCTATAAATAGCATAGACTCAATTCATGTTGAGGTTCGGTAAACAGGCAGAATCCAGCAGGAGTCCGAAGACATGACCCCTAAACAGATCAGAACGGGAACAGGCAGGCTCAGATATGGCCGTGGGAAGTGGGGCTGTTGCTGCCCCCTGTAAAGGCAAGAAGGAGATTTTAAAACAATGTGTTAAAAAAAAAACTTTGCACAAATTATACATTTCTTCTGAAAATTTTGGGAAATGATTTTGACTATTTTAATTTTTCGTATATTTGGATTTTAATTTAATTATTTAGAGACCTTGCTACGTCAAGCAACCTAGAGCATGGTATCCCGCTTGCGACCGCAGCCTAGTAACTTTACATAGTCCAATGACAGAAACGAGGAGGAAATAGGGCACAGAAATTAATTTCTGATTCGTTCATTTATGAGAGACATTTATCTGCACAAACTCAGAGTGCGCCTGAACATTTGGACACCTGTAACCAGGGCACCCTACCTATAGCTCAAAGTAAGTATATGGTGCCACTACGCACTTTCATATCTACAGTATTCGTGCGATTTAACATTACTATAGTATTTAAGAGTGTTATTTTGGTCTTAGGTTCTTTGTGTAATAGAGAAATTTTCAATAACATTTAAGTAGTATAATAATATAATTATTTTCTTGTGGTTTGCGTAAAAGGATATTGGAGCTAACAGTCATGTGTGACATAAACACAGTCACTCGGGTTCATGCCAGTTGACCAAATCTATGTTGTTATAGTGTTATTGTGAAGTTTAATTAAAATCACATATATTCACCTGAGAACTGATGATGTTCAGTTTTTAGTTCAGTTTATTTCTATAGCGCCAACACATGTCATCTCAAGGCACTTTACAGTTCACCAGATCATACAGCCAAATTGATTCAAAGTTTTCAATCTAAGGAAAACCAGTTGATTGCATCGACTCATTGACTCGAATGCAATCCCTCACACTAAGCATGCTTGTAGCGACAGTGGAGAGGAAAAAGTCCCTTTTAACAGGAAGAAACCTCCAGCAGAACGAGGCTCAGTGTGAGCGGCCATCTGCCGAGACCGACTGGGGTTAAAGGAGACAGAAGCAGAGATACAAAAAGCAGCTATAAAAGTTGGCCCGGTCCTGGAACCATACAGCCAGGCAGACAAGCTCTGAGTCAGCTCCCATGTCAGAAGATGAAGAGAGCACATCCAGCACATGATGTCTGTGTATTAGAGACCCTTGTTATGTGCACTGAAATGTATATGACAATAAAGTAGTGAATCTCCATCTATTAAAAAAATTTGCAGCACCCCCCGTTCAAAAGTACTTCCAGCAGCGCTGGGCTCAGAGGTCCAAAGGCAGAACAGGTCAGGATCTAGCAATCAGAAAACACTTAGATTTGCTAGAAGACTCTTACCAAGAACTCGAATAATTTGGCAATGATGACTGGTTGAAGGCAGGTTAAATAGTGACACAAGCAGGTGAAACAAATTATCACATTTTTAATGTTCTAGCCTCCATATAAAATCCAGTGTGGGAAGAAAAACTAATACTGTAGATATCATTTAGTGATATTTTAAACAAACTGTCCCAATCATCAAGAAAGATAGTGGCATCATTTTGTCGAGGCAATGCTTTGCTTTAGAAAAGATAGATAAGCTGGACAGAAAAGAAAAATTCTTCGATAAAAGCAATATGAGGCTGGAAAATAAATTAGATTGGGGTGGAGTTTCTTTTACTAAGACAATGACTTAAACATACACCTAAAGTTATATAGAACTGTTTAAAGTTTTTTCATGTATTGCAATGGCATACTCAAACTCCAAATCAGACATGTTTGATTACAGCTGACTGAGGACTCTTTCCCCCTGACAGCGCTCCCATACTTAGCCTTGTTTAAGGATTTTAGATTTTCTTTGAATACGAATATAATGCACTGCTTTATGTTCCTCTGTCTTATCAAAACTGTTTTTTTTGTGATTGCAGCATGTCAAAATCTAAAAATATTCAGAAGGCTTGAGTACTATTGTAAGTGCTGTGTAAAAAGAAAAACTACTTTGTATTAACTCTACTAATCTTTGCAAACTTTTAGCTAATGTTTTTTCAAAAGACATCTGAAACTATTTGATTTTTATCTCCTTTAAAATCTAAATGAAAAACCAAAGGACATAGAGAAAAAAAAAGAACAATTATACCTTAGAGCGTCATTATGCAGAGGGAGGAAAGTCTGATTAAACGCAGCCTTGTAAAACTGCCTACCTCACCACTACTGTTTCCTACATTTTTTTTTTCTTCCTCCAATGCATTTCATGTTCTCCCCTGCTCTCTCAGCAACATCACTCCTCCTCTCAACTTATTTGCTGTCTCCTCCTCCCCCCCCCTTTTTTTTTTCCTTCTCTGCTTCTTGGAGTCTCACCAATCCCTTGTGTTGTTTCAGACCAGACTGTGTAGAAAATACTAAAAATACATGTGTTTGGTCCTGGCAATCCCAAAAGGTAACTTCACGGAGAACAAAGGATATAGCAGGGCAGCTCAAATAACTCATGAAGAGAGGGAGAGAGGCAGCACTGCTCTGGGGGCTTTGTTACCCTCACTGAAGAAAATTATTATGGGATTATTGATTTACAGCACAAAATGGATGGAACATAAGTAGGGTTAAGCTCATTAATCTCCCTCTTTCATGAGAATGCAATTGTAATCAGCGCTTACAGGTGCTGGTCATAAAATTAGAATATCATGAAAAAGTAGATTGATTTCAGTAATTCCATTTAAAAAGTGAAACTTGTATATTATATTCATACATTACATACAAACTCATATATTTCAGATGTTTATTTTGTTTAATTTTGATGATTACAAATGACAACAAATGAAAATCTCAAATTCATCATATCAGAAAATTAGAATATTGTGAAAAGGTTCAAAATTGATGGCCCCTGGTGCCACACTCTAATCAGCTAATTAACTCAAACCACCTGCAAAAGCCTTTAAATGGTCTTTCAGTCTAGTTCTATAGGCTACACAATCATGGGGAAGACTGCTGACTTGACAGTTGTCCAAAAGACGACCATCGACACCTTGCACAAGGAGGGCAAGACACAAAAGGTCATCGCTAAAGAGGCTGGCTGTTCACAGAGCTCAGTGTCCAAGCACATTAATAGAGAGGCGAAGGGAAGGAAAAGATGTGGTCGAAAAAAGTGTACAAGCAAGAGAGATAACCGCACCCTGGAGATGATTGTGAAACAAAACCCATTCAAAAATGTGGGGGAGATTCACAAAGAGTGGACTGCAGCTGGAGTGAGTGCTTCAAGAACCACCACACACAGACGTATGAAAGACATGGGTTTCTGCTGTCGCATTCCTTGTGTCAAGCCACTCTTGAACCACAGACAGCGTCAGAAGCGTCTTGCCTGGGCTAAAGAGAAACAGGACTGGACTGCTGGTGAGTGGTCCAAAGTCATGTTCTCTGATGAAAGTAAATTTTGCATTTCCTTTGGAAATCAAGGTCCCAGAGTCTGGAGGAAAAGAAGAGAGGCACTTCATCCACGTTGCTTGAAGTCCAGTGTAAAGTTTCCACAGTCAGTGATGGTTTGGGGTACCATGTCATCTGCTGGTGTTGGTCCATTGTGTTTTCTGAGGTCCAGGGTCAACGCAGCCACATACCAGGAAGTTTTAGAGCACTTCATGCTTCCTGCAGCTGACCAACTTTTTGGAGATGCAGATTTCATTTTCCAACAGGACTTGGCACCTGCACACAGTGCCAAAGCTACCAGTACCTGGTTGAAGGACCATGGTATCCCTGTTCTTAATTGGCCAGCAAACTCTCCTGACCTTAACCCCATAGAAAATCTATGGGGTATTGTGAAGAAGAAGATGCAATACACCAGACCCAACAATTCAGAAGAGCTAAAAGCCACTATTAGAGCAACCTGGGCTATCATAACACCTGAGCAGTGCCACAGACTGATCGACTCCATGCCACGCCGCATTGCTGCAGTAATACTGGCCAAAGGAGGCCCAACTAAATACTGAGTGCTGTACATGCTCATACTTTTCATGTTCATACTTTTCAGTTGGCCAACATTTCTATAAATCCTTTGTTTTTATTGGTCTTCAGTAATATTCTAATTTTCTGATATGATGAATTTGAGATTTTCATTTGTTGTCATTTGTAATCATCAAAATTAAACAAAATAAACATCTGAAATATATGAGTTTGTATGTAATGTATGAATATAATATACAAGTTTCACTTTTTAAATGGAATTACTGAAATCAATCTACTTTTTCATGATATTCTAATTTTATGACCAGCACCTGTATTCTAATGGATTATTTTGACTGAACATTTACTGCACCAGACGCCTGCAGCTATTGCAGGAAAAAAAAGAAAGAAAAAAAAAACGGAACAAAAAACACAAGAATTGGAAGTTTGCAGGTGTAAAGGAAAGATGAAGGGTGGGAGATGGTGGGTCAAGGAATGGACAGAGCTGCTCAAATGAAGGCACCACAATAAAATCCCAAAGCACAAACAGTGGAGTTGCTGACATTCCAGTGACATTTGGTGTGTTGGTGGCATTTCGGAAGACATATGAGCAGGTAGCTGCGTTCATGTCATCACATGAAGTCACATTCTCTGAAAAGGGAAAATGTTTTAGCTTAATATGTGCTCCTGTATTACTAAAGGATCTCATTAATTGATGGGTTTAATTAAAAAAACATATGACATCACAACTTCTATTTCTGCCTTTTTCACTCACTATTTTCCATTCGCTACTTCCTTCTGGCTCACTGTACATCCATCAGGGAGTGCTTCAGCGGAGCGCGGTGGGTCTGACAATTGTCCTCATAAATTGCATGTGTGTCGGGGTGCAGAGGGGCTAAGTGAGCAGTAAATAACAAAGGAGCCCCTCTACCATCCGTTCCCTGTTTCCGCGTTTCCGGCCACGCAAGATTACCCAGGATGCCCCGTGACAGGGTGTCTTCTTCCTTGGCGTGATGAATGGACAGACGGCAGGAAGAAGACGCCTTCACCACCCGGTGTCTGACAGAGAAAAGGTGAGGTCCAGGAACCCGCTGATTTAAATTGATGAGTGTCTTTATTTTGTAGTGAAAGAAGGAGAAAAATAAGCTGTTTTTCTTCCTTCTTTCTGTAATAACAGATCGCATGGCAGATATCTTTAACTGCCTCCATTCTTCACTGTCAGGCCCTTAGATTTTAATCCCACTTACTTTCTCCTGCTTTCTTCTGACCTTTTTTAGGTTTGGTTCTATTCTTGCACATTCTCAGCATTTCTATTGATTGCACATTCATAACCCTATCTGGTCACTTATTTCCACTCGATATTCCTTTGCTTCTCTTTATCTCACAATGTTTACCTCTCTTCTCACGCCCTATGTTATTGTATTCCTAATGTCTTCTGTGATGCCACCAAATTATTATCAGGTCTGGGAACAGTGCCTAAAAGGATAATATTCATGGGTTAGATCTAAGTTGATTGCACATTTGTACATTTGATTGATCCAAATATTGAATGACTTTGTTTTTGCAGTGTCTGCAATATTTATCGGCACCTCTGGGGAAGATGTGTAATAAAATAATTGAAAAGCCTCTAAGACGTTTAACTAAAGGGCATTTATTCTGTGAAAACAACTCTAATCAATGGTAGCCAAACAAATGGCAAGCTTAAATATCTTAGAAAATTAATTTAACCCGTGTTTTTAATTGTATTCATTTATTACATTTCAGTTCAATAGAGTACATTTTTTTGTATTAACTTAAACCAAAACAATATTACAAAACAAACTGATTCAGTTTACTTGCACATGTATGTAAGTAATATGATATAATTATACAGATATATTCAAAGTTATTTACCTTCATTTAATTACAACTTGATACTTGTAATAAAATAATGCAGTCACATTAAGCTGATTAGTTCAAGTAATTTTTAGGAAATTCCTTTTGATGCAATCAAGTTATGAACAACAATTCTTATACTAAGATTGCACATGGTGACATTGGAAAGGCAGAGTTCTTATAATAACCACTAGAAACTAATTTGTGTGAAAAGCCATCTGCTATTATCAAATACAGTAGAAGTTTGACAAGGCAAAGCAAACAAGCAATAAAGACACAAAGGCATTGGTCCAAAAGTACTTTATATGTAAAGGAAAAGGTAGGCACTTAATGACAGCAGTAGCTCCTTCAGTGGTGTAGCAGGTAATAAAACCTATATGTAGAAAAAAAAGATTCCAATATTTGTTGCAGGATTACCTCCTTCAATTGTGATGTGAGACACTGGGTTAAACATAGAAACATGGAGTAAAGTGTTTCATACTGTATATAGAAAGCGAACATTAGGTGGTGGCAGCAGTAGCTCTTAAGACTTGCTCCTAGATGAAGGTGTCATAGACAAACATGAACAGCAGAAACAGGTTTTTAGGAAAAGAATAAAACAGAGAGAATCTAAAGTTAATGTCGGCAATAAATTCAGCTAAGAATTAGAGAATAGCAGGGAAGTGTGAGGTAAGGAGAAGTGAACAATATGTCCTCCTGCAGCCTAAATGTATAGCAGCATAAGTTTAAAAGTAAAGTAGCTCAGGATGATTTAATCCACTCTAAGTTTTAAGCCTAGTATTAAAAGTAGTGTTGCACCGATACTGATGCCAGTATCGGGTGGGACCCTGATCAGCACTAAAATGGTAGTATCGGTGTCGGCGAGAACCAACAAATAGGGCACCGATACAATATTGTTAGCCAAAAGTTTATTTATTGTCACTCATTCCAGGTAGGCAATAAAAAGTTCTACTGGATTCACTTTGGATTAGTCTTTTTCCTGCTTCACAAAGGTAGGCAGCAGCTTGACAAAGCCATGATTGCAATTATTTTACATCCAAGTAGTATGCAGGTCTTCATATATACACACAAACATCAATTTCAAACAGATGGTATCGGTATACCAATACTGCACAGTAAGTATCGGGTATCGGTATCAGGGCCAAAAAATGGCATCGACGTAACACTAATTCAACATAAAGAGGGTGTCCTATTCACTGAGTAAAACTTGGAGCTACCACAACAGGATACAATTCTGATATCTAAAATAAAAAAATAACTATGGCCAAACCTGGTGTCTTAGAGAAAAGTTCTCAGTTAGGAATAAATGAAATCTCTGATATATTATGGAGGAGGATTGTTAAGAGAAATACTTTTAAATTGTGTCCAGATTTAAAAGTGAGTCAAAGATAATATAATATAGAGTATTTTTTTATCATAAAAATTGTCCATTCAGAAGCATCAAAGATTAAGAATAATACTAAATCCAATTAGTTGCAATTTTAAACATCAATGTGATTAATACTGACTACTTTTTAATAAAAAAAAGTATCTATCTCAGTCACCTCAGACCTAAATCCTTTACAATTGCTGTGGGATGAACTGAAGAAAACATAAGACTGAACTCTTAACTATATAAAGAGATTCTGCAAAGAATGTAAGAGAGCCCTACGAGTGGTGCAAAATACAAAGGAGTTACAGTAGATGTTTTTATCATTGTGCTATTCTTGTTTTTCCACCTTTCTATCAACTCCTTCTATGTGCTTCTGACTATTCTTGTATTAGTTTGTTTTTTTTACAGTATATGTTGTACTGTTACCTAGATACTCCATATCACATTGCTAATCTCTGACACATAAATTCTACCGCTTCTTCATCAAGAAGAACACCTAGCCTTCTTAAAATGTTCCTCCTGTTTTTTTGTTGTTGTTGTTGTTGGTTTGTTTCTAATTTCCTGTAGCCAGCTTTAACAGACATTGATAAGTCTGTGTTGCTGCAATAATTTGATCATTCAAGTGGCATCTGATAAAGAAGAAAATGTTATATTTTGAGATACAGTAGTTGCATTTGGTGTAAAATGCTTTTCTCTGCAAGCAGAGTTTGTTCTCCAAATATTCACAACTGTGTAAAAACAAATTGAAGGATTCAGAGGGAGAAATTCAAGATTTTTTTGTCTTTAAAATACTTTTGTGCCATTTGTTGTTTTCTTTGTTATTAAGGTGATTTCTAATTCAAACCCAAACTCTTATCTGTCAAGTTTTTCCACTTAAGCTAAGACTTCTACAAAGAATAAATGACCCGTGCAGGCATCTGTCTTAATGAGAGTCATTGGTCATATGACACAAACAAGTCAAAATAAAGATAACACATCTATAGTGCTCTAAATGAGCACTACATATTGCCTTTGAATCAATAGTGTATTTAATAGGTTGACATGTAACCTTTTTAAGAATATTGATTTGCGCAGTGTTCTGCATGAGGGCTCGTTTTGGAGTGTATTGACCGCTGTGTTGTTGTGATATGGCAGGAGAAGGCCTCAGGCTCCGGCCAGACGATCTCAATGCCACAATTATTGACCCTGTTGACCTTCTCGCTGCGAAGACAGAATAAGCATGTCCACACAGGGCCTGTATATTATATCTACACTGTAGAGATAGAAACAAAATCACTTACTCTTCTCTTATCGGGGTCCCAGAATGCTGAAAATGTTTCTCTCCAGAAGAATAGCTATTATAGATGTTTATTGAACCTCGATGCCTGTTGAATACTGATACAGTTGTTCCTGAGGGTCCAAGTTTCTTCTGTCAAAAAGCACCTAGCTTTATTGCTTGATCATTCAATTCATTTTTACATATTCTCTCCTTAGAACAAAGTCCTTATATTCCTTAGCATTGTTGATAATTCTTTAAAATGGTGATGTTTATTTTTTAGCAAGTGAGATGGAAAATCCTAAGAGGTAATCATATAAAAACTCTTTGAAATGCATTCTATAATATTAGAAAATGTGCTGGTTTATTTAAACCGATGTTCTCTAAAACACTTTAAGTAAAAGTGCACTAAAGAATGTTGTTTAGAGTCTCTAGGAGGTTTTTATTTGAGAAGCTTGAGGTACATTTTCCAGAAATCACACTTTTTTTTTTTCAAAACTTAAGTACTTTACATAGCTTAAAGATTTCTCTTAGACAAGTTAGAGGTCACTTTCCAAAACTTTGAAAATGGTTTCTTCAGGATTGATATGATAATTCTTACTGAATGTTCAGGTTACGGTACTTTTCATAAAGTAAAAGATTTCCAACATTTCAGATCACTCTGAACACATCCCCATTTTAAAACATGAATGCTTTAGGAATGATGGGGAAAATTGACATTTCTGTCAGAACATTGGCTCCAAACGTCCAGAGTTACAATAGAATGGTTTAGATCAGATCGGTGTAATTTGTTAGACTAGGTCAGTCAAAGTCTGCAGTAAGGTGGGAGTATCATTGGTCAGAATCTCTTTCAATAAAATCCTGCTGAGCTTCTTCTATTTTGCAAAACTAAACGATAATGCACGTTCCTCTCCAAATAAGCATATGTGACATAACATCTAAGGCTTTTTTGCAGCACATCATGCTTATAATATATGTTGAATACTTGGTGATGAATTCAACAGAATACCATACATTGCACTGCTTTTGTTGGTATGTTGCATACAGTAGCTCGCTGATAAAACACTTTGGTTTCTGGTTGTAAGGTGGAAAAAATGAATTCTGTTATAAAGTTTCTGTGCAGGGGCTGAAACCAATCTGGCAAAAATGAATAACTTTTATGGCCTAATTTCAGGATTAGTTGTTCAGAATTATGCAACTATTTCCCCATTACTTCTGCCAGAGTTTTTTGCTTTTATTTAAGTTTAATTTGTGTGATGCAATTTAAAAATAATAATAATAATTTTGGCGGGTTCAAAAAGTTCTTTAGTTGTTTTTCATACAATGCAAGAATGACATATTAATCACACCTCGAGGTCTATGATGTTAAAGAGGCAAATTTTGCCTTTAACTTCCCGAGCATAACCGTTGGAGCTGTGAAACCACACAATGATTGCTTTAAAAAAAGATGAGCCACTGGACGAGGTGGGACGGGTGAGCAATATCATACCTCTTCAGTTCTCTTATTCCCTCTTCTCCCATCTCTGTTGTTCTGTGTGTGTGTCAGCCTTCAGCCTCTCTCTTCAGCTCCCTTCTGCTGACTTGGGCTTCGCTGCGAAGGTAAGCAGCCTCCCTCGGCTAGAGGTGACCCCCTGGAGCCTATTAACATCATACACTCTGAGCGGCCAAAACACACTCCCTAAATGAACTCTCCTCTCCCCCTCAGCCAGAGCCCACTGCTGGGTGAATTAGATTGCAGGCTTTTTAATATGGCTCTTAATGGTTTATAAATTGCATGTAATGATTCCTCCTTTCCTCTCTCCCTTGCAGAGCTTTTTATGGCCCTTCTTCTATCCTAGGGAGTAGGTGGGATTTAATATATGGTGGAGGAGGCAGAATGCAGAGCTGAAACTAGACCCTCTCTTCTTTCTGCCTGGCCCTTAACACCTCCCCTGGCTACAGAGTCAGGAGCCTTGGAAATAATGTCAGACATCGGTACTATCTGGCTGTACCAGGTAAGCTATGTGATGAGGGAATACTGGATGAAGAAAGGTTCACCAGAGATGTGCAGGTATGAGGAGCTGAGCCAGAAAGAGAGAAGCCATACTGTAAGAAAAACCAAGTATAAACAGCACCCAGGTGAAGAGCATAAAAAAGAAGGATTACACTGAGAAAAAAAGTACCACAAGCTTAATATTTATGTGTTTTTATTCCTTATCAGAGGAGATCTATTGACAGAAATGTAGGAATATGAATAACCCAAAGAGTAATGTTGTTTGCAAAACTTTGGTGGCTTCTGTGATGTGAAAGTATGGAACTGCATCTCTCCTCATGTTGTCCTACCTTCAGGCTGGCGCTGGGAGTGGTGTGTGTGGGTTTTTGATGGAGGGACTTCATAGTTCTGACTATTATTAGCTGCTGATTGAAGGAAGATGTGACAGAATGCCTTCACTCTGGTCTATCCTAGTTACACCACATGCAACACAAACACTGCTGATCACTGTCAGGGTGCTTGAGTGTGATGTTATTGCTTACTTTAATGTGGATAACATTAAAAATATAAATTTACATGGTTTTCAAACGTACCGTGGAAGAACCAGTGAAAAAGATGGTGGAATTTCTTGAAATTGTTTCCTGTTACATTTTATACAAAATTAACACAGTAATTTAGAAAGTCTGGATCTGTTCTGCTGTTGCATGATCTGCTGTAATTGATCCATAATGAGACGCTAGAATCTTTAAAAGGGAGTCATCAGTTCATGACCTTAAGCACATCTACACTTTGGATATGCGGGACCATGCAAATATCACAAGCAAGTCCTTCTCCAAATTTCTGTAAAATAGGAGGTTATGGATTTGGCCAAATAAAATTCAGGATATAGTGCAGTTTAAATGCTAAAGTGTGATCTTATTTTAGGCTGCTAATGCTAAAACATCGATATTTTCATAAATAGCAAAATCCAGATCAAGTCTTCACTTCCAAGATTGTCAAAACCATTTATTAAGTCTGGAGTTGGTGGTTGCTTTCAATAGGCCCTCAATAAATCAAATAGTCACTTTGAATGAGCTCTTTGTATTTACTAATGTATTTTCTATTTTATTGAAAAGTATGTGACTGTTTGAAACAGTAAATGTAATATGTTTGCTTTAAACATAATACTTTTTTTACAGCACTGTATTTAGTATGTATCTGGATTGGAAAATTACCAAAGATGTACCATGTTAAGTTTTGGTTTGTCTGAATAAGAACAGTTTGAAAAAAGCTGATGAAGCTTTTTCTTTTCTCTAGAAAAACAACCCAGAAAGACTTTAGACTGTAACTATCAAAATTAGGGCAGCAACTAACAATTAATTCACAAATGGATTAATTTGTCGATTCTGTTTTTCGATTAATCGATTAATAATCGGATAGCCAAAGGTTCCTTGAACAAGATTTTTTAGAAAATTAAACCAGATGAAACTAAAACCGTTCCACTTAAGGAGTTCTGGGTAGAACATGGTGACAGATGGAAAAAAATTTGTTTATTTTAAATACAAAATCTTTGTATATTTCTTTTTACAATTTTGAAAGAATTACAGCTCTAATCGGATTGTTCTCTCAGATAAAAGCATATTTTACAGTCTGTATTCTCCAGCTAACTATTAATCAATTACTGAATTAGTTGATGATTTTTCAATAATCTAATAATCATGACTAATCCGATTAATTGTTTCAGACCTAATCAAAATCCTCCTGTTAGTGATCTATCTCTCTGTTTAATAATACAAGAAGATTTTGTTTATAAAGCTAACAGCCAATTTGAAGTTGTTATATAAAGGAATAAAATGTCTAGACATCAGAAGTTAAAGATTTCATCCTTTAGTTTTATGAAATAAAAGCAGAATGTATCAAGTAGCTGTTTAGCCCTATAAAGAAGAATAGCCTTTAATTGTGTGTTCGCATTTTCTAACTACAACAGCTTGTCCTGAAAAAAAAAAAGAAAAGAAAAAAAAGACCTTTTGTCATTACTGTAATCTCATGGAAATGTTTCTTTCACACTGAATGAGCTTGAAAATAGATGAGTTCATTACGGGTGATTTCCTCTATGAATTAATATAAAAGTATTATTTAAGCAGCTTTCATAAAAATGTATTAAAAGGGACTTAATTTCATATATCCCAAAGCAGCAAGTGTATGTGTCTACACAGATTTTTTTCATGTTTTATAGCTGTGTTTTGTCATATTTTGACTGTCTTAATGCTTGCATATTTCCTTTAATAACTCTGCTGTTTGTAAAATATGGTAGTAGATATAGTTTTTAATTTCCTTGGTACTCTTTTATGTTGTTTCCAGCTGAGTTTCAGTGTAGTTGATAGTACCGATGTCATGCAGAAATCCTAGATTTGAATCCAAGCTACATCTTTCATGCATGGAGTTTTGTGTTCTCCAATAGGGTTTTGCTGCAGTAAAAGTAGCACTTTATTCAAAGTGTTTTAGAATGCTTAAGGATCAAATTCTGTTTTGTAACAAATAAATATAAAATAATTTATTTATCCCACCTTGTATTGACTTTTCATGCTTTATGTGGCTTTATGGACTGGTTAATATTTTCTTGACCCACTTTGAACCCTGTAGCACCGACTGAAGTTTGATTAAGAAGACAGCCCACCTGAGTATTGTTGCCGATAATTTCCACTCCTTTATGACCACACTGAACCCATCTTTTGATATGTACTCCCAGAAGAATAAAACGCATTTTTATACAGTTTAAATCACCCGAACACTGCTTCTCATACATGACAATGAGTTCCGTGCACAAAAATGGCATCCACGATCACCAGATTTCAATCGAATACAGTTACCTTAGGATGTTGTAAACAGGGGCTTGGCAGCAACTTGATGGTTCATTTCCACATGAACCAACACCTCTAGAGAATGTTTCAGAAATATTGGTGAATTTAAGCTGCAAAGAAATAAGGTACATCTTCAAACATTAGCAGGTCCAAATTTGTACTTACAAGGTGTACCTAATGAAATCTCTGATAGGTATTACAAAACTAAAAAACAAAACTTAAAAACAAAATAACATTTAAAAAAAATGTTGGCTTTTCAGTGCTATATAGAAACCCACCTTTTCCCATTGTTATCTTTGTGCTAAAGGGCACTCTGCACCATTGGTATGTGGAACTCACCTTAACATCCTTTAGAAAAAAATAAACAAAAGGCAGGGCAGCGTAAACACAGCGA
Source organism: Cyprinodon tularosa (assembly GCF_016077235.1). Lineage (NCBI taxonomy): Eukaryota > Metazoa > Chordata > Actinopteri > Cyprinodontiformes > Cyprinodontidae > Cyprinodon > Cyprinodon tularosa. Next base: position 1,304,923 of record NW_024037959.1, read on the forward strand.
TTAAGCAAGCAATTAAAACTATTCTGTTGACAGTAATGAAATAATAACATGGTTTCTTAAATCTAAAGGTTTATTCTAATTGTTGGAGCCATATTGCTTTCAAAGCAAGCATTTTTCTCCCTAACCATCAAGAGGCTGGTAATTAGAGAAGAGTGGTAGGTTTTCCATTCCTAATGCTGCACAATATGAACAGCAGCCAGCACAAACCCAGTCTCTTACTTGATGGTGTGTTGGCACTATGTGAACTCCAATTAACTGACCCAAATGTCTGCAGGGAGTATTTGAGAGTGCTGAGAGAACGCAATTATTTTCCGTCTTGTGCTTGGATGTCAGCTGTGTGGTGAGCAGCAGAAACAGAATCTAGTAGTTTTCGTGTTTGTGTGTGTGCTTCGTACGGGCAGTTTTGTGAAGTTCTTTTACCTTTAACTTTGCCTCCCCGCTACAGTGAAGGTGTAAAATGTGATTCATTATTTGCGTCCAATGGTCCACTGGGCAGCGGAACGAAAAAGAGCACAGGAGAGAAGTCATTTACATTGTGTGCAGCGAAGCCCTAAAAGTAGCAAAGCTCAGGTAGAGTTGCAGTTACTCAGCTATTGTCACGGTGAGTTGCAACGTTTGTAACAATGAATCCTACCCAACTGAAAGTCTCCGAGGAAGCAATGCTCCACAGGGTGGCGATGAAAAAAATAGCCGCTACCAGGCTCGTCTGTCTGACAGAGAACAGGTGGAGAAGCAAAGCGCTGCATCTGCCCCTTGCTGTGCTTTAAAAAACAGTTCACACAACTTTGTTTTTTTTCAAGTGGGGGGACCTACTTTCTCTTGCTTTCTGGGAGTTGCTGGTTACTCCCTGTGCTGCCGCCAGGTCTTTGAGATAAAAACAGCTCTTCAGGCAGAGAAAAGTCTAAATAAATAAATTCCTTGATGTTGAAAAAAAAAAGTTTAATATATAAAAAAGTGAGCACACAAATTTGATGCTATCATTTGTATACAAGCAGATTTTGCAATGATAAGAAGTAAAGGAGAATAAAGAGAAGAGAGAAGAATAAATCATTTTCAAAACAGGGAATATAACTTCTTACTAAAATGATCATAACCTTTAAGCCTTCTGACATTTAGTGACATTAAAATGACAAACTTAAATGTTTGTCTCTTAACCTTGTGGAAAAGGATGTCTTTCACCTTTTTATAATGATAAAATTCCACAAAAAAATCTGTTCAATTTTCAACAGTTAAATATTTTTTCTTAAACCACATTTTGCAGCCATTACAGCTTTTCCATTGTATTCATGTCTTGCCCCACAACTTACTGTGTATTCTTGGCTTCCAAATGGAGCAGCACAGGCTTAGTAGATGGAAACTAACATAAGAACGATCAAGCTTGCAGATATACAAGACGTCTGCACAGAAGAGGGTAGCAAAAGCTGCAAGTAAATGTCAGTATGGTGGTTAAAATGTGCTTTTTTGTTAATTCAATGAAGTAAGGTCATGTGGGCTCTATAGCCAGAAATCGTGTTTAGAAAAAAACTAATTGTAACTTAATTATATTATCAGTAAATCAGTAAAAGTAGCCTAAAAAATAGGCAGCAGTAAAACTACTCCCTTTTAAAAGTTAGCTTTACTCTTTCTACTGAATAGAGCCTCTTCGCAACATTATGTTGCCACCATCTTTTTTGGGGGATTTTGTTATTTTTTTATGTTAAATACATCACACAGAGCATTTAGCATGAACTGTGATTGGGATCCATGGCTTTCCTCTAACACAACAGCTAGATTTGAACTCATCTAGAGCTATAATTGGCCTCATGTATTCCTTGCTACTTAATGCTGTCCTTCTCTAACCTGGCAGCTAAGGTAAATGGCCAGGTTGTGTTGGGTTTGCATTTCTCCCATTCTCCAACAATCTCAATGGATTGAACGTCATGAGTTGCTGTAAGCATAGAATATTGTCTGAAACCTCATCTGGCTTGAACCCTGTAATGCCAAATGTATCATATTTGATACATACGGTTTCTGAAATGTTTTGCGTCTGACAGCTTTTGCGTAATTTAATGGGAAAAACTTTGCTCAAAATCCTATTGTACACAGTCAGATATACCTGATAACAGAGGGCAGAAGACTACACAAAAAATAATCTTGACTTATCGAATAGTAATAAATTATTAATATCAAAAATGTATTTCTGTTTTTTCGTTCTACATATTTTGTTAAAAGGCCAAATAAGAACTTCAAACCAAAAAAAAGTAATTTTCTGTTTTTTCGGGCTTTAAAGGGTTAAAACCTCTTTAAGAATGAATCCCTGACATTTTTTCCCACCAAGGTTTCTTCATAAATCTATGAAACTTTTTCAGCATGTTATGAAAGTTGCTTTTGTTTATACCTAATTGTTTTTGAAGGGTAAAGTCTAACAATATAGTAATATTAGAAGATGCTGATAAGGACTGAAGTCTTTAGAAAAGACAGAGTAGTAAAATAAAACACCAATCCTCCAGGTCCATCTGAGAAGGGCAACGCAGAACATTGATTTTGTAGGATCCACAAATGAAAAATCTATCAGGGTGAGCAGCCTCCCAGCTCTGCGGCAGAAACAGGGCACTGGTGGTCAGACTCTTGTTTCGTATGTTGTGGCACTTAGCCTGGTCCTTTTGTTGGGTGGCAGTTAGCATCTGATGGATCAAATGGACTATAGGAAACCACTTTGACCTTTTTAGAAACAAATAATTCTTGAATAAAATCTGATCAAAATATTCAAATAGTAAAAACTAAATGTTTAAAGAATGCTTTAACCAGATAGGTCTGTGCATGTTTCTCTTTTTTCTTCTTTTTTTTCATTTTTAAGCTGGTTGTGTGTTTTCCATCATATTATTTCCTAACTCTTCATCTAAACTGAGGAAAACATGTCACTGCCTCTCTCTGTTAAAGTGAGATAAAGACACCCCACATCTCTATCTTCGGTTCCATTTGAGTTCCCTCTATTAAAGCAGGGGTGGAGATTCAACATGGGGGAAGGGGGGGTCCTTTATTTCTCATTACCACCTTCTGTCAGTATGTGTACTCACTGCAGAGGCGCTAATCTAGACCTCTGATATGCTAATCTCTCACATTGCCTCCCTCCAATTCCATTTAGATTGCAGCCACACCTAAATGCTCAAAGAGAGGAAGAAGAGAGGAAGTCATTAAAGCCATCCCTGCAGGAGCCTGCCCAGGCCCGGCCTGGAAGACATAGAATGGTGCTGGTACTTCGGGCGTGTAGGCACTGGTGGAGGAAAAAAAGAGGTCCCAGAGGAGTGGCAGATCAGTTAAGTCACTAACCCTGTGCTTGCTACCCCCCCTTGGGTAATCCCACCTCCCAGCAGACAGGATAGCAATCAGACATGCAGGGTGCAGAGCAAAAGAAATAATGCAGTCCACAGTGGTGGTGGGAGTATTTAGGTGTGTGTGCGTCTATGCATGCAGGTTTAGGAGATTAAAGGTGACAGTCATCGCTTTGCTCAGACCTGCTTGCCTGCCACAATCTGTCAGTAACCAAAGCTACTCATTGAGGCGTGATGCACCTGTCATCTGTGAGTGTGTCATAGCCTTTGCATTTGTTTAGTGTGTGCATGCCTTACTCTGTGTTATTGTTGCTTAGTTTTTATTGATAGGTGCACATCCTCAGAAGAGACACTGGGGCCGATTATTTTTCTATGTCTTTATCGGAAGTGATGCTCTCACACACTGGCACCTATCCCTATTCCTATCCCTCTTTTTTTTTTCTCTGTTTCCCAAATATATTTTGGCTTATAGCCCATGATTAACATTTTCTTGATGAAAATGTTGAATAATGACCAGCAGAGGGACTGCTTTTAGTGTAAAAGGGGAAAAATCCAGCACTTTTAACTCAACTTCCCCAGAGCTCACCCAGGTTTACTGGGAAGATGATCCCAGTGCCAGAAATACACAATCTTCCAGTGTTGCTTATCTTTCTGGATCTAAAATCTGATCATACTTTCCATTTTGAAAAAGGTACTATAACTGGTTAAAAACGTGTTCGTCCACACAAAGAGAAGGAAGAAATTATAAGTATATTGTTGTTGCGGGGAAAAGCTAATAGGACAAATGAGATTCTATAGTCAGGAGACACTTCTCTGCATGAAGCACTTTCACTGGTCATATATGTCTCTGATCAAAAGCTATGAGATGTTTAACAGTTTGAATATAACCTCTTCATTTGTCACAGGCAATAATCACATTGTAACTCTGGTTTAATATGCAAAGCCATAATGTGAAATCGTTCTGATTACAGTGCAAGCACGGATGATGTGTGTGTGTGTGCATGCTGGGTTAGCAGATTTCTGTGAAACAAGGAACTCCACTCTTCTCTTATTAAAACTGGATGATGGCTCGGTTTTCTGACTTTAAATCATATTTAAACCCCCTTTGAGTTTTTTTTATTCTTTTTTAATTTCCAAAAGCATCACTACAATATATTTTAAATCCAGGGGATGAGCCTGAGTGGTTTAAGTTTGCAATCATAATAAGGAATTGAAAAAGATGCTCAAGTGAAAGCTAGATAGTGCATCCCTATGAGCAAGCAGGGGCTGAATATGGCATTTATATGCTGGCTGCATTCACATCAGTACCTCATCACTGCATTTGTTGTAAATAAATGTGAGCAATCAGCTAAGAAGTGCAATAAAAAAAACTATAAAGTGCAGCAAATAGTGACATGGGTGGAAAATGCGTTTCTTTTTTTTTTTCCGTTTCTTTGAAGACAGTTGGACAGGCAGCGAGACAGTGAAGGAATAAGCAAGATAAAGGTACAAAAGAGAAGAGCGACTATCTTTTTTCCTCTGACCTATATGTCTAAAGATTGGGAGGTCAGAAAGACGGTAAAAGGGCTATGATATCTGGTCCATTTCAGCAACAAAGAACTAACTACAGAAAGCCATTTTGGTTCAAGAAATGAAGAAAAAGAGTCAGAGAAAGGTTAAAATGAAGTTTTGTATCCTCATCTCCCTCAGCCCTGCGGCTCAGGGTCACCTCAGAGACTGGAGACTGAATTACCCAGCAGCCTCGGCTGCTCGCCGGATCAGAGGGACAAGGGGAGAGGACGACAAGAGTTAATGAAGGGAAGAGACCATTCAAGCTCCCCGAGGACCTTTGAGCACCTGCCTGGCGAGCTCCCGCAACCCAACCTGCTCCGATTGGCTAATTATCAACACGGAATAAGCCCTGAGTCATAGCACTGATTGATCGTATGCTTTCATTTCTTGTTTTTTTTGGTCTCAAGCTGTCTATCCAGCTCTTTCCCTGTGAAACCCCTCGATCAGTGGATTCCCACTGTGGGGACTGATGCAACCCACGGCAGGTGGCCGGTCCTTTAGCTCAGTGCTAACACATTGCCTTGACTTTGGTTATTTTGCCTCTCAAAGGACCTATTATTAATTTGTTAGGAAATGATTTGCAAGAGCATTTTTTAGATAAATGCAAGGGAGAAAAGGCCGTGGTCTCACTCACAATGGGTCAACATAATTCTCTTTAATAGATGCTATTTGCCAACACTATGCTAGCTATAGAGCGTTATTAAATAAGAGTTATTATGTTTATATTCATTATAATCATTCATCAGTGGTTAAGGGGTTCCAGGTCCAGAAGGAAGCTTGTTTCAGGTTCATTAGGCTTTACATTTAAAATCTAAAGGGACTTAATGTGGCACAGATTATGACTCTTAGCATTAGTCATGTCTGCTAATGCGAATGTTTGTATCTCTGTAAAATGTTGAGCACAAATTTACAAGATATTTATGTTTAATAAATATAAGTTTCTCTCTGAAATGCTATAAAACTTCACTCTAGGAAGCCATAAAAAGAGTTTTTGCTTAGTCAAGCATTTTAGCATGTTAATAATAACAGGTCTATCAAAATGTTTTAGCTATTTTATTATTTTTGATAATAAGCCCTACTATAGGTTTTTGGTTAGAATTTAAGAAAATGGGGGACTGGGAAATTATAAAGCCATTATTGTATGCTTGAATTGGTCATATTATGAATGAGTGTATAAGTTTAGAAAAAAAAAAACATTATGAGGCTTGGAGTGGAGGAAGTTTTTATATTAGACAAAAAGATAGTTTCATACAGTGTAAAACTGTAAAAAAAATCTTGACTAAAAGCTATAATGTTGAGCTGCCTTTATAAAAACCAAACATTTTCAATGGCCAGTTAAGATTAAATAACGTTTGCCTATGTTTGGCTAAAAGAAAATTTGTAAAACTGGACTTCTTTAACCGTGTCCAAATTTAGACTTATCAAAGATGATGAATCTCAGGCCTGGTCAGCCCATTCAGTCTACCGCTAACCACACTTTTAAATCTTTATGTTGATGTCTTTAATTTATCAGTTTCATTAAAATTTTATTGGAAGACTACATCTTTTATATCCGGGTGGATCATCTATATAAGTGGTCTTAATTGTCAATCATTCTGGTAAAATGTTTATTAAGACCGTCCTACATGCTCGTCTGGTTAGCTATATTTTTCTGAGCATGCAAACTTTCAGGCGTTTATGAGTGGTGAACTAAGGTTTTAGACAGTCATTGAAGCTCACCGCTACCTGACTGCGGCAACTTATAACAAAGATGGCGCAGTGCATCTTTGTGCATTTTTTTTAAATAGTAAGGGTGGGTTTTCCACAATACCTTTAACTTAGGGTTTTTAGTTTAAGAGGGGATTCACAGCTCTTGTGTATTTGGTATTGTTTGCCATAAGCCCTTGGGGTACAGATATATATTACCTCAATTACTTTTCTAAACTGATCAGTTTGCTGCTGTTCATAAACTGAATTTTTTGGACTTTGAGTAGTAAAACATACAGTTTAAATTGTTAGCTGTCCAAAAGTTTGTGTGAATAAATATAAGGATAGAATTGATTAATATAGTTAATAATTAATAAAAAAATTTAAACATATTTGTGTAAGATTATTTTGATGAAAAGAAGAATCAATTTTGTTTATTGATTTTGTTTACATACTGTTAGTAGAATTTAACAAATTTAATGTGAAGATGTTTATATATATTTATATATTCTACTTTGAAGAATATTTTTTAATTTATCTAAATGGAATACATTTGAATTTTTCTGCCAGTTGTTTTGATTGAAGTTTAGCAGTTTGTTTGATCAGTGTACAATACAATTTAATTTTTAAATGATTATCCTGATAAAACCAGAACTTTTAAGGAGCATCAGGATCTGGATTTGTTGGAGATTCACATGACTAAATCCTGAGCAGGAATATCTCTCCTGTTTTTGCTTGAATGAGACATCACCTTATACACTATATTGCCAAAAGTATTTGCTCACCTGCCTTGACTCACATATGAGCTTAAGTGACATCCCGTTCCTAATCCATAGGGTTCAATATGACGTCGGTCCACCCTTTGCAGCTAGAACAGCTTCAACTCTTCTGGGAAGGCTGTCCACAAGGTTTAGGAGTGTGTTTATGGGAATTTTTGACCATTCTTCCAGAAGCGCATTTGTGAGGTCGCACACTGATGTTGGACGAGAAGGCCTGGCTCTCAGTCTCCGCTCTAATTCATCCCAAAGGTGTTCTATCGGGTTGAGGTCAGGACTCTGTGCAGGCCAGTCAAGTTCATCCACACCAGACTCTGTCATCCATGTCTTTATGGACCTTGCTTTGTGCACTGGTGCACAGTCATGTTGGAAGAGGAAGGGGCCAGCTCCAAACTGTTCCCACAAAGTTGGGAGCATGGAATTGTCCAAAATGTCTTGGGATGCTGAAGCATTCAGAGTTCCTTTCACTGGAACTAAGGGGCCAAGCCCAGCTCCTGAAAAACAACCCCACACCATAATCCCCCCTCCAACAAACTTTACACTTGGCACAATGCAGTCAGACAAGTACCGTTCTCCTGGCAACCGCCAAACCCAGACCCGTCCATCAGATTGCCAGATGGAGAAGCGCGATTCGTCACTCCAGAGAACGCGTCTCCACTGCTCTAGAGTCCAGTGGCGGCGTGCTTTACACCACCGCATCCGACGCTTTGCATTGCACTTGGTGATGTATGGCTTGGATGCAGCTGCTCGACCATGGAAACCCATTCCATGAAGCTCTCTGCGCACTGTTCTTGAGCTAATCTGAAGGCCACATGAAGTTTGGAGGTCTGTAGTGATTGACTCTGCAGAAAGTTGGCGACCTCTTCGCACTATGCGCGTCAGCATCCGCTGACCCCGCTCCGCCAGTTTACGTGGCCTACCACTTCGTGGCTGAGTTGCTGTCGTTCCCAAACACTTCCATTTTCTTATAATACAGCTGACAGTTGACTGTGGAATATTTAGGAGCGAGGAAATTTCACGACTGGATTTGTTGCACAGGTGGCATCCTATCACAGTTCCACGCTGGAATTCACTGAGCTCCTGAGAGCGACCCATTCTTTCACAAATGTTTGTAAAAACAGTCTGCATGCCTAGGTGCTTGAATTTATACACCTGTGGCCATGGAAGTGATTGGAACACCTGATTCCAATAATTTGGATGGGTGAGCAAATACTTTTGGCAATATAGTGTACCTGTGTAGGAGGAAAGACATAAAGAAGCTGCTCACACCGACTGAACACGTTGCTGGTAGAAGTAATCGAGCAGGTGCATCCCCTCCCCTCCTCTTGCATACATCAGATCAGTCAGAAGTCTTTTTTTTTCTCTTGAAGGAAACACAAACTAGGGTTGGATGTTTCTCCCAGCGGGGAGGAGACACTTTGCCAGCAGACACCTCCAGCTGTGAGCTTTGCATGGAATCTTGAATTCTGAGTTTTAACCCATATTTGCAAAAACAGAAAAGAACAAAGAAAAGTCACATAACTGAGCAAATTTAGCTCTGAGCTTGGAACCGTTTGGGGTGTCTCCCTTACATTTTGCATCCTGGGACAGAACGTCTATAACAGTCCCAGGAAGCCCCAGGGAATACTTGGAGAATTAGCACTGGCAATATCTGCTCAGAGCTGGGAATTAATTAAGTAATTATGAAAGCCAAGTATGAATATTGCATGAGTCCTGATTAGGCCATTTGCAATTGCGTAATCTAATTTCAAATGTTCCTCACTGTTCCTGTCATCCAGGTAAGCTACTTCTTAGTGTATTTATGAACACACATGCACTGACTTGTACAACAATGAAACAACACATCACAAATCCTAATAGTAACTACTGCCAGACCTGCTGATGTTTATTTCATTACCATAATCAAAATGAGGTAATCACTATGGAATAATCCTCATTGTAATGGGGATTGAGCAGCGGATTATTTCTACTAACCTAATCCATTAAATTGTGTTTGTGGAAGCACAGGATTACAGAATATTACAGTCAGCCTGAAGATGAAGCAACCGATAAGACACGTTATGTTTTGCTGCTAAAAATGGATTTTTGCTTTTGTCTATGACACCATCTTGCTTGTTGTTTTTCCAGCTTTCTATGGATTCCTGTGGGGTTTTGTTGCACTGCAGTTTGTCCAACGCCCTCTCTGTCTCTTTATTGACAGACTTCAAGGCCTTTTTACAGCCAGACGCTCTGTGTTTGCTTAAAAAAAACATCACTTCCTTCAAAAGATATAAACAGACTCAACACCAGACACAAGATCAGTAGCAGAGAGAAATACCCAGAAAAAGATTGGCATGTTCTTAATATAAATAAGTAGGATTACTGTGAAATATAGGTGACAACTAGAGTCCAACAAACTCTGGAGGTCCAAGGACTCCCATTTCCTATTAGTCACCTGGAAGCTTATTGATCCAAGTGTATCCTTCTACTCTTTCATTTGTTTTGTTTTTTCCTTGTATTGATTTTTGACATTGACGTTTTTAAGGCTGTATTCCCAGAGTGTGAATATCATATTCTAAGGCTGACTTGTGTCTTTTTTTTTTTGTGGTTTAGTGTTTAAAAGAAATACTAAGAACATTGTGTTTATTTGACTTTCTCATTTAATGTTAATTTTTATTTCTAGTTTCATTTACCTGGGTTATAAATGCGGAAAGACAGAGAGGCTGATTTGTCTTAACCATTTATTAAAAATGGGAAAGAAAGGAAAATAATTTCAGCTCAGTTATTTCTTGATAAGTTAAAGCTACAGTGTGTAATTTTCAGCGACATCTAGCGGTCAGACTGCAGACCGCAGCAACATGAACATCTCCCCCCACCGCTTCTCCCCCCCAACAGTACGGCGAGCGTTACGGGACAAAATGTCTTCCACGACGTCCACATCACCTACCTTCTCAAGTGATGAGGTTTGTTTACATAGATAATTTTACAGATAGTATTTCATTAGTCTGTGTAGGGTATAGATTTCATGTAGACTTAAGATAATAAATATACCCGTTATTTTTTCTACATCGTTGTGACGTTTTGGTGAGCTGCTTTGCATGGTGATATAAACAGACGAAGTAATTGTAGTCATTATTTTAACAGCGAGATTGTGTTCGCTGGAAGAATATATATTCCCCGTTTACAGAGTCCAAGTCATTTTGGTGGCACGGGGGTTACAAGGCGAGGAAGAGGGCGAGGGCAGGGAGGCTGTGCAGCTAGGGCCAGGCGAGGGAGGGGTGCCAGCGGGGTGAGAGCAGAGGAGGAAAGGCTTGAAGATCTCCAAAGGAGCCGGAGAGAAGTAACCGAGGTATATATCCAGAAAATTATTTTACAGAAAATTACTGAATCATTACTTATGAAACGTCAGGGACGTTGCTGAATAAGTATACTGGAGAGTAGCAGCATCATCACGCAGCATGTTATTGTTTTAGACAGGTCTGAGCATGCTGTACTCAAAAAACTGCAGTGATATTAGACAATTGTGTGTGTAGGATTAATTACCTGTCCAAGAGAAAACTGGCAACTTGAGCGTCACTTTGAAAACCTTTTTCCTCCATCAGTGACTTCCATCGTGTAAATGCCGTGCCAATGTTGATCCGTGTTTTTTGTCGTTTCTTGTCACTCTTGCGTTTATTCTCGTCGTGTTTCCGCTTCTTAGATGACGGGGGTTCGGTGTCCGCCGCTTTTCGTTGTGATACAGAGTAGGCATGATCCTCCATTCGTCTGATGTTTGGCCACACAGTGCCAAACAGTTTGCAAAGTCACTCACGCCTGCCGCCTTGTTCACCTTTCTTGTTACTGATGCGCAGTATACCTGCTTCTTCTTCTTCTTTGGTTTCAGGCAGACTAAACGCTTCTCAGGCATAATACTGCCATCTACTGTTCAGTACCGTCTCAGTTAATCTCTCTCAACTTGCCGTAGTTATTTTCGAGCATCATGGGAGATCTCGCAATCGCTAGTTTGTTGCCTCTGCGCTTGCCGTAGCGCAAAGATGTCTGCCTCCATGGCTGCGAGACCCGCTCCTACGTAATTATAAATAACGAATTCTAAGGCAACGCAAATATTATGGTTAAAAGGCTGAGCTCATAGGTGATGATAAATAACATAGTTATGTATAATATATTAAATTTCTGACTTTATATGCCTGTAATTATTACACACTGTAGCTTTAAGGAAAGGGTTAAAAACAATTTCATTTTGCTAAGACTTGTCCAAAAGTCTGGTTAATAATCACTTTTCAAACAACTGTAAATGTGTAAATAAAACCCTAGTTTTACTTAGGCTTAGAGGAAAGAGAGTAAAAAAAATTCTGAAACCCCACTATTAAAGAACCGCTACACAGAGGGTGTGTCCAAATTCAGGGGCTGTGTCCTTTGAAGGTCGAATTTGAAGGTCGATTACGTCACGGCAAAATTGATATTGTACAGTTTCTTTGACCCAAATTGACAATTTGGAATATTTTTTGGCGAAAAACTGATCACAATTATCTACTCAGTTTATTAAGATTTTAACTCAATTTCATAACAGCTCTATTAGTTTTCAGAACTTGGTGCACTCAAAGCCAGTTTGCACACGGTGAAGATTAAAAATCATAGGAAAAAAAATAGACCAGCAGACTAAAATGTCATGAAGTTAATTTTAAATACAAGGCAACATTCACTCCTTTAGGCTAAATCCTACATCAGAGAACCAAAAAAGCGTCTGATCAGGTAAGTGTTATATCTGCTTTGTAACTTTTAACTTAGTTGGCGTTCGTATTTAAGGGGAGTTCAGACTGTGGTGCTCTGGGTCACATGACTTATTCAGTGATTGATCTGACCCTATCAAGTTACATAGACGATTTTTTGAGAGGAGCAGTCTGAATGAAGCATCAATATGTGCAAAGTGCTTTATATTGACTTTAAAAATCATTTAATTTTTCTTAAGTTAAGCTACATCTTTGGCTACATGTTACCCAGAGTTAATTTCACAAAATCACCTGTGGATTTTTATATCGTCTGCTGATCTCTAAAATAACCAGAGATTGAGAGATGAAAATGCGGTGTTAAAATATAAAATGGATTATCATAGCTTCTCTTGATAGGATGATGTTTAAAGTATGTAAACACAGAAATGTTTATTTGCAAACCCAAAACTCAACCTTCTTCCACAGAGCTAATTCTGTGTATTAAGCTGAAAAAGACCAGAAGCGAGGTAGCATGGTAAGCCAGACTAAGTTAAGGTACAATATGTGTATTCTATCAGGCAAGGCTAGAGCTGTTGACCTGGACAGAGTGGAGGAGGCAGGAGTTTACTTCAATCTTAGCACCAGAAATTCCCATGATGCAGCAGCTTTTCCTGTAACCATAGCAGTCACGATGTCAGGAGCAAGAAAGTGATTCTTTTTAAAATGCCCTCTACTTTCAGATGTGATCAACCATTAAAAGGCTATTATTAGCGATTATTTGTCCCATAGAATGGCTTCAGACTGCACCTACTCTACCTTCTATACTTTCCTTATGGCTGATAATATGCAGCTTATTGGTGATAACAGCCACTTTTTTTTTCTTTGGCCGCCTCTAAAACCATTTAATTGACAATTTACCTACTTTTAGTTTTTATCCACTTTATTTACAAAGCACCTAATTTTAGCAAATAACTGCATTTTAAACCTTTAGTTTGAATAAATTCCACACGTGTAAGTCCATATGCTGACTATGTCCTGAACTTATATATCTTTAGAATCTTCAGACAGGGGCTTTCTTTAAAAAGAGCCTTTGAAATCAAGATCTATCCGCTGCTTTTCAGACTGTGAGTACGGTGTAAGTCAGTCTGGCTTTTCAGACTATAAGAGAGGACCATCCATCCATTTTCGGACACACTTTATCCCAAATGGGGTTGTGAGGGGTGCTGGTGCCTATCTCCAGCTGTCTACGGGTGAGAGGAGGGGTACAGCCTGGACAGGTCGCTAGTCCATCACAGGGCAACACAGAGACAAATAGGACAAACAACCATTCACGCCGCACACACTCACACCTAAAGAGAAAGAGAGGACCCACTAGTTATAAAGTTTGTGTCCCAAAAGCGACTGAAGTCTGTTTAAAGTGTTAACAGACTGTTATAAAATATCTGAATGTGATATTATGCTACTGTCAGAAAAAAATAATATATGTAAAAACAATTTTATTGCTTCTTAAACAGGGTTCTAATGAACATGAAGGACACTATATGTTTCAAACTAAAGTATAAGAAGTATGTCTAGTAAGGTCTTGATTTGAGTGAAAATTGGAGCTTCTTATGTTTCACTATATGCTCTACTTCACTGGAGCAGTGCAGTGGGAACCTTCAGTATTTAAACTGGTCCCCAGTGTTTGAACTCTGCTCAGAAGGCAGAGCAAAAAGCGGAGAGATGAGAGGATAGATGCAGAGGGAAGGAAAAAAGATGAAAGGCTGCGGTGTGCCCTCCGAAGGGAATGTGAGAGCCCGGGAGCACGCTCGCTCGCACTGTTGGTTAGTTGTGTGATCGCTCCTTTGTCCCTTTAAGCAGCAGAAGGAGCTGCTTTAAAGCCCAGGAAACATGAGATGAGAGGAACTACAGGTCTGATGTTTCAATTTCACATCCTAACTCGCTCTGTACATTGTTGGATTACTTTCTGTGTGTCACTGAACTTTGTGAGATTGCACAGCTCGGAAGGGCAGAAATCAGAGAGATGAAGATTTTGTCCAGGTGACTACATCCCTGTGCAATCCTTCAACTAACAATTACCTGGAGTATGAGAAAAGCAGGTGTGTCTTTGGCATTACATGGTGACCTTTTTAACCCCTGTCTGCTCCCGATAGATGCTGCGACAGATTCTCATTAATTTCATATCAGGTTATTACCAGAAAAGGAACCTGCTATGTCATCATGTTGTTTTTTAAAAAAGCAATAAAAAAGGTAAGTTTAACAAAAAGGAAAGATACTTAAATTATTCAAAGAACAACTCTTGTGTGAAATAGTTTGAATTTATTATCACTGGTTTTTGATAATCATGATGTATTCGTAAACATTTGGAACAACATCCTTTTCCGAATTTTATAAAACCATTAGCTTCTAGTTAATGAGAAGATTGAGCCTAGACTGCTTTTAGCTTTATTAAAGCATTAACTTTAAGGTTTTAAATGGACTAACTCCTTCTCCAATAACAGATTTTATAACCACAAAAAATACTAATAGAATAAAGACTATGACTTTAACAAGAGGAGAATGTATTGTGTAGGACCAAATCTGTCCAAAAGGTTGCGGTCACACTGCACCTTGAAACCTCCTGAAACATTGTTTGAAAACTAAGCAGACATGTGTTCATAGGGTAATTTATCTGTTTGCTTTGGCCTGTTCACCTATTCTTATTGTGATTTTATTTTATCGGCATATTATTTGTTTGTGTCTACTCTGCTCCCTCCTGTAGAATCTTGTTTAATGCTTGTGGTTTTTACCTGCCTTAGGACAGCGGATGCAAATTAGCTGTTGTGCTAATTCTGGCACATTTACACTGGTGTTTTAAGCTTACATGTTGATGAATGTGCATTGTCCTTATTCAAATAAAACTATTAAAAATAAACTAATTTGCTTTGATTTGAGGGAGAAGGCTTGGGTCAAATAATAATACTTGGTCAAATAGGTTTTCTAACAAAAACGTGGCCCAGACATTAAATCAGAATGGAAACCAGGTTGCATGGCATGAAACATGAAAAACCAGCAGCCAGTATATCATACATCAGTTAAGGAGCCACTAAATGTTAATAAATGGGTGGCCTAATAAATGTCAAGCTAATAAATAAATGTCATATTGGCTGTGTTGAAGTGTTTATAAATGCAAAAGGAAAATATTATAAAAATAAAAGTGTTATTATATGTAATAAATAAAACAATGTATAAGATGGTCTATTCATTAATCCACTACGACAATCGTGGTACAAGGAACTGCAAGAATTCAAGAAATTAAATGCTAAGGGGGAATTTTTCTAAATAATCATAAAAGAGCCTGTGCAGTCTCCAAATGGTGCTGCCCCACTAAAATAAAAAAAATAAATAAAAAATATTTTGGATTGCTGAATAAATTTCTGTCCTATTTATTCTACTCCAATCAGACAAATCATAACACAGAGCAATGACCTGGCCTACAAACAAGAAGTCTTCTTCACCTGTGATGATGTGAGATTGCACACCGGTCACAAACCCATGACATCATCTCTCTCTTACTGTGGTAGCTTATACCAAGAGTGTGGAATAATTAGAAGCCCAAATGTTTTCCTTCTCTTGGATTATTTTTTGTCGTATCTAGAAAGGACTTGGATGTGCTGAATGATTTTTTTTTTTTTAATCTAATTAAGAAAAAATTGAAGTTTGTGTGGATGTATTTATCAAACCTCTATTATTGGAGAGAGCGGAGGCAGGTAATAATAATAATAATTTACATGAAATAATTTTATAGATGCAAGACTTTTTTGAGATACTGAACCTTTACATCCAAACCTACAGTAGATCACAGGATCTAGTAGTTTGTCTTGGTAAAGTCTATCCCCTTTCTCTTTTGCATGGACCATTTTCAAGAAGATGGTTTATGAACATGTTTCCTTCTAACCCATTTGTAGTGGGGTTACGTGTATGTATATGAGAGTATGTAATTTCAAGCCTTATTTGTGTTAGATCCATACACTGCAAAAATGCTCTTAAAATGAGTAAAAAATTCTTAAAATAGGAGGGTTAAATTGAGAGGGTAAATAAGATGATCTGCCAAGGAATGAGTATGCTTAGCCTTAGAATAAGATAATTAGATATTATGCACTCGATATAAGAGACTGCAGTTGTTTTTTCTTATTTTAAATGTTAATTGTCTTGTTCCATTGGCAAAAAATTACACTTACCTGCTCAATTCAAGAGAAAATACACTTAATTTAAGAAAAATTTTCTTAATTAGATACATTTTTATTAACTCCATTAACTCTAGACTTTTGGAATTCTTCCGGAGAATGATCGCTGAGATGTTTTATAAGAGTCTTTAAAACCTGAGAAGAAGAGTTTAAAGGAAGCCTAAATTTTATGCATCCCTGTATTGAGCTGAACTGCAAACTGCATTTTGCATTTTACCTCCTATGAGCCTATATTCCTGCTCATTTGAATTGCTCTTTGTGTCATATGTTTGACACTTAAAGCCATACTTTGCTTGTTTTAGCTTCTGTCACCTCAAAATATTAAGCATACAGATTTCTGTCAGTAGATCATATGGAAGACAACAATGTGACCTCCACACAGTGCAAACATTCTGGTTTAAGGTTTCTTTGGATCCTACCTCAACTGACCATACTTTGCATGTATTTGACTTTTGCATGAGATTTGCATCTCTCTGAACGAAAAAGCATTTTAGCAGCTTGGATATATATTTCAGAGTAAATGTTAAGCCCTGTAATATAATATCATAATGAACTAATCACATCTTTGTTTTGAACCACTATTTTAATCATCAACATATCATATTTTGCACCGAATTGTTTGTTTTTAAGAAAGTGCTGATTTTTCTCTTCTGTGTATTGTTTTCATATTATCCCTGTATACCCTGTGTCCCTCTATACCTCTGCTTGTTGGCTCCAGAAAGGAATGGAATTTGGTGTGTTGGGAGTTCATGGGCAGACAAACAGAGCACACCTCCACCTCAGCTTTTTTCAGCCGTGTTTTTTTTTCTTCTTTATCTATCTGTTTTATTACAGTACAGAGCAACTCTCTGCATTTAACCCACCCCCAAGGGGTGGACCCAGAGAGGGGCTTGAACTCAGAACCTCAGGATTCCAAGCGTAACACCCTAACCACTAGGCATTAGTGTGAAGCAGCAACCCATTCCCCCCAGCTGGGATACAAACCCAGGTTTCCTGTTTGCAGGACAGGTGACTTACCACTTGAGGTAGCCAGCCGCTTTAATAAGATCATCTAATAAAATGACCACTTCATGGCAGTACTTTAGGGTCGTTTTACCTGTTACCCATTATCTGATTGATTCTACCTGATTGTTTGTCAGCTAATATAATGATATCATTTGTTCATTTTGCATGAAGAATCTGGAAAAGATGCCACTTTTGACTTTTATTCCATTTTAACTGCCTGAAAAGCACCATTGTATGTTTTTTTTTTCTTTTCTTCCCTTTGGCAGGAAGTGTGTTGTAAGCTCATGATGCCATCCTGCTGTGCTGTGTCACATCGTGGGATACTACCGGATCTTGTCAGGACCCGTCACACATGTGACATTGCATCATGTTTCTGGTAGAAAAAAATAACTGTGATGTTTGTGAGCAGAGTTGGGATTTCCTGTTTTTCTCACCACATATTGCATTGTGAAGACAGGCTCTTGTTTGTTTAAAATCAGTTGAGAAACAGAATGTGCCAGACAAAACTACAATGCTGCTTTAATGGGTGTTGATAGGTTTAAGAACACAAAAGAAGTCATTTCTTATAACATTTCATGTGTAGCAACAATATGTTGAAAATGTTTCTGTTGTCCAGATGATAAATATAGCATGGCATCTTTCTTTAGATGTAGGAGATCAAAGTGTACTTGGAAGGTTAGCAGCATCCATGATATCTCTTGATGTTCAAGCAGCAGGGAAACTTGCCTAAAAAAAAAATCAGTGTGACTCCTTGGTAAGAGTCTCCTTGGAAACAAACTACTGTACTGCCAAAGTGTGGAGGTAGTCCCAGAGAGATCCATAACAGCTATTATTACTGTTGGAAGCAGCAAACATGGGAATTGCTGACCAATAATCCTTGTGTAACTATTTAATTAATCATATCACAGTGTCTGTCTACCATTCTGTGTTCTGCAACCATGATAATCAACTGCTGCAATGGAAAACAGCATCAGCAGTCTGCAAGAAATCCTTTTGCACTTCAGATTTTAGGTTTTTGATGCAACACATGAGGGAATGTGTCTAATAAAGGCGGGCATACACTATGCGCTTGTTGCATGCAGCTATAGGCTCAAAATGTACGACAAAACCACAGGGTTTAAATGTTCACAGATCACGACGGCTGAATTTCCAACATGCTTGATTTTCTCCTGACCTTACGATTCCTGATTGGGGGGTGGTCTTGAGAGGCTGATCGCCCTCAATACCCCCTGTACCTACACAACGCACGATTAGGCTTAAAGTTGGCCTGATAGAAAAAATTATTGCACGACTGGAAAATCGTCCGGGAAAAGGCAAAAAATCCAGAGGTGTTAAGTAACTAAGTTCAAATACTTCTTACTGTACTTAAGTACACTTTTTAGGTATCTACTGTATACTTTACTCCATTACTTATTTTTTTTTCTACTTTTTCTTCTACTCATTACATTTTCACACTTTCTATTTCATCCATCCATCCATCCATCCATCCGTTATCTGACACGCTTTTCCCAAGTGGGGTCACGAGGGGTGCTGATGCCCATCTCCAAAGAAATCTCAAAGAAATAGTTGAAAAACTGAGCTTTCAATTCATATTGTGGCATCTGACTGTCTTTTTTTAAAGGTTATTTTATACTTATACACTTTAAGTAGTTTTTGGAGCACATACTTTTTCAATTTTCCTTGAGTAAAGAGGTCAAGCTGATACTTGAACTTTTACCAGATTTTTTTTTTTTAACTGCAGTATCTATCTTTTGACACCACTGAAGAAAATCATAAAGTGTATGCCAAACTTCAGAGTAAATCCTTGATCACCAATGACTCAATTCAACAGTTTACTTTCAATCTCCAAGGTAACCATCTGTTGATCAATGGGTATAGGTATTCCTCAAAATCCATTAGAGTTTGGGGTTCAACCTCTCTGATGCTAGACACAGGGGATCTTAACACCAACTGCTAGATTAATTTTAGTGTCATTGGTAAACCACTGTTATGCTAGTCAACGGGTGATGATACTCTTAATCCATCCCTTACAATCAATTAAATTTGGCTCTTTCATTTACCACTCTAAGGACATTGCCCAAGAAGAAGTTGGTGTAACTCCATAATCAGCACTAGGCTTACTTCCCTCTACTAGTCCTTATTCAGTTTCCTTGGTGACCAACTGGTATGCCCAGATGTTGTTGTGAAGGTATCCATTACTGCTATAGGTTTTTGCCCCTTGATGTACCACACAGGGGGAGTTTTCAACAAGAAGTCAGCATCACCTTTATCTATAGCAACAGTGTCTCCTGGTCTCCTAGGCAACTACCTGCTTCAGTGGCAAATAGGTTACATTCCTCCTGAGGTCATTCATTACTGTTTCTGGTTTTAGGTCTAAGATGCAACAAACTTGTAAAAGTTTGATTCTCAGTCTGTTTTTTGAACTTATTTGGAACTACTTTGTAAGAGTTTGAAATGCTTCCACATATTACCTTCCGGCTGTAGTGCAGATTTTATTGTTCATTAAAAAGTCAAAATCAATTAAATAATGACCATTCCACGTTAAATCTCTATGGTAACAATCGGCTGTGTGGGCTGGAAATTATCCTGAGGACATACCGCTTGAGTTTTAGCGCTTTAATGCGGCACACAAGAGAATCTCCCTAAGGAGACGGTGTGTATTTCCTTGTTCAGCCATAATTTCCCACCAGTCTGTGTCCAGTCTTTTATGCTTTCCAACTGTTTAACTGCAGTAGAGATGTTTGTATATTCTTCTACTTTTATTATTGCACCAGTTTCACAAAACTGATATTCACTGCAATATAAGGTTGTCTTAAAACAGACCCTGAGCTTTGTGCACGGAAAGATGTTCGCCTCAAACTCACAAGTATATCTGTTGGACTCAGAGACATTGCCATGGAGACAAACATAAGTCAGTGTCTTAGTTGCAGGTAAAAGATTTGACCCTTTTCCAGTACCTCCTCCACAACATGTCAGTTACATTTCTCTATACATCATTGAGGGCTGCCCCTATGTTCTCCTGAAACCTTGAATCCATAGTAGCACAAAGAGAGAAATATAAATAAGTTAAACCAAACTCACATTCATTACTTCTAAATTGCTATATTGAATATTGTAAAAACAAGTTACTTTATATATTTTAAATACAATTCTATGAGGTTCATTAAAATTTTATCTGGGCCAAGAAATCCAGATCACTTATGTAGATATTTACTATATGTAGAAATACCAAACATATAAATCAAACATACACTGCAGTCTAAAATGAAAAAACAATGAACTTCAGTGTACTTCATAAGGAATTTAAGAGGGAGATAGGGGAGTCAATACATGAATCTCTTAATCTTTTAATCTCCTCAAACACCATGAAACACAGCAGAATTACCAAAAAAAAGTATTTTGAGGAATGTATCTATCAGCATTAGACAAAGTGTGTAAACCCTTGCGCATTCTTTTTTAAAATATCCCAACATTAGTCAGATCTTAGAGACATTGAGTTTTTAACATCAGGTATTCTTTGGTGTTAACCATCTAATGTTAGCTATAGGGTTATATGTTTACTGTAATTGCCTTGCTTGAAGGTAATAGTGTTTTTAGGCCTTTGACGGGTGTTTTTCAGGAATGCTTTCTATAAACTTGAGACAAAACATCATCACATCATGATGCTGCCACCATCATATTTAACTGATGTGTTTAGTTTTTTTTTTTTACTCTGCTAAACTTTGGAGTTTTTGCAAACTACAAACAAGTATCAATAGGGCTTTCTTTAAACAATTACTTTTTTCTTACAACTATTGTCAAAAGAGTTCACAACAGCGAGCTGTTTCAAATAAGCACCGGATTTCTGCAGCTCCACCAGAGCAACCTCAAGCCTCCTCTCTTATTAATGTTTGACCTTTCAAGTTTAGGTTGATGGCAGGGGTAGGATTTGACTTGTGCAATCTTGTTTCTGTGATGTTGAATTTGATAGTGCACCACAAGATGTTAAAATGGTCAGATACTGAAAATGAATTATGTACTGGTTGACTCTTTTCTGTAATGAGATGACTTCTGCATTCATTGGTATGCATTAGATTTTATTTTGGTGCAAATAAAGGTATGCATCCCATACCTTTTAAAAACAAAATCACCTAAAATCCCAATAGAACAAGTTGAAGTCCATTGGTTTGTATTAACAAAAAGTCATGGCCTATATGAAAATATGTTCGCAATACCATGTAGTTACATTTTATCAATACATTCACTTATTATTGGATGTTTCACAGACAGAAGTTGTCTTTTTTCATTGAATCCTGTCATTTCTTACCACCAGACAAAGGCTGTGACTAATAAAATGGGTCTCTTGGTCCCCTCCAGCTTTTTCCCACCTTCTCCTTTCCCTCTGCTCCAAAGCAATCGCTTGTCTACTATGTGGCTGAACAGCTCCCATCCCCTCTCCTTCTGCTCAGCACCTCTTCCTGGATAACACAGTCACCTCCTTTTCATCCTCCTACACTTAGATGAAGAGAGAGTATTTCTGTTTTGTCTTTCTTGCCTTACTTTCTTTACTGCTCCCCGTTGTCGCCTCTGGAGTCCTGGTAAATGATGCATGGTAGACTCGCAGCCGCTGAGCAATCATTAGTGAGGTGGCACAGGTGAGCAGGAGCGGTAGATGATGAAGAGACAGGGATACAGCGAGGAACAGAGGACAGCAGAAGTCATGTTTCCACCCCGAGGCGTTCCCCACGCCGTCACAAAACGGGTTGTTGTTTGTGTAAAACACAAGTCAGTGGCACTTCTTATGCCAGTGGCCATTAATCCACACAAATACAAACACACACACTAAAATACATATTAGAAATGAAGCCATAACAGTGTTCCCAGAGATAGCACTCTGACGTGCAGTGTCCTAAAGCCCTTCACTCGCATAAAAACCAGTCTGGACCGGACCCCTGTATGTGCTGAGTAAACAATATTGTGAAGAGTACATAATGTTTCCCTCATGAAATTATCACTCAACAATGCCCTGATGCCCCCGAACATAAACAAATTTTGGGTTTATAGTTCATATCAGACCTAATAAACTGAGGCGTTACTTGACAGAGGCCCACAGTGGGTAAGAAACTCCTCCACACTGAGACAGAGCTGGGAGCATCTTACAGGAAGAGCGTCATCCCCCAGTTATCAATATACAGAACGAATTTGGTTTGATGTAAAATTAATAATCTGGTAGCTGATTATTTGACTGTGGGTTTGATGGCTGGCTGAGCCTCGGAATCTGACAGATGTTAAGTTTAATTAGCATTCACACCTACTCTTCCCTGTTGCTGGGAGTCTCACCCCTTCGCAACAACACATTTGCAGCCACGGCACACATCTTTTTGTTTCCGTTACTAACAACTCCTGCTGTGTAAACACATAATTTAGCGAGAGAGCAAAGGTTTTTGGTGGCATTAACAGGAACTATAATTTTGGGTACATTGTATAGCAGTGTGAGGTAATCTGACAGCTGACAAACACCCACTTTGGTTGTAGGTTTAATTTTAACCTGCTAAAGATATGAATGTGGTGCAGTTTATTAGGATCTTTTCTTTTTGTTTTTAAGTGGTCAGAAACAAAACTTTTATTCTCCGGCTTATTACATGAGTAATGCCTTTGAATGTCTGAGGAAACATCCAGAATATCATAGACATTATGAATCCTTAAAATAAACAGTGTTTGAAATGGATCACATTCAGTGTTGATATAAGAACCAATACTGAAGACCTTTTTGGACCAGTATAGATTGAACCAAACCTTAAATCTAGAAAGTTGTAAATCAAAACGTGATTGATAAACACACTCCTGCCTTTTTATAAGCTAAACCTATTATTGTCCCCCTTTTGACTTTAGAACCATCTCAAGCCTTGATTTAAGAATTTTCCATCAAACATTTCTCAGAGGATTATTAACTTATTGACAAAATAGAACATCTCTTGAACGTATGAAGGCTACACATCCATGGCGAAAACTTTTTTTTTCACCACACCCTAGAGAACCTTTATTGGAAAGAAGCCCTGTTACATTAGGGTACAGTGAACTAAATATCACATTCAGGAAAGTCGATGGTAGTTCATCTGGGTTTTGTGACATGGTCACAATCTGATACCATCTGAGCATCCTAACAATGTTCAGATGGTATCAAGAGGTAAAAGCGTGCCACCCCCCCTACCAAAATCCAAGGTTTGAAAGTAAAAAAAAAAAACTGTTCAAAAGTTGGCTGCAGAACTGACCTTTCATTATATGAACCTATTTTTTTTTGTAGCTCAATATCTGAACAGACTTTTGAAGGTATGTGTGATATTAAAAGCAGCATACAGACAGGCTCTGTTATTTTCAGCATAGTTCTGACACCTTAAATGTTAAGTTTTTTTTTTATTATTAATTTTTTTTCTTACTTTTTCCCTCAGCAGCAGAGGACGAGCAGAGTTTCTAGGGCAACAATCAATGTAATTGTCCTAAGTCTGACACATGCAATCTGCTAAAAGCCCTGAAGCCCAAAAGGCCCAGGTGTACCAAGGGATTACAGAGCTGGAGGACAGGTGAAGTCAATGCACAATCATGGTGACTAATACACACATTTGTTCAGTGGTCTATTCAAACACATGAACACAGATATACACATACATGCAACTCAGACATGGCCGAAAACAGAGCAAAGAACCTCTCTCCCCCTGGACTTAGCATTTGTTTTGCCAAAGTAAACATCTGTTTTTTTTTCTAGTGATCATTGTTGGGCTTTTTACATGAAGACAAAGACTAATGGTAGCTATGTTCCTTTTGTGAAACACTTTGTTTATTCGGTACTTAATTTTGAAAATACATTCTTATAAACTGCTTGGATTTTAAAAGGTTAAATTCTTTTTCAGATATGGATGAATATAGTCTATATACACTATATTGCCAAAAGTATTTGCTCACCCATCCAAATTATTGGAATCAGGTGTTCCAATCACTTCCATGGCCACAGGTGTATAAATTCAAGCACCTAGGCATGCAGACTGTTTTTACAAACATTTGTGAAAGAATGGGTCGCTCTCAGGAGCTCAGTGAATTCCAGCGTGGAACTGTGATAGGATGCCACCTGTGCAACAAATCCAGTCGTGAAATTTCCTCGCTCCTAAATATTCCACAGTCAACTGTCAGCTGTATTATAAGAAAATGGAAGTGTTTGGGAACGACAGCAACTCAGCCACGAAGTGGTAGGCCACGTAAACTGACGGAGCGGGGTCAGCGGATGCTGACGCGCATAGTGCGAAGAGGTCGCCAACTTTCTGCAGAGTCAATCACTACAGACCTCCAAACTTCATGTGGCCTTCAGATTAGCTCAAGAACAGTGCGCAGAGAGCTTCATGGAATGGGTTTCCATGGTCGAGCAGCTGCATCCAAGCCATACATCACCAAGTGCAATGCAAAGCGTCGGATGCGGTGGTGTAAAGCACGCCGCCACTGGACTCTAGAGCAGTGGAGACGCGTTCTCTGGAGTGACGAATCGCGCTTCTCCATCTGGCAATCTGATGGACGGGTCTGGGTTTGGCGGTTGCCAGGAGAACGGTACTTGTCTGACTGCATTGTGCCAAGTGTAAAGTTTGTTGGAGGGGGGATTATGGTGTGGGGTTGTTTTTCAGGAGCTGGGCTTGGCCCCTTAGTTCCAGTGAAAGGAACTCTGAATGCTTCAGCATCCCAAGACATTTTGGACAATTCCATGCTCCCAACTTTGTGGGAACAGTTTGGAGCTGGCCCCTTCCTCTTCCAACATGACTGTGCACCAGTGCACAAAGCAAGGTCCATAAAGACATGGATGACAGAGTCTGGTGTGGATGAACTTGACTGGCCTGCACAGAGTCCTGACCTCAACCCGATAGAACACCTTTGGGATGAATTAGAGCGGAGACTGAGAGCCAGGCCTTCTCGTCCAACATCAGTGTGCAACCTCACAAATGCGCTTCTGGAAGAATGGTCAAAAATTCCCATAAACACACTCCTAAACCTTGTGGACAGCCTTCCCAGAAGAGTTGAAGCTGTTCTAGCTGCAAAGGGTGGACCGACGTCATATTGAACCCTATGGATTAGGAACGGGATGTCACTTAAGCTCATATGTGAGTCAAGGCAGGTGAGCAAATACTTTTGGCAATATAGTGTATATAAAACAGCCAAAATACACTTTTGTTTTTTTAGAGTTTGAGCCTTTAGCGTCTCCATTTGGATTATTCAACAAAAATAATAGATATTAATTCAATATTCAGGGATGACTAATATTTTATGATTTATTTAAAATAATAGCGCACATATATTCTTCGTATTAAGCATATCTTTTAGAATTCCATGAAATTTAAATTCATTTTTCAACTCTTTAAACATAAATGCCCTCTTAACTTCATTCACACCCTTTAGAAGATGGAAAAGCCTTGACTGGCCTTAATGCAATGATTACCAAGGATAGTTAGTTTTTTTAGCTATGCTCAGGCTGAAGCAAAAACGACATAATGAAAGATACAGTATAGAAAAGGTAAGCAGTTTTGTTAACTCTTGATTAAATAAAGGAAATAGAGAAACATTTTTCACAACATTTTAAAGAAAGCTCTGCTTCTTATTTGAATAGATATAAACAGAGGAAATATGAGAGAGGAATAGTCTTTCAGAAATTCCTCTGATAAAAAATGAAAGATAGTTTTGCATCATCTCAAGTAAGAAATAAAATCCTGAAAGTAAGACAAAAGCATGTTTTACATTTGGCAGATGGTTATGATTAGTGTTGCGGCAATGCCTTTTTTTGGCTCCGATACCCGATACCTGGCTGTGCAGTACGGGCCGATACAATACCATACCGATACCATCTATTTGAAATTGATGTGTGTGTGTATTTATAAAGAACTGCATACTACTTGGATGTAGAATAATTGCCATCATGGCTTTGTCAAGCTGCCGCCTACCTTTGTGAAGCATGGAAAAGACAAATACAAAGTGAATCCAGTAGAACTTTTTATTGCCTACCTGGAATGGGTGACAATAGCTAAATAAACTTTTGGCTCTAAAAATGGTATCGATGCCCTATTTGTTGGTACTCGCTGATTCCACCATTTTAGTGCTGGATCGGAGGTCCATACTGGTATCAGTATCGGTGCAACACTAGTTACGATCATATATTTTATGAAGTTGTGAGGGCAGCAATGAGCAAGCTTAGTGCAGCAGGGCGGAGCTAGCAGAGACACGCAACTGCATGAGCACAGCTGGTGGAGCAGAGTTGCTCCGAGCAGTGTGAGCGTGTGTGAGATTTAAACATACAGTTGTCTCAGTGTGCACCTATACTGGTAACTGTACTCTCAAGTTTGTGGCAAAAATAGCATGAAGCAGCAGGGACTACTTTTAGACCCTAAAAAGCCAGGGCCTTAGCCCCAGCTAAGACGATTTAGTGTATCTGCAACGTACATCCAAAAAAAATATTTTTAAAGCCCTCAGTAAATAGGGTTTACATGTGAAATGTGCCTCTTTGGAGTTTGGTTATAAATCAGTTTGTCTGTCAATTGTCATGTTTTTGGGTAACAAATTGGCTTCGTGCAATTATAAGCACAACTGTATTAGTAGTAAAGTTTGCTTTATGTATAACAATACACATTTGGAGCAATATAGAAAAAATATGGAAACAATCATCCACCTCTCCCTCTGAAATCACAACTTCACTATACTACCTGGCTTACTCGGTTACTTCCTGCATGGGGGATGTCGTCAATAAGGTTTGTCAAGTTA
The DNA here is from genome assembly GCF_016077235.1 of Cyprinodon tularosa. NCBI lineage: Eukaryota > Metazoa > Chordata > Actinopteri > Cyprinodontiformes > Cyprinodontidae > Cyprinodon > Cyprinodon tularosa. Next base: position 1,331,931 of record NW_024037959.1, read on the forward strand.
TACAGTCTGGTTTACAACTATTATGACTAATATGACTGACTATGACAAAAGATTATTGTTTGGTGAAGCACTAGCCCCGGAATGTTCACCTTCAACACGCAAAGAGCCACTTGGACCCACTTTCCACGGATAAAGGACAACACAGGAGGCTGCAATGTTTTTCTGATATTAAAGTAACAGTGTTTATATGTTTTTGATTGTCACCTTTATGCTTTATATAAACAACTGTGCTGTATTGCTTATGTCATTCAGGAAATACAGAAAAAAAAATTCAGCATGGACATACAGCACATTCCAGAGAATCTTGAAATGGAGGAAGACTGGGTACATGTTAGATTGACCCGCCCTGCAATTTATTCAAAAATCTCTTGACTCAACCTGTGGTCATACAGCAGGGTCTCTAGACTTTCAGGATTTTTTTTTTTTTTTTTTTTCGTGCATGTCTAATGTCCAGCATGAAGTGAAGCTTTTCCAGTAACTGTTCAGCTCAGGAAAGGAGATTAACATCTGACCTCACCTGGACATGCAGCATTTCAGCACCTCGACCTCTGGACAGCTACCAGATGCATATTATATGTGATGATAAATCTTAAACAATACAAAACACACATCAAATTTTGTAATAGAAAAATCCTCATTTATTTTTCTAGGTTGAGAGGATGAAAAGGCTCATGAGTTGGCTGGATGAGCCATGGGTTGCCAAACACTGCACTATTCAGTGCTAATTTGAGTAACCTAACAATGCAGTGAAGTCAGCAATGTATGTAATGGTTAAGTGAGTTCATAGATCCATTTTGTCATTGCTAGCTAAAAGCAATATTGAACTTGCAGCAAATTTCTAAATGTTAGTAGCTAACTTACACTCTCACTTGTTCTATCCAGCCCAGTCCTTATTCCAGTAAGGTGCCCACTGCCACCTGTAGAACAGCTTGTCACTACCCGATCCGCACTGGAAGCACGATGCGTACCATTAGCTCATTGCGAATGTGCAAACAGATATTCATCCAGGTCTCCATAAATAATGTAAATATGGTACTAAAAGTATTTATTTCTATCCTTATATCACTAAAGAATGCTAACACATCTTTTAAAAAAATGTAATGACTTTTCAGAGACAATTTTAATGATTTTTACATTTTCTCCTTGAAACCACTTGTCTAATGTGATCTTTGGACATGCTCAGAGCAGTCCGGCAAAATATGATTAAACCATGTTTATCTGCATTTTAGTTGTTTCTTTCTTTAGGTTTAGCACGGTACACAATAAGGTTAAAATAAAAGGAAAAAATTAAACTCAAAAATATTAGATTTATGTTTAAAAGCTAAAAAAAAGGTTAGCTACCCGAAATAGCACAAGATCCCGTTTCTGGTACAGATTGGGCATACTGTAGACAAGTGCCCGACACTGAAAGGATTTTAATCAATTTATTTTATCAGGAAATACATAATTAACCTTTAGCACATTATAGTTGAGTATGCTTACTGTGTTTAAGGAGAGAATAACTTAATTTAGGTATTTTTTAATGGTAATTTTTATCTAACCTAAATTAATTCTAAGTCACAATATAAACTTCAGCCAATGTTTTTTTTTATCATTTTATACATGAAAGCGAAATCTAATCCAATTTGAATTCCTGCACACAAGTTTTTTACTACAAAAGTAAGTTATTTTAAATTAATATTGAGTAATATGGTTCCAGCTATAAAGGCTTCTTCTCTCAACATCCCGGAAACTTCAATCCTGTCTGGCCATTTCTGTTTCCATGAATTAACAGTTTATAATTAAAGCTGATTCTCTTTTTTAAAAGTTAAAATAAACGTGTTCTTGCTGGTCAGTACACGCATGAGTATTACAACAATGTATGTCGATCTGACAGCGTATGCTCTTCTGACAGCGGCTTGGAAACATTTTGGGGGAGGGGGCTTCAGGGGGCATCCATGGGCAGCAGGTCTTCCCTAAACTGCGTACTGCTCCTAAATCTTTTACTAATACACAGTACCACACCACCCCGACTTTCATGTTTTATTACTATTTCATTATCAGAGATACATATCACTTTGTATTATCTTCCACTTTGAATTACCTGAGACCTGTGTGCAATCTGATGCTTTTTCAGAATTTTCACCGTATTTCTCGTTGTGAAGCAGGTTCTATTTAAAATAATTATTAAATAGGCAGTATTAAAGCATGGCTAATGTTAAAATAAATAAAAACAATGCAGTAAATTCCTAGTAATTTACATTTCATAAGGAGGCCAATTAATGGGGAGTGTTGGCCTAGTTGGTTAGAGCAGTGCGCTTGTGCTCTGAGAAGGTTGCGAGTACCCGGTCGATCCCCACAGCCTCCACTCTGAGTTCCTGAGCAAAACCCTTAACCCCTGATTGCTCCCCGGGCGCAACACAATGGCAGCCTACTTCTCCCCAAGGGGATGGGTCAAATGCAGAGAACAAATTTCCCTATTTTGGGATTTACATTTAGATTACATTACATTTTCACATTGGTTCAACTGAAAACCGAAGATATCTAAAGGTAGAAAATAATTTACAGGCTACAAAATGTGGATGACAAATTTGAAATACAATTTTTTGAAACAATAAAATTGAACCTTTCGTTGTTATGTAACAGTTTAACCACCATGCTTGTTCACTATATTTCAATAATATAAACTAGTGCTGTCAATCGATTAAATTTTTTTAATCGCGATTAATCGCATCAATGCCTGAGTTAACTCGCGATTAATCGCATTTTAATCGCAAATTTTTTTTCTGATTGAAAATCATTTAAATACTCTCGATGACATACAAAAATACATACAGGCTAGGTTTGTGCCAATGTTCTTTTTTTAAAATGAAAACAGGTCACAGATACTGATTTATGCCATAGAAACATATGGCAAGAAGATGGGGAGGCATGTAGCAAAAAATAACAAATATGTAGCCAAAAAAAAGGCCCTGAAAACAGGCTGATGTAAAAGACAGTCTTTACAGTTAATACAGTCTTTTGAACAAAGACAAGCATTTTACCCTACTTCTATAAAATGTAGTACAGTTAACATTAGATGTTAATTAACCAAGATAATAATGAACAATTTTCAATCAATACATCAAAATCAATAGACCGACATCACTAGATGGAGGTAGTCTATGAAAGTTACTTTTCAGCCTCTTAACAAAAATGAGAACACACACACACCCACCCACCCACACACAGACACACCCACCCACACACACACACGATACCGACCTGTGACAGCAAGAGTGCCGTAGCAGATTCCATTTCCCCTCAGTAATCTGTTTTCTCAGCGTATTTCAGGTTGCTACTAGTTACCAGACACTCAACTTGTTTGTTGGTGGTGGGGCTTAAAGAAAAGGCACTAGCGTCACCCAGTGTATGAGCGTCTTTTTCCCTTGAGGAGCTCCGCTCTGGTATGGAGAGATATTTGTGCCATCGGTTTGAGCGCGCAGGAACCAATCCGAGCGCGCAGTGAGACAACACGCGCAAAGCCGGTCTGGCGCGCGCTCAACTCTGTAAAACCCTCTCAACACACACTGTTCTCGCGCTCAGTTTCATCTCTGCGCGTGCTCGAATCCGTCTCTGCTCGCGCTCGACCTGCTCTCTCTCCGCGCTCAACACCAGCTGTGCGCTCGGCTGTTTCTCCGCTCGCTCGACTCTCTGCGCTCGCAACTTCAGCAATGTATGTAAATTAACCATACCATCAGCCAATCACACCCAGCTTCTTTTCATCCAATGAAAGCATTCCTTCCTTCTTCTTCTTCTTTTTTATCATGGCGGATCGCAAGCAACTTTAAGGTGCATACCGCCACCTACTGTTCATGATTGTGTAGCAACATTGTTTTACATCTATTAAATTCTATTTTTTAATTTTGTATTCTGAAGATAACTAATTAATGCTTTCCTTAATCTATAAATATCCTTTATATTTCCTTTATTTCCCAATAATCCTTTAAGACTCCATTCTTGGCCTGTCCTTTCAACTACTCTTCTCAATTTTTCCCTTTCAGGTTCATATGTTTTACAGTTCATTAATACGTAAGCATTCGTTCCAAATACTACACCGGGTTAAATGAAAAAATAAAAATAAAAACACAATCAGGAAAATCAAACAACTCTTACAGTTATTTTGTCAACATTCCTAAGATAGTACTATAAAATATCTTGAATTATCTCAAATAAACTTCAGTAAAACAGTTATTAGATCATTGCCTCATCCATCTCTTTTACCTGCTATTGACATGGATTTAAATTTGCTGTTTTAAAAGAAAAATAAGGAGGATATTTCAGGGTCAAGTATGGTTCAACAGTATATAGATAATGTTTTGGATCATATTGGCCTTACTCTTAGCTTTTGTGGCGGGTGTTTCTTCTTTTTGTTGTTTTTTATGGAGGTTGGCAAACAACAATTACCGCCACCAACTGAAAAACCCTGTTTATCAAATTATTCTTTTTAATATATATAATAAAGAATAACCCTCTTATTTAGAGTCCATCTGTAAAAGGTCTTCTAAATAATAATTGTTAAATTTCAGATCAGGTCTGCTGTCTGAATAATTGTGTTTAAATTAATATAACGGTTGCTGATCTAAAATCAGAGCAAACTAAACTTCTTAATGGAACGATTTCTTCAATCCATTGTAAGGCCAATATGATCCAAAACCTTTCTCCTTTGTAGGCTGAATTCCATCACTGATTCTTTTACCCGATTTAAAAATAAATTCTGGAACTAAAACAAAACACCATTCCTAATATTGGAATATTTTGAAGCATCCATAAAAAATTTAACATATCCATAATATTTTTTATCTATATATTGTTGAACCATACTTGAACCTGAAATATCCTCCTTATTTTTCTTTTAAAACAGCAAATTTAAATCCATGTCAATAGCAGGTAAAAGAGATGGATGAGGCAATGATCTAATAACTGTTTTACTGAAGTTTATTTGAGATAATTCAAGATATTTTATAGTACCATCTTAGGAATGTTGACAAAATAACTGTAAGAGTTGTTTGATTTTCCTGATTGTGTTTTTATTTTTATTTTTTCATTTAACCCGGTGTAGTATTTGGAACGAATGCTTACGTATTAATGAACTGTAAAACATATGAACCTGAAAGGGAGAAATTGAGAAGAGTAGTTGAAATGACAGGCCAAGAATGGAGTCTTAAAGGATTATTGGGAAATAAAGGAAATATAAAGGATATTTATAGATTAAGGAAAGCATTAATTAGTTATCTGCAGAATACAAAATAAAAAAATAGAATTTAATAGATGTAAAACAATGTTGCTACACAATCATGAACAGTAGGTGGCGGTATGCACCTTAAAGTTGCTTGCGATCCGCCATGATAAAAAAGAAGAAGAAGAAGAAGGAACGAATGCTTTCATTGGATGAAAAGAAGCTGAGTGTGATTGGCTGATGGTATGGTTCATTTACATACATTGCTGAAGTTGCGAGCGCAGAGAGTCGAGCTTGCCATAGCCGAGCGCACAGCTGGTGTTGAGCGCGGAGAGAGAGCAGGTCGAGCGCGAGCAGAGACGGATTCGAGCACGCGCAGAGATGAAACTGAGCGCGAGAACAGTGTGTGTTGAGAGGGTTTTACAGAGTTGAGCGCGCGCCAGACCGGCTTTGCGCGTGCGCTTGTTGTCTCACTGCGCGCTCGGATTGGTTCCTGCGCGCTCAAACCGATGGCACAAATATCTCTCCATACTCTGGAAGCCTATGAGAAATGCATAGACTGGGGGAAAATAGCCCCGCCTCCCCGCAGGCTGCAGCGGGATGTACTTGGAAAATTTTACCATAAAACCACATAGCGTTAATCTCACGTTAAAAAAATTATCGCCGTTAAAATGGCCTCGCGTTAACGCGATAATAACGCGATAATTTTGACAGCACTAATATAAACACGTTTTTTTAGAGCCATTTAAATTTGAATAATTAGTTCATCTTCCACTGGAAGTTTTTGGACTCTATATGATATAATTGTGACTCATGCAAAAAGAGTTGTGGGTCGTTTGTGCGCTTTCGTTTTCCATTGCTCTGAAAACCACGAGAAAATATATAATAAATTGGGGACACTGAAGAAAACTGCACTAAACCTCAGTTCATAGAAAATTGAAAATAATCTAAAAAAGATACATAAAATAATCTGTTTATCCCTAATGGACCATCCTTTGGATCATTTATGATCACACAAAGGCAGGTTAAATATGAATCTTGTGTAAATTAGAAAATAACAAGCAGGACTGATATATGGAGGATAATGTCAGCCATGGGCGTAGGTTTGCATAGGGACCATAGGGACATGTCCCTACCAAAATTTTGAACCGACCTAATTGTCCCTACCAATAATTGGATGTGAGCAACATGTTTATAATTTACAGCAGTAGTTGTTGCAGCAGTGGCTTCTTTTCCTCTCGCAGCTCCTCTGCCTGGTCTCTCCTGTCCCTTTCACATAGCAGCGCATGGAACTGTGCTGCGCTGTTTAACTTCACTCTCATTGGTTGTTCTGCCTTAGGTCCCGCCTTCTCTCTCTCTGATTGGCTGTTTTCTAGTCCTGGTGTGCTTGGAGCACAAAATTGAAAATTGATTCACACTAGAATGCTGCGGTTACTACAATAAATATTAGGCTACAAAACTAGTCCCAATTAAAAAAAATGAATATTATGTACACTAAAAAACAAAGACCTTTTTTTTTCTTTTATAAAGCGAAATATTCTGAGTCAGCCAGGAGTTCTGAAGACACAAAATGGGCAAATAAAGGCTGTAAGCCATCAACATTTCTAATTCTTATCCACAGCCAACTAAAAAAGAAAATGTGAAGGTTTCCTTTTTACCAATATTTAGTTGCTATTACTGGCTTCATTTTTTTATGACTCTTTGAGAAAGTTCTGGTATAATTATTACCAGGTGTTATTTCTCTTATAGAGTACAACAACAAGAAATGGGGCCTAAACATCTGCTGTTTTTCGTTTAAAAAGCATAATTAGGGTTCCACATAATAATAGTTCTATTTTATTGACTATTTATACTTCTAGAAATAGGATAAAGACAAGAACAAATAAAGGAAGAATATAAACATTGATTTTATCTTACATAGATTTCCACTCAGTCTATAAGTAAATTAGTACAAACATTAATGTCTGGTAAAAATGCTTGAATCTGGCTGTTTATTTTGGATACTGTGAAATTACAGATAAGATAGTGTTATATTGTCTTTTATAATTGTTAAAAATTATTTTATATTTGAATACACTTGGGCTCATTCTTAGTGTTGTGTTTGTAGATGATGCCACTAAAAAATAAAATAGACATACAGTAAGGAGCTATTTAAACAGTCAGACAGTAAGCAATATAGGACAATGATAAAAGGTTGTGTCACATTTAAACCTTTACTATTAAAAACACAGTTATACATTATATGATTATAGGAAACACAGATATCCAGTAATAATGATGCAGGGCAGCTTGTAGGTGAAGTAGCTGGCCCTTCAGTGCTTCAGGTGATGTCTAAATACACCAGGTGAAACTAAAATATTTCCACATGGATGGAGAATATTGACAGACAAAACATTTTTTTTTAATCTTATATATTATATATATGTATATATATATGTATATATATATTTATTGTATTTTTACAATTTTGGTATAATTACTGATCTAAGTGGATTGCTCTTTAGGGGAAAGGGACATTTTACATTTATATTATGTTTTATAGTCTCCATTCTCCAGTTAATGATTAATCACATACTAAATTAGTTGACGATTATTGAAATAATCAATTAATACGATTAATTTTTTCAGCCCTAGATAAAATACATGAAATGGGCTATACAGAGTAACTACAGCCCAGATGTTCCAACTTTTATAGTGAAGTTAATATCTTAATGAATGTATTATTTTGCTTGATACAGAGAGAGAATAGTAGGTAAAATATAAGGTGGGGTTTAACTCTGCACAATTGTATATCTTCAAAAGAAAATACTGTATTTACCTTCTCTATTAGTCATGCAAATGAAACCATTTACAAAGTGGAAAACAGTCCTAATTTCACATTCATCAGAGCCAGTGATACTTCAAACATTGATAAACAGCATCTAATGAGTGTAGAGCTTATAACATTTTTATTAATGTAGCAAAATTATGCTTTTCTCTTTTAACAATGAATTCGTCTTATCAGTACGGATGCTCACATCGAGCATAAAAAAGGACATGCATATTGCAGCACCAATGACACCAGACCAATAGTGTCCCCACCAAAGTTCAAATCAAACCTACGCCCTTGATGTCAGCAAGGAGGCTCAAAGCTTCATTTTGAGTAAAATGTAGAAATTTCCTGTAGTTTTTTTATGAAGATCAAGATAATCATTTAAAATTTATGAATGTTTCTATGACAAGCTTTAGTCTCTGATGGCAGTTAGTGATTTCCCTTTCAGTGGTTAGTTCAGCTGCAGAGTATTGTTCGCACAGCTGACATAAACAAAGTTGTAGTCTGCTGTGGTTTGGTTTAATGTGCACATGTTGTAATTTGATTTTAAGCATAATGAAAGTATTCCTGGTGTCGTTGCTACTTTACATGAGGCCTGCATGCATTTGAGTAAAAACTTTCAACACCACACAGCCGCAATCTGCAGCCAACTGGAACACACAATGTGGGAGAAGACAGACTATCGTCTCTACACATGCTGCAAATGGACCAAGTCCCCTGCTGATTTCAGGACAGGAGCAGTGAAGAAACATGGTTAGGAAAAGAATTAAGTCCTCACAACACAATACAGCTGGGAGTCAGAAATAGCACTGCTCCAAGTCTGCTGTGTTATAGCAGAAGATTCTCAACACCAAAAACAGGATGCACTACACGAATGGTACAAATGAAAAAGAACACTATTGTAATCACTTATGATCATGGAATGTTTTATATAATTTATTTTTATGCCTAGTTACTTAAATAATTGCTAAGGTCAAAGAATAAGCAAAACTTCAACTGTTGTCACAGCAGCAGTAAAAACATAGCAACGGTGCTCGGCAAAAGTTTCAGCACCTCATTTAAATGTCGACCAGACCAAAGGAGCAGTGCAGAGTTCTGTTTCTGCCAGCATAGATGCAAGTCTTTTGGAGATCCTTTCCGTTTCCATTCCCACAGCTTAATGTTGCAACCTCCATGTCACCATGGGGATGCTACTGTATGTTAAGCTTAAACTGCAAAGAATTTTGCAGGGGGGTAAAAATTAAAACCAAAAGAAAAAAAAATATTACAATATTGACTTATTTCATCAAAGTACTTCAGGATTGTCATGCCATATTAGGTTTGCAGATTACAATTTTTGTGTAATGGATTTCTGGGTGGATGATTTCTGACCGTAACAAGGTGTACTGAATTTACTTTTGGGTGTTCAAAGTTAAGTGCTGCAAACTTCTCATGTGAAAAAAATATCAATTTTTATCAAATATTACAAACCCTCCATGATATATCACAGAAAAAGCAAATTAAATACTCTTAAGTTTATAAATGCAATTGAAAAAATATAAATAAATGTCAGAAGAATGAAGTATGACTTATGAAGACTTCTGTAAGGCGCTGTAAATAAGAGTTTGAAAAAGAGAAAGGAGGACATTTTTTGTGAATGGTTCTTTTTCTCCTATATTTACATACAGCACTTTATCACTTTTATTTTAGAAGGAAAACTAAATTTTAAAGCAGCAACTAGAACATTTAGGAATCAATAAAGTAAAATATCAATGTTCTGCTAAATAACATGCATTGTTAGTGATAAAAGTAAATAAAAAATAAGCTGTTAGTAGCAGCAGCAAGAAAGATGGAGACAGATGCTAATACAACATTTGGCCTTTATTCAAAGTAATATCATGATACACCTATAAATATACAACACCTACCTAATCACTTCATTCATTTTTCATTCTCATATATACTTCTCCTCTGTGGTTCCTCGTTGCTGAAACCTCTTCTCTCCTCATGTATGTTCCTCCCTGGCATCTCCTTGTTTTGGTTACCTGTTTATTATTTCTGGATTTGTGCTCCTTTTACCATCTACCTCTAAATTAAATCTGCAAGGAATCATCTCTGCCTTCATCTTTGCAATGACTAGAAAACAAAAACAAATGACCAAGGGGAAAACTAGAGGATAGGGGACTGGAGATCACTGAAAAACAACCAAACAGGAATAGTAAAACTAAGAAGTAATTGAAAACATGATATAATATTTAACAGTTAAAACAGAAAAAGAAATCCAAGCGTAACTGAAAACCCAAAGTGAAAACTAAACAGAACTAAAAATCCCAGAACGGCTGATCATAACAGTACACAATATTAATCTGGGACTCCTCCAATCAATTTTGTTCAAGAAAAGGAGAGACGGTTAAAACAACACATAGTGCCCACCAACTAAAGTTACTTTTTTTTCCAATCATGATAACAAATGAAATTGCAGCAGATGCAATTATGAAATACTCAAACTTATGCTTTTATGCTCTTGCTGTTCAGATTTTAAAGCTGAATTTGTGGATTCTGACAAAACAAATGTGATAACAGCAGCTGCATACTCTTAGAAAGGTCATGGGCTCGGCAGCGCTTGCTTTCATCACAGTTAAGACAGACAGATTTTGTCATTTTGCTTACACAAGTGTAAAACAAAAAGAAATTTCGTTTGGAACAGCTCTCTGGATAATTGCATCTTTTTTAAAAGTGCAGCCTTGAAATACAAATTGTTAAATGTCCCACCTTAAACCTTAAATACTGAAACGTGATTGGTCTACATCATTGAATCAGGAGCTTGACAAGATGACCTCTCTTGTGTTTGTGAATGCAGAAATACAGCTTGCAGCCAGGGTCGGGACCACGACAATAAATCTAAGTGTAAAGGGTTAATGATGAAAGGGGTTGAGGGGATGGATGTATTGGTACTGATGATATGTCATCTAAGGATACATGCTTGAAAGCCTTGGCAGAGACGACTCAGTGCAGGGGTATAGTTTTCAATAGATGGCTTTCCAAGTCCGCCCATGAGGACAGCCCATCGTATCTGCAATGAAGAAGAGAATATAGTGTAAGGAAGAAGATAAAGTAGGGATGAAGGTAATGGGAGGGAAAGGGGTGAAGGGAGATGGGGGTGAGAAGAACCTGACAGACTGTGAATGAGAGATGAACTGGGTTTAAATACACTGCCAAGTAATTAGAGGTGTGGCTCTGCTCTTGAACCTAAATGAACATACGATCTGAAATAATTACTGGTCATATGTTTACTATAATTATTGCTATTCTTTATTTTGGATTTGAAACTTTAATATAAAGTTTGGTTAATGAGGTTGTAGCAAAACAATAATGAATTAAATGATAATGAGAACATACTTTTTAATCTAAATATAAGGTATGTAAACAGAAATGAGAAATCCCTTTTAAATGTTTTGAAGTAGCTTTTATACATTTCTAAAGGAAGAAGAACGTGGGGAATGTAAACAGAAATACCTTCAGAGTAAAGTTTTGCAAACCTGGGAAACACTGCGTTAAAAGAAGTAGGGCACTACCTACCATACAAACCCAGAACCACACTACAAGTCAGAAAAAATGAGATAAATCCAGGTTCATTCCTCAAGTCAAACTCTAATGATGGGCATTATTCATTTTTCCACAGATACGGTGTTCTTGGTCAGCAGACAGCTCACGGATTGGCTGCTTTATTTTCCCTTATTCACTGCGACTAACATCTATTAAACAAGTTCTGCTCTGGCCTGCAAGAAATAATTAGTCTACTGGATAGGTCAACTTAATCATTCCTGAAAATAATATTCAATTATCTCCACAGCAACTTCTAGAGCACGTCTCCTATTTTTAGACCCCTCCCCCTATGTTTTACAGAGATAGGGAATTTGATCCTTTTTATGTCAAGCCTGCAACACATAGCAGCAGAGAGTCAGTGGTGCCAAACAGACTTGCTGGGTAACCTATTATGCCTTTATAATAGCCCAAGCTTCCTTATTGTGTCTTGCTCTGTGTGGTGCACCACATATGAGCTCCATCCCACTCGATTACGGCTCTCCTCTTCTTTTCCTCTCCTTTCCACTGTTCCATGGGATGTCCTTGACTTGGCTAGTTTCAGTGAGACAGAGGACAAAGTAAAATTATGATATACAGTAAATTCAGCTTTATCATTATCTGGTACGCTACTACATGAAGTCTATTGTTTATTTAGAGCAACAGCAATACCAACATGTTGTATGACCGTACCTAGGTAGGTGTTACCGAATTCAGAAACGTAAAACTGAGGAAGGAACTTCTTTTCAACCTGGAGAGACCCACACACAAAAAAAGCTGCAATTAGAAAATATTCTTCAACATATTTCTATCTAAGGAAAACCGGGCTCAGTGTGAGCAGAAATCTGCCGAGGCCGACTGGGGTTCAAGACAGAAGCAGATAAAGACATAAATGAAATAAGTTCTTTGGTGCTCGGACCCCGGCAGAAGTATCCTATGCTGTGAATCAACATAGGTTTGGATTAGTAACCTAGAAAAGGACCAAAGTAGTTTACCCCCGGGGCCCGGACACTGGTAGTGGAATAAGCCAGAAGGTGATTGGGCTTGAGAATGAGGGAGGAGATGGGGTGGAGGTGGGTGAAGGTTTACTTGCATGCTGGACACAGAAGCTGGGCCAGGAGCTAAATGAAGAAGATCTTGCAAGATGATTGGCTTCGAAGAAGGTGCCGCCTCCGAGTTGATTGGCTGGAGTTAAACGAGGGACATCGCAGGTGTTTCAGGTGAAGCTCATAAGAGTCTTCCAGATTGAATTTATGCTTCATTCCCCCAAAGTTTGATGAATCAGAAGTAGGTTAAGAGGTTTGAAGATGAAACCGTCAAATTACTTTTTCTATATACAATGTTTAATGTACACAGACAAACAGACATTATTTTTAGCTGATCATAAAAGTTTATTTAGCTGTTATTTGTTAATAAATGTAATAACTGTTAGCAAAATATGGTACAACTTTCTTTTTATTATTATTATTATTATTATTAGTTCAAGATTAAATTAAAGCCTATACAATAGATGTGGGTTTCATCATAGGTGTTTTTCTATTAAACTCTCCCTGGTAAATAAAGTTCCATCTGGAACTTTATTTACCAAATTAGAACCAAATCAAGGTAAGTAAAAATCTGATCTGCTGTTTCTGGATCTGAAGTGATCCCCTGGTGCTTTGTAACTTTAAAGAGTCCACATATATATTTCAAGCCTACATAAATCTATAACTTTCAAATGAAACTTTATGCTAGGCTGTAAAGAACTGACAAATTTAGCAATTACGCAAAAACAAATAGCTTACTAATTTCATGATGACCCTGTGCTCTTTTATTAGATTAATTATGGTACACTGGCTGTGTTTGTGGTGGGATCCATTTAAATAGATTTTTTTTTTCATTGTTGCATGTTAGAATTATGTTTTTACTTCAGTGGCTGATTGTGAAAAAAAAATTGCAGTAGTCTTGTTTGAATCAATGTTTGAATTAATGTAAAAAAAAATAATAATGTTTTTTTTAGGTATTGCTTTAGAAGAAGTTTGATGGAAAGGGCAAAATTCTAATCAATTTACTTACTTTTGCACAAAAAAAAGGTTTTTATGCTCTGTTGAGGTGTTTTTTTGTTGGAAGCTGGAGAAGTACCTCCTTTCTCCAGCAGAGTCCGCCGTGGATCCTCCTGAGCAGAGCCTCTTGCACAGCTGCTGCTCATTACCATCATCAAGAGGATCCACTACTTAAGCTGCCTTCAGACCTTGCCTCAACGCCGCAGTGTTGAGCCAGTTGGAAAACCTGATCTTCCCTTGCGAAGCTCAGGAAGAGCTTAACCTGCCGAGCCTGCCCTCTGAGCCAAACCTGAAGATTACCTCTGGATTCACATGCAGCTCTGGACCAAGAGCTGGAAACCCAAAGTCAAGGTCTGCTACCTTCCTAGAAGCAAGACGCTGAAGCAGCTAACGGACTCTGCTAACCAGACTCTCTCCAGTTCCAACAACCTTCCTCTCCAAGTGCTATTCAAGGACCCTCAAGGTACAAACCAGAAACTATCTAAGGACAGTCCTCTAAGAACCCAACTAACTAAACTGTCTTCCTCACAGACTCCGGTGAACCCGTTTTTCCCAGGACCAGAACCTGAACACATTATCTCTGAAATTGTATTCAATAAACTCTGTGAACTTTTCAACTGTTTCCTGCCTCGTGGTGTTCTGCATAATTGGGTCACATTCGTGTACCGATCATGACAGAACACTGCGGCCAAACACAGGACCCAGCAGAGCACCTCCGGAGGAGGCTTGAAGTACTAGAAGCTCAAGTCCATGGTCAAGCCAAAACTCTCCGTGAGTTGAATGCTTTTGTTGAACACCATAACCAGACTTTACAGTCTTTCACCGGCTATTTTGGAAGCGCTAATGCCGTTCCGGCAGCGCAACCACTTCCGGGTCCAATTCCCCCTCAGAGGTCACCAGAAGTGACGTCATCAGAGTTCCGCCTAAGCCTTCCTGAAAAATTCTCGGGTAATATGAAGGAATGCAGAGGATTTTTATTTCAGTGCAGATTATTGTTCCAGAACTCTCCCAACAGTTTTTCGACGGACTTTAAGAAAGTAACCTTTATTCTCTCTCAACTAACAGGAAGAGCTTTGGAGTGGGCCCAGGCCAGATTTCCCTCAGATGAAAGTCTCAACTGCCGATACTCTGATTTCATTTCTGAGTTCTCCCAGGTTTTTAATCAAGAAACTGATCAAACAATTGACTCTCGTGCTCTTTTCAGTATTAAGCAGGGAAATTCATCGGTGGCTGATTTTTCGATCAACTTCCGGGTTAAGGCAGCAGCTTCCGGATGGAATCAAAGTGCTCTGAAGGGAGCTTATTTCATGGCCTTAAATGAGAATATTAAAGACGAACTGGCAACTCTCGACGAGCCAGCCTCCCTTGAGGATCTAATCAAACTAACAATTAGATTGGACAAAAGAATTAGAGCCAGAAACAGCTCCAAGATAAGAAACTCTGGGTCTCACGCCCCTACATCTGCCTCAAATATCGTGACTGTTTCTTCTCCTCCCACAGAGCGACCAAAGGCCCAGTCCCTCCCTCTGCCTGTTCAGGCTTCACATTCAGGTGGTATGGAGGTCGAACCTATGCAGGTGGGACACACTCGGCTTACTCCTGAGGAGAGACAAAGACGTTTTTTGAGCAGACTTTGCATCTATTGTGGTGAAAGTGGACATTTCATTGCTTCCTGCCCGGCTAAATTAAAAGGCAGGGCCCGCCAGAGGATCTGAGGAGTCTGACGGGCCAAACCAACTCTAAGAAATCTCCTCGATTGATGCTTCCTGCCACTTTGTTTTGTGATAATCAGAACCTCTCCTTTTCTGCCTTTATTGACTCAGGCTGTGAACGGAACCTCATAGACTCTAACCTTGTTCAACAGTTGATGATTGAAACTGTTCCCCTTTCTCAACCTCTCCGTGTCTCAGCCATTGATGGGAAAAATCTCCACCAAGTTACTCATCAAACTCAACCCCTCGAGCTCCTCCTCTCAGGTAACCATCGTGAAACTATCAAATTTTTTGTCATTCCTTCTGCATGTTCCCCGTTGGTGCTCGGATTCGAATGGCTGGAGAAACACAATCCACGTATTAATTGGACTGAACGTCACGTGGAAGCATGGTCTTCGTCATGTCATGAGACTTGTCTTCGGTCGGCAGCCCCCGTGGTGGGGCCTCCTAGAGGGGGGGGAGAGATGGACTTTCCTGACCTATCTTCAGTTCCCTTTGAGTACCATGACTTGGCCCCGGTCTTCAGTAAGGTCAGTGCTACGTCCCTTCCACCACATAGACCATATGACTGTGCAATTGAGTTGTTACCTGGAGCACCGTTACCCAGCAGCCGTTTATATAACATCTCCAAACCAGAACGAGAGACAATGGAGAGGTATATTAACGAGTCTTTAGCTGCTGGAATTATTCGCCCGTCCTCTTCTCCTTTGGGTGCTGGTTTCTTTTTTGTTGACAAGAAGGATGGTTCATTAAGACCATGCATTGACTACAGAGGGTTGAACCAAATCACTATAAAGAATAAGTACCCTTTACCTCTCCTAGCCTCAGCTTTTGAACCTGTTCAGGGGGCAACAGTCTTCACCAAACTGGATCTGAGAAACGCATATCATCTCCTCAGAATCAGAGAAGGAGATGAATGGAAGACTGCTTTCAAGACACCATTAGGTCAGTTCGAGTACCTGGTGATGCCTTTTGGTTTAACAAACGCCCCCGCCTGCTTTCAAGCACTAGTGAATGATGTTCTCAGAGACTTTTTAAATGTGTTTGTCTTTGTCTATATAGACGACATACTCATTTATTCACGGAACTTAACTGAACACAAGAAACATGTCCGCCTGGTGTTACAGAGGCTACTGGAGAACAAGTTATTCGTCAAGGCAGAAAAATGTGAGTTCCACCAACCATCAGTGACCTTTTTGGGGTTTGTGCTCGAGGGCGGGCAGGTTAAGCCTGCTGAGGACAAGATAAAGGCGGTATTGGACTGGCCGATTCCTGAAACTCGAAAACAGCTTCAAAGGTTTTTGGGGTTCGCCAATTTTTACCGTCGTTTCATTAGAAATTATAGCCAGACGGCTCAACCTCTGACCTCTTTAACTTCGGTTAAGAGGAATTTTCAATGGACTCCCGAAGCTCAGTCTGCTTTTGACAAACTGAAATCTTTGTTTTCCAGAGCACCGGTGTTAATTCAACCTGACCCTTCTAAACAGTTCATCCTGGAGGTCGATGCTTCGGATTCTGGCGTTGTAGCCGTCCTTTCCCAGAGACTCGACTCAGATCAAAAGATTCATCCATGTGCTTTTTTTTCTCGCAGACTCTCATCAGCAGAACAGAACTACGGCGTTGGAGATCGAGAACTATTAGCCATCAAATTGGCGTTGGAGGAGTGGAGACACTGGCTAGAGGGAGCTGAGCACCCGGTTCTAGTCTGGACTGATCACAAGAACCTTGCTAGCATCCAGTCTGCCAAACAGGCCAACCCTCGTCAATCCAGGTGGTCCATTTTCTTCTCCAGATTTAATCTCGTTATCTCCTACAGACCCGGATCAAAGAATGTGAAACCAGACTCCCTCTCGCGCCTATACTCCGTCGATCAACCCGAGACACCAGAGCCAGTCCTCCCGGCCTCTTGTACTGTGGGAGTCGTGAACTGGGAGATATCCGATCTCATTAACTCCGCCCTGGCCACGGAACCCGACCCAGGTAACGGTCCGGCTAACAGAACTTATGTTCCGTCTTCCGTCAGGTCCAGGCTCATTCAATGGATGCACACTGCCAAATTCTCTGCCCACCCCGGAGTCAGTAGAACCATCGCTCTCATCACCAGACGCTTCTGGTGGCCCACTCTCCACAGGGACGTAAAGGAATATGTGCTGGCCTGCCCCATTTGTGCTAGGAACAAGGCCTCGCATCAGCCACCCTCTGGTCTGCTACAACCTCTTCCGATCCCTTCACGTCCATGGTCCCACATTGCCATAGATTTCGTCACTGGTCTCCCCGTCTCTCGAGGTATGTCCACAATACTCACCATCGTTGACCGTTTTTCCAAGTCCTGTCATTTAGTCCCTCTCAGGAAGCTCCCCTCGGCGTTCCAGACTGCTCAGCTTCTCGTGAAACACGTCTTCAGATTACATGGCATTCCCCAGGAAATCCTATCAGACCGTGGTCCTCAATTTATCTCTCAAGTTTGGAAAGCCTTCTGCTCAGCTCTGGGCTGTAAGTCTGCTTTAACTTCAGGTTATCATCCACAATCCAACGGTCAGACCGAGCGCATGAATCAGCACCTTGAATCCACCCTCCGCTGCCTAACCTCCAACAACCCCACCGACTGGAGCCAATACCTTCCGTGGATCGAATACGCCCATAATTCACAAAAGTCAGCTTCCACCGGCCAGTCACCATTTCAGGTCAGTCATGGTTTCCAACCTCCACTTTTCCCTGCAGACGAGAAAGAAATAGCGGTCAAGACCATCAACCAACACATTCGTCGTTGTCAGAGAATTTGGAAGGAAACCATCACCACCCTCAACAGATCATCCGAGACCAATAAACGCTTCGCTGACTCCAAAAGACGTCCCGCCCCCGAGTACGCCATCGGACAAGAGGTTTGGCTATCTACCCGAGACATCCCCTTGAAACTTTCTCCCAGATTCATCGGTCCATTCAAGGTTTCCCAGGTCATCAGTCCCTCTGCAGTCCGCCTCCAGGTACCTCCGAGTCTACGCATCCACTCCACCTTCCATGTCTCTCAGGTTAAGCCCGTGTTTTCTAGTCCCTTGTAGGAGAAGTACCTCCTTTCTCCAGCAGAGTCCGCCGTGGATCCTCCTGAGCAGAGCCTCTTGCACAGCTGCTGCTCATTACCATCATCAAGAGGATCCACTACTTAAGCTGCCTTCAGACCTTGCCTCAACGCCGCAGTGTTGAGCCAGTTGGAAAACCTGATCTTCCCTTGCGAAGCTCAGGAAGAGCTTAACCTGCCGAGCCTGCCCTCTGAGCCAAACCTGAAGATTACCTCTGGATTCACATGCAGCTCTGGACCAAGAGCTGGAAACCCAAAGTCAAGGTCTGCTACCTTCCTAGAAGCAAGACGCTGAAGCAGCTAACGGACTCTGCTAACCAGACTCTCTCCAGTTCCAACAACCTTCCTCTCCAAGTGCTATTCAAGGACCCTCAAGGTACAAACCAGAAACTATCTAAGGACAGTCCTCTAAGAACCCAACTAACTAAACTGTCTTCCTCACAGACTCCGGTGAACCCGTTTTTCCCAGGACCAGAACCTGAACACATTATCTCTGAAATTGTATTCAATAAACTCTGTGAACTTTTCAACTGTTTCCTGCCTCGTGGTGTTCTGCATAATTGGGTCACATTCGTGTACCGATCATGACATTTTTGACTTTTTGGAAAAAGAGTAAAGTCAATGCGCTATAGAGGAAATGGAAACCAAACTGTCCAATCATTTCTGAACATCACATGAATGATCAGCTGTTTCTGCTGCCAGCATCCCATCCTGGATGCCAGCATTCGCACGTCTCTCTTGAGGGTACCATCCCTAATACTAGCTGATGTGAAAAAGATTGCAACACATTGTTTACACCCTCGCTTCATGATGCCTTGGTTCATATTGTTCAAATTTGCAAATTTTTTTTTTTTCAACATTTTAAAATTCTCTTCAAAATTCAGATGACAATTGGATGGAAATACAGCTCTTAGGTCGGTCCCCTAAAATTCAGATTTGGACTTCAGCCCTAAACTCCTCACTAGCAGCAAAAATCTGTCTGTTTTGAAATCTATTTAAATTAATGTAGCTATAAAATATAAAGTGCCGAGAGCCCAAAAATGCTAAGAGTAATCTACCAATCAGAAAATCTTAGAGTAGTATCAGTACAAACATTAATGCCCTGACTATAGCTTTATGGAGATAGGTTGGTAGGAAGGGAAAAAATTGTTCAAAGATATACATAAAGACTCCAGACAGATTTTATAAAACAGATTAAAATAATAGAAATATATACAAATTGTCTGGATGATTGAATGTTTTCACCAAATGTGACAGAAGTGGAAAGCAGTCAAAAAGTCAGTGAAGTTTGCAGACTGTTGGTTTAGAATTGTCCTATAACATAAAACTCATGAGAACCTTATTTCAAATAAAAAAAGAGCTAAAAGAAGAAACTCCTCTTCACATAAACTTATTATAATATATAGACCTACTGTACAAACCAGATATATAGCTGAATGTTCACACCTAAAACTAAAGAAAAAAAAGCAACATGTGAGAGAGAAGGTGAAGGAAAACATAATCAGAAACCGTAGTTTGCACAGGCATGCAAACAAAAACTAAATTTGCAGCTCCGTGAGTGAAATTTGTCTGAGTCTCAACCTGCCAACTCTATTTCACACATGATGCTGCTCTTTCTTTCACCATTTCTGTTAGCATCTCTCAATCTCTGTCACTCTAACTGCCTCACCAGGTGTGATAGCAGTTTAGCTAAATAACAAATAAATGATCAAAGATGGGCATTCTGAGTCCCGTCAAAAGAGCTAGAAATTATTATTGGGAGAGACTGGGAGGAATCATTTAAGAGGAAAAAAAAAGATTCTGTAATATTAAATTAAACTAAGACAAGGATTTAAGTCTGGACTTCGATTAGACCCTCCTCTAGCATGATCTAAACCACTGCATTGTGGCTCTAGTGGTACATTTTGAATTGCTTCCTCCCATTTTCCAATTGTATTTGAATCGTCTGCACTTACATAGCGCTTTTTCAAGTCAGGAGACTTGGCCAAAGTTTTTTTTTTAGTCATTCACCCATTCACACACACACTGATGGTGGCAAACAACATTGTAGCCACAGCTGCCCTGGGTCTCACTGACAGAAGTGAGGGTGCTGTACACTGGTACCATAGGGCCCTCTGTCCATCAGAAGGCAATGCAGGCAAAGTGTCTTGCCTGGGGCAACGACACTGAAAGCTTGAGCCGGGGCTAGAACCAACAACCCTGCGATTGCGGGCAAACTCCTGCACCCGATGACACTGTCGCCCACATTTGACTAGTTCCTTG
Source organism: Cyprinodon tularosa (assembly GCF_016077235.1). Classification (NCBI taxonomy): domain Eukaryota; kingdom Metazoa; phylum Chordata; class Actinopteri; order Cyprinodontiformes; family Cyprinodontidae; genus Cyprinodon; species Cyprinodon tularosa. The sequence goes on from NW_024037959.1 coordinate 1,352,593, forward strand.
GCCCGGCTAAAAAATACCCAGCATGAATCACTCACCTCCATGTTTCATTCAGGTTTATGTCGGTTTCTGCCACAAATAGACAAATGTGTTTAATGCTGGAGCACATTTTTTTACAAACATTTGGTGTTTTCCATATGTGGCAGCAACCAATTGGAGGAAATTTAGGCCTAGTGGGTTAGAGCAGTGTGCTTGTGCTCTAAGAAGGTTTCAAGTACCCGGTTCAAAGCCCACTGCCTCTACTCTGGGTTCCTGAGCAAGACTCTTAAGCCCCGTTTTCTCCCCAGGTGCTGCACAATGGCACCGCCCACTGCTCCCCAAGGGTATGGGTTAAACGAAATGGTAAATTTCTCCAGTGTGAGTTCAATTTAAAAAAGACTTTGAATCCCTTCCTTCTTTTAATTTTCTACAAAGGAAAACTTGTGAGGCTCACTTGAGATGTGAATCCTCCATAGCTGAAATGGGCCCCTTTACTCTTTTTCTTGATTAATACACCTCTTGTCAGGCAGTCAAACCTGATGGGAAGCTCTATTTGGCTAGTTTTGTAGGTCTAACAGAATTTCAACGCTTGGGTTATTTATTTACAGCCCATAAAATCATCGTCACAGCTGTGTTAACTGGTGTTGGTGATACTTTTTGTTTACTTATGTTCTTTAAGAGGTATTTGAAGCCTTTAAAAAGCAGCTAGAATCAAAGAGAGATGGATAACACACAAGTGGACTGTATTTACAGAATCAAACGACTTTTAGAGGCAGCACTACATTTTATTTAGAAGCAGGACAACACTGAGACACACAATCGTGTACACCTAAGAACAATTCAGAGAAGTCAGTTAACCTAACAGTCATGTTTTGGGATTTTGGGAAGAAGGTGGAGTACCTGGAGAGAAACAACACATGCATGGAATAAAACCCAGCACCTTCTTACTGCAAGGCAGCAGAGCCAACTAAATACAGTTATTTAAATTTTTTTTATAAAATTCATAGAAGAGCACTCTGAGATTGTACACCTCCGCCAAGTATCTAATTTCCCCCACTGTATTGTAACCTCCCCCTGAAGTTTATACCTGTATTCTCAGAATCTTTCAAAGATTCCTAGATCCAGATGTGGTCTCGATCATCACCAAAATGTAATGGATAGCTATTTGCACTGAGGTGTCCCTTCGGTAAAGATTTCATTAAAATCCTTTCATAACTTTTAAAGTTATCTTTTACTAAGACAGACAAACACAGACACAAACGCTCCTAAAAACATAACCTCCTTTGCAGAGGTAACAAAGACAAAAAATGACCAACCTTATGATGCACTCACCCACTCTTCTCCTCCATCCCCTCTCCCGCCTGTGGAGCCACTTTTAGATGGAGCCCTAAAGGAAAAAGTCTTCAACTGTGAAGCATGGCAGAGCTGGAGATCAAGTCACCTCTGGTCCCGGCTGCAGATGGTCTCATTTATGAAAGGGTGCTCTCTTGTGGCCACTGAGAGTAAAATATGATCCACGCTTGGATTGACATGAAATATCCCACTCTCTAAAGTCATAAACGTGGGCTGCGATAGATAGATAGATAGATAGATAGATAGATAGATAGATAGATAGATAGATAGATAGATAGATAGATAGATAGATAGATAGATAGATAGATAGATAGATAGATAGATAGATAGATAGATAGATAGATAGTGCTATAAAATCCATATGCATGTTCTTAGTCTATTCTGTCTATGTCTCTCTCTCTCCAGCTCTCTCTCCCCCACTCCCCCCTACTTCCTCCTCCCCGCCTCCTGCTACTATAGCGCACCTTCACTTGTTCAGTCTTCATTCTGAGAGGAGAAGAGGGCGAAGACATGTGATTGGCCAGGCGGGGGAAGCTCTTTTCCTTTTCCTTGCTCCCGGTATTCATGTTTACGCCTTCGCTGACAGGGGCCAGAGTTGACGCGGCGCACAGGGGTCCGGTGTCCAAACTCGGGAGTAAAGTCTTTGGGTTATTTTTCGCTGCAACCTGTCAGCGTTTTACCTTTTACACTTCTTTTATGGGACATGACCTTCTATCGGCGCTGAATAGGACTCTCTTTTGTTTATTTTCTCCTTCCAGCGCAGCGATGCGTCAAAGTTTTTGGTGAGTCGGTGCGTTTGTGCGGAAGGCGGCAGGGAACCAGGTTAACCTTACAGATCCTAACAGACTGTGACACCGGGAAAGCCAACTTTTAATGCAAACGGAATCAAAGTTTTTTTATGTTTTATTTTTTGTTATGGATGCTTTTTTAACCAAAGGACAAGATTAACTCCACGTTTGTACAGTTGATGAACTCGTGGGTGTCCACGCCAACCTCATCCAGTGGTACAGACTGTGCAGGACAGGAGTCCCTCTCGGTGCGGAGGCACAGCCGGAAAAGATGCGCCTTGCTCCCCTGCAGCGTGTCCGAATTGTCGCTCCTTCGTTTCTTCTCCTGGTCTTTGGATTGGTGGTGTCTGGCACTGGTAAGTTTCAGCGCACATGGTGCGACGCACGCATGAGCTCCAGCTGCGCTCACAAAGTGCACAACATTGAAATCAGATTGAGGAATCTAAGTCACAGGTAACCTCTAGACCCCAAAGTGTTGCCTGTAAAGGGGGGGACTGTGCAGACCCCCTGCTGTTGAGCTTTTCTTCCCTCTCCCCAAAGCAAAATCTCAATGTTACACTAGACCTGAGCTCAGAGCTTCCCGTTTTATTCTTGAAGCGGAAAAATCAAAGTCTGGTGCGCAGGGAGTAATTAAGCTTTTGCTCCATGCTCTCCTGCCTCTCTCCACTGAGGGAAAAAAGCAAAGCAAAAGTCATTTGAAATGAAGTAACACCTCTTCAATAAAAGATACAGCATCTTTTTAAGTAAGGGTTGTTTCTTTTCCCGAGAACTTGCTTCGGAATTGCTGAACTTATCATAGTGAACTATTTATGCTGCTCCAATCTATTTTTTATTATGAGAGAAAGTTGTATTCTGAGTAGCCCAGGGTGAGGTTGGGACACATGAGATTTCTGACTGACATGAAAATGGACGAGATTTGTGTAAAAAGCATAACAGTACATGGAAAATTAAACTCAAATGAACATAATGCTTTTTTTGTCTTCAAAAGCATTATTCCTACTGCTTCACTATTCCTATTGAAACAATAATTTAATAGTATTATTATGTATTTCTATTATAATTTAAGTATTAAACCTAAATATAGAAAAAAAAACATGTCAGCTGCTCAACACACATGCTTCCCAGCATATCAGATGCTGTTTTAATAACGTGTTACTCAATTTATCAAGATGGGTGGCATTCACCATCAGGTTTGCTTCAGTTCCCACGACACAGCTGTGTAGGTGTGTGTTTAGGATGAAAAAATTTACAAATAATTCTTGTAAAAAAAAATGGTGTGTGCTTTCTTAAAGCCAGCTGTGTAGAAGTGTGCAGCAGCAGTCCAGTTAAAGTTTTCAATATGATTTTAAAGTCTAGCAACAGTGGCAGAACATTTGATGTGTTCTGTATTGTAACTTTAAGATATTTTGATGCTGGTGATCAGTCCTTCACTGGTGTGACATTACTGGTTTCACTCACTTGACCAGAATATCAAGAAGCAGGGGCGTTGTCAGACAAAAACCCATAGTTAAGCCTAGCCCTACAGGTAAACCCATAATTAAAACAGCTCATTTCCAAATTTTACCTCACTGAAGATCATAACTGAAATGACTGCCTTATTTTCATTTTTTTTTTTTACATTTTGTGAATTATATTTTTCTTGATGTGATTGTGATCTAAACTCTTCCATTCATAAAAAACTAAAAGAGAAATCAAAAATAAAATAACTTTTTCTCCTGCTTTCCCACTAAAGTTTATGATGCAAATAAGAGGCTTCAAATTCTATTTATTAATCTTCGAATTAAGGAATAAAATTTGACTTCTAAATAAATGTATGCCACGTTTCTACAGCGATCAGAAGATTTACAGTTTAGTTTTTTTTAAACAGTTGGCAAGCACTGGCTTTTTAGTAATCTTGTAAGCGGGATTTTTAGACCCTTTTTTGCTGTATGATGACTATTATGACTATATATATATATATATATATATATATATATATATATATCAGGTGGTCAAATATGTCTCGGTTGGTAGAGCAGTTTTCTTGTGAGAAAATATTTTTAGTTTGATTTCAGCTTCTCCCTGTCGCATGTTGATGTGCCCCTGGGCAAGGCACTAAACCCTGTGTACATATTTATATATGAATGTTTGCTAGTTTGTGAATGCAGCTGGGTGCATGTGGCTTTCATAGGATGCATTTTTAGTAGTCAGTTAGAATAGCAAAGTGCTGAATAAATTCAGTCCATTTTCCATTTAAATGTCTCAGTATTATGAGTTATTGACATATTTGTCAAGGTGACACTTTAGTACTTTGCTGTCATAGTATTGACTCCTGAAATCTCATTTTGGTGTAGTCTGTTTTTGGCCAAGTATAGAATCATCATTCCCTCCCTTTGTCTGATGAGATTGAAAATCAAGGCAGAAATCATAGAGTTTAGTGGATTGTGGATTAAGCTTGCTGTATAGTTTGTTAAAAAGAAAAAGAACAATAAATTCTTTGTCTGCAGAATCTTTGCTATTTCTCTTAAATAAATCAGATTTTTCTTTCTTCAGAAATACTTTCTGTCTTAAAAATATACAATTTTTCTTAAGGGCCAATAGGGTATCCCCTCTCATCACCTGCATCGCCTCTGCTGCCTATAGCTTCCAAGGCTTTGTTATTTCCTGATAGAGCATTGCAGAAAAGCAGCTTAGGTACATTAAAATAGCTCAAAACTAAAAGGAAATAAGTGCACACAATTACAAAAAGAAAAAATGGAGGAATAGATGGGTGAACAGTTCTCAGGTAGCACAAAAATCTGGATAAACAGCACCCCAAGGTTCTTCATAAATGTAATACGAGCACACCCTTATTACTTTTTTACATGTGGTGATATTCTGGTATGATATATGATATCCTGGTCATTTTTTATATGCCCTTTTTACATTACTAAAAAGCTAAACTGCTTGCAAGCTATATAAAAAAGGTAAAATAAAAAGAATAAAAAGTATAATCTTGAAGCTGCTGAAAACGTTTGCACCATATCATTGCATTTTTATAAAGCTCCTCTAAAGACTGAATAGAGAAAATGCCAGGGACCATAGTTTTATTTAGGTGTATGGGACATAGAGTAGTAAGTGTTCCCCACTCCCTCATCTGCTGCTGCACACTGCCAGTCAGCTCTCATACAGTAAAAAAGAAAAGCATTGCATTACTCTTATCAAAACAAATTTTGTTTTAAAGCTTCGCTTGACAAGCTAAGAGTGGCTGCTATGTTAAATATCCGTCAGTAGATATGCCGGCTAATTAACCAGCTGAGATGTTAAATCTGTTATTCTGCAAAGACATAAACAGCATTAAAGTTTAATAATCTGTAAAAAGTGAGATTGAACTCCCAAAATCTAAAGAGTCAGTTTTCTTGCTAATTAATACAAATAAAAAAGTCATATTATAATTAGTAATGTTATAACACATGTGGATTTATCTATTATTCAAACAGAAATAGGAATAATGTCAAGTTTACTTTTTCTAGATAAAAGCAATGAAATCATGCAATATGTTTTCCTTTGACATCATTATATGAATATTATGAAATGTAGTATTTTTACTCTGTGTTATTATCTAATACTGGCCCAAGCCTAAAGTATGTATAAGAGGTTGTGGGATTCATGGAGACAAAAGCGCAGTGTGCACCAGTAAAGTTTCTGTCTGGGAGAGAGGAAGCCAGATATATTTATGGTAGGCATGATGGGACAGACAGATTGCATTTATCTTCCGTCCCATTGTGGGTAAACCTTTCCTCTGCTGCATCATCCCCCACAATCCTGTCTCAGTTTCTAGCCATTCGGTGGATCTGCTGAGCTTTCTCCTTTAGTGCCTTTTTTTCCTGTGTTGACATATACATTAATTACCGAGTATGCCAGGAACACTTGTCTCAAGTTACTACCCTGCTGTCCACTGTGTGTGCGTTTTTTTTGTTGTTTTTTTTTTTGCAGTGAATGTGTGTTGCACCATTAAGGGCTTCAATGGAATTTGAAAAGTGAGAGAAGAAAGCAATGTTCAAACACAGTTGGGTTCGTTAAAATGAGTAGATGCTCAATCAGAGTTTTGATTTTATTTGATTATTTTAAATGTCCAACTTTAAGAGTTTATTAATTGCTTACGTTATTCATTCTGTCCTCTTTTTTTTAGCATTTTGTATTAGTTTTTAGTGCAGCTATATTTCCAAAAGGCCAAAAAAAGAAGAGACCAATATTTCAAAGAAATCCCAGCCATTTAAACCATCTTAAACAAAAGAGAGAATGTTCATGGATTTGGCATTTCAAAAGAGATTTGGGCTCTTATATATATACATATATATATATATATATATATATATATATATATATATATATATATATATATATACATATATATATATATATATATACATATATATATATATATATATATATATATATATATATATATATATATATTAATGATTAGTGTAGCTACAACACTGCCAGCAATCTCCCCTGATGTTTCCCCTTTAGAATATAGAAAGACTTACTTAAACTCAGAGATTGCTTTAAAGGTTCCCAAGATGCCAAGTAAGTTTCACATTTAACAAGGTGAATCTAAAATTGGATAAGACAAGGTGAGCTCGCTTGATTCCCTTCAGCCTTCCTGTTATCTTATAAAAATCTTGCACTCTCTTGCTTTCTCTTGACCCGAATAGCTTGTCATTAGTTCTTGACATGTTTAAAAAAATTGTTTTGACTATCTTATTGCACAAATCTTTTCTAAATCATTATTTTTAAAGATCTTGCTACTGTGGCTGAAATCACTTCGTAACAGTCTTCACGCCGTTGTGGTCGTTGATACTCATAACATTCACTTGTATGGTTTCCTTGAATGGGTTGGCAAAAAAAATATTTAGCAGATGGTTTTCTTGAGCGTTTCTTTCCAACAGGTAATGGTTGAAGCATGGGGAAGTGAATGGGCAGACAGGTGTCAAGATTTAAGAAGCATGATAGCCTTTAAAAATGAATCTTTTTGATTTTTGTTAAGTTGTGGAATCTTGTTTCCCCTTAACAACACTGAAGGCTATGGAGACTCAAATCCTTTAACATTACATGCAAGCTTATAAAAGGCTTCTGAAATATTTGTGCGCTGCAGAGGGGTCAGGATCATTCTGCAACTTTTAGACAGCTGGAGCGTGAGGTTTATATTCACGGGAAGCAAGGAATGTGACAACAAAGCTTACCTCAAGCAGACACCTTAGTAGATTTGGCTTCAAAGACACTCAACAGATTGAAATGTCAGATTAGATTTGAGTGTGTCTTAAACATGTAGTCATAACAAAAGTGCTACTGGGCTGTTGCATCCGCAGAGGTTTGGACAGGTGGTTGGGTAGCCCAGATAAGGAGCTCCAGGATCCATGGGCCAGTTCTGCTTGCACACCAGGCTGGGCGGCATTCCGTCCTGAGGCAGTGCATTAGTTTTATGGCCGTCAGGCGGCAGGGGATAGGAAGGCTGGCCAGCCACTGCCCTCTCTGCTGTATTATTCATATGTGCAAAGTGGTCTTTTTTAATATTTAAAATGTGCTTATGATGCTCAAATTCTTGAAATCTGAGATGGCAGAAGAGAAAGAGGTTGAAAGGTAGCTACCGCTAAGTTCTCCTAAGAGTAAATGACGTAGATGGCTACAGGAGCTGTGGAGGATTTTTGAAGGTACCATTCCACATTTATATACCATGCCCTCTGAGCAGGTGGACTGATGGCTGCTGGCAGCTATTAGGGATGGTTCTTGTGCGCTTGTAAATAACAATAGGGTTTATTAAGGGTGATGCTGTCCAGATGTAGATAAAAAAAGACCCAGGAAGAGAAATGTGTCTGTAAGAGAGACAATCTCAGGGCATGGCTTTTAAATATTCTTTATGGGGAAAAGCATAAGAAGAAAACTCTGTTGCAATGGCATTCAAGCATCATTAAACCTCTGGCACAGGCTGGACCCAGAGGTACAAAGATAGGGAGAAAAAAAGGGAGAAGAGCATCAAATGTGCACAGAAATAGAGTTATTGCAAGCAAAGACATGAGAAACAGTAGTTAAAAAAGAAGGATATTGTGGAGAAGGGAGGTGGGGGCTTGAAAGTGAAAAGAGACCCACAAATCTACCAAGAGGATGTTTTTATTAAGGCTCTTATCGATGGAAAGAGCTTGCAGTATTAAGAGCAGACATGTTTAATGCTTTGCCAATACAGTGCATGTTAGACGGTGCTATAAATCTGCAGCAAACAGCAAAAGGCTCTGTAAGAGAGCAAAACAACAAGGTAAAAGGGAAAGGGCTGACTATGAGGACCGGGAAGTGAAATTACTCTTGTAATCCAAGAAAGTGTATGAGCCAAGACTTAGAATATGATTGCAAGAACAAGCCATTGTTTCCACCAAGACAAAATAACTGGAATTATTTGAAGTTTGGACTGATTTTGTCTTTTTTGCTTTAAAAATCTTCGTTATCCATGACTATAGAAACTGTAGGAGCAACAGTTTCTATAGTCATGGTGTTCCAGGCTTGGGTTAGTGTGAAATTATTACACTGTGATAACATTCAAGAAAACGACATAGTCTTCCCATTATCATAGCAAATAGAGAAGGTGTTAGATAGAATATCATGATTGCAAATTATTGAATATTTAAATTACAGTAATGTATAGAAAGTGACTATAATGCTTTTGATTCAGTTTTAAACCAAAAGTTGATAAAATCTTGTTTTTTGTTATTTTTGTACAGCATATCTAGCAGTTTGGACATAGTGCTCTTTGCAGATTAACTAAATGAATACAACTGATCAATATGGGTTGGTTAATAAACAAGACTAAGAGACATTTCCTTTTCACATGTTAAAATGTTTAGCTATGATAGTATTGTGCAAAGTGCTTGAAAATGCTGCCACAATAGGTTAATAGGCCCAGAAGCCTCTGTGTAGTCTAAATTTTGATAAAATGTGTTTTTTTTTCAACTTTAGTATTAGTTATTTAGTTAATAGTCTTATATTTAAGCTTAAGTTATAGTTAATTACTTACATTTATAACATTTTCAAAAATGTTACTTACATTTTCAAAGAAAGTTTATACCATCTAATGTTGGTTATTAATTTATTTCAACACCTATGGATGGATGGATGGATGGATGGATGGATGGATGGATGGATGGATGGATGGATGGATGGATGGATGGATGGATGGGGGTGTGAGTTTCAAAGACAGATGGGATCTGAGTTTCTGCTCTGCCAGCAGGACGGGGTACACCCTTCCCTTCCATCACGCCCTGTGGGGGCAGATTGGGTGGAGCTGACATGGAGGCAGGAAGAAAACCTCTGTGGGGTACCATTGTGCTTTAGATGAATAGGACACTCCAAAGGGCTTTTTCTGCCCCCTTTGTGTGGGGTAAAGAGGGAGAACACACAGAGTCATTCATTCACAACTTCACCAGAAACACCACTTCCTTTTATATGTTTTCAAAAGGTATGTCACTATTACACAACTTTTTATGCAAGCAAAACTTGCTTGAGCTGAAAATGTGAGATTCTGCCATCGATTCATATGCTAAACCAAGCTTGGTGACATCAAATGCTAAGAAGACAGGAACAACCTACACACACTTACATACACCCACTCCCATTTATGCAAACCAGATTCACATCTCCCTATGAAGAGGCACCATTTGTGTGTCTAATGCTGGCAGACCTGCTGGATCACTTGGAAGGAGAAAGTGAGTTAGCAGAGGAATTTTCTTTTAAAGATCTTAGCAGCACTCGGAGCATTGTGACCAATAGGATCGGGATTCTCAGTGGGGGATCCAGCCAAATCCCACAGCAACCACTTTTACCCTTAAGTCGATGCGTGCACACACATATAGACACATTGTGAAAGCCGTAACAGTGCGGACCAGAGGTCGGACGCTGTGTCTGCATCTGATTGGTTGCACCCTGGTCCAGCTCTCTCTGTGTGTCCTCATCTTTAAAGAGGGCTTTTTATGACATATATATTCCCTTCATCCTCTTAGCTGAGACTTTTTTGTCTTCAAAGGCCAACTCATCTCTGAGACCACAGTCAGTCTGTTATTGCTTCTGTGGGTGTTGGTGCGTTTGTGTCATATGTGCTTGGATAACAGGAGGAAAATATATCTATAACTCGGTTATTATTGTAGCTCATATCTCTAGAGAAAATGAGCTGCACAGTTGAAGACAGACACTGTAAAGGAAGAGATCCAGATTTTGTAAAGTGAAGTTCCAGTTAGAGATTATAAGCAGTTAGTATCTTACATCATTATCTTGGCATCCTCATTTAATATAAATTTAGATTATTTCAGCCAAGAGACTAAAGAGAAAAAACTAGTCCAAGAGGGGCCAAGAAAAGAGTTTACTTATTTCTTAACTACACTATAGTAGTTGCTCTTCAGATTAATCCTAACTCAACAGGCGGAGATACGAAGCATTGGACCACCAATCCTGTTCTAGATGAAACACACTATTTTCAGTATTCTACAAAGTTACTTAATAGAAAAGAAGGGAAGTTTGAAACAAAAGAAAGTATTAATTCAGATATTCTTTGCTTTTTACCCCAGAAACCATATAGATGCTCCATGTTTAGCATGTTTCACCCCTAAAGATAAGTGCTGATGCAGTGACTCCTTGAATAACCTCAAACTTCTGTTTAAATTACTGTCTCAGGAAAGCATGGCAGCATTTAAAAACTGAGCATGCCTGACTTCACCTGTACAGACTTCCTGACAAGCAGCACTTGAAGCTGGGAAAACAGGTATCCAGTTCCAGGACCATTTCACTGGTTCTCCTCAAGGGTGTTTTCTTTCCGATCTTCTCGCTGTAAGCTGGACCTCCAGTTACCAGTCGTTCAAGCTCCTAAAGTTTGCAGATGACACCTAATCTATTTGGCTAATCTCTGAGGGGGTTGAGCCTGTCTCCTAATGGAAGATTGATCACCAGGTTACCTGGTTCAGTCAGAATATTCTGGAGCTCAACGCTCTGAAAATACTGGAGATGGTTGTGGACTTTAGAAATAAACAGCCCCACCCTCCCCAATCTTCCTGTGTGATTTTCCAGTGGCCATCATGTACTCCTGCTTCCGTGGCACCATCATCCCCCAGGACTTCAAATGGGAGCTGAAAATCACCTCCCTTACCAAGAAGACACAGTAGAGGATCTACTGTGGTATTTGAAGAAGCTCAGCTTGCCAAAGATAATGATGGTCTACTTACACTCTGCCATCATTAAATCCATCCTCTCATTCTCCATCACCATCTGGTACTCTGTTGCTATCACCAGGGACAAAGAAAGACTGCAGCGTATCATTCAGTCTGCAAAGAGGATGATTGGCTGCAATCCTCATTCTGTTCATGAACTGTACACCTCCAGGACTTTGGGGCGGGCAGGAAGGATTGCAGCTGACCCCTCCCTCCCTGGACAACATTTTCCTTTGAAAAACATTTCTTTATTTTTCTCTATTCTTATAGCATTCCTATACAACTTATATTTGCTTTACTTTCCATTATACATTTACAAATATGTTTTTGTCAGAATAATGTTTGACTTTAACACCAAAGGAAATTCCCTGTAGGTGTAAAACATTACTTAGCAATAGAGCTTTTTGACTTTGAATACTGATTCTGAAGGAGCAAATAATCTAGATTTTTTTATAATACATACAAGTATGACCAGCTAATACTGAATTTTGGCCCAATCAAATTAGCCAGTTAGAGCAGCTTAGATATTGGTGGTATTTGTATGTACTCCTGGGAAAATGTAGAGCTTCATCTTTATTTGGAGATAAATGCAAATATCTTTTAATCCAATATGCTTCATAATATAAAGATGTTAAAAGCTAAGAAGCAATAAAACAGACCAGAGTTGCTTTATTCACTTTGCCTTACTGTTATCTCCTGATAGCCATGCTCTCTCTCCACTAGGGCTGATAATCAGATTAATTGTGATTAATCAGTTACTGAAATAATCACCAACTAATTTAGTGATCAATTAATTGTTAGCTAGAGTGTGCATACCATTAGCTAAAAGAACAACCCTTTTAGAGTAGTAAATGTGTCAAAATTGCCAAAAATATATAAAGACTTTATATTCAAGAAGAAAAGGCTTTTTGTTTTTCTATGAATATTTTCTATCCAGAACTGCTAAAATGGCATAGTTTTAGTTTCAACTGGGTGAATTTGGTATAAAATCTTTATTAATATCTCTGCTATTTATTAATATCATTAATATAAACAATCAACAGATGTATTGATTAGCCAAATACTCATTGGTTGCAGCCCTACTCTTAACCCATAAATAATACACTATATTGCCAAAAGTATTTGCTCACCCATCCAAATTATTGGAATCAGGTGTTCCAATCACTTCCATGGCCACAGGTGTATAAATTCAAGCACCTAGGCATGCAGACTGTTTTTACAAACATTTGTGAAAGAATGGGTCGCTCTCAGGAGCTCAGTGAATTCCAGCGTGGAACTGTGATAGGATGCCACCTGTGCAACAAATCCAGTCGTGAAATTTCCTCGCTCCTAAATATTCCACAGTCAACTGTCAGCTGTATTATAAGAAAATGGAAGTGTTTGGGAACGACAGCAACTCAGCCACGAAGTGGTAGGCCACGTAAACTGACGGAGCGGGGTCAGCGGATGCTGACGCGCATAGTGCGAAGAGGTCGCCAACTTTCTGCAGAGTCAATCACTACAGACCTCCAAACTTCATGTGGCCTTCAGATTAGCTCAAGAACAGTGCGCAGAGAGCTTCATGGAATGGGTTTCCATGGTCGAGCAGCTGCATCCAAGCCATACATCACCAAGTGCAATGCAAAGCGTCGGATGCGGTGGTGTAAAGCACGCCGCCACTGGACTCTAGAGCAGTGGAGACGCGTTCTCTGGAGTGACGAATCGCGCTTCTCCATCTGGCAATCTGATGGACGGGTCTGGGTTTGGCGGTTGCCAGGAGAACGGTACTTGTCTGACTGCATTGTGCCAAGTGTAAAGTTTGGTGGAGGGGGGATTATGGTGTGGGGTTGTTTTTCAGGAGCTGGGCTTGGCCCCTTAGTTCCAGTGAAAGGAACTCTGAATGCTTCAGCATACCAAGACATTTTGGACAATTCCATGCTCCCAACTTTGTGGGAACAGTTTGGAGCTGGCCCCTTCCTCTTCCAACATGACTGTGCACCAGTGCACAAAGCAAGGTCCATAAAGACATGGATGACAGAGTCTGGTGTGGATGAACTTGACTGGCCTGCACAGAGTCCTGACCTCAACCCGATAGAACACCTTTGGGATGAATTAGAGCGGAGACTGAGAGCCAGGCCTTCTCGTCCAACATCAGTGTGCAACCTCACAAATGCGCTTCTGGAAGAATGGTCAAAAATTCCCATAAACACACTCCTAAACCTTGTGGACAGCCGTCCCAGAAGAGTTGAAGCTGTTCTAGCTGCAAAGGGTGGACCGATGTCATATTGAACCCTATGGATTAGGAACGGGATGTCACTTAAGCTCATATGTGAGTCAAGGCAGGTGAGCAAATACTTTTGGCAATATAGTGTATATATATATATATATATATATATATATATATATATATATATATATATATATATACATATGCATGCATAGCTTTTTATCCTCATCTATGCAACCTCTGATGTCCATACCTCTCTCTCCCCATCAAAAATTTTTTTTTTGTAAGAGTTGGGAATTGCTCTTTAGAAGTCAGCATGAAAAATCCCATTTTTCTGGGTGTAACGCTTATTAGGGTCCCATCTGCCCTTGAGATACTCATGAATGTAGGGAGGTGTCTGGATTGTCGATGAAGGGTAGAGGAGGGGACCCACAGGGAGGCTTTGTCATTCCTGTGTGTAAGTGGATGTGGGAGCCACTGGGGGGGCTCATGCCAGGTGGGATCAGTCTCAGTGCCGAGCACACACTGAGCAGCTGGTGTGTCTAAAGCAGGGGAATGACACATAGACCTCCCTGGAGAGAGGAGCACATCGAGCATACGTGTGCACACCTCTGACAAAGGAGAAAGAAAAGAAATAATTTAACATCTTTTGGTCGTTGTTGCACACAAACAGCAGGAGTTTCAGATAACTTACATTTTTTTTCTTCTTTGGGTTTTAAATCAACTCAGATGATGTCTCTTCAATGTATTAGTGAGTGTGGGCGTTTGTAAGAAGGAACTACTTTGATGGATTTTGTGTGATTGGCTGCGTGTCAGTAGGCTGCTGCTCCGTGATTTAATGTAGTGCTTGCTGTGGAGCCAAAGCATCATGTTTGTCTCTTAAGCTCATTGTCCCTGTCCGTTCAGGGCAGTGATCGGCTACTTAATCAGAGGTTTGAAACTCTACAATTTAACTCTCCAGGGCTTTCCCTTCACCTCCACTCTTCTCACATCCTCTGCTCTTTTCTTTTTTCTGTCCATCTACCCCTTTATTTTTATATCCTTATTTTACAGCGATCCTTATTTTACTTTGACTCGCGACCTTTAGGTGAAACGCAAAACATTTAAATTTAGTTTTCCTTCAGTTAATTTCATAATCCCTTTTTTCAGTTAATAAATAAATCAGCTGAAATTAAACATGACCATCCAGGAGAGAGTAGTATAGAATAGCATAGATGAGAAATTAATAGGTTAGAAAACCTCTATTTGCCAGTTGGTGTTGAAATCCCCTGTGTAACACAACAAATTGAGAATTAGAAAGACACATTAAGATAAAAATTGACAAAAGTAATAGAAAATACTTCCCTGTTCAATAAAGGAGGCAAAACAAAAATTAACAAGCAAAAGAGATTGATACAGGAAAAAATAGGAAGGAATAGAAAACCCCATTCTATTCTTTACGTTGACTGGCATGTACTTGAACACACTTAAATTTGAGAAAATATTAGGGGTATGGACGTAGGAAACCTGTATTAACTTGTTTCCATTAGATCTTATAGCCCTTGGAAAAAAGTTTCAAATGTTTGGATTTGGAAGGGGCGAGTCAGACCTGTAGGAAAATTATAAATCAGTATTAGTCATAAATAAAACCTGATCAGAGCATCTTTTACCATATTTTTGCTTCTGTCATCCCTATTATTGTTGGGATCATTTAAGATTGTGCAGAGAAAAAAAGTCTGCCATGCAAAATATATAGCTTCATCTGGAGAGCATAAGCAGACACTAACAAACAAACTGCCAAAATTGCTGCAACAAACCCTTTTTCTGAGCAAACACTCTTGGAACCATAAGAGCAGAGTGAAAGAACATGATCTGGCCTCATCCACTCTTTAATTCCTCTGCCCATCTTTAGTTTTGGGACCTAATTCTTACTTCTTTTCATCCTGCAGCTTGGAGCCTGTAAGCACACAGAAAAGAAAAGATTTAGTTCTCACTTGGATGTGGGTCTTAATCAAGAGCTCACAAACACTTCCTGGCACGGTTTGTGTGTTTAGTGTGTGCACTTTACGCCAATGGAAAACAAACCGAATTACTCAGGTATCACTCCGTTTCTCTGCTCGGGTCATAAAAAGGTCACACTCTCACTTTCAGTCAGCCTGTTCATAGCAGCTCCCCGTCTCCTCAATCTTTCGCAAGCGAATCTGATTACAAAGGAGGAACACTGTTGAGGTGACTATGCAGAGCGTCATGCATCGGCCGCTGCAGAGTGAGGAATCATTTGTGCAGAGCAGAGGAATGAGAGATCTCATACAATGTGACAGATGTACCTGCATGTAATTAAAGCTAGATTTTAAGTGTCCAAGCACGCGTCGAGTGTGTCAGCGGGTGTGTGTTTCAAGCCTCTTACCTGCTGCTGACCAGATGGGCTTCGCAGACGACCTCATGCTCACCTCCTTTCCCCTCCACTCTGCCTAGATTAGCCAATGAGCTGAAGTAAGGCGCGCTGGCATTACGTTGGACATACGAAGCCCACCACTACATCACTCACACACACATGCACAAACAAGTGAAGAGCACATATGCAGACCTCATTTTTCACATTAGATATTTCAGATGACAATATGTTGTTTGTGTGTGTGTATGTTCATGCATGGATTTGTGTTTGTGTGTGTGCAGCAGTCTGGTGTTTATGGGGATTATGAAAGCAGATGGACAGACATGCTGACTGGTGAGGGTTCATTAACTCTGGGTGTCTCTGTTCTCATGCTGCTGTTACTCAGCCTCAGATCACTACTAGTTCAGCAGCCAGGTTTGTGTACATGTGTCTGTGTGTTGGCTTGTGTAAGGAAATTTAGATAGTATTATAGAATTGAAGAATCCTATATATTATTGAGATTGATTTATGCAAATATGTCTAATATAATGTATAATGAAATTTTGAAAATATTTCTTCTGTGGTCAGGCTTTAAATGCTATTAATGCCAGTGCAGTCTATTTAAATAACATAATACAGTAATATTTTTAAAGTCGATCTTGGATTGGGAACAAGTATAAAAAGGCAGCAAGGGAAGAAAACTTTATCCCATCAAGCTACAGGCAGCAGGAGAGTTTTGCTCTAGGATGACCCAGCATCATGAAGAGCATCTCCGCGGCATTCCCCTGCTCTGCTAAGGGAGATGAATAGCTACAGCGGATCATTAAACAAAAAGCCTTGTCTCCATTTCTATGGCTTCAACCTTCACACTGCAGCCAGCTCTCATCTTTATCTTCTGTGGCTTAATTAAAGGAACATGGATCATGTAGGGACAGACAGACACACCTATGGAGAGGCAGACAGGCAGACAGACTTGCTGGCAGATTCCTGGACAGATGGGTTGTTTGGAGCTCCTTTGAGGCCTCATGGCTATCAGACTCATAGACAAATTGATAGCTAGAGTAAAGAGACCAGAAGTAAAAACATCATTGCAGAAAAATATATATTAAAATGCTGCAAACATGACGATTAATCATTCATTTTACAAAAGAAAATTAGTGTTTTTGATGCTACTGAATCCTTGGTATTCCAAATGAAAGTAAAAAGAGCTGTCTTTACTCTGTGCGGTTATATTTAGGAAAATAAGTCACCAGAGCAACGGAAAAATGGAAGACATAATAATCAGATGTTTCCCATTATTTCCTGACAAGACACTTAAGTGAAACACCCACACTACCAGCATGGTGTCATTTTATTTATCATATGTATTTTGGTGGTTGTGGTTTGATGCCGCATTGAGGGTGTTTGACACCTCGGTCTGGTGATGTAATTTTGAACAACAACATGACCTAAAACCTTGATTAAGCACTATTTGCATAAGTATTTATCAGCTTTATTGAAACTCAATTTTTACGTTTCACTACATAACAAATATCTAATCTCGAGGCACTTTGTTGCAAAATGTGTGCATTAATGGGCAATTATATAAAATCCCATTTAGTTCTTATTATAAATACTGTTCATTCAGATACAATAGAATCATATCCAGTGATTACCTACAAAATGAATCCAATTATAATAGAAAACAGTTGATTATATATTGATCATATAATACCAGTTTGTGCAAGGCACAGAAGCTCTGCTGAGTAAAACATGTCATTAACTGTTTAGCAATCTCTCAGAAGTATGCATTGGCAACAGGAAAGGGAGCCATTCCCATTTAGCAGGCTTTATATGAGATTGGTGTGTTTGTGGGTTGGAAGAGCAGGAAGTAGATTCATAAAACACAGATGCAGTGGGTCTAAAATACTTTAAAACAAGGAAAAACAAATGTAGTACATTAAGTTAATGACAGAAGTATTTATTTCACTTGTTTTTGTCTGAGAAAAATACCAATCTACGTAAACGTTGGAGTATTGGTTAAAGAGTACTTTTTAGGAAATCCAACCATCTAAAGTACTTAAAGCTAATGGTCAAAATATATCTGCCAATGCTTTCATTTGGGATACAGTTTCACAGAGCTATGGGGAAGCAAAAAAAAAAAACCAAAGGGTTAGGGTAGCAGCAATTCCCTCTTTGCTTTTGTCTTGAAAAGAGACGGATGAGCTAAACAGAGAAGAACCTGGGAAGGGTAAAAAAAAAAAGCTGAAATTAATTACTGGAAAAAGCTCAGTCAATAACTAACTACATTCAGAAAAAAAAAATCTGAAACAAAAACATAGAAATTGGATCACATTCTGTTGAGGAGAAGTCAGTGATATAAATCTAAAGGCAACAATATTCTAGTCAATAAGTTCATTTACAGGATGAGCTTATTGACTTACTTATAAACTCTGGATGAATATTACCTTTTATGCAAGTAAAATGCATTCAACACAAAGTTAATAACACAAACAGCTCAATCAATGGGTGCAATCAAAGTAAAATAACCAAAATCAGTACCACAAATACAGGCTTAGTTTCTGTGGTGGAAAAAAAGACTGATAATAAGAGATAATGACAATAATAATAGCTGCATAAAGAAGTAGAAGTCTGAAAAGATATCCTGTGTTTCCATCAGTAGCTTCATCTTTAAGTTTAAAGAAAAAAACTTTCTTTTAATAAAAGACTCCAGTAAAATTCTTGCACAATTTCATATGATGCAGGTCATAGAAACTCTGGTACATATTAAAATCATTTACTTAGGTAAAAGTTAAAAAGTACTAGTCTTCATTTTATTTAAGTACAAAAGTAATTAATTAAAGTTTTGCCATCATTTAAAAACAGAAAATAGGTTAGTTTTCCTCTTTACTTCACTGTGTCTGTATAAATTCCACAGAAAATACTAACTCTGTCTAGCTTTCTTTTAAATTAAAATTTCAGACAGGATAGTATAGATTGATATGAACAGAAGTCCTACTTAAGAAGTTGAATTTTGCATACAATTTTAGAGCTCTGATATTCACAACATTAAGGTTACAAATGGCATTTAAAATATAACTTGAAACACAATCAACATGTAAATTTCAAATCCAATAAAAGGGGAATGACTTGTGTAAAAATCAGATCCATCATTGTTTCCCAGCCCATTGTCTCCACCCATTTCATGATTAGTGTGTTTTTTTATATACAAATTAGGCTCCAACTGGACAGATTCTCCTCCATTCTCTTGATTTTCCCTGTTTCTTTGTGGCTGCCATGTCCTTACTGACATGTATGGAAGTAATTTGCCAGTTTTGAGAAAGTAAGGATGAGAAAGAATGAATATTTTTGCTCAAAAGTAGGTATTAAAAGTAGAATGTTCTTAGAAGAAAAAATATTTAAGTAAAGTATAAATACCAAAAATAAGTAACAACTTCTTAAGTATAGTAACAAAGTATTTATACTTAGTATAACTTGACACTTCTGGTAGAATTGTAGTATTTATTGACAAGGAGGAGACAAAACGTCAAGGCAAAATGGTTGATTGTCACAATTTCTTGGCAGAAATTCATAGAGAAAGAAAACATTATGAACAGATTGTACATAGATAAGTAATTATGCAACTCCATGGCAACTCTGTCTCCTGTGGAAAAAAAACTGGAATTTGCTCTTGGCTCGTGTCGGATGAAAAATGGTAGAGACGCTTGAAACATGCAGCAGCCGCACTCAGATTTTATTAAAAAATGGTTCCCTTAAATAAAATGATTACAGCTGAAACAAGATTGTCATAATTATTATTACTATGTTTGTAAATAACCCACGGAAAGTGGGAAGTGTCCTCTATACACGAATAATAGCTGTAAAACAGCAGTTTCTTTAATTTTACTGATATTTCTCTGGTTAACGTACTTTCACGCTTTCAACGAAAGACCTACAGCAATGATCACACTGATTAATTTCCTCAATAAATGTAATAAAAAAGCCTTAAATAAATTAACATTTATTTGCACTAGCAGGATTTTACAATAAAAAAAGTGGAAATTCAAAACCTTACTTTTTACTAAATGGATTTATGATGATGGGACAACCCTCCACCCAACAAATAACTGCTTAAATGCCATTAGTGAAGTATAGTGGAGGATATATGATGGTGTTGGCGATGTGTTATGGATAATTTTCCTCCTAAAAGACCAGATCATGACCCATTTTCTGTTTTCTTTAAGGGTAAACCAATGTTTTATTTATAGTATGAAATTAAAGGTTCATGGAGCCATGCACTCTCCAAAGTTCTCACTGCCCATGGAAGAAACACAGAATCAAATGTCCTGTGCCCTAAAGACCAATCTGTATGTCAAAAGTACATTTTTACCTATTTTTTTTTTGCCCCCAATAAATAATTAATCTTAAATTAGACTATTTAGTTTTTTCTTCTTTAAATTTCCCTGGTGGAAAGCTGACACTGAATGCTTTTTGGGGCTTTTTTCTGCATCATTACAAGGGTTGTAAATAAATACATCTAATACTGAGTCAGAATGTTTCCACCTCTTAACCTCAGGAAGCAAACCGATTTCATTCCCACTGGAAAAAAAAAAAAAAAAAGAAAACCCCTGGCATGTGACAACAACAACAAAAAAATCACACTTCACAAAGGCTCAGCATGGTATTGTGACTTCACTTCTGCTCCTAAGCTTGGTGTGATGAGATGATTGAGGCTTTTTGTTGGATTCAGGTTAGGAAACTGTGAGTAGTGGAGGGAAAGAGAACATTTATGAGTGAGTGTCAGCTTCCGCCCACAGTGCTTTTCAGAGCCGGAGTTTGAATATTTAGTTTTGCGAACCTGCATTACCTGCATATGCATATTCGTAGTTGTGTCAGCTTTGTGTGTTTGCGGTGCTGCTCTGCAA
The DNA here is from genome assembly GCF_016077235.1 of Cyprinodon tularosa. Taxonomy (NCBI): domain Eukaryota; kingdom Metazoa; phylum Chordata; class Actinopteri; order Cyprinodontiformes; family Cyprinodontidae; genus Cyprinodon; species Cyprinodon tularosa. The sequence continues at coordinate 1,373,379 of NW_024037959.1, forward strand.
GGCGTCCATTCTCTATGCCTCTTTGAGTGACAGCGATGAAGTAGTGTGGAGTGTGTAAATCTCCTGCCGTCTTAAGCTCTCAGTTGTGAGCCTAACTTTAGCACAACAATTTACACATCTGTCCCGAGGCAACTCTGAGAATAATGAAAGCCTCTGTCAAAGAGAAACTGTGTGTGTGTGTGTATGTGTGTGTGTGTGTTAGGCAGTGGGGACTGTGTAAACAAGAGACAGTGGAGGTATATTAAACCCCCACCAGCACTCACCCTCTTTTGTCCCCTTATTCTTAGTGTCCCTCACCTCTTCTCCCCCTCTTTCAGTCAGAGGGGCGATTACATGCCCCTGTCTCTCTTGTCTTTCATCTCTCTGTGAAGAGCAGAGGAATGAAGGTCTTCTGTGGCGTGTAATTACACAGAGACATCCTGGATGAGGGCGCCTGTCTCCACCAACACACATTAAAAAAAAGGAGACCCCCCACCCTTCTCACTTTAAATGCCTCTTGATTGGAGGAAGCATTTAGCTGTCTTTGATCCACCGTGGAACCCGTTGTCTTTACCTGCCACTTACAGAGGCCTGGTAAGTACTATCACAAGTCCATTTATTTCATTAGAAGGCCTGACACTAACAGGCATGGCTCAGCTCCAGCACCGTGGGAATGAAATGCACCGCTCCGCCGTTCGTTTTAGACGCACAGTCATAATCGTGACACATTTACAGGCTGCTGTTCCAGTCTTGCCCATGAGTCATATTATTGAATGATCATGAAAGGGTGGATTTTTATGGGCTTACATTGGTAGTGACTTAACCGCTAATTGGCCCAAAGCACATTTGCATTCTGGGAAGTTAATAATGGGGCTCTTTGGAGGCACTGTAAATGAGAAAGTCACCGCACTCTGACTTAATTCTGCTCATAGAAGTGCTGATGCCTCCAGATGGCATTTTTACTGAGTGTGATATGGCTATTTTGTGTGCATGATCAGACATTTAGCTCACACTTTGGGAACTGCTAACTTTCTAGCAACACCACTGGTCCTTGCAGTATAATTCCTTTATGGCTTCTTATGGCAGGCTTGCAGCAGCGGGCAAATGTAAATAAAGCCTATTGATATTCACCCGCAAGAATTTAAAATGTAACAAAACAGAACCGAGCCCAAGTGTTAAGTGAACAAAGCTGGTTCTGCCTAAGTGGCCTTTTGGCCAGTTAGCTGTTATTCAGATAGTTTTCCACAGATTAAGGCAAACAGCTGTACCCCAGTTATTAAAATGTTAGAAAGCTGATTTCACTAAATTCATTTGAAAATCAAACTCAATTAAGCAATAAATTAATTGCACACAGAGATATTTACTTTCAAGTTTCTTTTTAATCATTTTGATTCAAACGACAAATAAAAATGTCACTTCTTAGATAATTTCAATAAAATACAAGCCCATACTAATCAAAATCTCATCTTTAATACAGAAATCTTAAGAAGCTTAATTAAGACAGCTCTTCTAAAGCAAATTAATGGGAAGTTGAGTGGAAGGAAAAACTGGTTTAAAAAAAAGCACTAAGACAATAATGATAACCTTAATCATGAGAAGACTGTGAGGTCAAGTTTTATGTAAGTAGTCCTCACCATGATGATGCCATTTATCAGAATCAATACATACATCTGCACTTTAGTAAACCCACATGTTCCTTCAGCTAGCAATGTTTTCAGTTAGAGCTGTTATCTGAAGCACTAGGTTAAGATATTTGCTACCTGTTTTTATATATCTTCTAAATAATTCATTTTTTCCTAATATTTCAGTTCAGTTCTCTTAATCTGCTTGATTTGCTTTCGCCTGCTTGCCTCTCATACATTCAGAACCTTTTTTTTTTTTTTTGTATTTTCGTTTCACAAATTAGTTGTCTTAAAGCTTGATGAGTATCATTTCTCAACAGACCAGCAAGTCTTCCCCACTTTGTTGTTGCACATCATATGAAAAACGCTGAAGTCTCAGGGAAAACCCAGATTACGTTTCATCAGCAAAAAAGTGTGTACAGTTTGTTTTTTAAAGTCACACAGATGCACTCTTATTTTTAAACATTGTTCACCTAAGATTTTTTTTTTTTTGCTGACTAAGCCATATGTGCAAAACACATCAAGTATCTCACACAACTAAAATAATTCTGGGGTTGCTTTTAGTCCAAGGCTCTAATGCAGTGTATTTAGAAACCTCTGCACCATGATCTAATATTTGGGATTGGCTCTAAAGACTTTTACTTTTCAATTTCCTTGTTTTCTTGACATATTTTTCTGTAATACCATAACTCTAGATTCCACTCTGTATCCCTAAAGCTTAAGAGCAATTATTACCATCAGATTTTAGTTTTTTATGTTTGATTTGTATGGGCTTGTGGTCATTATAGGATCCAATGTAGTAGTACCTGAACAATTATAAACTCTTGCTGAAATCTATGCTTAGAAATTCTATTTCTTAGAATTTAATGTCCATTTGTTTATAATGGGTATGACTATAAACTCTTGCTGAAATCTATGCTTAGAAATTCTATTTCTTAGAATTGAATGTCCATTTGTTTATAATGGGTATGACTCAGTGTACCAAGGAGAGCTAACAGAGAGCTCTAACTTTGTTAAACAAGTCTTTTTCCTTTTGTAAATTTGCCTGCATTCATAGAGATTTAATTGTTGAGATGAAGAGAACCTTATTCTGCAGCTCAAAAAGATCTGGCGCCAGACAATAGGCTGAGGTCTCTTGTTGCTCTCAGCCGGGGCTGCTGAATAGGCTGAGAGCATGCAGCTGCTGGACAAAAGCCTGCTCAGCAGAAAAGCTGTCAGTGACCCTGAGGTGTGACTCTCTGATCCCTGAACTCCTTCCACACAGAGTCAGCACAGGGTAGACTGCAACAGAGACCTGTCATAAACGTGGCAAATCAACAAAAGTTAAATCTTTGAGCTGCAAACTTGGATGATTATAGTAGCTTCTAGTGGGAGACAGTGAATAAATTGAAAGATATTCTTTTTTTGTTGTTAAGGATGAGAAGAGAGCAGATGGTTAGACTTTAAGTGTTGAAAGCTCTAAACAACACTATTAACACCCACTGCCAATGATACAAATTAACAGATTACACAACACAGTAAGCAGCATTTTGACAGAAGTCATGAAAGATTGAATTATATAAAAACGTTGCATTGAGGAAGAAATACTATTATTTCTTCAAATAACGATAGTCTTGATTGTGAACTGTTAAGCAGTTTTTTATGCATGGGGTTAGAATACTGTAAGTTACTAGAAATCCAGATCTTACTTGGAACTTTTACCTCATTTTTGTCATATTTTTCAAAGAAAATCACCTGATTAAGATCAAAATAATAAGTTTTTTATAGTTTTTTTATATATGTTTGCAGTATTCCTAACTGAGAAAAACAAGAACGAGTTTAAGCTAAGTGTGCAATCATTGCAAACTATGTCATCATCCAAAAATTGACCTAAAATATAAAATATACTCAATGTTCTCCTTATACCATACAGTCCTAATACTTAGTATTTGTAGGTTTTTAAAAGTTGAGTCAGGGAAAGCAGAGAGATGCTTGAAGCTGTATAAAAGCTATATTTCCTGCACTATGTTTTCAGATCTAGGTCCATTCAGAGAGCAAGAGAAAGCAGGACTTTGATAAGATAACAGAAATACATAATTTAAAAGAGCAAACACGTTCAACCTGAACAACTGCTGTAGGGGAAGATATTGGTTCTCATAAGAAAATACAGCAGGCTGATGTTACCGTTAGTATTTTAATATTACCTGAATACACATTGAACTCCAGAGTTATTTTTATTTGTTTTTAATATTTGCAAAAGTTTGTTTAAAACAACTGCAGTTAAAATATTTTGTGGTAGATTAGAGTTTTACAAAACATAGAGGTACTATACTGGCTACACATCTGTGATCAATGGATATTTTTATGATGGTTACACAGTTTGTTTCAAAATTATGCACTTAGCTTAAAAGCCATACACGAAGAATCCATTTTGGTTGGAGCAGAATGTTGTTGTTCTTTATTAAAAGTAAGTCTCGGCTCCAAATATACCCCTGTTTCTCAAAATAAACACCATCAAATCTCAAATCAAACACAATTTCTCACAAATCCCCACCGCCGGGAATAAAAGCACCAAACGCAGACGAGACGCTGCTCCCATCCCTCCACTTGATCACAAGAGACCTTCCATCCTTCCTCTTTTTGTGTTTATTCTGGGGATTATTTTTGACATAATCTCTTTAGACCATAATTCAGATTATATTTTGTGTTATTATTATTGCTGTGTCCATACCCCACTGTCCTGCTGGGATTTCCTGGCTGCTGGAGTGCTCCTGTGTTTGAAAAATTGATTAAAACTGCTGACCACTGGCCTAGATAGCCCAGGCTCGCAGAACTGGATAAAGAATATAAAAGCATCTAATACAGCCGTGCCTCTTATATGAAACATGTTCAATCAAATAGAAATGATGAAGAGTGTGCTGTTCTCTGCTGCATCCATTTTATTTGTATTGGTTGCATCCTTAGAGACAAAGGACATATTTATACTACTTCCTTTATCAAGCAGTGGTGGAGAAACAGATTTTTCTGCTACTTAAAGTAAGAGTTTATTCATGCTGGTAAGGCTGATGCTCCATCTGTATTAAAGCTGCTAGAGAGGTTCTCATCTGTTTAACATTCTGATGTCATGTTTAGTCTGCATTTCCAAGATTTCTGAAACACCATCTGCGTTTAATGCCTGTTTTTGAAGCTCAGTCGTCTTAAATGAGGAACCCCTGAACAATTTTGAGTATGTATAAAATCGCTGTAAGTGGAGATGATATAAATATCATCTAAAATGAATCAAAAAAAAAAATTTAAATGTCATTTTTAACTTTTCTTCCCTTTTTTGGCTAATAGATACTTTAACAGTTGACTGAATTTACTAAGGTTTTATTAAAACTCCAAATGCTCTTTAGTCGTTTCTAACCTCCAACTGAAGCATTAACAGCGCATACAACTAAACTACTCTGAGGGTACACACATTAATATACATTACACAGCCTCCAATCGTTTTAATGGCTGTGGAGACACTGAAAGCAATCAGGATCGCAAATAAGGAAGGAGAGTCACAAGGAAGCAAAATGATCATGATGAAGTGAAGCTACCTGTATATTTAAAGGGTTGAAGAGGAAAACAAGAGCGAGTTAGCTGAGCAGAAGAGGCAATTTCATCTGGTGTGAGATTCATCAGAGCATCTTGTCTTAAACTCATCATGTTTAAGTTGCTCTATGTAAAGGGGGCTGAAATCTGCACTCCAACCTTACGAAGGGAGCGAACGGATGAACGGTGCATCCAGCATGGGCTATCTTCAATGCATAAACATCCCATATCCTTTCTTCATCTCCGCAAGAACATTAGATAGAACCTTCACCTCTTTTTCTCCATATTTTCTTCTCTGAACTCACATGCTCAAGGTCTCATATGTTTGAATTGAGCTGCGTGTTGTTGTGTAGGGTATGAAGCACACAAAGTAAAACATAAACAGCCCTCTTTCTAACTCATTGAGAGAGTGCCTCTGGGTAACATTACAATCAGCACCTTATGTCCTTGTCTCCCCATGTGATACTATAATTCATCCTTAACTAGAAAAGAGGAGGGGATACTGTAAAGTGCAAGACAGAGTAACATTTGCATGGTGTAGCATCAGAGATGCACATTCCAATCAGTCAGTTCCTACTTTCTGGATATATTGAAAGCATAACTGCTTCAAAAGAAAAATGTCAGTAATATGTAAAAGTGGACAGAAAGAAGCTCTGATTTTGTATTAATCATGAAGTTTTAACAAGTCTTAAAACCTCAGTTGAAATTTGAAACCATTTTAGCTTTTTATATTAGAAATTAGAATATTTTGCATGATTAGTGAAAATAATAAGACTAGTTGTGTTAATATTTTAGCACTTTTAACGTTTGTAATAGCTATCACTCTATGTATTGCCTTGACAATTAGTAGAGCCTTATCTTAACTGTAAAAGAATGCCAACATCCAGCAGGTTCTGACAAATATGGCTCTTCACAGGAATTAAACAGAACAACTTTGCTGTTCAGCATCCTGTTATCTGCTGACATCTGACTTCAGCTTGTGGCAGCCTGACTTAAGGATCAACATGCCTCTGAAAAATGCAGCTTTCTTTGAAAAGATTCAAACCGCTTTAAAGGCAACAAATAACTAAACATGTAATGCTAAAGTTATTCAAGCTGCTGTCTGCCTGTTTTCTCTGCAGTCATGATCACTAGTGTGTTAAACAGTTTTAAATTTAAGAATTTTCTGGAGCTTCTTGGCAATTAAAGGATTGAAAGTATGTCTGTTTGTTTTAATATGCTCCTGTATGTTTAGAACAAGGTTATGGAATTCGTACGGTCCTGTTGGAATTTGAGTTTGTAATATTTAGCCTGACGTCAGTTTCACTTTCAGTTTCAAGCATCCAGCCTGTTGAGGTGAGCAAGGAGAAGAGGTGTTATCATTGGGCCATTGCTGCAATATTTGAGTCTTAGCGGCACACATGTCCTGTATGACATGTGAGAACCCTGGCATTATTATGGACGATTTTTTATAGTCTGTGGAACCCTGATTTATGTGTAGATAAAATCTCACATGGTACATCACTTATTCCTAAAGTTGGGGTCGTTGACCCTACTTGGGGTCCTCGATCAGCAGGTAATAGGGTCTTAAGATCCTCTACAGTGATTAAAATAAACTAAAAATGATAATGGTGAAGATTAAAAATGTTAAATGCTGGAGTTGTTGGCCAAGAATTGCCTTAAAATGAACTTTAAAAATCTCAACAAGACTCTTAATTTAAATAAATATTTAAAAAGTCACATTAGAAAGATATTTTAAAATAGCTTTTATCAAATGAATTGTTTTTTTTATAATTATTTTATGGGTCACAAGCTGCACACTTTAGGAATCTCTGTGTTACAATTACAAATGGATAGCGATGCATGAGCATCTTCAGTCAGTAATTTCAGCATTTATGAGTGTTACATAGCCTGGTAGCATTCGAATTTGTTGTTTAATGGCCAAAAAAAAATCTGTTTTTTGTAGTTTCTGATTGTAGTTTCTGATCACCAATTCCAGCTCATTCATTGTGAAACCATTCGATTTTGCTATGTATTTGTAGTGCTTAGTAATCTAAAGAATGTAAACATTTTTTTTCTTCTATTCATGATAAGGAGAAAAATGAAAATGATACACATACTTACTGATTGCAATCTCTGCATAAATAGTTGCTTCCACAGAAGAGCAAAAATCAAGCAGAGCTCAAAACTGCAGAGAGGTGGGTGGAAGACATGGAAATTTCCCAAAACCTCAAGCAGGGCGGTAAAGTGCTTAGCCCTGGTCTTTTTTTCCAGTTGTCACACAGTGAAAATTAAAAGTGGCCATTATACCAACCTATTATTCTTCCATATAAAGGAACAACATGAGCTGGGTTGAGGCTTGAGAACAAGGAAATTATTTGATAGCTCTACAAAAATGTTGAATTCTCCGATCGAAACACACATTTGGCTCAAAAAAACCACCTGAAAGCTTTATCTCACTTAAGAAAGGTGATGATCTAAATGTGCAATCTCACTTATATAAATATGACTCTTATTAATTATGAATCATAAGAGAAAGAGAAACAGATAGAGAGACACCTACATCCTTGGCAGTTTACTTATCCTCGGGGTGTGAAATAGTTCATTCATAAACATTAAAAAAGTGAACATTGACACATTTCTGATGTATTTTTAAAACAATTTCCATGCACTGGTTGAATTAAGACAAAATCTTTGGGAAGTGAGACGTTAAATACTGTAACACCCGGTTAAGAATAGTTGTAGAGTTATGTGGTCGGGGTGTTCTGCAGGGAGAGGATACACCAGCAGCACAACACAGGAAGATAAAATGCGAAAAAGATCCCCAGCAGAAGGTTCTGTTATGGTTCCACTAGAAGGCATATATTAAAAACTCATAAAGCCTGGGAGTCCTTAAAGAGCAGCACCTCTGGAAAATAAAAAAAATTGCACAGATATCACCTGCTTTGCAAAGAGAACAAAAACCTAGTTTTCTAGAAAGACGCTGTTGAGGTTTAAGGGAAGAAAATTTTCTCAGAGCTGCTTTTCAGATAAAAAAAAATAATTTTTAATAGGCAGCCATGGCTATTATTCATGTTTTTTTTTTTAGCTTTCTCAAACTGACCAGTAGTGTTTGGAGAAGGAAGTTAATAAAACACTGGGTCATGATTATTAAACTGCAGAAAATAGCTTTAGTATGCTGGAGAGCTGATAAATCCTCACTATCTGTGAAAATTTAGCTTCATGCATATTTAGAGAGAAGCTGCAAACAGAGTTCAATTTCACTCCCGTCTGTCACTTGTTTATTATTTGATTTGGAGTCTATTAAACAGGTCCGCATTTTGCTGCTGAATGTGCTTCATAGTACTGAGAGAAATATATACACTAGTTCTGTAGTCAAGGCAACCTAACCTGAGACCAAGCAAAGCCCTAGACCAGTGTATCGAGACTGAGAAAAGCCTATAAGGGCTGAGACCAAGTTAAGACCAAGGCAAAGAAAAGGTGAGTCTAGAGTTCACCTCTTCTTATCGCAATGAAATGTAAAACTTAATAAAAAAATCCTTCTCAAATTATCCTGTAAAATCCATGTTCCCATAAAAACTACACAATATTAAACACTATGAGCTAAAATTACTACAGGCCTGTTGCACTGAAGTGCTTCGAAAGGCTGGTTAAAGAACACACCGTCTCCAGTCTCCACCCAACATTCGACCCGTTCCAGTTTGCCTACCGATGAAACCGCTCCGCTGAAGACGCCATCTCCTCCGCTCTTCACCTGAGCCTGGCACACCTGGAAGAGAAGAACACCGACGTACGGATGCTGTTCCTGTACTTTAGTTCAGCTTTCAACACCATCATCTCACAGCATCTTATAGGAAACATGGAACATTTTTAAGTATTGTATTAGAGTAGATTGATGAAAACAGCAAAATTCAAATAAATGTACAAAATAAAAACTCTAAAAGGGAGATGGAAACACATTTATGCCGAATATTTACCTCACAAGACTGATCTGCTATTTTGTTCTGCCGGCATCCCATTAGAACCGCATTTCTCTGTCGATATCTCAATGGCAAAATCCATGGCTGATAATGGATAACGGACTATTGTTAATTCGCTGCAATGACCAAAAACGCTTCTAGTTTGCATTTTTTCGAGTTTTTTAGTTTGCTTCAAATCCACATCATTGTCTGGATGTAAACACAGCTAATGGCTCTGGATCAGTTTGCCCTACCTTTATCTCATATCCATGCATTGTCATTTCTCCCTAACCTACTCTTATTTCATATAAACAAAGCATTTTGTTTCAAATTTACATAATTACTGATTTTCAGATTGTGACTATTTCTACTCCCGTTCTGATTGCTATGCTTGGTTACCAATTATCAGGCGTCTTTGGGTTAGAATAGTGCACTCTGTACAGGATTGTTGTAGATTTTTTGTCTGTAAATCATGAACTGTCATGATTACCTGATTACCTAAATTTGATTATCTGAATTTGATTACCTAACCCCACTTTAAGACTATGTTACTAGATTATGTTACCATTTATGTTAAAACTAGCCACAAACAAATCGTTGTTTTTTTTTCAAAAACATAACAATCATGATAACATTAGAGGTTGTTTTACAAAGTAATCAACCCTGTTCGCCCATTTGAATAAAGTAAAATGATTCAGTTGGTTTCATTTAAGCTGGTTTGATGATAATGCCAGGTATGTTGCAGATATCATGAGAATGCTTATGTATGCGAAGCCAATCCCAGATTTGAACCACTTCCTGTTTTTCATTTTGTTGTGCTTCCTTGTTGGCAAATCTTTGGGCAGCATCAGTTTTAAGGTCAAAGTTCTCAAAAGCGATTAAGGAGAGTTAATCTGGTGGACCTTAATAATCCAGACTACCACGGGGAGAGATTGGCCTCTGTGTTGTAGGTGTGTGTGTGTGTGGAATTGGGTTTCTGTGGTTTTAAACCTGCATGTATCTCACATATATTGCTTACATCACTAGACCGGTAAAAAAAAAAAAAATACATTAGACCATTTAGTCTGCTGGAACATCAATCGTTCCTTTCAGTGGTTTTATTTCATCTCACTTGTTTTGCTTTGAGGTAAAGTACCTATAATATTATGATTTGTGTGTCTTTCAGCTCCTTTATCTTGTCCAAAAGCATTTTTCTTTCCCTTAGCTTCTCATCCCTAGGTAATCAATAGCGTTCTGAAGAATCCAGGTCATCTTAGCTGCAGGGGCTCATCCGTTCCCAGTTCTCCATCAATCAATCTCAGTCAGCAGCTCTGTTCTTAGATCTTTATACGTTCCTTTTTCCTTACTTTCCATCTACTTGTTCCTGTTCCTCCACTCTTGAAAAATGACTTCACCCATCTGGACTAAGCTCACCCTGGACGGTAGGCTATTACTCCTCCAGTGGTCGTGACTAAAAATAGTTCCCAGTTCAGAGTCTGAATGAGTGAATTCATGCCTCATCACGTCTATTTTTCTTATACATGAGCTCCAGTTGCTGGAGGTGCATAGAAAATTGCGGGTGAAAAGTTGACAGCGAAATGTTCTAGTTTTAACCTTTTTTCTAGGCCCAGACTGTGTGTGAGTGTGCGATTGTTTGCGTGGGCAGCTGTGATTGTTTATCAGGGCCGCCTGCAGACCTCTTTGCTGGATGCTGTCTCACGTCGAGCCCTGTGTTTGAGAGGCTTGTCGAGGTAAAGCTCCTGTCAGCGCTGGGCCGGAGGGAGCGGACTGATGAAAGGCCTCTTCATCATCCTAATGGGATACACAAAGCTCTTAACCAGCACTGCTGCCTTGGCTTTAGTTGGGCGATGGGGGGGGCAGGCGGAGAGAAGAATCAGAGAAACGTACTAAAAAAACATACACAAGTGCACAGGTCAGAATAGACGCAGTGTAAACATGACAGTGCTGCTGTGAGTCAGTTGAAATGGAGAAGTTCTGACTCTGGGCGGTCTTTGGTTTGTTAGAGGTTCAGTGAGATGTGGGTATTTAGATCTGGGGCAGAGATAATGCCCTGCTGTCCACAGGAATTGAGGATATGTGACCTTGCTCACCTCTGGCAAAGGTCCATGGTTTGTGGATGAACTCTTAAATATCTCTAATACTTTTATCAGGCCAAACAGTTTGACTTCGTTTTAACATCAGAATAGATTCAGAAACAATAACTTCCAAATTTAATTCCTGCATACACTTAGGTTAGGTTGAGTGTTTTTTTTTTGCAAATGTCAACAATGGATGCTAGGGTATTATCAAGGAGATAGATACTTCTCTCCATCAAGGCATTGTTTCCACTGTTTTGACTATTTTTAACCCTTTTTCATAATGGTAAAGTTATTCTCTTACTGTTTTGCACCAAATCAGAATGTTAAAACAAGAAAGAGCAAACCAAATAACTGGATCCGACCCATCTTCTGGTTGATCAGCCCTGAACTGTGACCATTTAGGCAAAGGGTGGTAAACGCATGCAAAACTAACCATATTTATTTGTCTTTTTCTAATTCCTATGCAGCTCACAGCCACTTGACTGATCTTTCATTGTTGACAGTTTTATCAGCGGTTTTTGGGCCATTTTATTTAGGAAAAAAAGTATTAAAAAAAAAACTTAGCCTCACATTTAGCCCTTATTTTTGAGTAAAGGTACTTTGCACACGTCTGCAGTTTAGCCGCCATCTTTAATGCAATTAGCTCAACAGACTCACTAAGGGGATCACAGTTAAAGCACAAGGTCTATTACCTCATGACTGGTTCCATGATAAGACGGTGGTTTGTTGTATTAATAGCTGCTGATATTTTAAATCCCTAAAGGCTGATTGGACTACTTTGGTATTTCAACTATTTTCCCACCATTCCATTCTTTTCAGCATCAATAAATAAAAAAATAAAAAAAATGACAATAATAATAATGAAAAATAAATGCCATTATTGTGTGGTGTTTTGCTCCACATTTGCACCCCATTTTATATATAAGCAGTTCTGACAGCAGACTGTATAGTTATCGTAGTGCATTTTAAATGATAAACATTACTAAAATACATTACCAAAAACTCGCACAACATATCTACAACATGCTGAGGTATATCTGTGGCTGTTTATGCCTCTGAGATAGAAGGAGAAAGCAAAAGTAAAAGGGCATGACAGGGAGGCTGAATAAAGTATAACATAATCGCTTTGTTTTTTTCCTGTCAGAAGCCTTTAAGAAACCCCACACCGAGGATAAGGTTCTCTAGAAAAAAATGTTTGGCGACTGATATTTAGCCATGCTTATCCATGATATATGTTCCTACAGACAAAATAAAAATTACTCTGTAGTCGCTGTTTTATTTTAAGAAAATTGAAATAGAGACCATTAGATAACAAAAACGAAATTAAAAATCATTTGTCTAATTTAAATATGATAGATTGTCATGTGACAATAGATCCTAAGAAACTGTTTACATTTACTGCTGAAATGTTCTCTTTATGATCGGCTATCATGAACTTATGTTTTATTTAAGTTAATTAGTATACAGGATAAATCCCAGTCTCAGATAAGGATGTTACCGTTCCATAAAGTTTTGGAAATTGGAAGGAAATTTTAGTTGAAACCTTGTAATCCATGCTCCCTTAATTTCTTTATTTTGTGTCATCAACTGCAAGTTTTATATTTTTTGCATCAATATTTTCAGATTCTCAGCACTTCTAACTAGGGCCGCAATTAATGATTATTTTGAAAATCGATTAATCTATCGATTATTTTTTTTCGAATAATTGATTAATAATCGGATAGCCAAAGACTCCTTAAAGAAGGCTTTTTACTAAATTAAACCAGGTGAAACTCAAAATTTTCCACTTCTGATTAGCGCATATCGACATTTTTTTTTACAATTTTTCATTCCTGCTCTAAATGGGTTGCTCCGTCAGCTAAAGGCATGTTTTAGAGTCTCTATACTCCAGTTAAGGATTAATCAATTACTGACTTAGTTGACGATTATTTCAATTATCGATTAATCATGATTAATCCGATTAATTGTTTCAGCCCTGCTTCAAACCCACATAAAGAAATTCCTGGGTTCAAATCTCAGCAATCTGTAATCTGTGGATTAATTAGAAAACATGCTATTTGCCTTACTAAATATTGCACCTTTATTCATTAAAGATCTTTATGTGAAATAATGGAGTAAATCATTACTTATTTTTCTGATAACTCAGCATAAAATGATTCAAATTTTTTGTAAAGGTTTGACGTATTGGCACTAATTATGAACTTCACTTCAAAACATTAGAATAAGAAAAAAAAAGCAACACTTAAAACATGTTTTCCCAAGCCTCTATTCCATAGGTGATCTTTGATTATAAATATTTGTCTGTTTAATAAACAGAGATGTTGCCTACTTTCTAAACATGTAATTATGTGAATAAAGTGATGATATAATTATATCTACAAGTGATTAAAAAGTTTTTGGGGTTTCTTAATTAATACATGAAGAAAGAATGAGCCAACATTTCAACTGTAGTGTCTTTACTGTCAGATGTTATCTTCATGGTTTATGTAGGTTACATGAAACCACAGTTTTTTAATTCAGCTTTTAACTAAAGGAAATTTTGTAGAAAAAAACAAACAAAAAAGAAAAAACGAAAATTGATGTTTCTTTCCACATATTTTGATGTATTGAGCGGGTATTAAATTCAAATTTTCAGCATTATGAAGAATGACTTTGCCTGTCAAACTTTTTTGAGTCTGGCCATGAAAAGGACACCGTGTACGGATCAAGGTTACATGTAGATGTAGGGGGCAGCAGAGGGAGGCAGACTGAAGAGGAAAAAGACAGAAAGCTTGAGAAAGAGTCTCTCATCATTATTGTCACCGTGTCACACACTTTATCCACGCAGAGTTACCATCCGTCAGTGCTGGCCCTGGGCGTCTGACGGGTGTCTCTCTGTCCATCTTTTTGCTTCTTCCTGTTTTAGATTTATGCACACAGACACCAGTACATTTTCTCTCATATTCACAACGCCTTACTTTAGTGTTTTACGCCTAAGGGAATTTTGTCATGTTCTTATCATCGTCACTGCTGGCCATCACCGCCAATCCTGCCAGACCAGAGATGTATCCTGGTTCTGCCTCCCTCAAGGCTCTGTAATGCCCTCTTTTTCCAGTCCAAGCCACTCTCCGTCCTCTTCTTTGGGTCAAGGAGAAGTCCACAAGTTTGCAGTTGAGAACAGTAAAAAAAAAAAAAAAAAGCAAAAGAAAACCTTTGACATGGGACAGGAATCAAAGGCTCATGAATGATTGATGCCCGACTGCTGACTCATCTCACCAGGGAAAAAAAGCAATATTTTGACCTGAAACATAACAAGATTTAGATTTGTTGAGAGGAGAGATGCACACAGGTTGCAGAGATGTTCCTGTTTTTGTTCTGTTTGCTGCAGAGCTCTCAGCTTCCCACTCTGTTACGAAGATTGCAGGATGGGGAGAAGTTGGTCTGACCAAAAGTGATGTTTTATAACGATCGGTTGTGCTTCTGTTGCAGCTCTGCACTGACATTACTTTACCATAAAATGGTTAGCTGTTGGGTTTTTCTTCCTTTTCCCGCTGAGCTACACATTTTCTTATTAAGTTTGACTTTGTCGAACTTTATATATGTTTTTTTATGTTGTTTTGTACCTCAGTAACTTAGAAAATAGAGATGGATTTGGAAATGATGAAGACTTTAGAAATTGGAGGTTTCCTATATTATTACAGTATACCAAGGTTTAAAAAGCTAGAGGATTGCAACTGAATTTTTTTTTTTACATTTTATCATTTTAAACATATTTTGATTAGAAGTTAGACACATCCAGCTCTTTGAGAGATAAAGTAGTGCTGCACTGCCCCTCTCTTATATGTCGCTGTGCACTGCTGGTTGGCTGGCTTAAAGAGATTCAGTGTATTTTTACCTTATTTACAAAGTGTGAAGGCTGAATGAGGGGCATCCATCAAATAGTGATGGGAAATTAGGTCTTTCCATATTACTCTGTAGCTTGAACTATTTGTTCAATGACCAGAAGTTAGATGGTTATCACAGTTTGATCAGTTTTATGATTCTTTTCTAAATGCTTATTCCCAACCCGTACAGAGTGGATGAGATCCCATTAAGTTAAACTGAGGACTAATGGCAGCTATTACACAACAAACAGGCAAGAGATGCTGCTTATAGCTGTCTTGGTGCACTCTTTTTATGCTTTCTAACATATGTAACATTAATATAGTTTACATTATTACTTTTTGCATTTAAAACCCTACGATTCTGTTTCATGACTCTCAGTGGGGTCCACACTGAAATGTTTGGATTTACTGGGTTAGCTGCCATTAGAAAGGCAACTGTACTACCTCTGTTATTAAAGGGGTTATTTCTGGTTGCAAAAAAAAAACTGGGACAGTCACGGTGTGGAGGCTAAAGGAGCGCCATTCATCACTTCTATTAAGGTAACACTATTTTAAAACTGCAGCTTGGGAGAACTACAAACAGGAAGTCTGTACAACAGCTCACTGCACATAGCTTGACCACCTATCAACATAACCTACCAGTGTTACCAGAAAACAGATATTGAGTATAAATATGTAAAAAATAGAAGAAAAAAAATAGGTAAATGTCCTAATAAATGGGTTTAACTGTTGTCTGCAGCATTTGGAATAATTTGCTATATTCTATAAGAGAATATTAGCAACTACCAGTTTTTTTTTACATTTTCATGTATACAGTGTTGAGCAGTAGTTCTATAATTTTCCAAATTCACTTGTGAGGATAGGAGGGAAGCAGTGTTTCCTCAAAGCGGTACAGAACAAGATAATGAAATAAAAAAAACAGGGTTAATTCTTTGAGGTATAAAAGGTATAGTGGAGGATGTTCTTTTTCCGGGTGGATCATCAAAATAAGTGGTCCCCCTAATTGTCATTCATTCTGGTGATATGTTTACGTAAGAGTGTTCTCGTCCCCATTTTCACTTACTGTTGGTGAGTCTGAGTGGAAAAATTGCAAATCTTCTTCTGGAAAGTAAGCCTGTATGAGCGATGCAAACAGCAACTTATAGAGTGGGCACGAGTTGAAATGGGCTTGTGCATGCTCTCACACGCAGGTTTTAGACCACTGATCTAGCACTGATCCTCTCTCAATATGGGAATAATGGAACACTTGGATGTCTAAAGCATTGATAAAGTTAAAGATTTAAAGGTTAAAAGTGAAATTGGTCCAAAACATTTTGATTTCTGTGTCACTTTTTTACCATTAAAAATAAATTGTACTGTCTTCAATAAGGGACCAATTCTAATGGGGGAAACTGGTTCCTGTTGGCCCCTGTATGGAACTGCCCATGCATGTGTGTGTACAGTAAATACATATACCTTGAAACTGTGGTAGTTTTACTAAAGGTATCAAACTTTCCTATTGGCAAACTCCTAATGGTGTTAATGAATCCAATAAAAAGGGACAGCATAGTTCTGAATTTCATTCATTGAATCAAAAAGCTTGGTTTAAAATCCTGTATTGTCGTTATTCCCTTGGACAATTTAATATGACGGTGATGCTGTGTACTAAGCACAGGTAGGGGAAATTTATTTTCAACAAATGATGAAGAGGAATAATGGGAATGAAAGAAAAAGATCATAAGGATAAAACAGCCATTAGCCTCAGAGCAGGACTTCTTTTCCTGCAGAGCCCTGACAGTCTGCAGAGTCGGGAGATTGAATCTCACCTCTAACTGCTGCCTCCCATTTGTCCTCCTGTGCCATCGCAACATCACATCTCGTCATCTATCTCCTCCAACATAGATTTTCAAGCTATTAGTGCCCTAATCTTTACTCATCCTTGTCTGCCTGTCTCTCTACTCCCATTCTTCATCTATTTCTATCTCGGTAATTTTCATTTTATTTTAATCTTCTTGAGAAGTAGAATTTCCTAAATGTACTTTAGAGCTGTTTATTACCGATGCATTTTTTACCTTTACCTTGTAGATTATCATCAAAACTTTGCAGCTGACTTTTTTTTATCATAAGTTCTTGTAAAGATTTCTCTCCAAAAACTGTAATTAGCAGTGTTTAAATTTTTTTGCTGTTTCGAGGCTTTCTCCAATTAAGGGTTAATTGTGATTTATATTAGAAGTAATTAACGTGGGTTTACTGTTTCAAACTAAATGATAATCATGCTTTTAGCATGTGATCTAGCTGGATAGTTGCAGTTCTCTTTATAAGAAAAGAAGTCAGTAATTCTCATTATTATCTGATATGTAAGAGCCTATGTCTGGATAAATTTTGAAGCAGTATCGCTCAGCCATATTATGAACTCAGCAAAGCCATTCCTGCACCTATTATAGTCTCTCAACGATTAGCTGGCTGAAAGAAGCAACGTTTTTCAGTAAAAACTTTCAAACTAAGGAGTGTTGATGTCAGCGGGACCTGGTTGTTCTTAGTTCTGGTGCATTCAGTCAGTGAATGCGCCAGAACTAAGAACATCAATTTAACTTTTCATTGCAAATTTGTCCCTATCCCAAGCACATTTTGAAACCCTCTTTGTTGCTGCTGCTTTCAGAATAGTAATGTTCTGTCATAACGTTACAGATCTGACACATTTCCAAGTTTTATTGCCAATTTTTCACACACTAAGGCCATCCTGCAGCCTCTTGCTTGTTGTCTACTGCATATATCTGGGGAGCTCTCTGATGCAAGGCGACGCAATGAAGCAACAGAGTGACGCCAACCCTGCTGTGTTTGTGTGGGCTTTGATCATGCTTTGTTCGTCCATGGGCTGTCACCTCTGTCACACTTGCTTGGAAACTAGCAGGAATGGAGATGTCATTGTGTTTAGTGTGCACTGCACATTTATGACAGCACGGTCTGCTTGTGGGATTGTGTGGAGCATCTGACCCTCTGTTTGTTGGTGTGTGGGTGTGTTTGAGTGTGTGCGTGTGGGTGTGTGTGTGTGTAAGAGGTCAGCAACGTGGTCCGTCGATCCGCTGTTAATCCGGCTCATCTCCTCATCTGTTCATTAGCATGACAGAGGAGCTCCGCTGCCAAAGCAGTTAGTCACAAGAATCAGCTCCTGTCACAACACATTATGGCAGCAGGCGTCTCTGAGCGTGGCCAGAGCCCACAGCTCACATACTTACACACACCATTCAAGAGTTTCACTCAATCTGCACCTGGGGAGTATTTCTACATCTCCTCCTTACATCCACCCGCCTTAATTTCTTCCTTTCTAGCTACTTTCTTTTCCTTCGCTCCTGCCTGGCTGCACACTTAGAGCTTCGTTGTTAATCTCCCTCCTTCTCTCCATCATCCCCTAACTTTAGCAGGGATACATGCACCATCTCTCCCATTTCCTTGTCCTTCTTTTTTTCCCTTAACGTCACTCCCCAACCGGCTCTATTTCTGTCTCCCTTCCTTCTGCTCTCCGTCTCTATAATGCGAGAAGAGATCAAGACTTTTCATATTTAATCCATCCGTATTCTCTCTGTGATGTTTTAGTTATCTCTCTCCCACTCTACAGCTCCATAAGCCCCCTTCTAACGCTCTCCTCCGCCTTCATTATCACCTGCTTGGGTGTCTGATTTGATTTGTACAGGAAGTTTGATCCAGCCATCTCCTCCATTCTCCTGGGGCAGCTGGGTTGTCATATTGTATCATAAAAACTCATATGTTGCAATGCATTCGGTCTTCTTCTCACAATCGTAGTATACGCCCACTGATTGAACAGTCGAACTCTAAACTCCCTAAAGACCGTGGGGAAAACATGAATACTGTATTTTGCAGCCTGATGCATAAATTCCTTCTGCACTGATTATAGAGATGACTCCAGGATGGCGCTCTCTGTCTAACTGTTGTGAACTTATTGGTTTTCTCAGGGTTTTCTGTTTTGTTGAGCAAGGTCAGCCTTATAACTAACTTTAAGTTTATACAACAGATTAATTGATAGACGTCATTGGTTCTCCACCTTGACAGTCTGAAATAAATTCTCATTTTAGCCAAACCATTTCCTGGTTATTCATCCATTTATTACAGTAATTTTGAAAGATGTACTTCACCATTAACGTTAACGGCACTCATGAACATGGATGATTTAGCTTTAGGGCAGGAGCTGTCTGTACTCAAGAGAGGGCCGTTAGCATTGATTGGCATTTAAAACTTACTTCCACCTCATCCCGACAGATATATATCTATATATGAACATAAACTGTTATATAATATTTGGATTTCATCTACAAGAAGACTTACAAAAGTGTTTGTTTTTTTTTAAAAAGGGAAGTGATCTGCATGAAAGAAGCCAGAACATTGACCTGCTGGAAGAGTTGGAGGCAGTGTTGCAGAAGTTAGAGAAAAGGTGGATCAGAGGACAGTGGGGGCTGTAGCCTCACCCATGCAAATACCGTGGGGTGGAGGGTGAGGCACTGAGATGGAGGGGGTGTGTAATTATAGGGGCCCTAAGAGGAGAGGCCTGTAATCAGCCTGCCCTCAGGAAGGAATGCAGCTCATCTTCTCATGTAATTACGGTCATTTAAACAACCCTGGCTCCCAAACACTCATCCCACTGCACTGCTCACCTATTCTCTCTGTGTACTCACATGCATTCAGACAGTCTGTGATAGAGAAGGACAGATATTAAACAAAATGGACCGCAGACGATGCGTGTTTGTTTGCAGCTGCAGTGTTTACCACAGGGTTACCAGCTGTGTAGTCTGCAGGCCTCTTGAGAAGCTGTCTCCTTGTGGACTTCCACCATGGTAACTGGCCACTACGGATAGATTTGCGCAACTCTTCTTGAACAGGACAGTGGCGGAGCTACGGTGCCTCAGTACAAATGCTCACTCTGGAAGGGAAGCAGTCGCATTGTGCAACACTAAGTTTGACCTCCCTGTATAACAGCTGTGACATTGGTCTGTAATTTAGAGAGGATAATAGCAAAACATCATTGTCTCACCCACTCTTCCGGCACTTCACCCCCCTCTTCACCCTCACCCTTTCTTTTCAGGCTCTCCCAGTCTCCACTTCTGAGGATGATTGATAGTCCTTCTGCTGCACACCGTGTTCCCATGCCATAGGTGGTCATCAGGGTGCACAAAAACAGTACAGGGCCACCTTTCGATGGGCAATGATTAATGAGCTCTGTGGGGGGTGGCGCCCCCTAGTTGCAGTAATCCACACTTTCAGCTTCTTTTCTCTATTCAAATTCAGCAAAAAAAGCACAAATCGTCTTAGAGCACCCACAGTCACACTCACCCACGTTCTTAAATACAGGAGGCTGTCTGCTGCATCTACTCTGAGTCAATATGATCCATAGTCTCTCATAAAGAGGTAGGCAGATTTCATTTCTGTTTTTTTGAATACTTCAGTTGTTTGAATCATCAAATTCTAATATCAGACAGAGATAAAATAAGCGAATCCAAAAGTCATTCTCAAACATTATTTTATTTATTATGGAAGAAAGCTCTCTAGACCAGCTTGGCCCTATGGGAAAAAATAAACGCTCCTTAAACCTAATAACTTGTTTTGACAGCCTTGGTGTTAACAACTACCTTCGAGCTTTATAGTCACATATTAAACTTTTCCATAGCTGTAGAGGAACGCTATCTCTCTTGTTTGCAGAATGGCCATAATTCAGCCACATTTTTGGTTTTGGTTTCATTTTTCCAGTGACGTGCGGTGAGGTTCATAGCTGGTGAGGCACTGACGTCATCAGAATCAGATTTGCAAATAGATGCATAGATTGACAGCAGTTTACAGGTTATGTTTCACTTCTGCATCCTTACACATACAAACTGTAGCTCACAAAACACACATTTCCTTAAAAAACAAAACAAAATAAATGTTATTACTGTCTTACCTTTACTTATAAATGAATAGAAGTCCTCCTTATCTTCCTTCAGTTTTAAAAGTCTCTCTGTCTCAATGGAGATCACTGCCAGGGAAGAAAGCCTTCCTTGATCCGTCCTGTTCCTGCCTTATGTTTTCAGTCTCTTGAGCACCCCCTGCCATGAGGCAAGAGAACTGCCTGCCTCACCTCGAACTTGTTCTCTGCCGTTTATAATCGCTCATTACACGAAACACGTTACACAAACACAGTTGGTGACAAAAAGCTCTGTACATTATATACATAAGCCAAATTATTAGAAATAAGTTCACATATTACATTTGTTTAAACCATTTTATTGACGCCGTACAGCAACATGCTCTCTCCGCTTTGCAGCCAGCGCAGAGCCAGGGGTTGCGCAATCCAAGGTGAGGCAGAGCTCGCTGCTGCCTCACCGGCATCGCTTCCAAGCATTTGAATGGGAAAATAAGAAAATTCAGCGATTTTGAACAAATAAAAATCGAAATTGGTGAAGCTACATGAAAAATGAATATTTTTTAGTACAAACCACCGGATGAATATAACAATTTAAATTACTTTATGATTATATATTTTCTTTCTTTCCATGATGGCTGGTGAGGCACTGCCTCACCTGCCTCCCCTGACCGCACGTCACTGCATTTTTCACATAAACCCCTAGTTTAGGTTCATGATTTAAGACAAAGACTTTAACTAGGCAACCACAAATTGTTCATTTTGAGATTTGTTTTTGAATTTTGGATATGACATTTATGTTTCCTTAAATTACTGTATAGGAGTTTGTCCAAAGCAGGAAAGGAGAACATGAACCATGTTTGAACATGAACTACTGCACTACCATGTTTTACCATTCATATGATGCTCTTTTTTTCTGTCCTGTTTCATACCAGATATAATACAGAGTTTCCACAGGTCATTAAAAATAATTAAAAGTAATTAAAATTAAACTATTATTCTTTAAATTAAGGCTTTAATTGGCATGAGAATTCATTAAATGTGATTATTGTAGCATTTAAAATGCTTCATTTTTTAAAATTCAGTTTATAAAAACAATTTTGTCAGATATATTATATTGCGATATATTTGCGCGGAAATGCTTCCGGTGGATTTTAAAGCTGTATGTTTAGAAAAGAAGCTTGAGGCGGAGAAAAATTTAGACAATGGGAATACACAAATTTTAAGAAAAGTGGCTGGAAAACAAGGATTTCGGGAAATGGCTGCAGCCTGTTGACGGTAAAGATGACGAAGGATTTTGCCACGTTTTATATACATAACGAATTAAATATAGAAAGAAAATATATAAATAAGCATTAGCATTAAGAGCATTAAACGAGCATTAAAAAGCATTAAATTAGAGTTACGAATTCCTGTATAAACCCTGTAATAGGATGTTACACCAGTGAGGCCGTCGAACATTTTCCCTAAACTTTTGGAGATCATCAAGATGTTTTTAGTTGCTTTTTTAGAACACCATTTTAATTATTTCTCAGACAGCAGTAGTTTTGGTACCAGAAGTCTGGCATTTTGACATAATCTTAGCACACTCTTTGTTTTGAATGCTGTTCTTGCGGAAATGTATTCAACAGTTATTTTCTCCATTTGTGAATGATGCCGTTACTGTTGTTCACTGATGTACACAAGCTTTTAGAACATGGTAAACATCTTTGGATCAGGTCATATTTTGCTATTTGACACCATAAATCGTTCTCCATTGTATCCGAAATATGTGATTTCTTTCTTTAACAGGTTAATAGACTGATGTGGCTAGTTAAACTGGACTGAGCCTTAAATATGGTTAATCACAGTTAGTAAACGAATTGAAAGTAGTACGGTAGTAGAGTAGATTTTCACAAATGTTTGAAACAGTGCATCAAACTGTGACAAAAATGTCAAAAATGAAAGTAATCTGAAAGAGGCTAAATGCTTTTTTTTCACAGCAGTAAATTATATATTAAACAAAAACAAAGTGCTGCATCATTTGCTCAGTTCTCAGAGAAAAATACCAATCACTCGCTGTCTTAAATCGTCTCTTATTTCCCCTCTGTAAACATGAGGTTGGATAGCATGTTTACGTGTGTGTTGGTGGGATCCCACACGGTGTCCCCTCCAAAGTGGTTGATTAAGAGTTATTATGTAACTGTAAGGGAAAAAAGAAGAGGAGTTCTTTTATAAAAAGGACAGGTCACACTTCATGTAGAATTAGAGGCTTCTGAAGCGGCACACCTTGCAGCAAAGAGCGTGGGATTACACTCTATTTACAAGCACATCTGCAAATGAGGTCCCACAACCCTCTGTATTTGTTGCGTATGCCTGTGTGTGTATGTGTGGGTTAACCCGTCCCCAGGCTCTCTCCTCATGCCACCCAGACATGTTGGATGGACAAGCGAAGCATTCCTGTCACTGTGCATCTCCATCACCTGCTTGGCCTTCTCCCCTCTGCCAATCTGCTTTCCATTCCCCCATCGCCTACCTCTTCCTGTCTGAGCATAATCAATGCAGGTTCCTGGCAATGGCTCAGGTCGCTTAAAATGTTTCATTTTAATGTTGTCTGCAGGAATGTGTGGAAAGAAATGTCACATTCGAACTTTCCATTGAATAGCAGCACCTGATGTAGCTTGTGGCAAATTGTTTAATTAAGCAACGGCTGTGGGAGAGATTAGAGGAGCAGATTGGAGACTTTAATGTTAAATAGCTAGATTTGAAATGATCTAAGATACAATTAGACAATTGTGAGGAAGTTTTCCATTCTTTATGAATATTAATCTGTCTTTTATTGTTTTTACTGTCATTATCTTTCTCTTGACTATATTTGAGTTCATATTTCTTTCTAGCTCTGCCCTTAATAGACTTGTCCTCTTCTGGTTGGTAAACCTGCTGATTAAAATCAGAAAAATGCAAGTAGGCTTGAATCTGGGTAATTATTATGTGACAATCACGTCTAAAAAGAGCCACAGATATATTGTGTTTAAGTACAAACAATATGATTGCTTCTTTTTTTTTTTTACAGATACCAAAAGAAAAATCTACTCCTACTGTTGCAAAAACCCCATAACATTAAATATTATAGTAATGTAAACTATTCCATAGGTTTGTTGTTGTTTGTTTGTAGTTTGGACTTAAAAGCATAATACACAATAAATACAGCAAATCTAACTCTTAATAAGCATAGACCTGTGGTAGGATGCCACCTGTGCAACAAATCCGGTTGTGAAAATTCCTCGCTACTAAATAGTGTAGGTTCAACTGTCAGCCATGTCATAAGAAGGTGGAAGTGTTTGGAAATGACAGCAACGACACCCATTACAGGTATTATGGAGGATTTTTCCAAAATCTTTTTAAAAGACCCGCCCTCTCCACTTTAAAAAAATGCACATGCACAACTCTGTACCCACTCCCAAGAGGGAATGCCTATTAAACGCTTACGAGAGCATGCATGATCTCATTTCTCCTTGTGCACGCTCTGTTTAAAAGTTGTTGTTCTCATAGCTCATACAAGCTAACTGTGCCCGATTGTCCACCCTAACCCCTAAATCCTTCAATCACTATATAGAGCGGGGACTATATAATGGACTTTAAAGCGAACTTAGTTTAACTGACCGTTCAGACCGATGATCACCACTTTTTGCTCCCTGTTGGTCACAAATCCTATAATGCTTTGCAAGGAGAGTTCTCGTGCAAAGCATTCTGGGATATATCTGCCTCTTCTGAGGCCTTTCTTTTATTCTCATACACTTTGTAGAAACTTTTTCTCTTACGATCCTCGGGCATTTTCAAAGAACTGTGGTTAGAAAGGTGAGCTTCAATGACTGTCTGAAACCGTCGCTCACCTCTGATATAAGCCTGAAAGTTATATTAGCCTCCAAAGTTGGAGGGCTTTACATAAACATATCACCTGAATGATTGACGATTAGGAGGACCACTTATTGAGATGATCCACCTGGAAATAAAAAATCGTCCTCTATACGTTTAAGTGGAATGCCTACTACCACTAAACTGATGGAGCGGGATCAGCGGATGCTGAGATGCATAGTGCGAAGAAGTCACCAACTTTCTGCTAAGTCAATCACTATAAACATCCAAATGTAATGCCACCTTTAGATTAGCTCAAGTGTGCAAAGGCTTTCATGGAATGGGTTTCAAAGGTTAGGCACCTGCATGTAAACCATACATCACCAAGTGCAAGTGTCGAATGCAGTTGTGTAAAGCATGGAGTCAAGAACAGTGAGAATAATATTCCAGAGAGACAAATCTCACCATGAATATGGTTTTGGCTGTTGCCACCAGAAATGTTCTTATGTGACTGCATTGTTCCAAGTGTATAGTTTGGAGGAGGGGGATTATGGTGTGGGCTTGTTTTTTTCAGGAGCTGGGCTTGGCCCCTTAGTCTCAGTGAAAGGAACTTAGAAAGCGTCAGTATACCACAACATCTTGGACATTTCCGTGCTCTCAACACTGTGGGAGCAGTTTAGAGCTGGCTGCTGTCCAACATCAGTGTGTGACCTCATAACTGCGCACCTGGAAGAGAGGTCAAAAATTCCAATGAACACACGCCTAAACCTTTTTTTTTGTTTTTTTTTAAGTCCACCTTTGTGTGTTTCTCCAATTATTTCTTTTTCTGTTTAAGGTTATTTGTGAGATGATGAGAGTAGAATTTCATTTCCTTTTTGCATCTTTAATTTACAAAATGGTAAAATCTTTAGCCTGCTTGATAGAAGGTCTGGAGATCAACGGTTTAGAATATTTATTTTCAAATAAAGATGCTAAAGTTTGCTTTTTTTTTTTTAATTTTTCTTACTTTCAGTAGTCAGCAATTAAAATAAGTCACACTTAAAACAACAGTTTTAATTGAAGTCACGTTCAGAGCAACTAAAAGGTTAATTGTGCTGTTGCTTTTAATTAGTGTAACCACCAGCTAAATAAAGTAAAGATAACAGGGACACTTGTTTTTATTTTAGCTACTTTTCTCTCCTATATTTTCTCTTCTCTTTCTTGCTTTGCAATTTGAGTTCTAAAGGGAAGCTCTAGCTGGAAAGCTCATCCTGAATTTCCTGACAAAACGTAGTATGTAGACACTTTGATAATTGAAGCTTTGTTCTTCCTGAACTTTTGATAGCATGTTTCAAAATGATATTAGAAGGTCTGAATTTCATCAGTAAAGTTTCTCCTTCTTGATACAATTGTTTGATGTGTTTGTATTTTGCTGATCACATGCATTGGCTGACAAATTTTTCCTGTTGAGGTGAAATGTTTTAATCCATGCACAAATATAGCCCTAATTTCAGCAAATTATTGCCTCATTAAAATAATATAGGCAGAGTTATCATTAGTTGGGGAAGAGAGAAGTAAGATACATGCCTGTTGCTATGAGAAACCTCTTCATTAGAGAGTGGTCATGGTAAGTTTAAAGGAGCGGTCTGCAGGGCCATTTGAAGCCACCTCTAGTTAGTGTCTCGAGGTGTTGAAGCAGAGCTCAGCAGGCCAACATGAGAAAACCCTTGAATCTGAAGAGCTTCCTTTTGCATTTCTCATAGCAGGAAGTCAACCTGTTTCCTGCCTCCTGTGGCCTCTGGAATGCAGATAATGGCATTTAAGTCACTTACAGGTAAATTAATGACTCTTCCCATTAAGCGATGACCAGTTCTATCCCCATCCCCCATCTGAGCCTGAAAATGCTCAAGTCTGTAACTGTTAGGTTACCGGTAAGTTTGCAGACCTCAAAGAACCGCATGACTCTTTGTGACCCTTCAGTCATTTTTGAGGTGTGAAGTGTTGTCTCCTGTCATCCGTTGCCAGCATGCATATGCACTCTGAGGCTGTCCACCCCCTGAAAAGTACAGTTATTTTCAATCAAAAATTTCCTTCAAATCTTAACCCCAATCTTCCCCCACATGTATTCCTTTCTTCATCTTTCCCCTGCTGGTTTCCTCTCTTTCCTGCAGCCCTGGGTTTCTTTCAGGCTGATGAAGATGAGGTCAGTGTGAATATCAATCATTCAGCGTAATTGTCCTTTAAGGCAGGCAAGGAGAGACTGCCTCCCGTCATCCATCTCTGTCTTTTTCTACCAGACTCGGTGTGTGAAACTCGCACCCCGGGGCGTCCTCGCAGAAAGACGGTAATGAGGTAGATTGGATGAGGATGATGTATATGCTCAGTCAATCAATGTTACATAATGGCTGCTGATCACTGTATTAATTGGCGTCTGTCACCGGAAGCGTTTTTATAATATAAGTGTCTGCCCTTAAAATCTGTTTGTCCCTAATGGTCTTATCCAGAAATAAGCTCCGTGCTGGTCTGGAATAACATTCTACCTTAAAAAGACATTTTTTAATGTAAAAAACATAAAAAAAACATATGCATATTAGTTATTAATTATGAAGAAGGATTTAAGCATATATACATTAAAGATCATTTTACACATTTTTAATCTTTTGCTCGTAGCTATGGTGACAAGCTGCTTCATTGGAGTAACATCTGACACTCCAACTCCAATTTTTTTTTTTTTTTTCACTTTTCTTTTCAAATGCACCATACCTCTGATAAAGCTATTCAAGTGTTATCATTTCCTTTTTCAGTGCACTTCAGCAAAATGTGTCTAATGTTTTTCAGGCTTTTTTTATATGTCCATTCATGCATTACGGTGCTTATGCTAAGTGTTGAAGCTCTTATTTGAGCTTAAACAATAACTGCAGTATAATTCAGTAATCAAATGATCATTCACTGAATTATACTGACTCTAAAACAGACCGTTTGCTTGAAGAGCAACCAACTCAGAGGTTCATTCAGCCAAAACTGTACAAATAAATACATATATTTTCCTTTTGCCAATTATCAATCATCCAGGTCAGGGAGACAAACAGGGTTCAATTGGAGGCAACCGGACTTTCGTTAAGTTTTCATGAAAAAGTTTTGCCATCTATCCAGGAGTCTCTGTCAACTCTGTTGGCTTGCACTTCAGTCGATATACATTTTGCATTTAAGATCTACCCTGAGGTCCTCAAGTGGCATTTTGTGTGCAGAGTTTAATTTATTGTTTTAGCCACTTATATGCATTCAGAATGTTCAATAAATGTTCTTTTTTTCTCTAAGGTAAAGCACTTATTTACGGAGGTGTGTTCATTTACAAAAACTCTTTTTTGATAATTTATTTAATCTAACAAAATAATAACTAGATTATTCCATGACGTAAATAATCAACAGCTGCAGCCCTAGTCCTCCTATATTTGAATACTTTGCTTAGAATCCAATAAAGTGAAATGCGTTTAAAGTTGGCGTTTGGAGAAGCTTCGAGGTTAGTTTTAGGCATACAATCAATGACCTGTGGTGGATTCTGGGAACAATGGCGGGCCCCAATTCCAGTCCTTTAGAGCTAATAATTCTTATGTTTGAAATGTTTTTCTGGTTCAACACACCTAAATTAAGGCAATTGTTCATTTCAGGCATCCACAGGAGTAAATATTCATACTGAGGAGTGAATTTAGGACATATGGTCCTAAGGACTAGAGCAGATGTAAGGGTATAAGGAGAATGCATCAGGGGGTTTAGCGCTGGGAAATTATGAAAGAAAACTAGTTAGACACTGGATTTCCACTGTAAACGCACAACAGACGCTTCAATTAAATAGTTTGGATCCTTTGTTCTGCTACTGTATTACATGTAGGAATGATGGTACTTTAACTATCTTTGGTGGTACTTAAGTGGAAATTTAATGTCTGCTATTTTCTCATGAGTTTCAGCTTTTTTTATTAGGAAATACTTTCTGAAATGAATGAACAATTGTGGTTTTGAACCATGAGACCAACAAAACTCTTTGCCATTTGAAGTCATCTGGAAAGCTTTGACCCGAGGAGGCAGGAGCGAAGGAGGAACTGGTGTGAGGGGATGGCTAAAAGAAAAGTGCTCCATAGTCACAGGCAGTACAGGGGTGATGAGGCTGGGGTGGGGTGTTTGTTTCTTTTTGACCTCATAGGATACTTAAAGGAAGAAAAATAAAAGAGTTCTGATCCTGCCAAATACAGCTTGACCTCGTGTCTTTTACGGTGCTTCTCAGTTGTTTGGCTGCTTCAAAGCACTCCTGTTCCTCCTTTATTCTCTCCTGCGTGCCCCCCCTTTTAGAGTGCAGCATTGGGATAGTAAGGGCACTGGAGGGGACAGTAATGACTAACTCTGTAAAGGTAATGACAAAGTACAGATACTTTAGACTCCACTTTGGCTAGAGGTGCTGGGGGTAAGAAAATTACAGTCATCCATGTGTGTGTATGTCTGAGAATGAGAGGCAAAGGGTTGGAAGACAAAAAGAGAACAACAGAGAGCGATTCAGTCAGACAGGAGACGGAGACAGACATGATTCATTTCCCCTGCCAGATACTATAGCCACCCGCTGCTGTGCGTCTCTCCTGTTTGAGCATCTTGAACCATCTTAAGCCAGCGCCTCTCGTCTTCCCAGCCTGTCACCTTAGCCCACATTTCCTGCCATCTTCATCCCACGCCGCCCTTAAGTTCCCTTCCGCCCTGGCTCTCTGTTTCCCAGCTGGTCCGGGGCGTACAATGGAAGGGACCGCTTCACCTACAGTCGAATTTAGCTTGCATAAATAGGAGTTGGTGAGAGCGCACCGCATAAGCATAGGCTGTCATCTCCAGTGTGGCTGAGTGCGTGCGTGTTCACATGATTGTTCTCTGAGAGGAAGAATAGCAACAAGCCTGTGTTTGGTGTCTAGCTGTCTGTCATTAGAGTAATAAAAGACTTGCTGTGCTGCACAGCGAGGAGTTTGCATCTTTAAGGCTCCTCTGTTTTGCACAAATTGCC
Organism: Cyprinodon tularosa; assembly: GCF_016077235.1. Classification (NCBI taxonomy): domain Eukaryota; kingdom Metazoa; phylum Chordata; class Actinopteri; order Cyprinodontiformes; family Cyprinodontidae; genus Cyprinodon; species Cyprinodon tularosa. Next base: position 1,403,152 of record NW_024037959.1, read on the forward strand.
AGCTGCTGAGCTCTGATGGATGTTTGCATGCTGGCCCAAAAACACAGGTTCTGCTTTAAACTCCTGGCTCCATTATATTACAGTGAGACAGGCTGGGGTGGGAGAGACAGATCTTTTTTTGTTTATATCTCCTACCTCTGTTATCCAAAAAATGTTTTTTATTTTAATTAAACCGTGCACCCCTGCAGGGCTCAGAAAAAAACACACACACACACCGCTGAGTGGAAACATACCGACCTCTCCTCCCATCTAGTCTTGGCCCAAAACGGCTCTGTCTCTTCCTCTCCCCGCACGCTCGCCCGTCATGCCTGAAGACTGACAGGCTGTGTTTTCAGCCGATGTATGAACACGGACCGATCAATGCTGGACAAAGAAAAAAGGAGCGAGGGTGAGGGGCGAGGAGGGGGGCAACACAATTGGTTATTGACAAAGATTTCAGAGTCTGAAAGAGTGGAGGCGACGGCTTAGTGAAGGGAGAGGGGAGGGGGAGGATTGCTAGCGGCGCGCTGATTGCAGTTCACGTCCAATCTGAAGCTTTTGGTTGAGAGGCGTTAAATGTCCAAGTTGTATTTGTTCGCAAGTATGTGCAGGTTTAAGTAAACTGCACATACTTGATCATGGTTAATCCAACATGGTTTACCTTGCAGAGAGTAGTAAAAGAACCTCACAACTGTTTGAGGAACATGAGTCAGGATGAACAGCACTTGAATTCACACCGTTACATTGCAACACAAACCTCAGTGAATTGTACTCTTACTCGTACTGATATGCATGTTGCATGTTCTTACTTGTACTGTTATTATAGCAGACCAAACCAAAGTAATGCATAGTTTTCTTCATTTGAGCAAAATAAATACTCCTAACTAATGAAAATCAGGGAAGTAATACTCCTAAATAAGATCTGGTGTCTTTAGGGATGGTCTAATTAGAATCCGCCCTTAATTTGACCTCAGTAAATATCAAGTTGTTTTGTGAAGGCCTCAGAGGTTTTCTAGAGTGCATTATGAGCAAAAAGCCTCATGAACACAAAGGAACACAGCAGAAAGGTCAGAGAGGAGGTGGTAAGGAAGTTTAAATGAAACATTTTTAAAACAAAATGTTTTAGACATGTCCCAGAGCTCTGTTCAGTCTGTGACATTAAAATGTAAAGACTGGAGGAACAAGGAGAACAAAGAGCTCCAGTGTGACTGTGGAGGAGCTGCAGAGTTTCAGCTCAGGTGGAAGAATCTGTCGACATGACAACTGTTAGTTCCAGGCTTTACTATAATGCCAAGACTTTGGAGTTGTTGAGAGGCAGTCATGAAGTCAAACTTCCTGGCTGCCACTTTCAATTAAAGCCATGTAGGGATGCATAGTAGACAAGACAAATACCAAAAACAGCTGGTGTGGTAAACTAGTGAAAAACTGGTAGAGAAGTTTTATTACTTCTACAAACTGCTGCATGTTAATATACTTTAATTCTCCCCTGCCACTCTGCATTGCCCAACCCTCTGAAATAAGGATAAACAGTATTTTTATTTTCCTGTCATGTTGTGGGACTGTGAACAAATCAATCAGGGATAATGGGACTGAGATGTTATTTGCACAGCCTGTCCTGAAATCATCGAAATTCTTGAAATGTAATTGCCTGGATACTGCCTTTGTGTAAAAATCATTCACTTTTCAGCCCTAAAGCTTTCCGATTTCTTTCAGAGAACCCAAAATGAAAACAGTTGAGTGCTCTGACTCACTCTGACACACAGTTATTTTCACATGCAGTCATGCCTTTCTATCCGTCTAGATCGTAATCACCGATCTAACATTGTTGCACTTTTTTTCCTTTTTCTGTGCAAATGTAAAGATACATTATGTTGTTGATTGTTATAATGACACCTTCCAAGATACATGTTAGTAGTCTACTTGTTTATTTCCTGGGGTTTGAGGAGACAACACATGGTCAGTTTTGCTTTTCCCTTGAAAGAAAGTGATTCAGGAATGAAAGTCACATTTTACCTTGTTAGACCCATTAGTTTTCTATCTGTTTACCATTGTAAAAACAAAGAATGAAGGAAGAACTATCCCCTAGTGTCCTGGTAGGAATGTAAAGCTTTTAATCTTACCTCTAAACCTTCAAAGTGGATTTCTGAGTTGTGGCATTTCTGATTTAAAAAAAAGCTTTGTTTAATAATTCAGCTTAAACTCCTGTAAATTATGTATATAAAATATAATGTATAAGAAGACATCTTTAGACTCAGGGAACCATTTCCAGGAACCAGGATAGCTCTATGGGCCCCTTCTTTACCAACATCTGTTTTCAGTGAATCAATCAGGGTGAAAACTTACTTTATGGACAGAAATTCACTATACAAAAAGGTTGAGGTAGAGATAAAGTTCCTTTGGTATGACCTTCAACCTCCAGGGCTTTGTTGAAGGTGTGCACAAAGTATTTTAAATGGAAGAATATCAAGTAACTGTATTTCATTGATCACAGGTTCAACTCCTTTATTGTATATCTTCCGTTAACCATTGCTGTGATAAGCTCTGCTTTAGGAGCCTTTTCTTGGACGTATGTACATTTTCAAAATCATAATAATTATTTATGTACCGGTAGAAGTTTTCCCCTGAGCGCCTGAATGATGCTGAACATGCAGAAAATGCTGCTTTATTTTCAGAGACTGTGCAGCTCCTGATTCCTATGAGATCTTAAAAACACTTTCTGCTTCCTCCTTCTACACCGAAGAGTGTTTTCCATTAATAAACCCTATTAAATAAAATTAGTTCACCCACTTTCAATTGTAATTTACAATCACATGAACAGAGAGGAAGTTTTTCTTTATCTAAAGTCTTATTGTTCTGCTGCATTCTGAGCACCCTCCAGCTTTCTGACAGATAGCGACTGTAAACTGGCTGTAGATGAAAGACTTGCTTTTTACCAGTAAGTTGTGAATTGAAAGGTCTGGAATTGGTTGAGGTAGATATACATGTAAGCCAGAACTTACAAAGACCAAGAGGGAGACAGGATGATGGGTTTATCCTGGTTAAAGCCTGGAGAAGGGCTTGACCTTCTTGTATCTTTCAGCCACCACTCAGCTGAGCTTTGAGCTTTGTGAAGCTTTTTTCCTGCCTCTAAGGCCCCGAAACATTATGAAGCTGTTCCCGAGCACAGGAATAGAAATATGCTCACAATAGCTTAAGATGCCTTTCTACTTTACGGTAGTCTCTTTTGTTTCCTGTTAGTAAAATAAGTGACCAGGTTGGGTTTGATGCATTCAGAAAACTGAGCTCTGCAAATTTGCCTGGTTTTCAATCGGCTGTGTTTGCTCACACACCTCTTTATCCACTGAGTGTAGCAAATGAGATTTAGGAACTGTGAGACTGCTGTGCGAGAGAGGCACAGCTATTATTTGTGCTCATTTCCATCTGTGTGTGCGTATCTGTGTGTTTACGTTAGAGGAGGAAAATGGGCTGAGTGGAATGAATATGCCCCTAGGTTTTTGGAAGCCTCCTGTCTGGAGCTGATGCCGTCAGTCTGCAGCTTTCTGTTCCAGTCTTTCACTTAATGCTTATTGAATTTGGATCATTTTCAGGAGAAGAAGCAAGTTTTCTGCAGGAAGGTCAGCACTATTTAAAATGTATAACCTGGATTGTGCTAAAGGGAAACTGATGATAACAGTTCAAAGAAAGGCAACATTGAACCTTTGAATAGAAGGTAGAAAAGGCGACTTGAGCGCCAGATAGAATGAACTTCTGACAAAGGCAGTGAAAGTGGTTTTGTTTACAGATGAGTTCAAAGTTTTCATACAATCATTAACATTAATTTCATTCTTTATTCTTGTTTCTTTCATTTTTTATTTTTTTGTGTGTGTGTAAGGTTTTGCTTATATAGCTCTGGGAATAGATGTCCCACAGCTAAATGACAGCCAAATAGCTTTTCTTTTAAAAGTAGTCAATTTTTATTGTTGTCTTAAGGTTCCACTTGGTACTTGTATAGAAAACGAAAGTTACTACCGTAACTACGGTTCTATGAATCCCGGATGACCGCCAGAGGCGGTGCTTCAAGCACTGAATGATCATTCATGCGCATGCGCAGGTCGAGTATTAATGACAACAAAGTCAGCTGTGACCTGCCGGGGACCCACGTGACTCTATATAGTCACGTGGCACCCGGCAATCAATCCCTCAATCTTCTCGCGAAAGCAGAGAATCCGAGGGACCAAGCACTCTGGCGGTCATCCGGGATTCATAGAACCGTAGTTACGGTAGTAACTTTCGTTCTATTTCATCCCTACTGACCGCCAGAGGCGGTGCTTCAAGCACTGGATGACTCATATCAACAAGGTCACGAGGAATCAGCAACATTCAAGGAACAACGACTACACCACCCACCTAATGTGATGTAGAGGCATGCTGCTCGAGGATTCCCTGAAGCGGATGGGGCGCAGCCACATTCACCCTGTAGAACCGAGTAAAGGTACTAGGTGACTTCCAGGAGGCCGCACGGCATATAACATCCAATGGCACCCCAGTCATAGCAGCAAACGATGTTGACATGCCCCTTGTAGAGTGGCATTTCACTCCCGCCGGCAGTGGCTGGTCCTGCAAGGCATAAGCCTTGGAGATCAAATCCACAACCCAGTGTGCAAGTCGCTGCTTAGAAAGTGCCTGACCCCTCCGTGAGCCAGCGTAGCAAACAAAAAGGCTATTTGTCTTTCGGAAGGATGCCGTGGCATTGATGTATGTCTCAAGGGCACGGACAGGACACAGTGGTCTAGAGGGACTTCCGGAGTCAAACCGGGCAAGATGGAGAGGCTGGGTGCTGCCTGCTGGCAGTGATACCTTAGGAATAAATGCTACGTCAGCCCACAGTGTAACGCCTGAGCCATCAGGATTCCACCGGCAGCAGGGTTCGGCTATCGAGAGAGCCTGTAACTCCCCTACACGTTTTGCGGAAACCATAGCTAAAAGGAACGCAGTCTTCAGTGAGAGCCATTTGAGGTCCGCCGACGCCAGGGGCTCAAATGGGAGGGACCGAAGAGCCTCAAGCACAAGAGAAAGGTCCCACGCCGGTGCCACAGGGCGGTTGGGTGGGTGCAAACACCGAACACCTCTTAAAAACAGTACAACATCCTTGTCTCGGCCCACAGAACAACCATTCAGCCCAACATGCCAAAAGGAAATGGCAGCCACATACACCTTTAAGGTAGATGGGGACCGTCCTTGATCCAGCAATGCCTGCAGGAAGGTCAGTATGTCAGAAACTGAGCACTGCACCGGGTCCTGCCCTCTATCACGGCACCAGGTCGCAAAGACCGTCCACTTGTTAGCATAGACAGCTCGCGTGGACGGCGCCCATGCATTAGCCATTGTATGCCCTATGGACCCAATGTATCTTGAGAAGGTGGACCCCGGCCTTGCAGGGGCCAAATCCAGAGCTGGAGCCGGTCCGGTTCGGGGTGCAAGATCTGACCCCCCATCTGGGAAAGAAGATATCTCCTGGAGGGGAGACGCATTGGCGAGCCGGAGCTGAGCTCGCACAGTAGAGGAAACCAAGTCCTCGCTGGCCAGTAGGGGGCCACCAGCAGGACCCTGTGCCCCTCCTGACGTACCCTGAGGAGAGTCTGAAAAAGTAGGCTGAATGGCGGAAAGGCATAAAGGAGGGTCCGGGGCCAGTCGTGTGCCAGAGCATCGTGGCCCAGAGGGCTGCTGTTGTCCAACGAGAACCAAAGGGGACAGTGAAATGCGTCCCTTGAGGCAAAGAGGTCCACGTCCGCCCTGCCAAAGACCTTCCAGATGCACTCCACCACCTCTTGGTGAAGCTTCCACTCCCCTGGAAGCGGCTTCTGACGGGATAGAAAATCTGCTGGCACGTTCTCCGGCCCTGGGATGTAGGCTGCTCTGAGGCTGGCTATGCGTGGAGCTGCCCAGGTCAGAAGCCGTCGAGTCAAGCACAACAGTTTCCTTGACCTCGTTCCCCCCTGGTGGTTGATGTGAAAGACCACTGTGGTGTTGTCTGACCTCACCAGCACGTGCTTCCCCTGCAAGCCTGGAAGAAAGCTCTGAAGAGCCAGAAGTACAGCCTGTAACTCCAGGACATTGATGTGTTCCCTGCCCTGCCGCTGGGACCATGTCCCCTGTGCCATTTGACCCCGCCAGGTTGCACCCCAGCCCGTGGAGGATGCATCTGTAAACACAACTTCCCGACGACACGGGAGGGAACCGAGCGGGACCCCTGTGGTCATAAACAACCTCACCCTCCATTGGGACAGAGACTGAAGACCCTGAGGCCCCACCCGAAGTCTTCGGAGACGATGAATGTTCCGTGTGGGATCCAGATTCAAGCTGTTCAACCACATCTGGAGGAGCCGCAATGACAGCAGCCCCAAGGGCACTACGGCGGACGCAGCTGTAAGCATGCCCAAGAGTCGAAGATACCGCACAAGAGGCAGCGCCATGCCGCGCCTGAATTCCGGGAGCACGCTCAATATACTGTCCACCCGCTGGGGTGACGGGCAAGCAGTCATTGAGATGGAATCCATGGCAATGCCAAGGAAGACAGTCTCCTGTGAGGGAGTCAGACTGCTTTTCTCCATGTTCACCTGCAAGCCCAAGCATCCCACATGATGGAGCACTAACCGAGTATCTCGAACCGCCTGGTCCCACGTCGCAGCACAAATGAGCCAGTCGTCCAGATATGGGAGGATCCTCAATCCCTGTGCCTGCAGAGGAGAGAGAGCCGCTGCAACACATCGGGTGAACACCCTGGGGGACAGTGAAAGTCCGAACGGGAGGACCCTGAACTGGAAATGTCTCCCTTGAAAAGCAAAACGAAGAAACCGCCAATGGGGCGGAGCGATCGGAACGTGAAAATAAGCATCCCTGAGATCTATGGAAGTGAACCAATCGCCCGGGGAAATCGCCTGCAACACTTCCCTGGTGGTCAGCATATGAAAGGGCATGGCCTTCAAGTACACATTCAGGCCCCTGAGGTCCAAGACTGGACGCAGGCCCCCGGTCTTCTTCGGAACCAGAAAATACGTGGAATAAAAGCCCCCTGGATCCAGCAGGGGGTCCACAGGCACTATAGCACCCTTGGCCAGCAAGGTGCAGATTTCTCGGTTCAGTGCCTGTGCCTTCACCGGGTCGTGGATCACAGTCATCCTGACCCTGCCAGGGATAGGTGGCCGGCGGCGGAATTGAAGACGGTACCCCCGGGAAAGGGTGGACAACACCCACAAGTCCGGGGTGTGGGCAGCCCAGAAGCCGAGCTGTCCCGGGGAAAAATAACCGACCGCCGGCCCTAAGGCATCATCTGCGGGTCCCCCGGCCCTTCGAAGGCCCGGGAGGACGCCGGCCAGACTGCGCGGCTCGAAAGGGATGAAAGGACCTCGTCCCAGCCTGGTCTCGAGCTCTGTTCCTCCGATCTAGAGCAGGTCCCTGGACCGATCTCTGACCTGGTAACAGACCCTGGGGCTCAGTGGGAGAAGGAGAAGGCACTAAGGACCTCCGTGAAGGACCTGCAGCTGCCCAGGTGCTTACTGGCTGGCGATCACGTCTGTGAAGCCCTGCCAGCTGTTGCCTCGTTCTAGAGGCCTGAGCCGTACGGTCCAAGGCGTCCAGTGCCGCTGAACCAAAAAGCTCCCCCGGGACCACAGGCAGGGCACGGAGGGTCCTCCTACAAGGCTCAGTTAGTGGTGACTGCGCCAACCAGACCTGGCGGCGAGCATGAACCAGTGTGGAGAGTGTGCGTCCAAGTTCCCTCGTCATAAGAGCAAAGGCCTGCAGAGATGCATCAACCAGGCCTTGCGTGGCATGATCCAGCGGAACAGATTCCAAGGAGGAAGACAGGGCCAGCATAAGATGGGAGAGAGAGTTCCCAATCCGGCCCATGCGGGCCCCAGAGTCATAGGCCTTACAGAGAAGGTCGTCGGTAATACGGCACTGAGGACGCGGACAACGGGCATTGGGCCGCAAGGCCTCATCAGGCGGGATTATAAGAGAGGCAATGCCCGGTTCCACCGCTGGCATCTGCCCCAAGCCAACCTTGGGTGCCTCCTGCATAGCTGCCAGGACCCTGCCATCCGTCGTCAGACGTGAAAACGCCTTGGTGTCTGACCAGCAAGCATGCAGTTCCCGCACATACTCCGCAGAGGGAGGAACCACAAAGGCAGTCTCTGACCTACTGCGCCTAAAGAAGGCGCTGGAAGCCGCAGGCTGGGCCTGAGGAACACTAATCTGTAAACGGGCAAGAGCCGTTCGAATAGCGGATGTCACAGACTCCCCCGCATCCTCCTGGGAGGCAATGGAGTCCGACCCGGAGGCCCCGGAGCCCAGCTCCGGAAGGTCCTCACAGAAATGGGTGCCAGAGGCCGCCACAGAAACCGCATCGTCATCATTGACTGACGTTTCATCCTGCTCGGTAGGGAGAGCCGTGCCACGATCACCAGCAGTCTGAAAGGACTGGAGGAGGGCTTTCATTTGGGCCAGCTCAGTAGTGAGATGATCCACTCTGGTGGACAACCTCCCTGCATCGGTCCGTCTAGCACGCTTCGTCTGTACCGAAGGTGCAGCCACAGTAGATCGTTTGCACACCGCTTTCTCCATCGGCAAACGAGCACGCGGCGAAGCGCCCGCCCAGTCGGTAGGCTGCTCCAGTGCAGCCAACCGATCCAGTCTGACCGACCGGGGCATGACGCGACAGTTGGGGCAAGCGTCATCTGACAGCGCCTCCCGGAGATGTTCCACACCGAGGCAGGAGGGACACAAGTCATGCCCGTCATCCGGCTGAAGTGGAGCCAGACAGGTCGAGCAACATAAATTATCCAGCATCATACTGCTGAAAGGCGTGATCAGCCTGCTACCAAGGACAAGTCAACACGAGCAGGAAACGCTACTGGCGACTCGATTATTAACTAAAGATGAACTCAGCACGAGCAGAGACGCCACTGGTGAGTTTAGGCAAACAAACTATAGAAGAACCCAACGCGAGCAGAAATGCTACTGGTGGGCTTATGCAAACAAACTGAAAACAACTCAGCGCGAGCAGAAACGCCACTGGTGAGTGTAGATAAACAAACTATAGAAGAACCCAACGCGGGCAGAAACGCTACTGGTGGGCTTAGGCAAACAAACTGAAAACAACTCAGCGCGAGCAGAAACGCCACTGGTGAGTGTAGATAAACAAACTATAGAAGAACCCAACGCGAGCAGAAACGCTACTGGTGGGCTTAGGCAAACAAACTGAAAACAACTCAGCGCGAGCAGAAACGCCACTGGTGAGTGTAGATAAACAAACTATAGAAGAACCCAACGCGAGCAGAAACGCTACTGGTGGGCTTAGGCAAACAAACTGAAAACAACTCAGCGCGAGCAGAAACGCTACCGTGAGTCAAAAGAGCCACAAAATCAACGTGGCAAATCAAAGCGAACAGTAAACTACTGCTGAGAAAAGAACGAAAACTTACCAGTCACCGCAGATCTGGTAAGGAGAAAGCAGCTTGTGCAGCCCCTGGAGGGCGAGACTTACCCCCAGCTCCGACCAAACCCGGTCACGGGGCTACCAGCAACAAGCAGCCAGGAAACTAGTGGTATACACAGAAGCAACCAGCTTCACACGACCACACTCCTGTACTCAACACACCTGCGCGCGAGAAGAACAAAAGGGATTGATTGCCGGGTGCCACGTGACTATATAGAGTCACGTGGGTCCCCGGCAGGTCACAGCTGACTTTGTTGTCATTAATACTCGACCTGCGCATGCGCATGAATGATCATTCAGTGCTTGAAGCACCGCCTCTGGCGGTCAGTAGGGATGAAATAGAACTTATTTGTGTTTCTTTGTTTTAAAACTGCAGGTTAATATCAGGGCAAAACCTTTCTTAATAACATGACTTGGTTGGCCAAGTTCAGAGTTAAGTGGATTTTCTTATAATAAACCCCAGCAACCTTCAAAAGGTGGGATCTACCTATCTTTATAAGGGTGAAAAAGTCTGGCTCAAGAGGTCAGGAAATCTCTGTCTTTGTCACGAGAAGAGTCTTGGCAGTGCTGCCTGGAGTGATGTGTCACCTCAGAAATGTCAGGAGATAATGTGCGATCAACGGGACCTATATGTGAAAGGTCAGCAGCTCTGCTCTTCAGCCCAGAAGTGCGGACTCTTCCACAGAGACGAAAGCAGGAGGGCCTCTCTTGAGCAGATTAGTGTCGATATGTGGAAACAAAAATGTCACCACTTATGGTGCACACTGTCAACACCTTAAATGGCTTCACAAAATACACCTAACACCCTGAAGTGGGACTGAAATGCACAAGATAAGGTGCTGCACATTTACTATGTCCAGATTTACTTTTTCATGTTATGTTATTTTTTTCCCCCCCATTTTTTGTAGTCCATCTGCAGGATATTAACTCTTAAGGACAGTTATCCTTATTACATCTGCGTTGTGTGTTTTTCCAGAGAGCAGCGACTACAGCGAATCCGAGGTTCTCCCTGATTCCTACCCGTCGGCTCCAGCGGAGCCCCTCCCAGAGTTCCTGCTAGAACCAGAAGATGCCTTCATTGTAAAGAATCGGCCAGTCCAGCTGCGCTGCCGGGCATCGCCGGCTACCCAGATCTACTTTAAATGTAACGGGGAGTGGGTCAATCAGAACGATCATGTCACCAGAGAAAGCCTGGACCAAGTCACAGGTATCCTTACAAAAAAGAACTGTAAACCCAGTTACGCACTCAGTAATGTCACCTTGTATTATACAGAGATAAACATCGTATTTAATTACCAACATCATTTCCAGCTATATAATCCATTAGGTCCTTTAGGATTTAATGTGCATGGAAACTGCTTCTGGCATTCAGCCATTGCATAATTTAAATGCACTGTGAAATTTTTGCCTCACTGGTTTTTCTCCCTCCACCTCCGTCCTCTCCGTGCAGGTCTGGTAGTGAGGGAGGTGGACATCTCCGTATCCAGGACACAGGTGGAGGAGCTGTTTGGACTGGAGGATTACTGGTGCCAGTGTGTGGCATGGAGCTCAGCTGGCACCACCAAGAGCAACCGGGCCTACGTTCGCATCGCATGTCAGTATCAAGGCTATGAGTGTTTGTGTGAGATATACAGAGATAAAGGTGACATTTCAGACTTTCTGCCTGCGGTATGTGTCAGCTTAAGCATACGTGCAAACAAATTGGCTGTAGCATCCCATGGTGGTCCCCTGTGGAAATATGTGAGGTGGTAAGATTGACATGTTGCATGTTTATAAGAGTATGGAGTGAGAAAATGTGATGCAGTGAGAGAGGCTATGCAAAGCAAATAAGTGTGTTTGTGTGTCAGACAGTATTACCTAGATAGGCATCATGTCAGTCACAATGCATGTATCGCCCCCTGTAGACCTGAGGAAGAACTTCGAGCAGGAGCCCCTTGGGAGGGAAGTGCAGCTGGAGCAGGAGGTGTTGCTGCAGTGTCGGCCCCCGGAGGGCATGCCTGCTGCAGAGGTAGATGTTCCTCTCATCACTACCATTGTTTTGACTAGTTCATTTGGCTGCCATGCATCTTTTGGGCAGTTGTTCTTTTAGTACTGCTGACAAATTATTTATATTTATTTATACCGCATGACTGACACCGACTAACAGTTTTACACAGTTGATAAAAAGATAAATGGTTTACACAGATACATGATGGCGTATATGCTGTTTCTTTAGGGACGATGCTCAAAATTAACACTGTGTCATGTTTTTATTTCTGGCTTCTCTGACTTTATAATAAAAGCTATGTTTATTGTGAAAAACAAACATAAAGAGTAAAGTACATTTTCTATTTGAAATAAAACACATGAAGAGTAAAATAAGCCATGTTTATCTGAGCAAACTGTAATACAGTCAAAAAGCAGAGCTTCGGACTTCAGTCATGTGACTTGATCAAATCAGATTTAATTATTTTACACTTGATTAAAACATAAAAAGACTGTTTGGGCTTTCCCATGATTGCTGGTGAGTTCTCTGTGACTTGAGATCAAAATGTTATGTGATTTCAATCAAAAAGAAGTTTGTTTGAAGTTGTAAATTGTGTAGGGAATAGAAAACCACAAACATCAAACTTCATAACATAACAGTTATGAATCAAGGCAATAAAGAAACCAATGCGGGCTTAATGTTAGCATTAGAACTGCGTTTAGTATTTAGTCCTCAGCATACCTTTGCCTGCATTCCCTTTAATCTTGACTTTCCTAACTCCAGACTTCACTTGAAACTTGGGTGGAAAGACCTAAAATAATAACTTAGTTAATTCTCTGTCAAAATGTTACTATTTTCAGCATCTTAAACCCAAACAAGATTTTTTTTACATATTTTAATCACAACCATATTGATATTTTTAAAGCTTTTATTTCTTCTATTTATTATTGCATTCTCATGAGGAACAACTTTAAGCAACTAGGGCCTAAAAAAGTTGTTGCCAAGTCCTTTCCTAGTGTTTGTTTGCTGTGTTTTCTGAATTCCAAAATAAGCACAGAATATTTAGGAGAGCTTCCCCTCTCTTTTTTATTTCAGTTTTTGTTTTATTTTATTGCTTTATGCTGATTAAATTATATGATTCCACTGTGCTTTAGTGTGCAGCGAACTCACCTGACCTAAACTTTTAAAAGGCTGGCATTTCTCCATCAAAAATCCTTTTTTGTTGGTCCTTTGCATTGTTCTTAATCTCTAAGAAACTGAATTCAGCTTTTTGCTGTATTCTGTAAAAAAAAAAAATACATATAAAAAAATATTTGTATATTAAGCCTTATAACTTCCCCTTTCTGACTAGCTTAGTTTAAAAAATTATTTAATTGAAATTCAGATTTACTGAGATTCACCAGTGAATGGAAATAAGTTATTTTGTCAAATTAGGTCCTAAAGCCGGAATTTAAAAAATTAACATACAGTAACAGGTTTTGGTTTTTTTTTTTAGACAGAATGATAAAGTTTTAGAAGTGTTTGATCATCACCTTAATACCCTGCTGGTTTGTTTTGTTTACTGAGCAGGTCTGAGTCATGCTTCTGCATAAACACCTACTGATTTTTACAGTTTTTATTTCAAGGACCTTCAGTTAAAAGTATTATAGGAAAATAAATAAATCTTTTGTTTTCTATTAAATGTTAAGGAATTACTTTTTTTCCAGATTCCTAATCCGTTTTTTCTCACTTCAACAATCTGTGAATTTATTCCCCCGCATCCTTTAAAGGTGGACTGGCTGAAGAATGAGGACATCATCGATCCATCACAGGATTCCAATTTCCTGATCACAATCGATCACAACCTGATCATCAAACAGGCCCGGCTCTCAGACACCGCAAACTACACATGTGTGGCAAGAAACGTGGTGGCCAGGAGGCGGAGCAGCACAGCCACTCTCATTGTTTATGGTAACTTAAACAGCACAATTTCTTTTTACTAATTCATTGATTCTCATGTCACTCATGATCGTTCACCCAAAAACTAGAATGTGGAGCTGAGGATTCAGGGTCATTTTGTTGTCATAATCATTTCTGTTTTCCTTACTTTAGCAGTGCCCTAAAACTTTTATATGTAATGTTATTAAATATAAGATAATATATCTACAAATATTATATAAAAGATGCATTTTTTTTTTTTTACATTAGGTCACACTAGTTGCTAATAAGAGATTTTTTCAGTCTCCAAATTCAACATTCAACTTACTGTATTTGGTAGAATTACTATATAAATGTCCCCACAAACTGGCAGAGTCTGTGTGCATACAGTGAGCTGTGTGGTGTCACATTTTAGCCTTCCTAGTTGAAGCATACCTTTGTCTCATGAGAAATGTATTCATGCCATGGCGTCATCGGACAAGTTTGCCTTCTAGCTTCTTTATAAAATCAAAGAAACAAAGTCTAGATTGATGCCTTGCTCCATTTCTTTCCCTACCACACACCTGTCAGTGAGGCAGAGAGAGCAGCTGAGATGCTGGGGGTCCCTGGGACTGGCTGCTCAGAGCAGTCTGTTGCTGCCAGCTATAGCCTGGGGATCCTTGTCAGCCGTGTCACATTTAAAGTATTTTGTTGTAAATTCATGTTCCCATTGAGCAGTTGTTCTCCCACAGTTCAGTGAGACACCATGTACGCCATGGTAAAAAGTTGCTTTATGCACATCTGTCAGGCAATCGCAGACATATCTCCGCACGAGTATTTGGGGGCATCAGCATTATGACTTGGTTCATAGGTTCTAAGTGATGTCCATGTCTTTGTGTGCAAAATCACACAAATTATGATGCTTCCACCTTCATACATCCGAAGTAGGAAACCGTCATTGTTCTGATGGTATTTTAAGGCTTACAATGGCCTTTTAGGCCAAACAATTTCAGACGAGGCAAGTCTACAGAAATTAGGGTCTTTGTCTCTAAGTGTGCTCATGAACTGCAATCTAGATTTTTATGTTGTAATGTCTCCTTTCTCACTAAGCGAGTCAACTTAGGGCAGGAAAGCTTAAAGGTTTTGCTGTTTGTGTGTCACTGTATTAGTCAGCGGAGGCTGGTCTTCTTGGACTGAATGGTCAGAGTGTAATGTTCCATGTGGGCCCGGCTGGCAACGCCGAACACGTAGCTGCACCAATCCAGCCCCTCTGAATGGAGGAATCTTCTGTGAGGGCCTGTCGGTACAGAGAGTAACTTGCACCACTCTGTGCCCAGGTAAAGAAGACACCTCTCAAAGCTATTACATGCTAAATTTGTTTACTGTACTCTTTCTTTATTCTGTAGCACTAAAACTTAAGGTTTCTTTACGAAATATATTATATATATTTAATCATGTAACTGCGAGAAGGAATACAGTCATTCACCATTATGATCATCGTTACTTTGCTTTATGATCATGGTTTTTACTTAACTTTTAAAAGCATTTTAGTAAAGAAGGAAAAACTGGGTTTCCATCGTTTTCTCTGATGTGTTTTCCGCTGATTTTTGTTTTTAAAAAGCTACATTTATTTATGTTTTGCATTAAAAGCACCAGATTGATTCCCTATTTTCGTGGCTTAGAAACATGGAAAATTTAATATTTCCATTTATCTTAAAATTTGTTGAGAGCCAAAGATAATTCAGTTGCCTAAAAGTATTTTAAACATGTTTTCTGTAAAGGAAGGATATTTTAATCTAACTGGGTTTGCTCATTTAGAACTGTATGTGGGGCCCACCAGAAAAGGTTTGGTTTGCTGATGTGGCAACCCGGCTGCAAACAGTATAGAAGGAGAATGGGAACCGTTAGTGTAACACTTACTGGCCAGGAGGAATTAAACATGTAGCTTTAAACAGTTCGAAATGATTTTAACATAATGGGCTTCATTAAAAACAAAATTACCAAGTTTTGAAATGTAGTGATGGAATAAGTTGTCTTATAATTTCTACATGTTAATTAATCAATTTTTATAGTTATATCTATACATCTATATTTAAAGTAGCATTGCATCACTTTTGACAAAATTATTAGCCTTTCAGGTCAGAATAAATCACTTGGCACATATTTGAGCTCTATGCAGCCTGCTGTTCTCAAAAACATGTTTGTGTTACTTGAGGGGTTCTGATCCATAACAGAATGACTTATGTAGCTCAGAGTTACAGGTCCGGCAGCCGTAGTGGCTAAAAGTTACGCAGAGTTGATTGAGTAATATAACTGCTGCTTAATATTTTGGTGAATAGTTTGAATAACTAAAAATAAAAGGAACATTTAAATGTGAAATATTTAGATATTGATATAATAACATAATTCTTCCATAATAGAAATCTTAGCAGCGTGATTTTGTTGTAATAAGATTAGAATAAGTAAGTAGTACAATCGATATTTTGATATAGCTTTTGTCTTATGCTACCCTCTGAAAAAGCAGTTCTTCATGCATGTTGGCATTACTTTCAGTTATTTTGTGCTTAACATTAGAGCTTTTTCTGCATAGGATGCAATATTAGTTCCAAAAAAAAAAAAACATCAGTAAAATAAAGAAAGAAGATAGCATAAAGGGTACATACATGTGTAAAAGGGTTTGAAAATCCAAATTTAAGATTAGAAAAATTAGATTTCATAACTGGATTGTGTAATATGTTAGCTAGACTCCAAAATAACAAACTTTTTTTTAAAAAGAACACTTACAGCCATTAAATTAGACAACAAGAGAATATCCTGCCCAATCTGACTCTACCTGGACTAATGGAAACATTAGGTTGTAAAATGACTCAACTCTGTTTTCCCTCCAGTGGACGGAGGCTGGACCCAGTGGGCAAAGTGGTCCGCCTGTGGGACAGAGTGCACCCACTGGCGCAGTCGCGAGTGCCAAGATCCACTACCCAGAAATGGAGGGAAGCACTGTAGCGGAAGCATGATGGAGAGCAAAAACTGCACTGAGGGACTTTGTGCAAGAAGTAAGCTACTATTTCTCCTTTTAAACTTTCATGTTTTGTTTTTTAAATAACATAAACCATAGTGGAAAAAATAACAGTTTTTGGGTCAATTTCCAGGCATCTTCTCATGACATCTTTGATAAACCAAGAACAGATTTAAGGATATTCTGACTTTAAACCAAAGAAGCCTATAAAAAGCATTATCTTTAATAAAAGTGTTTAACTAAATTTGTTTAATGCTTTATATGAAAGCACCGATTTGCATTTTGACCCATCCCCTTGGGGAGCAGTGGGCTGCCATTGTGCGGCGCACAGGAAGCAATCAGGGGTTAAGGGCCTTGCTAAAGAACCCAGAGTGGACAACCTCCATGCTGATGGCATGGGGATTTAAGGTTCCATTTGACTTCTTATAATGATCTTCAGAAAGATGTTTTTTTTATTCTATCTCACCACATTATAAGTAATTCTACAGACTTATCCAAATGCTAAGCCAACTTAACCTTGCTTTTTGTTTCTTCAGCAGTGGAATCTTTCTTAGTGAGCAGGCCATGGCAGTTGAGTGTTTTAATCACAGACATGCTCTTGGACAAATCTTCTGATAATTCTTAACTTTGTCTAAAATCCGGCAGGGGGCACCTCGTAGTTGCTGGTTTAAGTTACAATAATGTTCTTTACATAAACCAATTATAGCCCTGAAATTTCAGTATCTTTAACCTTTGATAAAGTACAACTTCTCTGTCCCCAATATCATCAGCATGTATAACATCAAAAAGGTTTTGAATGTCTTGAGGGAGCTTATTGGTTTTTTCTCTCTCACCGTGGCTCATTTCTTATGTGACGCATTTGTTTAAAAAAAAAAAAAAAAAACATTTTTAATCCATAAACTGGGACTGAAACAGCTAATATTAATTTGCAAGAGGTGGCAGAATTGCTCTCTATTTCCTGAAAGATTTCCGCTGGTGTTATAAATGTCTTGTCCCTTTTGCCCCTCCACTTCTTCAGTATTTCTTTTCATTTAATTTTATTGCACAAAATCTAATCCATGGACAAATACAGTTCTATTTATTTACATGTGAGGAGTGAATGGATTTTTACGGAGATCTGGGTAGATATTGATGTCATTTGCACCTTCAAAAATATAATATTAAAAGTTTGTGGTAGGTTTCATACTTTTTTCACCTGCTGTACTTGAAACACTATTTCAGTCAGAGCCATGGGTGTCCATTTCCTGAGAGCATGTTTGATGCTTCAGGTGGCTGTTCATATGATAACTATAAAAATCTTGCCTGCAGTGATTTCTTTGCTCTTAGTTCAGTGTTTTGTGAGGTATAGTGCATTTCGTAGCTTCCTTTTTGTAAAAAGCAGTATTCCAGGGGTGTTAGGCCACTGAAGCTCGAATGTGTCGAGAGATGAAAGCAAGTCAGACAGATGATTCATAAGGAAAATGTTAGCTTTGCAAAGAGAGAAGGCAACCGCTCCAGATCTAAAAAGCTCAAAAATAGGGGTAGAGTAAAAGGAAAGCCAGTGCAAGTGCAGGCTAAAAGAGCGGATCGAGTGGGAAGGGAGCATGACACGGCCGAGCTGAAAAATTAGCGCGGAGGAGAGCATATGAGAGTGAGTCAGACTAGTTTGGACACCCGATGTGCTGCTCGTGATGAGCTGGGAAGAATCCAGCTGACAGGGCATTCAAATTAAAGCAACCAAAGAGACAGAGAGGAATTCAATTCAAAGACATGCAAGTGACAAAATGATAAACGTAAGCCAACAGGAAACTTTTCTAAACTTATGAACATTATTGATTTTGCAGGAGCATATGCACCCTCAGAGCAGCTCTCTGCTGCGAATCTGTCAGACAAACATGAATACAGAAGGAGGCATCTTCACAGTTTACAGATCAGATAAACACACTGGCTTGTCCATGTTCTCAGGAGGAAATCAGGAAGAAAGACTCTCAGGTGTTTTTTTTTTTTTGTTTGTTTTTTTAATTTAAAGGAACCAACACGTTCTCCAGAATCATGACTCCAGATCTGAACATGCATAACATGGCAGACTGAAGGTGCTATCTTTATTTCCCCTGCATGTTTAAATTATTATTCTGCACTCACAAGCCGCCCTGATGAAATTCACGCGATAAAATCAGGGGAGCTCAATCCCACTGCTCCCACTTGTCATAAATGTACAAAGCTCTGAGACATCTCCGCCCGTCATGTTCATTACATCCCTGCTAGACTCTAATTGCTATTGGACGAAAGACGAACTCCAGGAAACCATTTGGTGCTTTGATGACGCTACGGAGGAAATGTTATTTGATTTGAGATCTGCTAAGTGACACAATCCTGAAAGATGGCTTTGATATTCTTGCAACTGCTCAGTTATGATTCACGTTGGAAATAACTGCTCCCATTGGTCAGATGTTGGGTTTTTTCTGGAAGAAGGTTATAAGACACCCTGTGGGGGGGAGGAGTATGCCCTGCTTAGATCTATATTGCCTCCTACTTGTAGCACAAACATACAAGTGTCCTTGCTTGTTTTAAAATCATCATTAATTATTATTTTGTTGCTCATAAACTGCATTTTCATCATTTCAATCTTATCAGTGGACAGAATTTATCTTTTATTTTAAACTGATTTATTATGTCTTTCATGTGAATAACTTGTCCATCCATTTTTATTATTTTTCTTTTCTTTACGATTTGTTCTTGTTTTTGTTTTCTCTCGTTCAAACAGATAAAAAAGTCTCACTAGAACATGCCAGCCATCGTAAGTCCACCTTTCCATGACTTTGTTTCCACAGTTTTTCCTCCTAACATGTTTAATCGTCTGTGTGTTCATAGAAGTTGTCAATCTAACATATGTGTCAGCACGTGGTGTTCAGTGCCTTCTGCGTTTTGTGTCATCCCAGATGGTATTCAGTGGAGACAGACGTCACCTTCCCATACAGCGGAAGAGTTTTTTTATTATTATTGTTTAGCATTTTTAAAATACAGGATGATTTAATAAAGTTTTGTTGAATTTTTTTTTTTTTTATAGGTATGAAGAAAGGATATCCAGTATGGAAAAAAATTGTATTTTAGAACTTTATTCCATGTCCATCTATCTATCTGTCCTCTATTCATACACTATATTGCCAAAAGTATTTGCTCACCTGCCTTGACTCACATATGAGCTTAAGTGACATCCCGTTCCTAATCCATAGGGTTCAATATGACGTCGGTCCACCCTTTGCAGCTAGAACAGCTTCAACTCTTCTGGGAAGGCTGTCCACAAGGTTTAGGAGTGTGTTTATGGGAATTTTTGACCATTCTTCCAGAAGCGCATTTGTGAGGTCGCACACTGATGTTGGACGAGAAGGCCTGGCTCTCAGTCTCCGCTCTAATTCATCCCAAAGGTGTTCTATCGGGTTGAGGTCAGGACTCTGTGCAGGCCAGTCAAGTTCATCCACACCAGACTGTGTCATCCATGTCTTTATGGACCTTGCTTTGTGCACTGGTGCACAGTCATGTTGGAAGAGGAAGGGGCCAGCTCCAAACTGTTCCCACAAAGTTGGGAGCATGGAATTGTCCAAAATGTCTTGGTATGCTGAAGCATTCAGAGTTCCTTTCACTGGAACTAAGGGGCCAAGCCCAGCTCCTGAAAAACAACCCCACACCATAATCCCCCCTCCACCAAACTTTACACTTGGCACAATGCAGTCAGACAAGTACCGTTCTCCTGGCAACCGCCAAACCCAGACCCGTCCATCAGATTGCCAGATGGAGAAGCGCGATTCGTCACTCCAGAGAACGCGTCTCCACTGCTCTAGAGTCCAGTGGCGGCGTGCTTTACACCACCGCATCCGACGCTTTGCATTGCACTTGGTGATGTATGGCTTGGATGCAGCTGCTCGACCATGGAAACCCATTCCATGAAGCTCTCTGCGCACTGTTCTTGAGCTAATCTGAAGGCCACATGAAGTTTGGAGGTCTGTAGTGATTGACTCTGCAGAAAGTTGGCGACCTCTTCGCACTATGCGCGTCAGCATCCGCTGACCCCGCTCCGTCAGTTTACGTGGCCTACCACTTCGTGGCTGAGTTGCTGTCGTTCCCAAACACTTCCATTTTCTTATAATACAGCTGACAGTTGACTGTGGAATATTTAGGAGCGAGGAAATTTCACGACTGGATTTGTTGCACAGGTGGCATCCTATCACAGTTCCACGCTGGGATTCACTGAGCTCCTGAGAGCGACCCATTCTTTCACAAATGTTTGTAAAAACAGTCTGCATGCCTAGGTGCTTGAATTTATACACCTGTGGCCATGGAAGTGATTGGAACACCTGATTCCAATAATTTGGATGGGTGAGCAAATACTTTTGGCAATATAGTGTATTTCTTTCTCTATGTTTTTTGTATTCATATTTTTTACAATAACTCTTGATTGAAATAAATGGAAATATTAGAATTTTAAGTACATCATAAGGGGACAATGTTAAAAAAGGAACAAAGCTTTAGTACATTGCACCTAGTGCAAAGTTCTGACACATAGTATTTTCTAAAAACAAAACATTAGATTTTTCTGTTCATATTTGACTAGGTTTGCATTTGAACTGATGGTAATTCCTTTGGCCTAATGTGATGTGGACTATGGGGAGAGGAGCTGCAGTAATGCACCTAATTTGCTATTGTTCCATTTCTTGTAATAAGCGCGGACGGCTGTCTGATTCGGTTGCATCTCGCCACGTGAGCGCAGGGGCTTCCTTCTGCCAGCTCGCCTGCCCCCGGCTTTCTTCTCCTCCTGCTGAAGAGTATTTCGCTATGCTTATCTCCTCTACCTTCCTCAACACACTTACTATCCCTCTCAACAAATCCCAACCTTATCTTTCTCCTTCCTGTCCTTTTTGGCAAAATTGCTTCTCATCCAGCTTTTTGCTTTTTTTTTTCTCCCGCCGACTTTGCTATTTGTCTTCTTGACTCGTCTCTGCTATGGTGTGACTGGCCCACGTGTGTCTGGTTCTGCCAACATTGGGGGTTTGTGCTAAGCAGGCGGTGCACAGCCCGCTGACCAGTCAAAACCAATCACCCAGCAGGGAGACTGAGGGAACTCAACAGGGTAGAGGTGAAGTTCAGGCCAAATAACCCTCCCCAGCCCACCTCTATTTGTGATTATATTTGGGACGTTATGAGTATCGGTTTGGTAGAAGGGGATCTTGATTAATGGGAAGATCTCTATTAACTCTTTGCTTTGAGTTGAGCTCAGGGTGCATTGGGTCAGAATGCTTTGAGGAAATGCCATAGAGGTTGCCTGCCTGTGTAAAAATCTGTCGCTCTTTACAAATGTGTTTATTTTAACATTTTGCTGATCTAGAAAAAAAACAAAAAAATGTTACTCTGATTTTGCTGGATACCTAAACTAAAACTGAGTAATGCAAAATTATGAGATGAAGATCAAAAACATGTTTTTAATTTTTTGATAATCAACTTTACATAGAGTGACAGGAATTGTCACCAATTGTAGGACCAATTCTTTTCAGTCTATATATTAATGATTTACCATCTGTGTGCAAGAACTGTGACACTTTGATGTATGCAGACGACACAGCTATCTTGGCTTATGGAAAATCCACAGAGGAAGTTGCCGCAAAACTAACTGAGGCCATGTCACTGATGTCAACCTGGCTTGAGCAATCCTGTCTGCAACTGAACATATCTAAAACAGTTACCATGTTTTTTTCAAAAAACAACCTCATAAATATAGAACCTGAAATTTTAATATCTGGAGAAAGATTACAGGTCGTCACTGAATATAAATATTTAGGTTTACATATAGATTCGCATCTCAATTTCAAAACTCATATCCAAAAGGTTCGTAATAGGATTAAGTTTAGTTTAGCAAACTTCAGATTCATTAGGGATTTTCTTTCAACTGAAGCTGCTAAATCATATTTTTTCTCCATGATTTTATCCCATATAACATATTGTATAATAAGTTGGTCCAATACTCACTCTACTACAATAAAACCATTAGAAACATTATATAAACAAGCATTAAAAATACTGGATAAAAAACCTTACCACTACCACCATTGTAGTATTCTGAGGAAATATCAGTTACTTACCTGGAACAATCTTATCAAATTCAAAAACATCTGTTTAATTTATAAAATCAGACATGGTTTAGCACCACCTCCACTATGTGACTTTGTACAGTTCAGATCCAGTGAGGTCAGGGTAACCAGAGGGGCAGTGAGGGAAGACTGCATCCTCCCCCAGAGAAAAACAGCCTTTGGTCAGGCTGTTTTCTCCGTAAGAGCATCTCAACAATGGAACACAGTGCCAGAAACTATCAGAGACTCTTTGTCATTCTCTTCATTCAAAAAGAATGCAAAAAAATGGCTTGTAGAGAGCCAAATTTGTGGACACTAAGGTTTTTAGTGTGTATTTAAATAATTTTACAATATATTTTTAATAATTTTACATACATTTTACTTCTTGACCATAATGTTTTTATGTAATTGGTATTGTAATTTAATCTTGTGATTTTATACTTGTGTTTATTTTTAAGGTTGCCTTTTTAATATCTGGCTGGGGGACTACCGATGAAAATTAGCACTCCTTAGCTAACTCGGGTATATTTACATTGTTTTAATGTTTATTAATGTACACTGTCCCCTTTCAAATAAACAATAAATGAAAAATGAATTTGTATTCATTCCCCCTGAAAAATGATCTATGCCTTTATAAAGCTATTGGAATATATATCAGCTCTGCACTTGTAAAGACTATTCTTCTCAAATACTGCAGAGCTAAAGAATAGAGACAGAATGAAGCAGAAAGATGAAAAGTTGTCCTTATGTCCTCCAGCAGCCTAAGCATATAGCAGTATAACCATAGAGATAGCCACTCTAACTATAAGCTTTGTCAAAACAGAAAGTTTTAAGCTGGACCTTAAAGTTATAATTAAAAATACATTGTCAGATAGTGAATTAAAAAGCGGTCCCTGTGACGACCAAAACTGGCAATATTATATTATAACCTAAGCCTGATTTACGCTTCCACTCAACTTTATGTCTGACCTGTCTGGTTGGAGAAACTGGTGCTGTTTGTTCTCTGATAAACATTCCTCAGCTTCACAGAACAGCTACGTTTATTCTAAGATTATATTAGACACAGCTAGACTCTATTTTCCAATTAGGTGACATGTGAAAACGGCTCATTAGATTGGTTAGACTGGGCACTGAATACAAATCGACTGCAAGTCTATCAGATTTTAATTAGCTCAAAGCTACATATCTTTCATCTAACAGGTCACAATTATGCTCCAATTTGTGCTTCTCTTTCACTGGAATAAAATTAAGTACAATAAGGTCTGTTAAAAAAAGTTATTTGATATTTAGTCTTTTTTTATTCCTTAAACATTCCTTTTTGCAAGAGATTGTCTCTTTGGATTTCAAAAATATAAACAACATATCAGCACTAAGATATACTTTACAGATAAAATGTTTGATCTACTTTTTTAAAGATTTATTTAGAGTGTTTCATGGATTGCAGATCAAGGGCTAAAGACAGACAGGAAATGTACGCAGAAGGAGGTTGAGAATGACGCACATTAACAGTTTGGCCAGTCGAAGTCAGACCAAAGACTGTAGTGCTGAGGGCATTTGAGCCCATGTGGGTTTCGCTCTATCGACTCTGCCACCGGCCGGTACTGGTGACTGTTGATATCATCTGCAATCTGTTGTATTGTAAAATGTTCAGAGGCAGATTGTGACAGCGCTGAGTAGAGATCTTTGTAGTCTGCCGGTGACAAGAGGAGTAATTTCAGCAACAGTTATTGTTCCCTCCATACTGAAAGGCTCCATCATAAAGATTTGTAAAATGCTTTCAGATAAACCCAAAATTTTATTTTTGCATGTTGTTTCAGAGGTAAAAAAAATGTTAGGAAACAATTGTTTTTAACAAAATCACAGGTGGTACCCCTAAATACTTCTGTAAAATGAATGTAATTGAAGCTTTTTTAATGATT